>NC_000068.7:87717833-88462833 GCF_000001635.26 Mus musculus
TCCTTCTGACACGTGGCATAAAGCAGGCCAAGAGGCTGGGTCTCTAAAGATATTTCTAGTTTAGATAATAATTAATGTGGTTCCTATCCTAAATAGTAAAATTTAAGATAAGATTTAAAGCAATGCCTCTTTATTAAAGCATTAAAGCTTGCTTTAATAGGTATTCATAGGTATTAATTGACATCCAAACTTCCTAATATGATAGTAATGCTTCTAATATTGATTTTAAAGATAATAAATTGTTTTAAACTTGGGTTTTGCTTTCCCAAGGTTGCAGGTATTATCCTAACCTTACACAAGAAACTTAAAAATTATGGTTAAAACTGCCATTGTTCCATTGACTGCAGCTTGCAGTTTGATTTCAAATTTAAGATCTTTAATTCACCTGTATACTGTAATTAAGATAATTGCAAGAGTAATCATCTTATGAGAGTGCTCATACAGCTCACTTCATACAAAACTATGACAGAGTTATCTAGTTATGTTTGTCTTTGTGAATAGATTAGACAAACAGTTTGGCTATAGTTGCTGCCTGGCAGGAAACTGCAGCACGGGCAATTTTTTCACAACACTAAAGTTGTGAAGAACGTTTTAACTGTAAGTCATCTTAAGATAGAGTATCAAAAATTAGAGGCGTAGACAGTTAAATTGTTCCTCTAGAATCGGTCCTTATTACAGGAGGGCCAGGATGCTCAGATTAAAAAGTATTTTACGCTTAAGTCAATACAGGACTCTGGGCAGCCCCAGAGTGGCTTGTGGCCTTCTTGTGTTTTGCAAACAGTGCCTGAAAAAGTTTTTCCCTGTGTTCAAGAAAATTTCTTTTTAACAGTGTTGCAGATCTATTCAGATGTTTAAAATAATGCTTAAATTCAAAGAGTTTTGCTTCTAGTGAACTGTAATCACTAGAAAATTCTGCCTCTAGGTATGGCTAATGTAACTTTACATTATGTAAGAAAAATTTTTATTGTTTCTGCTTCTATACAAGAAGCCAAGAGTTTTAATCTTTCAGTGTATATTGTTTCCTAAGTGAAAAGTATTTTATTAACTAATGCTTCTTGAAGTTTACCTTAAATCCTTGCTCTCACCCAAAAGATTCAGAGACAATATCCTTTTATTACTTAGGGTTTTAGTTTACTACAAAAGTTTTTACAAAAAATAAAGAAAGCTTTTATAATCGTTATTAATTGGTAATTAAAAATTGGTTGTGCCCAAAACAATTCTTTGGCAAAAAAAACAAAACAAAACAAAAAAAAAACATTATTGTAAAGTCATTTTTCTCATCCTCCCAGCCGATTGTTGGCCCACATGGGCCCAACTAGCTTCTGTGGGGCAGAGTCTTAAGACACACAGTTTCCCCTGTTTCAGTACAAATAATCTAGTTGTGTGCTGTAGATGTTGTTTTAAAATGCTGAACAATCAAACCTTAATTAGTATATTAATAATCAATGCCATATCTCTGAGCTCACAATTGCTTAAATTGTTCATCCCTCAGATACTATTAATTCTCAAATTTACAATTGCTTATGCATATTTCTAGTTAATAAATAAATAAATAAATTATGCACATGTGACTCTTAATAACTTTGCAAGCCTTCTAGTTACAACCGCTCCTTAAAAAAATTGATTGAAAGTGCAATTAGTCACTGCCCCTTTACAGCCAAGTATTTAAAATATTTTGTCAACTAGTTATTAATTCAAAAGTTTAGGTATTGTAAAATTTTAAAACTTTAACTTCTTAAAAGACAAAAAAAAGAGAGAAATTGTATCCCCGTGCATACTATTTAGTGCATTCCAATGCACACTATTTAAGTCTTACCTTTATTTTCAAAATTTAATATTTTAATGTCAAAGAGTTTAATAAATGTTTTATAGTATCTTAAAGGAATCTACTTATTGGCTTATAGATTGATCCTAAAACAGCTACCTTATTAGAAAAGGGAAAAACAGGTTTTCTCCACAGAACGCTGCAGAAGCATATTAGTTAATTCGTGTGACGAGCTGACAGGTAAGTTGACTCAGTGTCCTGATTGAATTGACTAAAAAACTAAATTAAATTCATGTTTTAGATCCATCCTTACTTGTCATTTTTCCAGTTTAGACTAGCTTCTAGCCTTTTAACTTTATGGCAATAGTACATCAGAGACTGTTTATTCCGACTTAGTAAAATTAGTCATTTAATAGAGTCATAATGATTTTTCTCTTTTCTTCAGTGTGACCAGTCATTCTAACTCAATCTTAGAATGGTCTAATATTCAGTCCAATGTTAGAGATTCCTATATTCTAAATTACCTAGCAAAGTTAATTCAGAGCAAATCCCCCACTCCCCCTAGATCCCTAACCTCAGAAGGATTGCTGGCCTTACAGCTAGTAGAAAAAGCTATTTATTAAAGAGCAATTGGTCACTTAATACATTGGTAAAATAGAAGGACCCCCTGACTAACAAATGGAAGGGTCCAGATCCAGTTCTAATTTGGGGTAGGGGCTCAGTTTGTGTTTTTTCACGAGATGAAGATAGAGCACGGTGGCTGCCAGATAGATTAATTCGCCAGATGAACACAGATTCTAAATCTTCTAAAGTATCACCTTGAGGACTAAAATTCCTCTTTTGCTTAAATGTCAGCTTGAGGACTCAGGCTCCCAAAAAGCTACTCTCTGAGCCAGCTCCCCGACAGGAGGCCGGAGACTAGCCTCAGCTTTACAATTTACATTTAAATAAAGTACCTGGACTTCCCCAAAAGAAGTTCTGCTTTCCTACTTTCTCACTGTCAAGATTTTGTCTTTCAAGCAGGTAAATCAACATTCTCCAGCCAGAGCAGCAGATGTGCATCCCTGACCCCTAGAGCGCACAGGTGGCAGCTGTTATCTCCATTCCAAGGACATTTCCAGCACGTGGCTTTCAGTCTGAGTTAAAAATTAGGTTTACCAAGAGGGCTAGAAAAGTAGATATTTCTATATTAATAAAGATTGGTTTTTATTTTGATAGACAGGCTTAGTCCCTTAGCTGACCTCTGGCTTTTCACCCTTGCTGTTACTGCAAGGTGTCCTTAGCTCCTTAGGCTGTGAAAAATACAGGGATGAGGAGAAACGACTTCCAGCTCCTATTTTAGCTACAAGTCGTGGTGTTACTAATATCATAATTCTTGCCTAGGCCTTGCTAAATCTGAGGTTGATAATTCTCCTTTAGGAGCTGCACAGCACTCAGAACTGTGCATACTGGTTTGTGATCATACAAATTCAGTATGGATATCACTTGGTGCAGAGAGCTACTACAGGGGAAGGTCCAGCTTGACCATTTCTGAGTTTCCTGTGAGATAAACCTGGTTTAAAGGAGGTTGGTATCAAATTTTGGCTAAAAACCAAAAATATCTATGGCTCTGCCTCCCCTCCCCAAAAGATACTGAGAGCCACAGGTGTGGGTCGTGACAGCACCCACAGGAGAAATCGGGTCAATGTCCACCCAAGCCAAGGTTAAAAGCCCACTCATCTACGGATGAGAAAATCTTTTGATCACCTCAGTTTAGCGTTGCCTTTTTGAACTTAATAGGGGGGAGAGAGGTTGGAGACCGTACTGTCTTCACTGCCTCCCACCCCAAAATAAAAAGCCAATTTGGCCTTGTACTACAGAGCCGGTTGTACCCTTTCTCCCTGTTTCCCGCCTATCATCCAAAAATGCGGAGGAATATCAAAT
This sequence comes from Mus musculus, assembly GCF_000001635.26. Taxonomy (NCBI): domain Eukaryota; kingdom Metazoa; phylum Chordata; class Mammalia; order Rodentia; family Muridae; genus Mus; species Mus musculus. Next base: position 87,721,522 of record NC_000068.7, read on the forward strand.
TAGTGTTATTCTTAATATAGTATATTTCAAATTTGTTCAGTCAAACTTAGCCAGGGTTCCAACGCCCTACTTAAAATTCAACTAGAAAGCTACCTATTGGGCTGGTGAGATGGCTCAGTGGGTAAGAGCACCCGACTGCTCTTCCGAAGGTCAGGAGTTCAAATCCCAGCAACCACATGGTGGCTCACAACCATCCGTAACGAGATCTGACTCCCTCTTCTGGAGTGTCTGAGGATAGCTACAGTGTACTTACAATAAATAAATAAATAAATTTTTAAAAAAAAAAAAAAAAAAAAAAAAGCTACCTATTCAGTACTAATTAGCATTATAAAGTCAGAGCCTGCAGCTCCAGGCTTTTCAGTTAGTTGTTTACTAGGATAGAAAGGACAGTCTTAGCCAGATACAGTTTACCATAAGAAAAGTTAGGGAATCCCACGGAGACAGGCTTTTTCCTTAGCCCTATAATTCAGGCAGAACTATTGAGCATAGGTAAATTTTTTTTTCCCTCAGGCCAGCTTTTTCTTTTTTTAAATTTTGTTAATAAAAGGGAGGAAATGTAGTCTCCCCTCCCCCAGCCTGAAACCTGCTTGCTCAAGGGTGGAGCTTCCTGCTCATTTGTTCTGCCATGCCCACTGCTGGAACCTGCCGTTTTGCTGTTTTGAAGCCATCACGTGCTCACTCTACTACTGGACCTGAGATTATTCGGTGGGAATCGGGTCCCCTCCCTCTTCCTTCATAACTAGTGTCACAACAGTAAAATTTGAGCTTTGATCAGAATGACTGTCTTGGCTACATTTCTTTGTCTCGCCACCTAGACCCTCTTCTCTTCCAGGTTTCCAAAATGCCTTTCCAGGCTAGAACCCAGGTTGTGGTCTGCTGGCCGGACACAACAATTAGTGATTGATGCTTCCCGTTATTTTTTATGTTATTTTTATGTTTCTGTGGCTATCTTCTTTTGGGTTTGTGAAAGATTACTTTCTTGCTTTTTCTTGGGTATAATTTCCCTCCTTGTGTTGGTGTTTTCCATATATTATCCTTTGTAGGGTTGGATTATATAAATTTGGTTTTGTCGTGGAATATCGTGGTTTCTTCATCTATGACAATTGAGAGTTTTGCTGGGTATAGTAGCCTCGGCTGGCATTTGTGTTCTCTTATGATCTGCATGATGTATGCCCAGGATCTTCTGACTTTTAAAGTCTCTGGCAATAAGTCTGGCGTAATTCTAATATGTCTGTCTTTGTATGCTACTTGACCTATTCCCCTTACTGCTTTTAATATTCTTTCTTTATTTTAGGCATTTGGTGTTTTGATTATTATATGATGGGAGGAATTTCTTTTCTGGTCCAATCTATTTGGAGTTCTTTGGCTCTTTTTATGTTAATGTGCATCTCTCTCTCTCTCTCTCTCTCTCTCTCTCTCTCTCTCTCTTGGTTACAGCAGGTTTCTTCTATAATCTTGTTGAAGATATTTACTGGTCCTTTAAGTTGGGAATCTTTTCTCTCTCTTCTATGCCTATTTTCCTTAGGTTTTGTCTTTTCATTTTGTTCTGTATTTCCTGGATGTTTTGGCTTAGGTGCATTTTGCATTTCCTTTAACTGTTGTGTCAATGTTTTCTATGGTATCTTCTGCTCCTGAGATTCTCTCTTCTATCTCTTGTATTATGTTGGTGATACTTATATCTATGACTCCTGATATCTTTCCTAGGTTTTCTATCTCGAGAGTTGTCTCTCTTTGTGATTTCTTTATTGTTTCTATTTCCATTTTTAGATGCTGAATGCTTTTGTTCAATTCCTTCAGCTGTTTGGTTGTGTTTTCCTGGAATTTTTTTTAGGAGATTCTTTAAGTGCTTCTACCTCTTTACCTGTGTTCTCATGTATTTCTTTAAGGGAGTTACTGATGTCCGTTTTAACTCTACCCACACCATGAGATGTGATTTTAAATCAGATTCTTGCATTCCTTGTGTGTTTGGATATCCAGGGCTTGCTGTGGTGGGAGAACTGGGTTCTGATGTTGACAAATAACCTTTGTCTCTGTTGCTTATGTACTTGTCCTTGCATTTTATCATGTGGTTATCTCTGGTGTTAACTGGTCTTGCTTTCTCTCATTATGGCTTGTCCCTCCTGAAAGTCTGCATGTCGGTACTCCTGGGAGACTAGTTCTCTCCAGGAGAAATTTGGATATGGAGAGCTGTGGCAGAGTGTCAGCTCTGGGATGCAGAAAGAAACCTGAAGGATCCTGTCCCATGCTTCTTCTCCTTTTCTGTGTCCTCAGGCTTTCGAGTGGCTCCCTCTGAGTTGAAATGGTGGTCTTACCTGTGCTCACAGGCATGTCCGCACTTATTGACTTCTTTATACTTAAAGAATGACCTTGTTTCCCTTTCTGCTAACCTTCCTCTTTCCTACACAGGTCCTTCCCTCTCTGTGCCTCCAGTGATTATTCCCTTTCCACTCTTAAGTGGGATGGATGTTTCAATCCCTCTTAGTAGTATTTTTTATAGTTAAAAGTAAATTTTGTGAATATTCAAAACTCACTCTTAATTTTGAAATATAATATTATCTTTCCTTAATATTGGTGTATTTTCTTAGTCCATGATTTGTGTTTATTTTATAAAATAAGAGTTAAATTTGCATTAATATTGTTTTGTCTACAAAACTACATCTACTCTTCATTCTACAAATGTGCCTGAGAAATTTTCATTCAGTAATGAACATTTTAGGGTAAAACTTTTGGATTATTCTATAAAAACTTTGTGTATGTGCTACTAATGGTTGACAACTTTTAAAATTCATTAATGTACATGTTCATTTTTAACTGATCTCTATGCATGTTGGATATTTATATATTACCTTGTATCTTCCTCTCTAACTACCTTACTTATGGAATGAAATTTGATTTTAAACATGTTATATTTGTCAATCCTGTAGACACCATATTTTTTTTACTACAAAGTATCTGCTCTTCAGATACCATACCATACCTGATACCATAATGAAGATAAAAATCTATTCAAATGATGATGGTGATAATGATGATAATGGTAATATTTGGCTGCTATATTTTTTATATTACATATAAATAAGGACATAGTGGTCTACATAGTCTTATATATCTAAGATGGAACATTATTCCAAGTCTCCTATTTGTACTATCAAGTTATTTAAACAGAAGTCTTTTTTTCTCAATGTGCATGCCTGCTTATTAATCTCTGTGCTCCTCACTGTTTTGGTTAGTGTCCCAATTACAGTTATTTAGCTTAATATACATTATGCAGGAAATATGTGTTTTTAAGAAAACAACAAGAACATCTATCACAATATGTATCACCTTCAAACCACATTCTGTAAGCTATGTTTTGGAATGTTTTATTTTGGTAAGCTAACACAGTTAGTCCTAACTTTCCTGCATTTCCACAAATATGTTTAACAGAAAACAGTAAAATTTCTTGTAGCGGAAAGAAAATTATTTTAACATAGATGCTACACAAACAGAGTCCAGTGTGCATGCCTGTGTGTTACTCTATTTGCTAATCACCAGAAGAGTTTAACTGAAGTCTTAATACACAAAGAACCCACAGGAAGTCTTACAGAATGAAATATGACTTCCCATTCTCTTTTATATGAGTGTCATATTCCAATTCTTTATTCTTTTTTTAAAATATTTTTTATTACATATTTTCCTCAATTACATTTCCAATGCTATCCCAAAAAGCTCCCATACCCTCCCCCCCACTTCCCTACCCACCCATTCACATTTTATTGGTCCTGGCGTTCCCCTGTACTGGGGCATATACAGTTTGCGTGTCCAATGGGCCTTTCTTTCCAGTGATGGCCGACTAGGCCATCTTTTTTTTTTTTCCATTTTTTATTAGGTATTTAGCTCATTTACATTTCCAATGCTATACCAAAAGTCTCCCATACCCACCCACCCCCACTCCCCTACCCACCCACTCCCCCTTTATAGCCCTGGCGTTCCCCTGTACTGGAGCATATAAAGTTTGCGTGTCCAATGGGCCTCTCTTTCAAGTGATGGCCGACTAGACCATCTTTTGATACATATGCAGCTAGAGTCAAGAGCTCCGGGGTACTGGTTAATTCATAATGTTGTTCCACCTATAGGATTGCAGATCCCTTTAGCTCCTTGGGTTCTTTCTCTAGCTCCTCCATTGGGAGCCCTGTGATCCATCCATTAGCTGACTGTGAACATCCACTTCTGTGTTTGCTAGGCCCCGGCATAGTCTCACAAGAGACAGCTACATCTGGGTCCTTTCGATAAAATCTTGCTAGTGTACGCAATAGTGTCAGCGTTTGGAAGCTGATTATGGGGTGGATCCCTGGATATGGCAATCTCTAGATGGTCCATCCTTTCATCTCAGCTCCAAACTTTGTCTCTGTAACTCCTTCCATGGGTGTTTTGTTCCCAATTCTAAGGAGGGACATATTGTCCACACTTCAGTCTTCATTGTTCTTGAGGTTCATGTGTTTAGCAAATTGTATCTTATATCTTGGGTGTCCTAGGTTTTGGGCTAATATCCACTTATCAGTGAGTACATATTGTGTGAGTTCCTTTGTGAATGTGTTACCTCACTCAGGATGATGCCCTCCAGGTCCATCCATTTGCCTAGGAATTTCATAAATTCATTTTTTTAATAGCTGAGTAGTACTCCATTGTGTAAATGTAACACATTTTCTGTATCCATTCCTCCGTTGAGGGGCATCTGGGTTCTTTCCACCTTCTGGCTATTATAAATAAGGCTGCTATGAACATAGTGGAGCATGTGTCCTTCTTACTGGTTGGGACATCTTCTGGATATTTGCCCAGGAGCGGTATTGCTGGATCCTCTGGTAGTACTATGTCCAATTTTCTGAGGAACTGCCAGACTGACTTCCAGAGTGGTTGTACAAGCCTGCAATCCCACCAACAATGGTGGAGTGTCCCTCTTTCTCGACATCCTCACCAGCAACTGCTGTCACCTGAATTTTTGATCTTAGCCATTCTGACTGGTGTGAGGTGGAATCTCAGGGTTGTTTTGATTTGCATTTCCCTGATGATTAAGGATGTTGAACATTTTTTCAGGTGCTTCTCTGCCATTCAGTATTCCTCAAGTGAGAATTCTTTGTTCAGGTCTGAGCCCCATTTTTTAATGGGGTCATTTGATTTTCTGAAGTCCACCTTCTTGAGTTCTTTATATATGTTGGATATTAGTCCCCTATCTGATTTAGGATAAGTAAAGATCATTTCCCAATCTGTTGGTGGTCTTTTTGTCTTATTGACGGTGTCTTTTGCCTTGCAGAAGCTTTGGAGTTACATGAGGTCCCATTTGTCAATTCTCAATCTTACAGCACAAGCCATTGCTGTTCTATTCAGGAATTTTTCCCCTGTGCCCATATCTTCAAGGCTTTTCCCCACTTTCTCCTCTATAAGTTTCAGTGTCTCTGGTTTTATGTGAAGTTCCTTGAACCACTTAGAATTGACCTTAGCACAAGGAGATAGGTATCGATCAATTCGCATTCTTCTACATGATAACAACCAGTTGTGCCAGCACCATTTGTTGAAACTGCTGTCTTTCTTCCACTGGATGGTTTTAGCTCCCTTGTCAAAGATCAAGTGACCATAGGTGTGTGGGTTCATTTCTGGGTCTTCAATTCTGTTCCATTGTTCTACTTGTCTGTCAGTATACCAGTACCATGCAGTTTTTATCACAATTGCTTTGTAGTAAAGCTTTAGGTCAGGCATGGTGATTCCACCAGAGGTTCTTTTATCCTTGAGAAGAGTTTTTGCTATCTTAGGTTTTTTGTTATTCCAGATGAATTTGCAGATTGCTCTTTCTAATTCATTGAAGAATTGAGTTGAAATTTTGATGGGGATTGCATTGAATCTGTAGATTGCTTTTGGCAAGATAGCCATTTTTACAATGTTGTTCCTGCCAATCCATGAGCATGGGAGATCTTTCCATCTTCTGAGATCTTCTTTAATTTCTTTCTTCAGAGACTTGAAGTTTTTATCATACAGATCTTTCACTTCCTTAGTTAGAGTCACGCCAAGATATTTTATATTATTTGTGACTATTGAGAATGGTGTTGTTTCCCTAATTTCTTTCTCAGCCTGTTTATTCTTTGTGTAGAGAAAGGCCATTGACTTGTTTGAGTTAATTTTATATCCAGCTACTTCACCGAATCTGTTTATCAGGCTTAGGAGTTCTCTGGTGGAATTTTTAGGGTCACTTATATATTCTATCATATCATCTGCAAAAAGTGATATTTTGACTTCTTTCTTTCCAATTTGTATCCTCTTGATCTCCTTTTGTTGTCGAATTGCTCTGGCTAGGACTTCAAGTACTATGTTGAAGAGGTAGGGAGAAAGTGGTCAGCCTTGTCTAGTCCCTGATTTTAGTGGGATTGCTTCCAGCTTCTCAACATTTACTTTTATGTTGACTACTGGTTTGTTTAGATTGCTTTTATCATGTTTAGGTATGGGCCTTGAATTCCTGATCTTTCCAAGACTTTTATCATGAATGGTTGTTGGATCTTGTCAAATGCTTCTTCTGCATCTAACAAGATGATCATGTGGTTTTTTTCTTTGAGTTTGTTTATATAATGGATTACATCGGTGGATTTTCGTATATTAAACCATCCCTGCATCCCTGGAATTAAACCTACTTGGTCAGGATGTATGATTGCTTTAATGTGTTCTTGGATTCCGTTAGCGAGAATTTTATTGAGTATTTTTGCATCGATATTCATAAGAGAAATTGGTGTGAAGTTCTCCATCTTTGTTGGATCTTTCTGTGGTTTAGGTATCAGAGTAATTGTGGCTTCATAAAATGAGTTGGGTTGAGTACCTTCTACTTCTATTTTGTGAAATAATTTGTACAGAACTGGAATTAGATCTTCTTTGAAGGTCTGATAGAACTCTGCACTAAACCCGTCTGTCCTGGGCTTTTTTTGGCTGAGAGACTATTAATAACTGCTTCTATTTCTTTAGGGGATATGGGACTGTTTAGATCGTTAACTTGATCCTGATTTAACTTTGGTACCTGGTATCTGTCCAGAAATTTGTCCATTTCATCCAGGTTTTCCAGTTTTGTTGAGTATATCCTTTTGTAGAAGGATCTGATGGTGTTTTGGATTTCTTCAGGATCTGTTGTTATGTCTCCCTTTTCATTTCTGATTTTGTTAATTAGGATTTTGTCCCTGTGCCCTCTAGTGAGTCTAGCTAAGGGTTTATCTATCTTGTTGATTTTCTCAAAGAACCACCTCCTCATTTCATTAATTCTTTGAATAGTTCTTCTTGTTTCCACTTGGTTGATTTCACCCCTGAGTTTGATTATTTCCTACCGTCTACAACTCTTGGGTGAATTTTCTTCCTTTTTTTCTAGAGCTTTTAGATGTGGTGTCCAGCTGCTAGTGTATGCTCTCTCCAGTTTCTTCATGGAGGCACTCAGAGGTATGAGTTTCCCTCTTAGAAATGCTTTCATTGTGTCCCATAGGTTTGGGTATGTTGTGACTTCTTTTTCATTAAACTCTAAAAAGTCTTTAATTTCTTTCTTTATTCCATCCTTGACCAAGGTATCATTGAGAAGAGTGTTATTCATTTTCCACGTGAAAGTTGGCTTTCCATTATTTATGTTGTTATTGAAGATCAGCCTTAGTCCATGTTGGTCTGATAGGATGCATGGGACAATTTCAATATTTTTGTATCTGTTGAGGCCTGTTTTATGACTAATTATATGGTCAATTTTGGAGAAGGTCCCGTGAGGTGCTGAGAAGAAGGTATATCCTTTTGTTTTAGGATATAATGTTCTGCGATATTTGTTAAGTCCATTTGTTTCATAACTTCTGTTAGTTTCACTGTGTCCTTGTTTAGTTTCTGTTTCCATGATCTGTCTATTGATGAAAGTGGTGTGTTGAAGTCTCCCACTATTATTGTGTGAGGTGCAATGTGTGCTTTGAGCTTTACTAAGGTGTCTTTAATGAATGTGGCTGCCCTTGCATTTGGGGCATAGATATTCAGAATTGAGAGTTCCTCTTGGAGCACTTTACCTTTGATGAGTATGTAGTGTCCCTCCTTGTCTTTTTTGGTAACTTTGGGTTGGAAGTCGATTTTATTTGATATCAGAATGGCTACTCCAGCTTGTTTCTTCAGATCATTTGCTTGGAAAATTGTTTTCCAGCCTTTCATTCTGAGGTAGTGTCTGTCTTTTTCCCTGAGATGGGTTTCCTGTAAGCAGCAGAAGGTTGGGTCCTGTTTGTGTAGCCATTCTGTTAGTCTATGTCTTTTTATTGGGGAATTGAGTCCACTGATATTAAGAGATATTAAGGAAAAGTAATTGTTGCTTCCTTTTATTTTTGTTGTTAGAGTTGGCATTCTTTTCTTGTGTCAATCTTTTTGATTCATTGAGGGATTACTTTCTTGCTTTTTCTAGGGCGTGATTTCTGTCCTTGTATTGTTTTTTTTTTTTTTTTTTTTCTGTTATTATCCTTTGAATGGCTGGATTCTTGGAAAGATTATGTGTGAATTAGCTTTTGTCATGGAATACTTTGGTTTCTCCATCTATGGTAATTGAGAGTTTGGCTGGGTACAGTAGCCTGGGCTGGCATTTGTGATCTCTTAGTGTCTGTATAACATCTGTCCAGGCTCTTCTGGCTTTCATAGTCTCTGGTGAAAAGTCTGGTGTAATTCTGATAGGCCGGCCTTTATATGTTACTTGACATTTCTCCCTTACTGCTTTTAATATTATATATTTATTTAGTGCATTTGTTGTTCTGATTATTATGTGTCTGGAGGAATTTCTTTTCTGGTCCAGTCTATTTGGAGTTCTGTAGGCTTCTTGCATGATCATGGGCATCTCTTTCTTTATGTTTGGGAAGTTTTCTTCTATTATTTTGTTGAAGATATTTGCTGGCCCTTTAAGTTGAAAATCTTCATTCTCATCAACTCCTATTATCCGTAGGTTTGGTCTTCTCATTGTGTCCTGGGGTGGGAGTGCTGAGTTCTGATGATGGTGAGTGGTCTTGATTTCTGTTAGTAGGATTATTACGTTTGCCTTTCGCCATCTGGTAATCTCTGAAGCTAGCTGTTATAGTTGTCTCTGTTAAGAGCTTGTTCCTCAGGTGACTCTGTTAGCCTCTATAAGCAGACCTGGGAGGTTAGCTCTTTCCTTAGTTTCAGTGGTCAGAGTATTCTCTGCAGGCAAGCTCTCTTCTTGCAAGGAAGGTGCCCAGATATCTGGTGTTCTATCCTGCCTCCTGGCAGAAGTTGTGTTCCACTCACCAGAGGTCTTAGGATTCCGTGGGGAATCCTGTGTGGGCCCTTGCGGGTGTCACGAGACTCTGCTGGCAAGGCACCTTGGTGCTCGAGTGGACCGGAAGGGACTTGTGCCCAATTCTTTTTTCTTATTAAATGATTTTATGAAAGTCAAAATGATATATTCTTTCAAATTCATCACTTTGTACAATGTTCCCCCAAGTTATTAATTCCTTACTATGGTATTTTATGGTGCATTTACTTTTTTGACATTTTATTTATATAATTTTTAGAATTACATACATGTATACTATGTGTTTTTATAATATACACCCCATTCCTCCACTAAACACTTCATTTCAACCTTCTTTTACCTTATATTATTTTCTTTTACTATTTTTGATATAACATCAAGCCACCATCAGCTATATCTACCCAGCTAATGCTAGAAACTCTTTGATCTGTGCCAGATGTTGAATAACTATATGTTGTGTAAACAACCACACTGTTGTGAGTTAATGAGTAAAAGGTTTCTGTCACATCCATAAGACATTGTTTTGTCCATGTCTATCCCTAAATGCCAACTCCAATGCCTTCTACCTTTTCATAATATTCCCTGAGACTTAGGGAGGACTGGGTATAATATAGAGATCTCATTTATTGTAAGCAATTTTAGGGTGCATAGATTTCTATCTATTCATGCAGTCACTATATATTTTACTAAAATTCAAAATGGGTTGTTTTTACAAAAATAAAACATAAATGATATGGATAAACTTTTCTAGCTGTACATTTTTCTAGATTTTTATATAATCTTAAATGCTATATAGAAGCAACAAGGATCTTATGATAATATTTAGTCTTTATTTTTTTGAGGAAAATAAAATGAGTGCTAAACATTTTATTTGAAGGTAGAAAACATCTTAGGGTGACACCTCAGAAACATATTATTGTTGGTTAAAATCTCCTTGGAGAAAAAAAAAAGACTCATAGGACTGTTGAGTTTGATTGAAACCATTAAAATTGAGGAATGCCTAGGATATTAGCAAGCACAATTTGGTTAGAATGGGTGGTGTTACATCTAGAGTACACAGTTCATGGAGATTTTCCAACTGTTAAATCTATTGATAGATTCATCCTTCAGTGAATAGACTGTGTGGAACATTTAAGCCTTCTAGGATGTCGGCCTTGGTCCACAGAAATTGATGACTGGGAATTATCTTTAACATAAATTTCTTGTTTTGCCACTTAGCTGGCCTCCCACTGCTACTTACCAGCCATGAAAACTTGCCTTATGGTTTTAATTCTGCTTAATAGAAAAAAATATAATATGGTAAGCAAAATAATTTATTCGTTCTGACGTTATTCTTGCCACTTACACTGTCATATTAACAAAAGTTGCTGTATTAATACCACACTTAAACTTGAAAGGACAGACATTTCCTCAATTTTGAACTATTTCAGACAGAGAAAATTTAAACACAGAGCTATGGACCATGGAGTCCCATACCGCTAAAATGAAAATGACTAGCCTATTTTCTAATAGGTATAAACATTATCGAAATTTGCTTAAAAGCACAACCAGTGTTCCAATTGTTAGGGGAAACAGATTAGTTTAAATTGAAAATTAAATATTTGAATGACAGATACCAATGTGTGTTCTTTTCTTCTTTGGAAATGAACACACAGTTCACTCATCTTTATCCAAAATATTCTGTGTTATTTTTAACTTACGACTTCCCTAATATGTAATAAGTCTGAAAGTGTATGTATATGTGTGAATGCTTTTATACACTCAAAATATTTATATGTATATTAATGATTGTATGTATGTGCATGTTTGTGTATGTACTTGTATAAAAATACACTACTTCAAGGTAATTATGTTTTTAAAGCTCCAATGATAAAACTAAAATGATAGGGTTTATTGCACTATGTATTTGTTTATGGATCCAATTTGTGAAAGTGATATTGATAACTTATATCATTCTCCATCTTTGAGAAATTTTTTAACTCTAAAACTCTACTGAAGTTTCAATTCTAAGAAATAACATCAAATTCCTGAAGGATTATAAAATTATATATATATATATGTTGGACTCCAGAAAACCAAAATACCCTATTAAAAATGTGGTACACAGCCAAACAAAGAATTCTCTACTGAGGAATACTGAATGGTTGAGAAGCACCTAAAAAAATGTTCAACATCCTTAATCATCAGGAAAATGTAAATCAATACAACCCTGAGATTCTACCTCACACCAGTCAGAATGACTAAGATCAAAATCTCACGTGACAGCAGATGCTAGCGAGGATGTGGAGAAAGAACATTCCTCCATTGCTGGTAGGATTGCAAGCTGGTACAACCACTCTGGAAATCAGTTTGGAGGTTCCTCAGAAAATTGGACACCGTTCTACTGGAAGATCCAGCAATTCTAGTCCTGGGCATAGTCTCAGAAAATGCTCCAACATGTAATAAAGATACATGCTCCACTATGTTCATAGAAGCCTTATTTATAATATCCAGAAGCAGGAAAGAACCCAGATGTCCCTCAACAGAGGAATGGATACAGAAAATGTTGTACATATACACAATGGAGTACTACTCAGCTATTAAACACAATGAATTTATGAAATTCTTAGGCAAATGGATGGATCTGGATGATATCATCCTGAGTGAGGTAACCCAATCACAAAAGAACTCACATGATATGCACTCACTGATAAGTGGATATTAGCCCAGAATTTCAGAATCCTTCTTAGAAGCGGGAACAAAATACCCGTGTAAGGAGTTACAGAGACAAAGTTCAGAGCAGAAACTGAAGGAACGACCATCCAGAGACTGCCCCACTTGGGGATCCATCCCATAAACAACCACCAAAAGCAGACACTCTGTCAGATGCCAATAAGACCTTGTTGTCAAGAGCCTGATATAGCTGTCTCCTGAGAGGCTCTGCCAGTGCCTGTCAAACACTGAAGTAGATGCTCACAATCATCCACTGGATGGAGCACAGGTTCCCCAGTGAAGGAGCTAGAGAAATTACTGGAGAAGCTGAAGGGGTTTGCAGCCCCATGGGAGGTACATTAATATGAACTAATCAGAACCCCCAGTGCCCCTTGGGACTAAACTACCAATCAAAGAAAACACATGGTGGGACTTGTGGCTCTAGCTGCATATGTAGCAGAAGATGGCTTCGTTGGTCATCAATGGGAGGAGAGGCCCTAGGTCCTGTGAATGTTCAATGCTACAGTTTAGAGGAATGTCACAGCCAGGAATGGGAGTGGATGGGTTGGGGAGCAGGGGGAGTGGGGAAGGGATAAGTGATTTTCTGAGGGGAAACTAGGACAGGGAATAACATTTAAAATATACATAAAGAACCTATCTAAAAGAAAGAGAGAAAGAAAGAAAGAAAGAAAGAAAGAAAGAAAGAAAGAAAGAAAGAAAGAAAGAAAGAAAATCTATGGTTTGTTCAGACATAATTACAACATGTATATGACACCTGTTTTATCCAGTCTTAGAGAGCATCTTGGAAGAGAAGGAAAAGTGACTAGAGCTGGACATTGTGGGAAGAGAGGAACAACAATATTTTCTGGATTGGAGATGACCTCATTAACTCAGAGCACAAATGGATGCCTGGTTTCAGTATTTCAGCAGAGAGAAAAAGATTTGCTTAGGCACTTCCAGAATGTGGTAAGAAGATATTGTTCATTGATAATTGACTGAGGAAAAATGATCAGTTTCTGTGAAGCGTATTTCTCTGGTTAGTACACTATGATCCAGGCAATGACAAAATATCCATGAGTAGAGAGTATACACAAATGGGACTTGATGTGATCTTAAGAGTAGAAGCAGACAGAAGTGAAGAGCTGAGTGGAGGGATGGATGTGAAGTCAAGAAAAAATGCTATATACAAGTGAGGAATTTGAAAAACTGCAAAGTAAATGTCAAAAATAGGAAAAGAAATCATAAAATAGCACTTTTATGGGGGAATACTTTTTTGTGATTATTTAACAAAGGTGAGAAATGGGAAGGGAGAATTGTTTGTGAATCCCACAGAAAGTATTTTAGTAATCACTGATGATTGGAAGTAGTAGGAAAAGTTGAGGGAATAAGTGAAGGAACTGATATTTGATAATTCCAGAATACAGAGTCTTGTGACCAGGGCTGTCAAAAATGTGCTTTAAAGCATAGACCAACTGAATTTATTTGACCATTCAGAGAATTAGTAATAAGAGTTTGTATCATATTGACAAACCTGACTAAGTGGTTTGCTTTTGTTGCAATTACTTTGTAGAAGGAATGTGTAAGAGTTTCCAGATTTATCATTTAAACATGCTACAACCAGAACGTGAACAGATCTGCTACTGTGAATTTGGAAGAGAAGATCTGTGACAGAAATGTGGACACTAAATATTGCAGTCAAAAAGAGGGTAACATGGGCTGGCATTTAAGTCATTCTTATAATCTGACAAAGAATTTCATGTCAGCAATATGCGACACCATGCTAGGAGCTGACTTTTCAAGGATTTAAACACAAGTACAGAGGAAATATGCTTAGTCCAGAAAGTAGGTAGTAGGGTAGATTCCCTGACTAAATAAATGATCTGAGACGCCTCTCTGTGTAGTTGTGATTGGAAAAAAAAATAAGTTCCATGAAACTTATCACATCTCATGATAGGAGATGTGAGCAATACAGAATATGTTCTGAAGAACACTAAAGGCAGTAAATGTGTCTAGTCCAAGAAAGAGTCCTTGTCTTATGTAAACATGACAGATATCAGGTCAGGATACATAAACTTTTTGGAGATGAGACTAGATGCAGGGTATCAGGGTAAAGCATTTGATTTTCTCTTGCTGAGCTTTATAATTAATTTGGTCCATGTTTTTCTTGCAATATTTTTGCATTAGAATTTAAAAATTTATTCTGTAACCTTTTTATATTTGAAATATATAACCAATTTTGTATTTTACAGATAATAACATCAAAGAGACTTTGGAATTTTGAAAGACAGTGGGGCTGTTTACACTAAAGTTCTCTAAGAACATATTTCAAATGCATTTTCATTAGATAGCTGTGAGCACATGCAGAATATGGGATGAGTGTTCTGGTAAAATGTCTAACAAGTCTCACTAGACTAAATAATTGGTTACAAGAGTAACAATTTGCACAACTAAAGGTATTTTCCAACAGCAATGTGGTGGTGGAATGGGTGTCAAACCATGACTTTGACATTATAAGCAATCCCTAATTAGAATTCTGTTTGTTCCTTGCCTAGTTTCACTCAGGAGGTCAGCACTGCAGGTCCATGCTAGCACAGACAAAGCAATCTATACCTTCTTTCTTTGTGTGTGTTTCATTATTTATGAGAAAAATAAGTAAATCTCTTCCTTAAGTAATTTCTGTCAATGGGTTTTGCAACCTCAGTTGGAGAAAAGAAACAAAAGTATAGACAGCTTGTTCAGAAAAAAAATTTATTTCAGTACTATCGCAGAAATTCTGTTCAGTAGCTACCTTCTTCATTCTGTGATTTAATATATTCAGCTAAGAAACTTTTCCTTCATACATTACATTTATGACATTTGACACCAGGTTTTTTTCAGTTGTGTTTTCAGACTAATCATGATTCATTTAAGTGTCCCTATAATTAATATCTATCATACCCACTGGACATGTTTCTATCATGCTACTACTACCCATTCTATAAAGCTTCGGCCATCACTGCAAAGAGAGAGAGGCCCATTGGACTTGCAAACTTTATATGCCCCAGTACAGGGGAACGCCAGGGCCAAAAAGGGGGAGTGGGTGGGTAGGGGATTGGGGAGTGGGTATGGGGGACCTTTGGGATAGCATTGAAAATGTAAATGAGGAAAATACCTAATTAAAAAAAAAAGAAATTCTGTCCATTGATGAGAGTGGGGTGCTTAAGACTCCCACTAAAAAAAAAAAAAAAAAAAAAAGAATAAAATAAAATGAAAAAGCTCTGGAGTATACATACACACACACACACACACACACACACACACATATATATAAACTTATATGTATATATACATATATATATGCATATATATTACACATATCTATGTATATATAAGATTTCAGGAGACTTGACTGACATTCACAGGGTTTTGGTTTTCATCTCCAGTGCTAAAAATACAATAAAATATAAAAATAAATTCATTTTTTCTTAATTGAAGTTTCATGAAATTGTGTTTATTTATGGTTTTATTTTTACTGAAAATAGAGTCTTCTCTCATAGAATACAGCCTGACCACACTCTCCATTCACTCTCTCCAGCTCTTTCCATCTCCCCATCCCCCAGATCCATGTAGATTTTGTTTCCTCTTCAGAATAGAGCAGGCCTTCAATAGATAACAGCCAAATAGGGTAAAACATAATACAATAAGAGAAGGCAAAAACAAAACAAAACAAAACAAAACTCATATATAGCTTGGAGAGGGCAACCCAATATGAGATAAAGAGTCCCAATACAAGGCAAAAAAGTCAGATATACACCTCCTCCACAAAAATACCAGACTAACAACCATAACGTATATGTAGAGGAAATTCTAGAAAACAGTCCAGTGAAGATAGTGTAGTATGTCATACACATAAGCCAATTATTTTAAACACATTTTACTTCTTATTCTTTGAAGTGCCTCTTTCACATCTTTATTCCTCAAACTATAAATCAGAGGGTTCAGCATGGGAATCACAAGTGTATAAAAAAGGGACGTCACTTTATCTTGATCTAGGGAGTAGGAAGAACTTGGCCGGAAATACATGAAGAGCATAGTTCCTTGAAAAATTGCAACAGCAGTCAGGTGTGATGTACAGGTAGAGAAAGCTTTTAACCTCCCAGCAGCAGAACTGATCTTCAGAACTGATGAGATGATGTAACAGTAGGAGATAAGAACTCCTGAGATGGTGCTCAGTTCAATGAAACCAAAAACAGTGAATATGACTAAAACATTGACCTGTGTGTCTGAACAAGACAGTACTAACACTGGAGGAATATCACAGAAGAAATGATTAATCTCATTCGACCCACAGAAACATAAGTGGAATGTCAATGTTGTATGTATCAAAGCATCTGCTAATGCCACAGAATAAACACCAGTCAATAATTGGAAGCACACTTTCCTGGACATGTCTACTGCATACAAAAGGGGGTTACTAATGGCCTTATATCGATCAAATGCCATCACTGCCAGCAGCACACACTCAGCATCTATAAAAATACAGAAAGTGAAGAACTGCATAGCACAGCCAAGAAAAGGAATAGATGTATTCTTAGACAGTAGGTCTACAAGCATCTTAGGACCAACTGCAGTGGAATAGCAAAGATCAGAGAAAGACAGGTGGCTGAGAAAAAAGTACATTGGTGTGTGAAGCTGTGGATCCATTCTGATCAAAATGATCATTCCAAGATTTGTCAGCAGATTAGTAAGATAAACAACTAGAAACATAGTGAATAAAAACACTTTTACCTCAGGGTTACTGGTAATTCCCAAAAGGAGAAATTCTGTCAATGTGGAGCAGTTCCCCTTATCCATGATTCTTTGGTTTTGGTCTAAAAATTTATAAAAGAAACAATGTAATAATAGTTAAGTGTTCATTTTTACTAGACAAGCATAGAACAGTTTGAATTTAATTAAGCATAACATTATTTAGTCCTTCAATAAATTTTTATAAAGTTTGAAAACATTTTTGAAAAAATGTATAAATCAGTACAGTGAAGTTATAAAGGCAAGGAGTAGGAAGTTCATAATTTTTGTATCTAAATGTTTATATAATGTTTGATCTGTATAACTTTGATTTCCTCTTTCACTTATTATTAAGAAGTATATTTAAATATATAGAACCTGGTTCCATATCTGATAGGCTATAGGTGATATTAAACAATACAACAATAATAATAATAATAATAATAATAATAGAAAATACCATATGCTGAATAAAGTTCTCAGTTGTTATAGGCTATTAGTCACTGCTTTTGCTTCAACAGCATTTGTCCTTAGCAGATATCTATGATTTAATATATAAAAATAATTATGGTATTATGTCATTATAAGTATGAAACATCGTTTACTGAAATGTCTGTCACTAATTACCGATATGTGCCACATCTGAATATCACTTACATGAGCACAAATGACAAAAAACAAATAAATATGTAAAACTGAGAAGAGGAATTAGTTGTGACAGAAAACAGCAAACATTTCTGCTGTTTATTGATTTCTAAATTGGCCATTTTTAAGTTTTACCTTTTGTCATATTTTCATTATTTAAAACAAACTTTAAATTTAAATATATTTTTGTCTTCTTCTTCTTCTCTCCAAGTTCTTCCAGATACTCTTGCAACCACTATCCAACAAATTTTAATATCTTTGTCAAAAACATACAAAAACTCAACAAAATAAGAAAATTCCCACATCAAGAAAACAATATAAAATACTTTGTCCCTGGGTTGGAAAAAAAAAAACAAAAAACACCAACGTGAAACCAGGTAAAGGCAAAGCAAGCAGCCTGCACAGTCCATTATATGTTGGTCATTACTGAATATGTGGCTAGTCCTGAAGTGGTTGATATACCCTGTATCACTCTATTCACAAAAACTAATATTTTTCTCTATATATAATAGAAATTAACAATTACAGTCCACGACTTACTTAGTAGACTTACTTTTGTGTATTTTTTGCAGGCAGCAGCTTTTTATCACTTTGGTTTATATAAGAACTAGAATCTGGGCTGTGAAATGTGTACTTTTTACAACTTCAGTGTTTTTTTCTTGCATGTGGGTTTGGATGAGCAAATATAAGTAACTTCACTGTGGAATGACCAGAATTATTTGACTAATTCTAGAGCAAATTTTAAATTGGCATGTGGCAACCACCTGATAAGTATGTCTTCCTACAAGAACAAATAACTTGCATTCTGCATTGATAAAACAAAACAAAACAAAACAAAACAAAACAAAAACATGCTGTGCTCTTAAAATTATCCCTACTAATAAAAATGTAGAGACATAAAGTCCGTTAAGGTTGAAAGAACACTATCACTGACCATTAAATAGAACTTGTTTTTTTCTTTTTCTGCCTAACAATACAGGGTTAAACAATTGAGTTTTATTTATTTCAAAGAAAAGGAAATGGAATTTATTTTGTTTGAAAGCACTTCATTCAGAAACCTACCTGTGATGAGTGTCTCCCTCTCCTACCCTCTTACACCTGAACAATAGCTAGATCCATTTATTTCAACCAGAGACTGTTGGGACTTAACTCTCTTAAGGCTCTTCCTCTACTTTTTCTCTTAATCAAATGTAAGTAATTAGATGTCTGAGCATACCTTCCCTACAGGAAAGCTCTACCAAAGTGGTCCATTTTCATCTGTATTACTGATTTCAATTTTAACCTTGATTAATGACAGGCATTGATTGGATTACTTTTACTAACGTGCCTTATGGTTATCATGAGATGATAGGATTCTAGTAAAAGTAGAAATCTTAAAAAATGTGAAACCTTTTTGATAATATTTATATTAATTTGTGTTTATTCTTTTTTTAAAAATATTTATTTATTTATTTATTTATTTATTTATTTATTTATTTATTTATTTAATACATGTGAGAACACTGTTGCTGTCTTCAGACACACCAGAAGAGGGCATCTGATTCCATTATAGATGGTTGAGAGCCACCATATGATTTCTGGGAATTGAATTCAGGACCTCTGGAAGAGCAGTCAGTGCTCTTAACCACTGAACCATTTTTCTAGCCCTTGTGTTTATTCTATTTCTTTAATTTTTACTCTATTTCGTCAGTTTGGACAAAATAGTTCTGACCAAATAAAAAGTATGAGAGTCTTATAAGATTATTATCAAGTCTTTGTTTCAATAATTTCCATATCTGCATACATATCTTTGTTTGTCTTTACAATCTCTTTATCAAGTCGTATATTCTTTGATCCTTGTTATCCTAACATATATGTTAATATGCATTCTTACAATCCCTTGAAGTGATACCTGTGTAATTGTTCATTAAGGTGTATGTAAAATATTTTTATATAAATGAACTAACAGATGTTCAGAAAAACCACAAATAAATACAGATTGAGTTTATTTTAAGTAAAACACGAAAACTTAAAGGTCTCTTCATTTTTTAATCTATGTTCTGGTTGTTACTATTTCAGAACTTTGATAATTCAGATACACTAGAAACAACATGCCTAAATTGCTTCATTTAGTTTTTGAGATTAAGTGGTTAAATCTTCTCTCTCAACTTTTTCTCCCAGGAATATCCCACATATCACTTTTTTTCTCTATCATATCTATGGCCTTTTAAAAAAAATGTACTTTAAATTTTTTAGTTATTCACTTTTCATCCTGCTCACTGCCCTCCACTAGGTCAGCTCCTCCTAAAATCCTTCCCCCATTCCGCTTCCCTTCTCTTCTGAGCAGGTGGGTGCCCTCCTTGGTATCCCCATCATCCTGGCACTTCAAGTCTCTGCAGGCTAGGCATTACCTCTTCCTC
Organism: Mus musculus; assembly: GCF_000001635.26. Lineage (NCBI taxonomy): Eukaryota > Metazoa > Chordata > Mammalia > Rodentia > Muridae > Mus > Mus musculus. Next base: position 87,741,298 of record NC_000068.7, read on the forward strand.
TGAGGCCAGACAAGACAGCCCAGCTAGTAGAACATATCCCACACACAGACAACAGCTTTTGAGACAGCCTCCTGTCCCAGGTATTCAGGACCCACACAAGCATCAAGCATCATTATCTGTTACATATGAGTGGAGAGGCCTAGGTCCATCCTTTGTATGTTATTTGGTTGGTGGTTCAGACTCTATGAGAGACTCACTGGTCCATAATAATTGACTCTGCTGGTCTTCAGGTGGAGTTCCTATTTCTTTTGGGACCACAATCCTTCCTCCTATTCTTGCATAGAGTCCTCCCAGCTCCATCCATTATTTGTCTGTGGGTGTCTATATCTGTCTGGGTCAGCTGCTAGGTGGAGCCTCTAAGAGGAAAACATACTCCTGTTTGCAGGCATAACAGAGTATCATTAATAGTGTTAAAGATTGGTGCTAGCTCATTGTATGTGTCTCAAGTTGGGCCAGTTACTTGAGATAAAATACTTTGGAAAGGTTTTTCTCAGAATCTCTAGAGTAAGTTTAATCCAACAATATAGCCTCTTTCCCAAGGGATCACATCCAAAGAAATGATCCAGCCAGAATTCAGTTATGCCCTGGATTATAGCATGTTATGTTTGGAAAACAGATATAAATTTAGTACACATTTTTAATCCCTAACAGTGAGGGTAAAGTTAGTTTGTAGAAGCCATAAGCTAAGTTTGAAAGCAATGTCTAATTGAGCGACAGGCAAAGTGAAAAATCAGAGCAAGATTTGACAGAATGAACATACAACCATCTTAAACAAAATCAGCACATGAAAGACAGGCTGTTTAAGAATAACAAGAGGGAGGTAGAGAGAGGTAGTGTATGATTTGCCACCCACTTACCCACTTCCGTCTCACCACCCTAGCATTCTCCTATGCTGGGACATCAAGACTTCACAGGACCAAGGACCTCCCCTCCCGCTGATGACAGATAAGGCAATTCACTTCTACATAAGCAACTGGAGCCATAGGTCCCTCCGTGTGTATTCTTTGGTTGGTGGTTTAGTCCGGGAACTCTCAGGGGTCTGGTTGGTTGATATTGTTGTTCTTCCTATGGAATTACAAACCCCTTCAGCTCCTTCATTCCTTCCCTTTACTCCTCTATTAACATCCCTGTGCTCAATCAGATGCTTGACTAGGAGCATCCATATCTGTATTGATCAGGCTCTGGCAGAGCCTCAGGAGACAGCCATACCAGGCTCCTGCCAGCAAGCACTTCTTGGCATCACTATTAAGACAGCACTGGCATGGTATTAGAAATATTGAAAGAGCAGGTGCTGTGTAGTAGACAAATAGGATTCAAGAAGCTTTCTCTAACCTTTCACATTAGATTTTCTTCTCATATAATAAAGCTGTTAAAGATGGAAATACAAGGTAGTGTCTGGATATCCAGTATACATGGAGATCGGTTTATATGAATGTATATGTTTAAAAATAAGCAAACCCATCATCCTTAATAGCATATCCATAGTAGTGATTTCCAGCAAAATTAAAATGTTTTGTTCAAGAAAGTCCACTGATGAATGAAGAAATTCTTATATAACATTTATATAAGTGAGAGTATTGAGCAATTTCATGGTTAAGACGATATGAATTTAAAACTAGTTCTTTTTCTTAACGAAATAGATGGAAGTCAAAGAGAATAGCATTTCACCACTATTGAAGAAGAGGTGAATATTGCTTATAGAAAATTTTGGTATTTTTGATTGTTCACAATATTTCATTTTCCAACACATAAAAAGATGCTACAATTAGTAACATTTTAGGATATATAAAATCTTTAAAAAAAACAACAATGAAAAACAAACAACAAACATATTCCTAATGCACAATTTGAAAATAAGATAATCTCCATGCATCCACAAAGTTAATGCTAGATATTATGCAACAAAACACCTTTAAATGATCTTTTCATCATGGAGAACCCCATGGTAGTAATAGCACTTAAGATGATCTGTGCATTAAGATGTGAGAAATCAAAAAAAAAAATCTATCAAATGTTCAAGAGTCTGATTAGTCATAAAATAATTAAAATGAGTATGTTTAGAAGGGTGGTGAAAGTACATTCAGACAATTATGAAAAGCTGTGTAGGATTATTTCTCCAAATTGAAAATATTCGAGATTATTTAAAGGATGGGAGAGGTTGAGTGAAGCCTGCAGACTAGGGATGCCATTATGGACAGGGAAATGTCTATTTCATTGAGTGTCACTGTCATTCTCAATAAGTGTTTTTCCCTTACCAACGGCAGCAGCACGTGTATAGTGTGAAGATGATAGCTAGGAATGCAGTTATTGAATATTCCCCAGAAAATATTGATCCCAGAAGCTAATTATGATATAGAAAATTGGAAAGGCTTGGCCTCAAGGGAATTATATCCCATCGGTAGCAGTTGACAATAAAAGTGATCATCCAATTTGTTCTGGAATTACAGGTAAAGATGGAAAGACTCACTGGACTCAGGTAGGTTTATGAATGACTACTTGCAAGACTAGGAGAAGAAGAAAACATAATTTATTTGAAACATGAACAACATAGTTGACAAATGAATGAGTACATGGCTCATTTGGTTATGTAGTTGCCTAAATCATGTAAACTAAAGAACAGAGACATACATTTTTAGATATTTGTAAATCTGAGTGCCTTTACTTGCTTGTAGAAGATTGGTAAATGTAGATGATATTTTAGTATTTATTAAGGCAGATATTATTATCATACAATTTCCTTTTCAATTCTGTACACACATGATGTGGTATGGGAAATATTAATTTCTTATAATTTTATTCAAATAATAATAGATGATCAATGCTTTTAATAGCAATATATAACAATTCAAGTCTATCTAATATCAACCTCATTAGTTTGAGATTATATAGCACAATCTACATTAGATTTTTTCATGAAACAACATACAAACTCAAAATACACATAAATTCATATGTTAAGACAGGAAACAGGAATGTGACAGCCTTTTTTACTTTCCATATTTTTCAAGAAAAGAATAGTCAATTTGTAAGCCAGAATAATCAGTTCATAATTATTTTTCATAGTTCCTAATTCTGAGGTTTCATCAGTTGGACCCAGGTTATAAAAACAACATAACAGCTAAAAATTATGCACCACATAAGAGGAGTGGCTAAACTTTAAAATAAACCATTTTTCATTTTCTGTAAATGCTAGAAAATTAACATTGTCAGAAAATGTTTCATCTATTATCTGAGAATTTGGCTATGTTTTATAATTACTTTAAGCAAATAATATAGCAATTACAGTTAATATACTGAAAAGTAGAACTCTAGTCTTATTGTATAAAAGAAAAGGAAGCTCTACATTGCTTTTCTGTTATTATACACTTTCTATATATTGTATTTGGATGAGCTTCCATTTCATTTAAATATATTTACTGATAATATGTAGCCAATATGTAAACAAGTAAGACAAATAATGAGTTATCACTACATTTGTAACTCAGTATGTGTTAAACATCTATAATAAAAGCTTTTGTAAAGTGTACAAATTCCCCTTACCTGAGCTACTTCTTCAGTTTAACTCATATCCTTAATAAACTAAGTAATACTTGTATTATGTTTTGATCTATGAATTTATAATTTCGTCTATACAGGCAGAAAGTGCTATGCTGTCACAGCACTGACAAATTTTATAATCATTTAGACCAAGAAGAAAAAAGAATGAATAAAGAGAAGTGTTTTTCATTTTCAGAATTTTTTCTTTAAGCAATTACTAGTAGTCCTGAGATAAAAGTGTCTTTATTCACAGTGTTTCTTGGTGTTAATGTCACCATTTTGCTGAGAAATCTATGAATGATCACACTAATTAGAATAGATCATCAATTTCACCCTCTAAAATCAAGTTGTTGATAGTGTTTTTCTGCTATAATTTTGTGAATTTAACTGCCTTCAGTTTTCAATTCTGTAATTTTGTAAAAGTTTCAGACATTTAACTAATAAGCAAAATTTACTTTTAGAATGATTGTGTGTTATAAGCATATGTAATTTTATTTTTCCATGTTTTTTAATAACAGTGAAATCAAAGCATGATAAACACAAATTCATATCAAGTAAAGTACATATAAAGTACATGCTGAAAGGATACAAGATAAAAAAGTAGATTCATTTATCAATGACAATGAACAAGCATTTTTTGACATATGCTTATTTTTTTTAAAAAAAGAAAAATATAAGAGACAGAAGATATGTTCATCAGAAGCTTCTAATGTTTTCAGGCATTTTCAGGTTATTTATAAACCCAGAGGCATTTCTTAACACTGGCTTGATCACTTTTATTTATAAGGACTTCGTGCATGGAGTCTAGTAAGTTGAAATCAATGAATGATGTTAAGAGACAGATGGCTTAATGAAATAGTTATCAATAAGAAAATATAGCAAAACCATACCATATCTATTTCCATAAATTTATTTAAATTTGATGCTATGATGAGAGATTAAACTATTATTATTTATTAATATGATGCACAGGATCCTTTGGTTCAATTTCTTGAAATGTTTAGTTTTTCATATTTTTTGGACCTTCCTATTCTGCTTTTGTTGTTTCTTTCTTATGAATTGTTATCTGATAACGACTTTTAGGCTTTTCAATCTCACAGCCTCAGGATGATTGTAAAAATCACGTCAGAAATTATTTATACTGAACAATTATCAACTGCTGACTTTAAATACTTGTGGGAATTTTGGAGAGTGTGCCACTTTAAGTGTGATTTACTTCTAGACTGTTTTATGACTCCACAGAATATTTCTATGTAATAAGATTAGAATCTGAATATTGACTACAATCTTCTTGCCTAGATAAATTAGAGCACAGTCTACTTTTAATGCTTTCTGCATCTATTCAGGCAAAGAAAAAAGAAGAATGGATGAAGGAAACTGCTCCTCCATCACTGAATTTATTCTACTGGGAATCACTGATGACCCTAGCATGAAAGTGGTTCTATTCATTTCATTTCTTATCATCTATCTCATTATTCTTGTGGCAAATATTGGAATTATTGTTTTGATCAGAATAGATCCTCAGCTTCACACACCAATGTACTTCTTCCTCAGCCATCTCTCTTTCTCAGACCTCTGTTATTCCACTGCTGTTGGACCAAAGATGCTGGTAGATTTACTGGCCAAACACAAATCTTTATCTTTTTTGGGCTGTGCATTACAGTTTTTCTTTACCTGTGTCTTTATAGATGTTGAGTGTGTGCTGCTGGCAGTGATGGCCTTTGATCGGTACAAGGCCATCAGCAATCCCCTGATGTATGTTGTAGACATGTCCAGTAGATTTTGTTACCAGCTTCTGGCTGGAGTTTATGTATTAGCAATGATAGATACTCTGATGCAAACTATAATAACCTTTGGGTTGTGTTTCTGTAGGTCAAATGAGATTAATCATTTCTTCTGTGATCTTCCACCTATTCTGTTATTATCTTGCTCAGATATATATGTCAATGAATTAGCATTGTTTGTGTTTTCTGGGTTTGTTGAGTTGTGCACTATTTCAGGACTTCTTGTTTCTTACAGTTACATTATTGCATCAGTCTTGAAGATCAGCTGTGATGAGGGCAGATTCAAAGCTTTCTCCACTTGTGCCTCCCACCTGACTGCAGTTGCAATTTTTCAGGGAACTCTGCTCTTTATGTATTTCCGGCCAAGTTCTTCATACTCCTTAGATCAAGATAAAACAACCTCATTGTTTTATACCCTGGTGATACCTATGCTCAACCCTCTGATTTACAGCCTGAGAAACAAGGACGTGAAAGAAGCCCTGTACAAACTGAGAAATAAAAGGTCATTTAAATAATTGTTTTATATTTGTATATGTGCAAGATATAGTAGGAGTGATTGTTGTAAAAATATACTGAATGAATCATAAAGAATCTGTGTCATCAAATTTACTTGTTTAAAATATATATTTCTCTTAAATTTTACAGACAAGATAATGTTATTGATATTCCAATAGTTCATGTTTCATTATTTATTATTTCAGTTACAAAAAAATGTATTTAATTTTAATTTCACTATGCTTTCCTGAATTGTACTGGCTTTCTTTTCATATTATATTTCTTTTTATTGAATATCAAAAGAATCTCTAGACTCTTAAAAATGAATCTTTATTAAGTGAAAGATATAGATATTAACTACATATTCTAAACATAATTTTAAAGGAAATAATAAAATTGTACAATTTTCTGCAGTAAAATGCATTTTAAGAGTAATCTAGAGAAAAATGTATATACCTAATTTCTATAATAAAAAGTTGCTTGAATGAGAACCTGTTAAGTTCATCTTTGACCTCCAGGGAAAACTGACAAGGGGTACAGAATTGGTGATTATTGACTGGGGCCTGTGAGAATGCTCCCTGCCATGTCAACAAAGAATTATTTTGAAAAATCTCTTATGGGGTGACAGAAGGCAATTGAAAAAAAAGAACGAAGGAGAAAGGGGAAAAAGAATCATACACACATACACACACGCACACAGAGTTTTCTGGATAAATCAAACTTCACCAAGCTTGAACAAGCAAGTTTTTTTTTTCCCATGCAGCTTGTACACCCCAGCAAAATCATTCAAGCAATATAGAAATTGCAGTGTTGTTATATTCTATTTTTTAAATGAATGCCTATAAAAAACCCAGTATATTTTCCCACTACTTTTACATAAACAAACATTATGTAGTACAGGTTTTAACAAAAGAGCAGATTATTCCCAAGAACCCACATAAATTCACAACTAAGCAGTCTGTTATAGATACCAAAATGTGAGCAAGCAAGATAATTTTCTTAGCCAAATTTTCACACTGGCAGATAGTAATTTGTGGTTACAAGGATAGGACCAATTATTTCATTAATTATCTTAAAAAGTAACCTTAGGAAAATCTTGAAGAAATCACAACTTTGAATTTATATAAAATATTTATATTCTCCTTTACTTACCAGTTATAATTTAAGTCCTCAGAATGCACGTCTAATCATCACCAAGTTTTATTAAATCATATCAGGACCCTGAGGGCAAAGTGGGTACAAGGAATTAGTCATCAAATTAATCACCAGTTCAGGCTCAAAAACACTCAGTGTAACCAATGTTAGTTAGAGTGCCATTGTTCTTACTGCCTAACTTCATAAATTCCCTAGCTCAACTCTTAAAAGTGTTTTTTAATTGGAATTTTTGGGTTGTTAGTGTTTCTTCTTGAGTTCTTTATAAATTTTGGATATTAGCTCTCCATCAGATGTTGGGTTAGTGAAGATCCTTTCCCAATCTATAGGCTGATTTTTGTCCTATTGAGAATGTACTTGAAGAAGCTTTGCAGTTCCATGAGGTCCCATTAATCAACTGTTGATCTGAGAGCCTGAGCCATTGGTGTTCTAATCAGAAAACTATCTCCTATACTTTCAAAGTATATGAAAGTATGAAGTATTTCCTATGCTTTCAAAGCTATTTCCTACTTTCTCATCTATATCATTTAGTGTATCTTGGTTTATGTTGAGATCCTCTTGGATTTGAGTTTTGTGTAGGATTATAGGAATAGATCTATTTTCATTCTTCTACATGTAGACATTCAGTTAGATCATCACAATTTGTTGAAGATGCTTTCTTTTTCTCCATTGTAAGATTTTGTCTCCTTTTTCAAATATGAAGTTTACATAAATATGTGTACACTTCTACACATAAATACACAAATAGGCTTCTCAGGTCATTTCTTAAGGGAAGTCAGAATGCATCATGCCATCTAGACTCAACAACTTTTGGCAGTAACTGTGGTTTAACTCTTGAAACCTCATTTTGTGGATGTGAAGTCAAGTTCTCCTAACAGGAGATTGTTTTCCGAAATATTAGGAAGATTTTTATCCCAACTCTTGGTACCAACCATGTGAGTACATTTTCAATGTGCACATCTTTGTCATAATTCTGAGTCTCCACATTCTCCCTACTAGATCTCTTTAAGTTTTGGTGGTAGCATCTTAGAGCTTTTACAGAATAATGCTGAAAACCTTTCCACAAAGTAATTGCAAAGCTCAGAAACCATTTGGTCAGTTTTGTCACTAACATAGCCACCTCTCAGTACAAATACTCTGTGACAGCTGAACAAATAAATCAATCTATATCCTAAAGGATATTTTGACACATCTTGTAAAAACTGTGTGTTCTGGAATTATCAAACATTATATTATCACTTACTCCATTAACTTTCTCTTCCTTCCAATCTTTAGTGATTACTAAATGCTTTGTTGGAAATTCTCTAACAATTATCTTTTCCTTCCATTCATTAACTCTGTTAAATATTCACAAAATTATTTCCCCTCTAAAATGTTATTGCTTGATGCCATTTTTCTTTTTCGACATTTTATTTGTAATTTTTAGAATTTATGAGAATACAATGCATTTTCATTGAATTTATACTCATTCTTCTCCTTAATTTTTTTTCCTGAGACAGGGTTTCTCTGTGTAGCCCTGGCTGTCCTAGAACTCACTTTGTAGACCAGGCTGGCTTTGAACTCAGAAATCTGCCTGCCTCTGTCTCTCAAGTGCTGGGATTAAAGGTGTGCGTCATCACAGCCCGGCATTCCTTCAGACTTTATGTCCTCCTCTTTTTCGAGCTTCATTAATACACAAACACTTATTTGTGTTGCCTGTCTATTCATAGATATGTGGTCATCCTCTGGATAATGGTTGACTGATCAGGGCCACAATGTTAATGAAAACTGAGTCCTTTCCTTCATCAGCCATAAACAAGCAATGTCTCTTCAGACAGTGCTGGGAGTGCACAAGCACCTCTTTGCTTTATTCTAGACTATTGAACGCCTTGCTTGGTAAAGGCAACCACAATTGTTCTTACATTAAAAAAAAATCAATGGTGGTCTCATGACCAGAAAACATTTTTGCCCCAGTGTTTCCCAAACCTCTATTTCCAATCTGTCCTGCTCTTCTTCCAAGACTGAGATTGCAGAGAACAGGTGTGTTATGGATGTCACAATATGGCTGAGCACTCCACGTATACTCATTCTTGGCACTTTGACTACTTGTGCATTTGCATTATCTATTGAATGTGTGTGTGTGTGTGTTTATGTGCATGTGCACGCATGTGTGCAAGCCTCTGATGAATTCTGAGAGTTAAATCAACCTCTAGGTATGGAAATAATAAAATAGAGGTTTTTTTTTTTAATAATCATGCAGAAATATGATTCAAATTTTCAAATCAAAGCTTTCAATAGAGTGCCACAACTTAAAAAGTGCCTAGTGATGGAGCAGCATTGAGGTCTGTGATTGTTGTGTCACATGATGGCACTGGCCAATTTAATGTTTGGTGAAAACTTCATTTCTATTTCATTAGGAGTCTCATTTAATGGTTTTCATCATAATGGGCTAGAAAACCATACAGTTTTTTTAAAAGAAGATAATACTCTAGGTTATAAATTTATCTGCTCCAAAATTATTTACAACATTACACTGTTGCTTTAAAGTTTGGCAACTCAATATATAGAAAAGAAAACAAACCACAGCATTCCTAATTAGGCTCCAATTTAAAAGAGTATAAATTATTTAAAAATGGATACTAATTGAAAACTTTAAATCTTTTATTCTAAATTAAAATTCATTATAGATGCATAAATGTGATATATCCACATTTTACCATTTTTTAAAATTTTACCTAATTAAAAGAAATCAATATTTGATTTCACTGAATTCTGAGATAGTCTTACAAAGGTGCACTTTCCACTATATGTAGCCTCATTGCTTTCATGTCTATAATGAAATTGAATAATTAAAAATTTCTCCTTATTCTCCATGTTCAGTCAAATGCATAGAAGCTATTCTTATGCTTTCAGATAACTCACTCAGTGGTTTAAACAACAGGACATTTTATAGAAGAAATGAACAATAAAATAATTGTTTAACAAAATACATGTGTCTATACATTTTCATTTCCTGGAAGATAGCAATTATATCAAGTCATTTTATTATATTGGCATTTTGAACTCTCTTTATCTATTGAAGTGTATGGGAAGACACATATGTGGGTTCCTCTGTATATGTGTGTTTGTGTAATACACTTAAGGTCTCATTACCAGTGAGAAAATATCATGTTTTCATACAGCAGTCCCCAAGAAGCTAAAAGGATCTGCAACCCTATAGGTGGAACAACAATATGAACTAACCAGTACCCCCCAGAGCTCGTGTCTCTAGCTGCATATGTATCAGAAGATGGCCTAGTTGGCCATCAGTGGAAAGAGAGGCCCATTGGTCATGCAAAATGTATATGCCTCAGTACAGGGGAACACCAGGGCCAACAAGTGGGAGTGGGTGGGTAGGGGGGTGTGGGGGGAGGGTATGGGGGACTTGAAATGTAAATGAAGAAAATACCTAATTAAAAAAAAAAAGAAAAAAAGAAAAAAATCATGTTTTCCCCAATTTTGCTTTACTGATTTTTTCCTATTTTATCTACAAAACGGAATATATAATGTTGATATTGTAGAGTTACAATGTTCAATTCTTCAACAAAAATTACTTCTCTCATTTGAGGATAAGTATTTTTCAAGTATTATTTGCACAATGCTTCAATGGCATTATTATCATAGTAGCATTTAAGAAGAAAAAAATGGAGGAAAGAAAAGGTTTTTGTCATTATGAAAGGCTGGTAATGGTAAAGAAGGAGAGGAACAATTATTGATTAAGTCCAGTGTAGATGACCGGTGACCCCTGCATACACGTGTGCCTAACTATTTACAATGTTATTCAGAATTTATTAAAGTTAGATTTGCTCATTCTCCAACTGGATTGGAGTGGTGTATCTTAACAGCCATATAATTACAAGCCCTGTGACAAGATCCTGTTCTTTCTCACCAACAAACATTTATTTAAATCAAAGAGTCCTGATTTCCTATCTTTCTTTTTTTAAGCATTTTTTTCTTTCATGGCCAGTAGATTGTTTTCATATAAAATATTCTGATTTCACTTCCCAAACACAGTCTTCCCAGTACTTCCTCAAATCTCTTTCCATGTAGATCCACACCCTTTCTGTCTTCCATCAGAACAGGCATCTAAGGATCAAAAATAAAATAAAATAAACCAGAAACAAATCAGAATATAACAAAAGAATCAAACAATTAGAATGACAAATGAACCATAATAAGCACAAAAAAACACATCTAGAGTCATACATACACACACATATCTGTACTTTCACAATTTTCACAGAAACACCACAATGAAGGCCATAATATAGAAATTATTTTTTTCTGCTCATTGGGTATAGAGACTTTGTTCTAGATTATGATTAAAATCCGTTCTATCTCATAATAAAATAAAATTTTATTCTTTTATAAAAATATGCATGTTCTGAGTGTATAATTGATGTCCACATTTTTCAATTGAATTTATGATTTATCTTTATCAATATAGAGGTACCTATGAGATTTAATACAAAGAAAAATATGTAAAAAGGCAACCACTGAAATTGAAGTAAGCATAGTGAAATTAAAATTCAATGAAAAAAATAAATGTAATTATTTCACAACTGAAATGATCATGAAAAGTTCTGCATCTAACTTCATGGCAAATAATGAGGTATGAAACATTGGAATGCCTATAATATTTTCTTATGATTAAAATTACATGAAATATTTATACTAATCCCTTAAATTAGTTAACACAACTTTCCTATGATTAATTAAATATCATTTTATACAAATTGGCATTATTCCTTGAACATGTATACATAACACAACTATTTACACCACCTTTTATTTTCCAGGTTTTGCAAGGTCTCTTTCACATCCTTGTATCTCAGGCTGTAAATCAGTGGGTTCAGCATGGGAATCATCAGAGTATAAAACAAGGAGGTCATTTTGTCTTGATCTAGGGAATAAGAAGTACTTGGCTGGAAATATGTAAAAAGCAAGGTTCCCTGAAAAATTGCAACAGCAGTCAGATGCAAGGTGCAGGTGGAAAAAGCTTTAAACCTTCCCTTGGCAGAATGGATTTTCAAGACTGATAAGATAATAGAGCAATAGGAGACAAGGACTTCTGAAATAGTGCTCAACTGAATAAATCCAAAAATAGTGAATATCATTAACTCATTGAACTGAGTATTTAAACAAGACAGTAACAGTATAGGAGGGATATCACAGAAGAAATGATTAATCTCATGTGACTCACAGAAACATAAGCAAAATGTTAATGTTCTGTGGATCAAAGCATCTGTCATTCCTACAAGGTAAACACCAGCCAGGAATTGGTAGCATACTCTATTGGACATATCTATGGCATATATCACGGGGTGGCTTATGGCTTTGTACTGATCAAAGGCCATTACTGCTGGCAACACACACTCAACATCTATAAAGATACAGACAAAAAAAGAATCGAAAGGCACAAACAACAATGGGATGGTTTTGTACTTGCTGAAAATGTCTATCAACATCTTGGACCCAATTGCAGAGGAGTAGCTGAGGTCAGAGAAAAAGAGGTGGCTGAGAAAGAAGTACATTGGTGTTTGGAGCTGTGGATTCATCTTGATAAAGATGATCATTCCAATATTAATTATGAGAACAATAAGATTAATAGCTAAGAACACAGTAAGTATTAGCACTTTCATGTCAGGGTTATTGGTAATTTCCAAGAGAAGGAGTTCAGGTAATGAAGAACAGTTTTCCTTGTCCATGATTCATTCTTCTTTTCCTATCATGTTGTAAAATTCAAAGGAAAATTGATTAGATTTCATTTTCTGGCTATATCCACATATTATCTTTAAGACAAAAGATAAACTTGATTAATTATATACATCTAAAACTAGTGAGGTACAAGTAGTATTGAAGAGACATTGTTATATAAAAATAAGGTTCTACTTTAGGAAGTTGAAGATGAAACTTGAACGGTTTTGCAATTCATGAGACCTCTGAATTGTCTGTGTCTCCATCATTCATATTAAAATGTGCTTTTGAATAAATTTAATCATGATTGTTATATTGAAAATGGTACAAAGAAACTTTCAAATTAAGGAAGATAAAACAGAAGGTTTGTGAATGGATATATCTTTATCTACAAGAAGTGCAATCATTACATATTTAACAAATATAATCACCTGGGACACCAACAGTTATATCGAAAGACAGTAACTCAACAGAATTATGGTACCAGTTTTGGAGTATAATATTAGTTAAACCAAAATACAATTTGTCGATTTGTTTCCTTCTTTCATTATCTCAGGGTTTGACAAACTACTATCACCCCTCTGTGTAACTTGTTTGACTCCCTGTATGAATTCCTAGACAGCCAATAAGAATGAAATAGAAACAAGAAATTTTAATACATAAATTTTACATTGTTAGATTTTTAAAATGATTTTATTGACCTAAAACACAAACTACAATAGTTATTTCAAAGATTTATGGCTGATTTTTCTTTTGTCTATGGTGGTTATGAGTATACATGGGAAGTGCCTGTCCATATCTCTAGCTTCCTATTCACCTAGCTATCATTTACTTACCTAAATTTTAATGTGGGTAATTGGCTGTTAGAGATTCTATATTTAAATATCATGGCATGTGGTGCATCTTAGATTGAAGCTTCATATTTTAATATTTCATATCTACTATTAGCTAAAAGCAATGAAAAATAACCACTTGAATACGTGTTATATTTAATTTAGATATTATTTAATCATTACAAACTCACTAATATTGTTTTTCAAAGTAAAATAGCCTTGTTATTTATTTCCCTATTTTTCAGATGCCTAATTCATTATTCTACCTGAGATGAGAAAGTCCTTCTTACATTTTACTGGTGTCAGGAGTATATATCTTGCTAATTTATTTATTTCAACTACTGACAACTGGGATTTATACACTTGAGCATCTGTCTTTACTCTTCTGCATTATTCAAATATGGATAATTAGATACATATTTCCCCTGAGAATAACTTCACATGCTTCAGGAAAGCAAAACTTTTAATTCTTTACTCTTTTTACCAACTGATTTTTGAAAACTTTCAAGAGAATTTAATTAACTATAATTATATTATAACTATAGTAAACTATAATTTGCTATCGTGAATTGCCTTCTGAGAATGAAACCGAATATCCAATGAATTCAAAATGGGACTTATTACTTTCCCTTTTTTCTTTTATTTTCTTTTCCTTTTTTTAAATTTGATTTCTGAGACAGTCTTCTTAGTTTGTAATATGCAATAATGTTACTATATATATTTATCATTAATCCATATTTTATTACTGTCCCCAGTCACCATGGCAATCAAAATTCTTACTTTTACTTTGTGGTCTTAGCTACTAAATTGACTGGACTTTCATTGTAACAGAGACTCAAATCCTACATCTAAGGCTTTGAAATATGTTTTTATTAGTACACAGGTGTTTGAGTATTTAAATTTTCAAAAGTTGACATTAGTGAAGTGTATAATTTAAGGCAAGGTAAAGAGTTTTATTATATATTTTTACATATGTATATATAAAGTAAGTAAATAAAACATAACAAAATATGTTTAAGGATAATTATTACATTAAATAATGTGGTCAGGAAACAGTTATCATAACAGAGTTTTCAACAAGTTATAACAATTGAGACAGAGTAAGACTTTATGGAATGAATGGAAGGAGTTAATAATTACAGAAGTTACCTTTTCATCTGAGTCACTCCTTATTGCCTAACATCTCAGAATTCATTACTTTTAAAATGAATCAGAGATGTTCAGAGATTATGTCCCTGAATAGCATATTTCCTCACTGATAATGAGTATCTCAATCCAAATATACCTCTCCCACACAAATGGGTTTTAAGTTTTTATTTTCCACTTTGAGACATCATGGTTTGTATTTCAGGACAGCTTTAAAGCTTTATGAACTGAGACCCAGACCCCTGGGCACCCTCCTTGCCAGAGGAGAGTCGGCCTACAGGGAGGGCTCTGACCCTGGGACTCAGGAGGTAGACCAGGAAAGCTTGCATGAAGACCACTGGGACTCAAGTGAGAGTTGGACTCCCAGAGTGCTGACAGAGGCTAACAGAATCACAGGAGGAACAAGCCAGAGACAGCTAGAACATTAACACCAGAGATTACCAGATGGCGAAAGGCAAACGTAAGAAACTTACTAACAGAAACCAAGAACACTGGGCATCATCAGAACCCAGTACGCCCACCACAGCACGTTGGGGGATAACCCAACACACTAGAAAAGCAAGACTCAGATTTAAAATCATATCTCATGATGGTGGTAGAAGACTTTAAGAAAGGCATTAATAACTCACTTAAAGAAATATAGGAGAACACTGCTAAACAGGTAGAAGTCTTTAAAGAATTAAAGGAGAACACTGCTAAACAGGTAAAAGGTCTTAAGAATTACAGGAAAACACTGCTAAACAGGTAGAAGTCCTTAAAGAGAAAACACAAAAATCCCTTAAAGAATTACAGGAAAGCACAACCAAACAGGTGATAGAATTGAACAAATCGACCCAAGATCTAAAAACAGGAAGTAGAGACAAAAAAACAAAAACAAAATCACAATCACAAACACAAATAAACAAACACCCAAAGGGAGACAACTCTGGAGTTGGAAATCCTAGGAAAGAAATCAGGAACCATAGATGCAAGCATCAGCAACAGAATACAAGGGATAGAAAAGAGAATCTCAGATGAAGAAGATTCCATAGAGAAAGTGGACACAACAATCAAAGAAAATGCAAAATACAAAAAGATCCTAACCCTCTAACTCCAGCCAGGCTGTGGTGGCACACACCTTTAATCCCAGCATTTGGGAGGCAGAGGCAGGGGCAGGGGCAGGGGCAGGGGCAGGGGCAGGGGCAGGGGCAGGGGCAGGGGCAGGGGCAGGGGCAGGGGCAGGGGCAGGGGCAGGGGCAGGGGCAGGGGTAGGTAGATTTCTGAGTTCGAGGCCAGCCTGGTCTACAGAGTGAGTTCCAGGACAGCCAGGGCTACACAGAAAAACCCTGTCTCGAAACAAAAACAAAAACAAAAACAAAAACAAACAAAAAGAGCCAAACTCAAAATATCCAGGAAATCCAGGACAAAATGAGAAGATCAAACCTATGGATAATAGGAGTAGATGAGAATGAAGATTTTCAACTTAAAGGGCCAGAATATATCTTTAAGGAAATTTTAGACGAAAACTTCCCAAACCTAAAGAAAGAGATGCCTATGAACATATAAGAAGCCTACAGAACTCCAAATAGACTGGACCAGAAAAGAAATTCCTTCCGACATATAATAATCAGAACAATAAATGCACTAAATAAAGACAGAATATTAAAAGCAGTAAGGGAAAAAGTCAAATAACATATAAAGGCAGGCCTATTTGAATTACACCAGACTTCTAGCCAGAAACTCTGAAAGCCAGAAGATCCTGGACAGATGTTATACAGATACTAAGAGAACAAAAATGCCAGCTCAGGTTACTATACCCAACAAAACTCTCAATTACCATAGGTGGAGAAACCAAAGTATTCCAGGACAAAACCAAATTCACAGTATCTTTCCATGAATCCAGCCCTTCAAAGGATAATAAAGGGAAGACACCAACACAAAGATGGAAACTACACCCTAGAAAAAGCAAGAAAATAATCCTTAAACAAAACTAAAAGAAGACAGCAACAAGATGTGAATGCCAACTTTAACAACAAAAATGACAGGAAGAAACAATTGCTTTTCTTTTATTTCTCTTAACATCAATGGACCCAATCCCCCAATAAAAAGACATAGACTAATAGACTGGCTATACAAACAGGACCCAACATTTTGCTGCATAAAGGAAACTCACCCCAGGGACACAGACAGACTCTACCTCAGAGTGAAAGGCTGGAAAACAATTTTCCAAGCAAATAGTTCAAAGAAACAAGCTTCAGTAGCCATTCTAATATGGAATAAAATTGACTTTCAACCCAAAGTTATCAAAAAAGACGAGGGGCACTTTATACTCATCAAAGGTAAAATCTACCAAGATGAAATCTCAATTCTAAATATCTATGCTCCAAATGCAAGGGCAGCCACGTTCATTAAAGAAACTTTAGTAAAGCTCAAAGCATACATTGCACGTCACACAATAATAGTGGGAGACTTCAACACCCCACTTTCACCAATGGACAGACCTTGGAAACAGAAACTAAACACAGACACATGGACACTAACAGAAGTTATGAAACAAATGGATTTAACAGATATCTACAGAAAATTTTATACTAAAATAAAAGGATATAACTTCTTCTCAGCACCTCATGGTACCTCCTTCAAAATTGACCATATAACCAGTCACAAAACAGGCCTTAACAGATACAGAATTATAGAAATTATCCCATGCATCCTATTAAATCACCACGGACTAAGGCTGGTCTTCAATAACAGTATAAATAATAGAAAGCCAACATTCACGTGGAAACTGAAGAACTCTCTACTCAATGATAGCTTGGTCAAGAAAAAAATAAAGAAAGAAATTAAAGACCTTTTAAAGTTTAATGAAAATGAAGCCACAAAATACCCAAACTTATGGGACACAAGGAAAGCAGTCCTAAGAGGAAAACTTATAGCCCTGAGTTTGTCCAAAAAGAAACTAGAGAGAGCATATCTAGCAGTCTGGCATCACACCTAGAAGCTCTAGAACGAAAGGAAGCAAATTCACTGAAGAGGAGTAGACTGCAGGAAATAATCAAACTCAGGGCTGAAATCAAACTAGTGGAAACAAAAAGAACTATTCAAAGAACCAACCAAACCAGGAGCTGGTTCTTTGAGAAAATCAGCAAGATAGATAAACCCTTAGCCAGACTAACTAGAGGATACAGGGATAGTATTCTAATTAACAAAATCAGAAATGAAAAGGGAGACAAAACAACAGAACCCAAGGAATTCCAAAACATCATCAGATCCTACTACAAAATGGTATACTCAACAAAACTAGAAAACCTAGATGAAATGGACAACTTCCTAGACAGATACCAGGTACCAAAGTTAAATCAGATTAACGATCTTAACAGTCCCATTTCTGCTAAAGAAATAGAAGCAGTCACTAATAGTCTCCCAACCAAAAAAAAAAAAAAAAAAAAAAAAAAGCCCAGGACCTGATGGGTTTAGTGCAGAGTTCTATCAGACCTTCAAAGAAGACCTAATTCCAACTCTACTCAAACTATTCCACAACATAGAAACAGAAAGTACTCTAGCCAATTCATTCTATGAAGCCACAATTACTCTGATACCTAAGCCACAGAAAGATCCAACAAAGAAAGAGAACTTCATACCAATTTCCCTTATGAATATCACTGCAAAAATACTCAATAAAATTCTCACAAACTGAATGCAAGAACACATCAAAATGATCATCCATCTTGACCAAGAAGGCTTCATCCCAGTGATGCAATGATGGTTAAATATACAGAAATCCATCAATGTGATTCACTATATAAAGAAACTCAAAAACGAAAACCACATGATCATCTCGATAGATGCTGAGAAAACATTTGACAAAATCCAACACCCCTTCATGATAAAAGTCATGGAAAAATCAGGAATTCAATGCCCATACCTAAACATAATGAAATCACTATACAGCAAACCAATAGTCAACATCAAAGTAAATGTAGAGAAGTTGGAAGCAATCCCATTAAATCTGGAACTAGACAAGGCTGACCACTTTCTCCCAACCTATTCAATATAGTACTTGAAGTCCTAGCCAGAGCAATTCGACAATGAAATGAGGTTAAGGGGATACAAATTGGAAAGGAAGAAGTCAAAATAACACTATTTGCAGATGATATGATACTACATATAAGTGACCCTAAAAATTCCACCAGAGAACTCCTAAACCTGATAAACAGCTTCAGTGCAGTAGCTGGATATAAAATTAACTCAAACAAATCAGTAGCCTTTCTGTACATAAAGGATAAACAGGCTGAGCAAGAAATTAGGGAAACAACACCCTTCTCAATAGTCACAAATAATATAAAATACCTTGGCATGACTCTAACTAAGGAAGTGAAAGATCTGTATGGTAAGAACTAAAGAAATTATAGAAGATCTCAGAAGATGGAAAGATCTCCCATGCTCATGGATTGTCAGGATCAATATAGTAAAAATTGCTATCTTACTAAAAGCAATCTACAGATTCAATGCAATCCCCATCAAAATTCCAACTCAATTCTTCAACGAATTGGAAAAGGCAATCTGCAAATTCATATGGAATAACAAAAAACCTAGGATAGCAAAAAATTCTTCTCAAGGATAAAAGAACCTCTGGTGGAATCACCATGCCTGACCTAAAGGTGTACTACAGAGCAATTGTGATAAAAACTGCATGGTACTGGTATAGCAACAGACAAGTAGACCAATGGAACAGAATTGAAGACCCTGGATGAATCCACACAGCTATGGTCACTTGATCTTTGACAAGATAGCTAAAATCATCCAGTGGAAAAAAGACAGCATTTTCAACAAATGGTGCTGGCACATCAGATGTTTATCATGTAGAAGAATGCGAATTGATCCATTCCTATCTCCTTGTAGTAAGGTCAAATCTAAGTGAATTAAGGAACTCCACATAAAACCAGAGACACTGAAACTTATAGAGGAGAGAGTAGGGAAAAGCCTCGAAGATATGGGTACAGGGGAAAAATTCCTGAATAGAACAGCAATGGCTTGTGCTGTAAGATCGAGAACCAACAAATGGGACCTCATAAAGTTGCAAAGCTTCTGCAAGGCAAAAGACACCGTCGATAGACAAAAAGACCACCAACAGATTGGGAAAGGATTTTTACCTATCCTAAATCGGATAGGGGACTAATATCCAATATATATATATAAAGAACTCAAGAAGGTAGACTCCAGACAATCAAATAACCCCTTTAAAAGTGGGACTCAGAACTGAACAAAGAATTCTCACCTGAGGAATACCGAATGGCAGAGAAGCACCTGAAAAAATGTTCAACATCCTTAATCATCAGGGAAATGCAAATCAAAACAACCCTGAGATTCCACCTCACACCAGTCAGAATGGCTAAGATCAAAAATTCAGGTGACAGCAGATGCTGGCGAGGATGTGGAGAAAGAGAAACACTCCTCCATTGTTGGTGGGATTGCAAGCTTGTACAACCACTCTGGAAATCAGTCTGGCGGTTCCTCCGAAAATTGGACATAGTACTACTGGAGGATCCAGCAATACCTCTCCTGGGCATATATCCAGAAGATATCCCAACTGGTAAGAAGGACACATGATCTTCTATGTTCATAGCAGCCTTATTTATAATAGCCAGAAGCTGGAAAGAACCCAGATGTCCCTCAGCAGAGGAATGGATACAGAAAATGTGGTACATTTACACAATGGAGTACTACTCAGCTATTAAAAAGAATGAATTTATGAAATTACTAGGCAAATGGATGGACCTAGAGGGCATCATCCTGAGTGAGGTAACACAATCACAAAGGAACTCACACAATATGTACTCACCGATAAGTGGATATTAGCCCAGAAACTTAGGATACCCAAGATATAAAATACAATTTGCTAAATGCATGAAAATCAAGAAGAACGAAGACCAAAGTGTGGACACTCTGCCCCTTCTTAGAATTGGGAAAGAAACACCCATGGAAGGAGTTACAGACACAAAGTTTTGAGCTGTGACGAAAGGATGGACCATCTAGTGACTGTCATATCCAGGGAATGCTGTTTTTGGTGGTCATCACATGGTATTGTCTTCTCCAGTAGGCTTCACCAATAGCCTCTCATAGACTTTCTTCATGGTGCCAAGCCTCAACTCTTTTGAATGACCCTTTCAACTGAAACTGAGGCTGAACCTTCACCAATGGCCTTCCATGGTCTCTCACAGTGCCAAGCCTCAGCTTCTCTTAATGACCCCTTCATGCTTTCAAAACCAGTACCACCTGGATGACTCTTACACATTACCAATTACAACTACAGCAGGAGGTATCTTTGGCTTCTTTGTAACAAACATACCTTAGCTACCTCTGGAACACAACTGCTCTCTGCTCTCAGAAAACACTTCCCTGAAGATTTCACCTCAGTGATGCTGCTCTCTTTTTAATCACCACTAATTTCTTAGTTCCAGCTAACCAGCATCAATTGTTCCAATAGTCCCTTTTATTCTGGACTCTAAAGCCAGAGCAACATGGCCAAAGCTGCTGTGTTCTGGTGCTTGTTGGGGCTGGAACATGGTCCTCCTTATTCTATTATTAGTGTTCTGTTTTCCAACTCCCTCACTGCCTAAGCTTGTCTGTCCTGGAACATGCTCTGAAGATTGACCTTGAACTAAGGAGATCTGCATGGGTCTGTCTCCTGGGATTAAAAGTTTACACCACCATGCCAGGATTTACCCTTTTCTTCACCTAGAACTAGCAGTGTCCCAAGCTAGCCTTGAACTCAGAGAGCTGCTTGGCTTTGTCTCCTGAGATTAAAGGTGTATAGCACCATGCCTGAACCTAAATTTAACTGGGTGAGATCTTGCCACAAGGTCAGCACTACTATAGTTCAATTTAATATCTTTGAACACAGGTTTGAGATCCATTTCACTTCCGGGTTCTCCATTAATAAGCAAACTATTTCATACTTTTCCTTCTAAGCTTGCTATGTTTATTCAAAATGCTCTTCATTAGATTTAACCAGAGAAAAAAGTCTATGATGGGCATTTCTGAGACTTCCTTTGTCAATGCAATTAATCTGAGTCTCTTCACCTTAGCCTCAGGCAAACTCTTCAGACAAAGCCAAAAACAGCCACATTCTTCACCAAAATATTACAAAAACAATCTCTAGGCCACAAACCAAAGTTCTTTTCCACTGAAATTTCCTTGGCCAGGTACACACAGCTCAAGTTACTCAGAGCAACAAAGTCTTCCATATTCCTATTAGGATGGCTCATTCAGCCCCAATACAAAGTCTCTAAATCCACAGTCATCCAAATACAAACCTTATCAGGCTTATTACAGCATTTCCTCGGTTCCAAGTACCAACTTCTGTCTCAGTTAGGGTTTTACTGATGTGAACAGAAACCATGACAAAGGCAACTCTTATAAGGACAGCATTTAATGGGAGCTGGCTTACAGAGGTTCAGCTCATTATCATCAAGTTGGGAGCATGGCAGTGTCCAGGCATGCATAGCATGCGAGGATCTGAGAATTCTCCATCTTTATCTGTAGGATGCTAGCATAATACTGGCTTCCAGGTAGCTAGGATGAGGGTCTTAAATCTCATGCTCACAGTGACATGTATACTGCAACAAAGTCACACCTACAACAGGGCAATATCTTCTAATAGTGCCATTCCCTGGGCCAAGCATATACAAACCATCACAATACTCAAATTTATGGAACACAATGAAAGCAGTGCTAATAGGAAAACAAATAGCCCTAAGGGCCCCCATGAAGAAATTAGAATGTTCTCATAACAGCAATTTAAATATTCACCTGAAAGCTCTAGAAAACAGAATCAAGCACATCACAGAGGAATAGAATGCAGGAAATAAACAAGAACAGGGCTGAAATGAATCAGTTAGAAAACAAGAAAAAAATACAAAGAATCCACAAAACTATGGTGTCTTTTTATTTATTTATTCATTTATTTTTAAAAATCAACCATATAGACAAACCCTTAACCAAACTATCCAGAAAGACAGTATCCAAATAATCAAAATCATAAATGAAAAGGGAGACATAACAACAGACAGAGGAAATTAAAAAAAAATGGGTAGGTCTTACTTCAGACACCTGTACTCCACAAAATTGAAAGATCTAAATGGGATGGATGACTTTCCAGACAGACTCCACTTACCCAAATTTAATCAAAATCTATAACCCCTAAAAAAAATAGATGCAGGCATTAAATGTCTCCTGATCATAGAAATACCAGGGCCAGATGGTTTTAGTGTTAAAGTCTACCAGACTTTCAAAGAAGAGCTAATATCAATACAATTCAAACTATTCCACATTGAATTAAATGGAGAGAAAGTTAAATCAATTTTCTAAAAGTCTGGAACAAGATTGATTACTCTCTCCCTATCTATTCAATATAGTACTGAAAGTTCTAGCCAGAACATTAAGGCAACAAAAGGAGATAAAGGGGAAACATTTTTCAAAGGAAGAAGTCATAGTTCTGATATTTGTGAATGATATTGTAGTAAAAATAAGCAACTCCAAAAATTCTACCAGAGAACTTTTACAGTTAAAAAACAGCTTCATCAAAGTGGCTGGATTGAAAAAAAAAACCAAAAACAAACAAACAAACATACAAACAAACAACAACAAAAAAGAAACAGTGAAATCAGTAACCCTCCTTTATACCAATGATAAATGGGCTGAGAAAGAAATTACAATGACTTTTATAATAGTCACAAATAGTACAAAATATCTTGGTGATGGTCTCACCAGGGAAGTGACAGGTCTGTATAACAATAACTTCAAGCCCTTAAAGAAAGACATTGAAGAAGATATTAGAAGGTGAAAAACCTCCCATGCTCATGGGTACGCAGGATTAAGATATTGAAATAGCCATCTTACCAAAAGCTGTCTATAAGCTCAATTCAATTCCTATCAAAATTCCAACCAAGTTTTTTTTTTTTTTAAATAAGACTTGAACGAGAAATTCTCAACTTCATATGGAAAAAGAAAAAAATATCCAAAACCATCCTGAACAGTTAAAGAACTTCTGGGGAATCACTATCCCTGATCTTAAGCTGTACCACAGAGCAATGGTGATAAAACTGCATGGAATTGGTACAGAAATAAACACATTGATCCACGGAATAGAAGTGAATGCATAAATTGAGAAAGAAGTCAAAACCTTAAAATAGAAAAAAGAAATGGTGCTGGTCTTACTGGATGTCTACATGTAGAAGAATACAAATAAATACATATTTCTGATCCTGCACAAACCTCAAGTCCAAGAGGTTTACAGACCTCAACATAAAACCAGATACATTAAATCTCATAAAAGAAATACCCTTGAATGCATTGATACAGGAGAAAAAAATTCCTGAATAATAAATAAATGGCCCAGGCTCCAAGATTAAAAAAAAATGCTAAATGGGATCTCATCAAAATGCAAAGATTATGTAAGGCAAAAGACAGAACAGTAGTCTACATATTGGGAAAAGATCTTCACCAAATCTACATCTGACAGGAGGTTAATATCCAAAATTAATAAAGAAATCATTAAGTTAAACACCAACAATCCAAATAATCCAACTAAAAAATGGGGTAAAGAGCTAAACAGAATTCTCAACAGAATTTCAAATGTCAGAGAACCATTTAAAGAAACGTTCAAAGTTCTTATTCATCAGGGAAATGCAAATCAAAATAACTCTGAGATTGTATCTTACACCTCTCAGAATAGCCAAGTTTCAAAATCTCAAGTGATACCACATGCTGGTGAAGGTATGAAGCAAGTGGAACACTCCTCCAATGCTGATGGGAGTACAAACATGTAGAACGATGCTGGAAATTGTTTGGATGGTTTTTCAAAAAAACTGTGAACAGTTCTACCTTAAGACCATGATATACCACTCCTGAGCATAAACCAAAAGATGCTCTACCATCCCACAAAGACACTTGATCAACTATGTTCATAGCAACTTTAGCTTTAAGAACTAGAAGCTGGAAACAACCTACATGTTCCTCAACTGAAGGATGGATAAAGAAAATGTGGTACAACACCACAATTCAATACTATTCAGCTATGAAAAATAAAAACATCATGAATTTGCAGGCTACTGGATTGATATTAAGAATATCATCCTTTGTGAGGTGGCTAGTTCCAAGAGGAAATTCATGGTATGTATTCACCTAAAAATGGCTATAGGATATAACAACCAGGATGCCCATACTACACTCCACAGATCCAAGGAGGCTGAACAAGAAAGAGGGCACAAGAGGGGATGCTTGAGTATCACTTGTAAGGGGGTATGTAATGGTTAAGGCAGATGGAGGGAGGGAAATGGATAGTTGAGGGGACTGATAGGATGGGAGTCGGCAGGTTCGGGTTCGGTGTGGGGAGGGGCAGAGGGAATGGCCATGGCCACATGGCCATGAGAATGAATGGAGATCTGCAACTAATGGTAGTGGGGAGGTGGGGGGCATGTCCAGGATGAGGAGACAAGGGATAGGGAGAGCACATGAAAATCAATTGAGGTATTCGTAGCTGTTACTCACAGCATTGGAGATATGGAGAATTTGAAAGCCCCTCCCTATAGCTACTCAGGAATCCCAGTGGAGGATAAGGACATGAACCAACTCAGAAAACTTTCAACCAAAAACTTGTCCTGTGTACAAGAAATGCAGTCATTGCAGATGGAGCAGAGACTGAAGGAACAGCCAACTAATAACCAATAACTTGAGACCCATCCCACGGGCAAGCATCAATCCCTGACATTATTAATGATATTCTGTTTTTCTTGCAGATAGGAGTCTAGCATGACTGTCCTCTGAGAAGCTCCACCCATGAGCTAACTCAGACAAATGCAGACACCCACAGCCAAAGAGTGGATGGAGTTTGGGGAATCTTATGGAAGAATAGGAAAAAGGATTTTAGCAACTATGAGAATAGGAACTCCACAGGAAGATCAACACAATCAACTATCGTGGACCCTTGGGGCTCTCACCAACCAAAGAACATAAAAGGGCTGGATGTATTTATCTCTGCACATATGTATCAGATATGCAGCTTGGCCCTCACGTGAATTCTAAGCAATTGTAGTAGGGGCTATCCCAAAAGGTGTTTCCTGTATGTCACATATGTTCTTCTAGCTAGAATGACTAGTCTAGCCTTAGTGGGAGAGGATGCACCTAGCCTCGTTGAGATTTGATGTACGAATGTGGGGAGGTACACAGTGGGACCTCAATCCTCTCAGAGGAAAAGGGGAGGGATTGCAGGAGAGGGTCACCAGGAGTTTGGCAGTAAGCAGAATGTAAAGTGAATAAAAAGTAGTAGTAGTAGTAGTAGTAGTAGTAGTAGTAGTAGTAGTAGTAGCAGCAGTAGTAGAAGTAGCAATAGAAGATAGTAAATTTGTGGAGAAATATATGATAAGCACAACACTCTGAAAAATTTTACTTGTAATCTGGTAGGAAGAATAGCTTCTAAAGGCTTTAGTCTTTTCCTAAGCAGAGCTGATATTTAAGATTAATAAATAAGTAAATAATAGATGAATTAGAAGATACTATTTATTCATCATCTTAATATTTGAATAAGACAGCAATGAAAAAAGGGGCATCACAGAAGAAAATTCTAATCTTACTATGCCCACAGGGATATAAACAAAAATATAATGTACATCAAAGTCACTGTCATTTTACTTGGCAAACTCAAAATGTGAGCTTGGCAATCATTCATTAATATGTACAGTAGAGTATAATTTCTTGGTGACCACACAAGCCATTGTTTCAAAAATTGACACAATATATAAATCACTCACAATTATCCAAGAGATGATATATCCATTCAGCAGAGTAGTGATATAAAGAAAATTAACATACAAAACCCTGTAACCTTCCTATACAAATAACTAACATACAGAAGAAGAAATCTGAAAATATATTCCACTCAAATTGGCTTCAAAGAAACTATAGAATAAACCTAACCTGACAGTGGAAATATACTTATGGATTGGTAGGATAAATGCTGTGAATATAATCATCATTCCAAAAGCTACTTAGAGATTTTTCACAATCTATTCCAAAATTACAACTCATTGTTTTATGTAAATTAAAAATATCATAAATATCATTTTGAAACAAATAACAGCAATAACAGTAACAATAATAGTATAAAAAACTCAGGATAGAAAAAAAATCCTGAACAATAAAAGCTAGCAGTATTACCATCTCAGAATTCAAGTTACTTTGCAGAGCTATTATAGTAAAAACAGCATGATAGTGGCATAAGACAGATGCAATGATCAATGGAAGAAAATTGAGAAACAGGCTGTAAGTTGACAAACCTAAGGCCATCTGAATGTTCACAAAGAATCCAAAAATACTGGAAAAAAAGCAGCACCTACAACAAAATGGTATGAGCTAAACAGAGTCTGCATGTAAAGAATTGAAGCTGGATTCTTGTCTCTCATCCTTCACAAAACTCAACAACAAATGTATCAAGGACCTTGATGTAAGATTTGATACCCTTGACCAGCTAGAGGAGAAAGTAGGGAATAGCCTTGAATTTACAGGACTCTCTTCAGAGTCCTGGTAACACAGACACTAAGACAAACAACTGACACATAGGACAATTTAACTAGAATGACTCTGTATTGCAAAAGTGCCATAATTCATATATAGAAGTTGCCTGAGGAAAAATCTTTTATCATCTATATAAATATGCTTGACAAGTATTGTCAAAATATACACAAAACTAAACAAGTAAACATTAAGGAAGTATAGGGATATATATTTCAACCTACTTAATCATTCAAACTTCCCTCTAGCCCCCCACCAACCAGACATAGTGGGAAAAAATGTTATTAGGATACAGGGGAAGTGAACCTGTTTAGAAGTAGTTCTTTGGAGCATTTCCAATCTTCGTTGTCCAGTCCACTAGCAAACACCAAACAGGAATTAGCAGTTGTAGACCAGTTCACTGGGCAGACAACACACATGAACCAACAAGGGCAATTTAATCCAGATGGAACTTTGATACTCACAAAACCAGCCCAAGTCTTGCAGAAGCAACCAGAAGTCACAGGTACCTCACAAGTTCTTTACTGAGTTTCACTCTATGAGGCCACCACAAAGGAAGCTCAACAATGCAATATAAGGTGACTAATACATGTATGTTGTCAGCAAAGACTAAAGAGGAGGAGCAAGGCAAGTCAATGTGTGAGCTCCCACTATCTTTGGGGTCATATTTGCATTCTTTCTAAACATCACACATACTTTCAGATGTCTACTACAGAAAAATATCCTTTCACCTGTGTCTTATTCAGCAAAACTTTCTTTCACGTGTCTTCTTTAGCAAAACATTCTTTCATTTACCTGTGAGCTCCAGCAAAATGTCATTAGACATAATTTGTTGGGAGCCGCCCCCACATTCGCCGTTACAAGATGGCGCTGACATCCTGTGTTCTAAGTGGTAAACAAATAATCTGCGCATGTGCCAAGGGTATCTTATGACTACTTGTGCTCTGCCTTCCCCGTGACGTCAACTCGGCCGATGGGCTGCAGCCAATCAGGGAGTGACACGTCCGAGGCGAAGGAGAATGCTCCTTAAGAGGGACGGGGTTTCGTTTTCTCTCTCTCTTGCTTCTTGCTCTCTTGCTTCTTGCGCTCTCTTGCTTCTTGCGCTCTCTTGCTTCTTGCTCTCTTGCTTCCTGCACCCTGGCTCCTGAAGATGTAAGAAATAAAGCTTTGCCGCAGAAGATTCTGGTCTGTGGTGTTCTTCCTGGCCGGTCGTGAGAACGCGTCTAATAACAATTGGTGCCGAATTCCGGGACGAGAAAAAACTCGGGACTGGCGCAAGGAAGATCCCTCATTCCAGAACCAGAACTGCGGGTCGCGGTAATAAAGGTTCCCGTAAAGCAGACTGTTAAGAAGGATTCAACTGTATGAATTCAGAACTTTTCAGCTGGGGAACGAGAGTACCAGTGAGTACAGCTTTACGAGGTAAGTCCGATCTTGAACTTTCTAACGAAATTCAAGACAGTCTATCAGAAGTAAAGTGGAATATGTTTGGCCTTGAATTTTTTCTGGTGTTAGGAGCCCTTTTGTTCCTTTTCACATGTTATCAAGTGGTTAAGATAGGGAGGATTCTAGATGAAATTCAGGACAAGCTATCAGAAGTAAAGCGGGGAGAGAGAGTAGGAGCAAAGAGAAAATATGGTACACAAAATAAGTATACAGGCCTTTCCAAGGGTCTTGAACCCGAGGAAAAGTTAAGGTTAGGTAGGAATACCTGGAGAGAGATTAGAAGAAAAAGAGGAAAAAGGGAAAAGAAGAAAGATCAATTAGCGGAGGTCTCTAGGAAAAGGAGCCTGTGCTCATCGCTGGATGGGCTCGGGGAGCCAGCTCTTAGTAGCTCTGAAGCAAGTGAAGAATCCTCCTCTGAGGAAACAGACTGGGAGGAAGAAGCAGCCCATTACCAGCCAGCTAATTGGTCAAGAAAAAAGCCAAAAGCGGCTGGCGAAGGCCAGTTTGCTGATTGGCCTCAGGGCAGTCGGCTTCAAGGTCCGCCCTATGCGGAGTCCCCGCCCTGCGTAGTGCGTCAGCAATGCGCAGAGAGGCAGTGCGCAGAGAGGCAGTGCGCAGACTCATTCATTCCCAGAGAGGAACAAAGGAAAATACAACAGGCATTTCCGGTCTTTGAAGGAGCCGAGGGTGGGCGTGTCCACGCTCCGGTAGAATACTTACAAATTAAGGAAATTGCCGAGTCGGTTCGTAAATACGGAACCAATGCTAATTTTACCTTGGTGCAGTTAGACAGGCTCGCTGGCATGGCACTAACTCCTGGTGATTGGCAAACGGTTGTAAAAGCCGCTCTCCCTAGTATGGGCAAATATATGGAATGGAGAGCTCTTTGGCATGAAGCTGCACAAGCGCAGGCCCGAGCAAACGCAGCTGCTTTGACTCCAGAGCAAAGAGATTGGACTTTTGACTTGTTAACGGGTCAGGGAGCTTATTCTGCTGATCAAACAAACTACCATTGGGGAGCTTATGCCCAGATTTCTTCCACGGCTATTAGGGCCTGGAAGGCGCTCTCTCGAGCAGGTGAAACCACTGGGCAGTTAACAAAGATAATCCAGGGACCTCAGGAATCCTTCTCAGATTTTGTGGCCAGAATGACAGAGGCAGCAGAGCGTATTTTTGGAGATTCAGAGCAAGCTGCGCCTCTGATAAAACAGCTAATCTATGAGCAAGCCACAAAGGAGTGCCGAGCAGCCATAGCCCCAAGAAAGAACAAAGGTTTACAAGACTGGCTCAGGGTTTGTCGGGAGCTTGGGGGACCTCTCACCAATGCAGGCTTAGCGGCTGCCATCCTTCAATCCCAAAAATGCTCCATGGGCAGAAATAATCAGAGGACATGTTTTAACTGCGGGAAGCCTGGGCATCTTAAGAAAGATTGCAGAGCTCCAGATAAACAGGGGGGAACTCTCACTCTTTGCTCTAAGTGTGGCAAGGGTTATCATAGAGCTGACCAGTGTCGCTCTGTGAGGGATATAAAGGGCAGAGTCCTTCCCCCACCTGATAGTCAATCAGCTTATGTGCCAAAAAACGGGTCATCGGGCCCTCGGTCCCAGGGCCCTCAAAGATATGGGAACCGGTTTGTCAGGACCCAGGAAGCAGTCAGAGAGGCGACCCAGGAAGACCCACAAGGGTGGACCTGCGTGCCGCCTCCGACTTCCTATTAATGCCTCAAATGAGTATTCAGCCAGTGCCAGTGGAGCCTATACCATCCTTGCCCCCGGGAACCATGGGCCTTATTCTCGGCCGGGGTTCACTCACCTTGCAGGGCTTAGTAGTCCACCCTGGAGTTATGGATTGTCAACATTCCCCTGAAATACAGGTCCTGTGCTCAAGCCCTAAAGGCGTTTTTTCTATTAGTAAAGGAGATAGGATAGCTCAGCTGCTGCTCCTCCCTGATAATACCAGGGAAAAATCTGCAGGACCTGAGATAAAGAAGATGGGCTCCTCAGGAAATGATTCTGCCTATTTGGTTGTATCTTTAAATGATAGACCTAAGCTCCGCCTTAAGATTAATGGAAAAGAGTTTGAAGGCATCCTTGATACCGGAGCAGATAAAAGTATAATCTCTACACATTGGTGGCCCAAAGCATGGCCCACCACAGAGTCATCTCATTCATTACAGGGCCTAGGATATCAATCATGTCCCACTATAAGCTCCATTGCCTTGACGTGGGAATCCTCTGAAGGGCAGCAAGGGAAATTCATACCTTATGTGCTCCCACTCCCGGTTAACCTCTGGGGAAGGGATATTATGCAGCATTTGGGCCTTATTTTGTCCAATGAAAACGCCCCATCGGGAGGGTATTCAACTAAAGCAAAAAATATCATGGCAAAGATGGGTTATAAAGAAGGAAAAGGGTTAGGACATCAAGAACAGGGAAGGATAGAGCCCATCTCACCTAATGGAAACCAAGACAGACAGGGTCTGGGTTTTCCTTAGCGGCCATTGGGGCAGCACGACCCATACCATGGAAAACAGGGGACCCAGTGTGGGTTCCTCAATGGCACCTATCCTCTGAAAAACTAGAAGCTGTGATTCAACTGGTAGAGGAACAATTAAAACTAGGCCATATTGAACCCTCTACCTCACCTTGGAATACTCCAATTTTTGTAATTAAGAAAAAGTCAGGAAAGTGGAGACTGCTCCATGACCTCAGAGCCATTAATGAGCAAATGAACTTATTTGGCCCAGTACAGAGAGGTCTCATGCTGGTTAATCAACTCATAGATCTTGTCCAGATACAACTAGATGTATTATGACAAATAACTCAGCAGGGATGTGAACAAAAGTTTCCGGGATTGTGTGTTATTTCCATTCAGTATGTTAAATTTACTAGGGCAGCTAATTTGTTAAAAAGTCTTTTTCAGTATATGTTACAGAATTGGATGGCTGAATTTGAACAGATCCTTCGGGAATTGAGACTTCAGGTCAACTCCACGCGCTTGGACCTGTCGCTGACCAAAGGATTACCCAATTGGATCTCCTCAGCATTTTCCTTCTTTAAAAAATTGGGTGGGATTAATATTATTTGGAGATACACTTTGCTGTGGATTAGTGTTGCTTCTTTGGTTGGTCTGTAAGCTTAAGGCCCAAACTAGGAGAGACAAGGTGGTTATTGCCCAGGCGCTTGCAGGACTAGAACATGGAGCTTCCCCTGATATATCTATGCTTAGGCAATAGGTCGCTGGCCACTCAGCTCTTATATTCCCATGAGGCTAGTCTCATTGCACGGGATAGAGTGAGTGTGCTTCAGCAGCCCGAGAGAGTTGCAAGGCTAAGCACTGCAGTAGAAAGGCTCTGCGGCATATATGAGCCTATTCTAGGGAGACATGTCATCTTTCAAGAAGGTTGAGTGTCCAAGTGTCCTTCCCCCAGGCAAAACGACACGGGAGCAGGTCAGGGTTGCTCTGGGTAAAAGCCTGTAAGCCTAAGAGCTAATCCTGTACATGGCTCCTTTACCTACACACTGGGGATTTGACCTCTATCTCCACTCTCATTAATATGGGTGGCCTATTTGCTCTTATTAAAAGGATAGGGGGAATAATTGACTTTCCAAAGAAAGCAGAAGTTTCCACTTCAAGAAAAATAACAGCATAGTTGTAAAATGAAGCACAAACGTAAGTAAAGTGTTTTCAAAAACTAATATAAATGGATGAGGAATAGTTAGAAATGTTCAACATACTTTGTTGTGGGAAATATTAAAAAAGAACCCACAAAATCTCCACTTTTCTCTCTCAGGTCAGAATAACTAGGATCTAAGAATCAATGACTACCAAGGTTAAGATGAATGTGAAGCTAGAAGAGCCTTTATCTACAGCATGTGGGAGTGAAAACTGATAGAACACCATGGAAGTCAATGTGGAAGCTTCTCAAATACATGGAAACAGATATATCTCCACATCCACCTATTAGAGTCTTTGGCATATACCGAAAGACCTGTTCATTCTGTTATGAAGACAGTTCTTGGTCAATGTTTCATGTTGCTCTATTAATAGTAGGCAGTAAATTAAAATATCATATATATCTATTAAATGATCAATAAATAATGAAAATATGGTGGACTTACACAACGAAATATTATTCGGTTATTTAAAAATTAATTTTACAGGAAATTGGGTAGAGTTAGAACCAATCATCTTGAATGAGGTAACCCAAACACCAAAAATTCTTCATATTATCATTGAATCTTCAGGTGTGTGTATTCTATTTATAATACAATCTGAAGTCAGAGAATTAATAAGTTGCCATGTTTTTCTTGCAAGGAGATGGAATAAGGTATTATAAAGGGTTAAATAGAAATCCTGGATTAGAAGAGTTTAATTGGTATGAAGGATGGGAATACATGTAAAGAAGAGAAGATGGGAAGGACTAACAAACATGAAAAACCTTTGAAAAAGCCTTATGGATATCCATCGCTATAGAAGCTTCCTGAAATTTAAGCATATACTTACATATAGCAGAAATTTTATAGGCAGTTTCTGCCCCACTGTATCCCTTTTAGCTCCTGAGTAAATCACAGAGAGACATCAGATTTTATTAACAAGCTACTGGCACTATTCTTGGCAGGTTCTGAGCTAGTCCTATGTGACTAGCCTATTAATAACCAGACAAATGCCCTATTAATTGCCAACTGATTATTGCTCTGTTCCATGTGTCCTCAGGGCAAATTTCTCTTGGTCATAAACTCATGTTACATTTGCATGGTCAATCCTGCCTCATGGCTCGCTCATTCATCTCCTCTCTTCTGTCTTTCTCCTCATGTCACTACCTGAGATGCCCTCATTCAATTCAAAATTATGCCTATCTCTCCTTCCCAGTCACAGGTTCCAGGCTTTTATTTACAAATCAGAGATCATTTGGTAGCATTCTTTATAGAAGATTGATCAATGGAATGCCCATGTCCAAACTATAACATGATCTTAAGGCACATACTCTGAATCTGAATACACAGAGCAGAACATGAATCCTAACACATACACATATACAAATGAGTTTCAATTGAGTTACCAGACAATGGAGGAGGGATGTAATTCCATAGGTAGACACTATGTTCTAATATATAAAAACTCAAGTATGAGGAATCAGTTATCATTTTGGGAGTTATTAGCTTCTAGCATTATATACACTTCAGTCATCACAGACTATTGTCAATACTCTTAGCCACTCTGCACAACCTTCCATCTCTAATAACAGCATATATATATATATATATATATATATATATATATATATATATATATATATATATTTGTCACAGATCATGCCAAAATGAGATTGGTATTCACTGAGAAGTCTCATCCTCCTGGCTAGCATTTATAATGCAATAAGTGTGCAAAATATGAGAGGAGGAATGTAATCATGAATCTCACCCAGCTGAAAACCATACGAGCTGCAACAATGACTTACCTGAGAAGATATGCTAACTCATGCCATTATGACCTTAATGCTATGGAAGTAACCATTTGCTTTCTGATTGTATTTCAGTTCTGCTTCAAGGACTGGAACCCATCTGTGGCAGTTTTAACGAGATCCCCATAATATGTGTATAGTTCATAAGTCAGTGGAGATCTCACTTTATTATTTCCTACATGAAAACAATGCTAAAATTACACCTAATAAATAATTGATGAATTAATACCTAAAATGTCTTTCAACCCTCACCAGAGAAGCTTGCCCTACGGAAGGTGGCAATTAAGACATAAACCTTTAACAGGTCAACATGCATACAATACAAGTTTGTAGAGTTTTCAATCTTAATGGGACACACAAATCATACTCCTCTCCCTCAGGACTCAGACATCATTGCCAGGAGGAGGGAAAAACATTGTGAGAGCCAGAGTTGTTGGATAATGACACCACAAAACACAGTTTTTGTTTTTCTATACACAACAGGGCAGTTGCAAATATGAATGTGTCCCAATGAATATGCTAGCATGTACACCTTTGCAGGAACTCAAAAATCAAGATCGAAATCCCAGTGTAGAGAGGAGAAGATCAGTAGGAAAACTATTAACTGAATCTGCTTGTTTGTTTGTTTGTTTGTTTTTGTTTTGTTTCATTTTATTTTTCATCATGGTGTAACACTTAGTAGATCAACTACAGACCAGAGAATCCAAGTCTATTTGTGAAACAAAAACTAGATTTCATGTTTGGGGAGGGGTGGAAGAAATCTGGCAGTTGGGTGGGTAAGGAGTAGAGGATAGTTCAAAATCATTTTATGAAATTCTTCAATCATTACT
The DNA here is from genome assembly GCF_000001635.26 of Mus musculus. Classification (NCBI taxonomy): domain Eukaryota; kingdom Metazoa; phylum Chordata; class Mammalia; order Rodentia; family Muridae; genus Mus; species Mus musculus. The sequence continues at coordinate 87,776,249 of NC_000068.7, forward strand.
GAAAATAATGCTTCAAAGTATCTTCAAAGTACCTACTGATTAGATGATTGCCAGATGGCCTCTGGTTCCATCTAGTGTCAAAAAGTGGTGTACTTGGGATTTGTCTTTTTAAGTCCCTGGAACTAAAAGCTTATGCATTAAAAATAAGGTTGTTATGAATATAGTGGAGCATGTACTCGTGTTAAATGTTAGAGCATCTTTTGGATATATGCCCAGGAGAGGTTTAACTGGGAATTCTCTTTCTCCCACATCCTCCCCAGCATCTGTTGTCAACAGAGTTTTTGATCTTAGCCATTCTGACTGGTGTGAGGTGGAATCTCAGGGTTGTTTTGATTTGCATTTCCCTGTTGACTAAAGATGTTGAACATTTCTTTAAGTGCTTCTCAGCCATTTGAGATTCCTCAGTTGAGAATTCTTTCTTTAGCTCTGGACTCCGTTTTTAATAGGGTTACTTGGGTTTCTAGAGTCTAACTTCTTGAGTTCTTTGTATAAATTGGATCAAATATATACCCTCTATCAGATGTAGATCAAATATATACCCTTTATCAGATATAAAGATCTTTTCACAATCTGTGGATTCCTGTTTTGTCCTATTGGCAGGGCCCTTTGCTTTACAGAAGCTTTTCAATTTTATGAGGTCCCACTTGTCCATTTTTGATCTTAGAGCATGAACCATTGGTGCTCTGTTTAGAAAATTTTCCCTTGTGCCAATGTGTTTGAGGTTCTTTCCCACTTTCTCTTCTATTATATTCAGTGTATCTGGTTTTATGCGGAGGCCCTTGATCCACTTGGACTTGAGCTTTGTACAAGGAGATAGAAATTGATCAATTTGAAATGCAAGAAGAAAGAAGACCACCCCAAAGTGTGAATGCTACAGTACTACTCAGAAGGGTGAAGAAAATAATCTCTGGATGTAGACGGAGTGAAAGAACTTGGAGGGAGAGAGGAGGGGTAGGAATAAAGGGGGTCCAGTTCAGATATCGAATGAGATGGGGGAGAAGTACAGAGAGTCATTTGAAAAGAAGTGTGTAGTAGTCCGGGACAGGGAAACTGGAGGTAGCCACTAGAAAAATACCAGATGCCAAGGACTCATGAGATTCCCAGGACCCAACAGAGAGGAAGGATATTAGCTGAAACAACAAAGGGGGGATGGAACTTTTAGAGACTATATCCAGTGGATAGGCACAGGCCCCATTTGAGGAATAGGGCCACCCACCCACCTAAAAAATTTTAACCCAGAATTCCTACTGTCAAAAGGAACTGCAGGTATAGAGTGGAACAGAGACTGAAGGAAAAGTCATCCAGAGACTGACTCACCTAAGGATCCATCCAATATGCAAACACCAAACCCAGATGCTACTGTTGATGCCAAGAAGCACTTGCTGACAGGAGTCTGGTATAGCTGTCCTCTGACAGGCTCTGCTAGAGCCAGACCAATACGGATGCGGATGCACTCAGCCACACATTGGACTGAGAGCAGGGACCTCACTAGATAAGTTAGGGCAAGGACTGAAGGTGCTAAAGGGGATTGTAACCCCATAGGATGAACAACAATATCAACCAACCAACCAGACCCCCCTCCCTCAGAGCTCTCAAGGACTAAACCACCAACCAAAGATTACAAATGGAGTGACCCATGGCTAACAGCTGGATATGTAGTAGAGGACTGCCTTATATGGCATCACTGGGAGGGGAGCCCTTTGGCCCTGTGAAGGATAGTTGACACAGTGTAGGGGAATGCTAGGGCACTGAGGTGGAAGTAGGTGGGTGGGTTGGGGAGCACCCTCCTAGAGGCAGGAGGAGGGGGACAGGATGGGAGGTTTGGTGGATGGTAAACTGGGAAGAGGGACATTTGAAATGTAAATAAATAAAAAACCAATAAAGTTCAAATAAAGGTTAAAAAGAAGAAAAAGCGTATTCGTGTGTTTCTTCTCACATATAGATTTACCTGTTGTCAGTCACAGTGCTTATCTATTTGATGTCAGTAATTGTCCTTGTTTTCTAATTGTCTATAAGTACTTGAATCTCTCTGCATTTCTAATAAGCTACTCAATTATTCAAGAGTTGGGTTATCATTGTTTTCTATAAATAGGAAACTTAACAAAAGTGATAAATATTTTTATCCTATAGAGTATGAGTAATTCGATTCTAAATATTTATACTTTTAATTTAAATTCATAAAATTTTAACACGAATATCGTATTCAGAAAATATGTAGAGTAAATTATGAAATATTCAAACCATTTGAATTAAATGATTCAGTACGTATTAAAGTTTGCTAAACGTGTAGATGTTCATTTACATGTAGAGTTAATTGCCATGCACAACGCTTACTAATCTGCTTCGTCAGTTACAATAGTAGGTTAGTATATGCATTTAGACAGAAAAATTGTACTTAAAATGATGACCGACAAGAAATCCGATTTGAGCTGCAGATATCAGAGATCATCAATGGTTATGATTTGCAGGATGACTCTGAGCTATAGGATTCTTGATGCGAGAAATCATAACACTGAGGCTTGACAGACTGGCAGTCTTTTAGTACAATTAGCTAACTATTGAAATGCAATTGCTTTCATGAAATGATTATGGACAATGTAAATCAGCTAATTAAACTGACATGTTTACTGTCTCTGCTATGAAATGTTTTTATGTCACTTCCCTCTTCACAAAACTACCTGTTCTTAGTAATGTTTACATAAAAGCTTCTGAATATGCCCTCAATGGAAAAATAGCAATTCTGAACATAGATTATTGATGTTCTCAGTAACACTATTACATTTCCTTATGACATTTGAAATGATTTAATTACAAATATTTACATCTTAAATATTTTAGTAAATACAAAGCACTTTTACTTAGGAAAGATATGCTTTGTAAGATTCCAAGCAATTAAAATTAATCTCAGGACCTGAGACAACAGCTCATTGTTAAACCATGTTTGTCTATCATGCTTGAGTCCCTAAAATTAGCTCCCAGTTTAAAGGAAAACAAAGAAAGAAAGAAAAGGAAACAATCCAAATATTACTGAGAGTGATAATTACCTCTATAAATAATTAACACTGACAGTACTTTTCAGTAATTACCTATGTGTTTATAGGAACACATACGCCGGTGGTAGTGATCCCATTTGGGATCCTCAGGATCCCTTGGAAAGATACATTTGGGATCTCGGTTATCTGATCCCCAAAGGTATGGGAATGTAATAAAAGCCCTTCGTTCTTCTGTGAAATTATTTACTTAATCTATTTGAAAACAGTCCTGTCCTTGGTAAGTCATTTTTCTGGGAGTTAAAAGGACATCCCTTACATAAAAATTAGGTTTTGTGTGTCTGAGGTAAATAAAAATATTTAATCATGACTAAAGTGGAAGAAAAAGATAAAGTTATTTGGTTTGCACAAATAAATTGTTCCCACTTTTCCTATTATTGCACAATAATCTGTAACATCTTCATGTAAATACTCTATTTTTGTTATAGATATGAAATTACCTATGCTGCCTGTCTGAAATTTTGAAATATTTTATTTTATAATTGAACATTATTTGTTTTATGTTTGAGATGATTTTTTTTGAATTTCATTTATATTTAGATTTCTGAGGACTTAAGATTCTCTGTCTTCTGTCTTTTTTTCCTGTTACTATGATTACCATGAGGCATTTTTTAATCCCAAGCTCCCAGGAGTGGCTGCCATTCTTTTCTAGGAAATGAGAAAACCTTTCTTTACTCTGCCCGTCTCAATGTGACCTCACTGGGAAATTTTGGCAACCCTGATGTTTGTTTCTCTCCCACTACTCCTTATCTTTGACTAATAACAAACACATTGCTGTCTATATCATGGCTGTCAGCTCCTAGGTTAACACCTTTATATGTTATTCTAAGCAACTACCTGACAAGTAGGAGAGAAAAGAAGGTAATTTATGCAAAGCTAATAATACAACATACAATTGTGGGGTCATCACTATTTTTATCTCCATTTTGTTTCAATTTTCCCTTTAACCAAAAATTTTTATTTCTTTATTTTTCATCTATAAGATAAAGTTGATAATGATTGTAAGTTTTACATATTTTCTTAAGTTGTTTTAGTGACAAATCAATAAGCTACAAGAAAAATATTTGAAGCTTTACATTATACATGAGAAGCCCTCTATAGCTAGTAGCTAGTGTTTGTGGGGCAGGGGGAGGGTATAGGGGACTTTTGGGATAGCATTTGAAATGTAAATGAAGAAAATATCTAATAATTTTTAATAATTAAAAAAATAAAGTAAACTAAAAAATAATCATAATTAAAATACTATTTTCTGCATGTTTTTCTGTCTAAAAAGTGATGTGTGAGGAAGACATCTAGAAAGTGGAGGAACCAAGAGATTATAGACAGGTGACAAGTGAATGATGTACAGACAAATATATAAATACGTAAATAATTCTGTAAGTAAACACAGTACCATAAGATGTGTCAATGTTGCTTTATAGATTGTACTGTATATTAACTTTCATAAAGTTGTATAACATGAATATAACCAAAACAGATTTTATTTCATTTCACACTAACTAAAAGGTAATGTCTTGGTTAATATCTTACTACTTTAAAAGCTAACAGAAGATGAGAAATACTTTCCACTATCCTGAATGTAGTATAACTTTACATTCTCCATTGATAGCTTGTTCTCTGATAATGAACCTTCTTATCTCTGGTGTGCACATAATGTGAGGGATGTCTTAATTATTAAATATAAAAGACATCATCCTAATTATTGACACTAACTTGTCACTCATTACTCTAGTGAATAAATATCTAGAAAGTGGTATGTTTTCTTCTATGAGGCTTTTGGATAGTGTTAATATAGGCAATGAATACTTCACTCAATTCTTTTACGTTTTCCTAAATAATTTTCAAGATTGAGTACAGATTTCCTTTACTGCAAAATTAAAATACATGAAATCATTCAATAAATAATTGTCTACCATTTAAATACCCCCAAAGCACAAAAACATTGCTTGTCAGACTTCTCAGATACAATAACTTGTTTCATGCTATGATAAAATTGCCAGTGTTTTGTTACTTGTATTTATTTGTGAGAGTGACAGATAACTTAAAATCATTAGAAATTAATTTATGATCAAATGTTGCAACATTTTGTCAGTCAGCTAATTAACATTTAGTGGGTAATGCTTTTAACTAAGCATATGTCACCAATGATGCTTATCACCTGACAAACATAATCAGCTTTTTTTTAATATATGGAAAACACTTAGAAAATTTTCCTAAGTTTTCTCCTGCTGAAATATACTCAGATCATGGTTCCTAAAAATTGACTTAATTTCACTAGTAATGCTTCTGTTTTTCAGTTGGTAAATATAAGTAGTTACCTATTGTGTGTTTTGTTATACACCTACATCCACATTTATGAAAAATAACTCATGTGTCTTAGAATTACTATTCCTTTAATGAATTATCTCATCCAAAGCATCTTGGGAAGGATTTATTTGGCTTATACTTCCACATTAATGTTTATCACTAAAGGAAATGAGGACATGTACTTAAAAAAGACACACACATGGAGGCAGGAGCAGGTGCAGAGACCATGGAGGAGTACAAAATACTGGCTTGTCCCTCATGGCTTGTTCAGACAGTTTTCTTATAGAACTCAGGACAAAGGTTTTAGAGATATACTTATACACAATCAGTTGGGCCCTTCCACATAAATCACTAATGAAGTCATTGCTTCAGAGTCTTGTCCACAGCCCTATATTATGGAGAAATTTTCTAATTTGAGGATTCCTTCTACTCTCTATTGAGGCTACTTGTGTCAACTTGACAAAAGACATCAGCCAGTACATCATAAATTTAGCTTTGAAATCTTGTGATTTGGAGAAAAAAAAAAAGAAAGGGAATTAAACTTTTCTAAAATTCTTCTTGGAAAAAAAACCTTAAGGTATCAATTTAAATTCATACACTTTTTCTTTTAACATAGTCAGTGTTTCCAACCAATGATTTCTTCATTCTTATCAAGATACTATAAATTTATGAACAAAATGCAAGCAAATCATGCATTGTTTAAACATAGTACAAAAAATGCCAACGATCCAATGTCAGAAAGAGACATGAATCAAATATACAAGGCCATCTTTAGCTCTTGGCATCCACAAAAATCTGAAATATATCTCACAAATATTGTTTCTTTACTAGCCTGTTTAAAATCATTAATGACCTTATTTTGTATTAGCTCACTCTTTCCACCTGTACCTTATTTTTAAGACTTTGATTTCTCAAAAAGGTAAAAACTACATGATCATGGAATTTACAAGTGGAAACTACACCTTGGTCACCGAATTTATCCTGTTAGGATTTCCAACACGGCCTGAACTCCAAATCATCTTGTTCCTTGTGTTTCTGACGTTATATGGCATGATTTTGATAGGGAATATTGGCTTGATGTTGTTAATTAGGATGGACCCGCACCTTCAAACTCCTATGTACTTTTTCCTCAGCAACCTCTCCTTTGTAGACCTTTGTTATTCCTCAGTCATTGTTCCCAACATGCTTGTCAATTTCCTCTCAGCAAAGAAATCTATCTCTTACCTCGGCTGTGCACTGCAGTTTTATTTCTTCTGCACATTTGCAGACACTGAATCCTTTATCTTGGCTGCTATGGCCTATGATCGCTATGTTGCCATCTGCAATCCTTTGTTGTACACAGTTGCAATGTCCAGGAGCCTCTGCATATGGTTAATTGTGCTGTCATATGTTGGTGGCAACATGAGTTCTTTGGTTCACACATCTTTTGCCTTTATTCTGAAATATTGTGACAAAAATATCATTAATCATTTCTTCTGTGACCTCCCTCCTCTGCTGAAGCTTTCCTGTACGGACACATCCATTAACGAGTGGCTACTTTCCACTTATGGGAGTTCTGTGGAGATTATCTGCTTCTTCATCATCATCATCTCCTACTTTTTCATCCTTCTCTCAGTCTTGAAGATTCGCTCTACAAGTGGGAGAAAGAAAACCTTCTCCACGTGTGCCTCTCACCTGACCTCCGTGGCCATCTATCAGGGCACACTTCTCTTCATTTATTCTCGTCCCAGCTCCCTCTACTCCCCCAACACTGATAAAATAATCTCAGTGTTCTACACTATTATCATCCCAGTGCTAAACCCATTGATTTACAGTTTGAGAAATAAAGACGTAAAAGATGCTGCCAAGAAAGCTCTAAGGTCTAAAATACAATCCCCATGACCAAAAACCCTTCAAGATTCATCTCATTCCAGCTACAGATACCTATGTGAGAACACGAGCAACAGAAATATAAATATTCAACTGATACAACCATTCAAACATTTGTCCAATAACATAGTCAAATGCATTTCATAATCCCAACTCATGGTACACTTTAAGGTATTAAAAGGGTATCTATGTGTGATATGGTACATCACAGTAATTTAAAGGTTCAGGAGGCAGGGGTAGAGGCAGAGGCAGAGGCAGAGGCAGAGGCAGAGGCAGAGGCAGAGGCAGAGGCAGAGGCAGAGGCAGAGGCAGAGAGGCAGAGGCAGAGAGGCAGGTGTATGTATAGTCAAGAGGCATTTAACTATTACAAATTCTTCTCATGACTTAAAAAATGTTAATACTAAGTTGGACATTTTAAAATAAATTGTATTAGTTTAATGAAAAAATTTTAAAAAGTTCAGGTTACTGGTGAAAAATTATAGGTATAAAAAGTTAAAATGATATCATCTTAATAAATGGATATAAGGATCTGTGAAATTTTTCTAACCATTTTGACGAACATTTTTGATAGATTAGTTGTTGAAAGAATGATTATCTGCACAACAAAGATAATGTGTTCAGTGAGAGCCCTAGTTATAATCATAATCCAGCAAAAAGCTGAGTGATTTTCAAGTAAGTTAAGAGTCGGAAAAAAAGCCCCTTTTCGTTGACATTTTATTTCAAAACCCGGCAAGTTCAGCCAATGCATTAATTATAAAAGATGAAGTGGAATTAGATGTGCTCACTAAAATCATGATCACAATAGGATGATAAAAATAATGTTCTGGAATAAGGTTGTGGTCACAGTTCTATATTGCCGTATGGACATTCTAAAAAGCATAGGGATTTTAAAACTGTTCATTTTAATGGGCAACAATTTTGAGGGCTGGAGAGATGGACTTTGCCCCTCCTGCAGAGGAACTCATGGTTTCTAGCACCCACATGGCAACAGACAACCTCCTGCAACTTTGGTTGTGGGAGATCCAATGTCCTTTTCTGGCTTCTGTTGGCAACAGAAAATCATGTGGAAAAAACATGCTTGTACACATAAAATAAAAATAAATAAATGTTTGGATAATCCCATTGTGTTCTGGTTGAATGCTGTCTTTGTATTACTCAAATGCTGATTTCTATACTAGCAGAGAGCTGATGACAGACCAGACTTTGGTATTGTAATATTGATGAAGAATCACCTTTCTTATTGTTTTGTAAATATTCCTCTCCATCACTTCTTGATTAGTCAATACGGAGTTGATCAGCCAATTATCTGGGCACAAGAGAGTAGGATGGGATTGCAGATTCGAATGAGGGTGAGGGTGTCCTAGGGAGACTATAGAGAGAGAGGAGAGGAAGGACCACAAGATGTGGAGAAACTGGGTGGAGTGAACAGCCTTACAGGGTTAGAAAAGTTCAGAATCTGGCCAGTTTAGATTTGCAGCTTGTTGATAAAAATACCAGGTCTCTGTGTGAGTTATTCAAGAGATAGATTGGGTTATAACAGGGTTAGAAATGCTTTGCAGTTATTATGAAATAAATGGGGTTGGGGAAAAACTCTAGAGAATTACTGTTATTAATAAATATGTTTTAAAAAGAATAGTGGTACTTCTAAATGAGATAACAAAGCAAATATTTTAATACTGAAAACAAAATGTACAAGAAAAGAGGTGTTGTGGGTGATTAATTGAAGGCATTTAATGTTTGACCTATTGGATTTCTACTTTGGAGAAGAGTGCGGATTTCTCATATATTACATCGTATTACACGCATACACACACACACACACACACACACACACACACACACTGAAATTGTACTTACGGAGATAGAATCATTAATATAAATAATAACGACTTCAAGCTATAACTTTGCTAAAGATGATGATGTATTTACAGAGACTAATAATACAGAAAAAGAAACTAGTGATACCAAAGCCTAAGGGAAAGGATTTCACAACCTTCTGTTGCAAATGACACAGCATAATAAACTACCACCGTCACAGTGTTCAGGTACCCAAGAGCTACTCTGCTCAGGTGGGTTCCTACATCACTACATTTTCAGAAACAGGGTAAACAAAGGCATTTTTAATATTGAATCTTTAGAAATAGGTTGTCCATTGATGTTTTCACCACTTGTTCAATTTAAAATATTACTAAATCCAATGAATAAAAGTAATTTTTTAAACAGAATTGTGAGCCTTACAAAATGTCACAGTGCCTGCAGAACAGCATTTTAAGGATTTTATTCTAATCTTGTACATAAGAAAGCCCCACTCATTTTAATTTTAAGCTTGCATGTATGGACTTATAAGATGTAAGCACTAAGTGAACATTGTTGGCCTATTGTGTCACATATAATGTGTGCAGCATAAATGCATTATGAAATAGTGTCCATATTATTTCCACAACCTATAATGCATGTGAGAAATAAAAGGTGTTCTACCTGATAAATATGATGTTTCCATTCAGCAGTTAAAATGAATGATTAATTCTTTTATATTATAGACTGGAAGAAAGAGTGGACATAGGAAATTTTCCTTGAATGAATTCATTTTTGCAGGAGTTGCCAATAACCCTGAGATGAAAGGGATACTTTGTCATGTTTCTAGTCATCTATCTGATTAATCTTCTGCAGACGGTTGGCATGATCATTTTAATGAGAATGGATCCCCAGCTCCACACATCCAAGTACTTTTACTTGAGCCATCTCTCTTTCTCTGATTTCTACTATTTCATTGCAATTGTTCTCAAAGTGTCAGTAGGTATATTTGGCTAGAACAAATAAATTTGCTTAAGGGGCTGTGCTCTGTAGTTCTTCACTTCCTGCACCTTTGCAGATTGAGTATATAGTACTGGCAGCGATGTCCTTGTTAGATACCAGGCCATCAGCCACTCTTGCTCTACATACCACACAGGCCCAACAGTGTGGGTACCTCACTGCTGATATTTACCTGGTGAGAACATTAGATGCTTTGAAACATTTTCCCTTGGCTTTCCACTTATGTATCTCTGAGTCCAATGAGATCAACCATTTCTTCTGTAATTTATGTGTACTTTACCTTCTCTCCTGCTCAGATACACAGTATTCAATATTTATGATTTATTTGTGCTGAGCACCCTTGCAAGTATCCTTATCTGTTACTGTTACACCATTTAATCTGTCCTGGAAATGCACTTTTCTGAGTGGAGGTTCAAATATTTATGTCTGTACCTTATGCTTGATTGCATTTGCCAATTTTCAAATAACTTTAATCTTCATCTATTATATCAAATTTCTTTTTTCTTTCATTTTTCTTTATTGGTAATTATCAGTTACACTTTTTAATATTTTTATTAGGTATTTTTCTCATTTAAATTTTCAATGCTATCCCAAAAGTCCCCCATACCCTCCCCCCCCACTCCCCTACCCACCCACACCCACTTTTTGGCCCTGGCATTCCCCCGTATTGGGCCATATAAAGTTTGTCCCATATGAAGTCCAATGGGCCTCTCTTTCCAGTGATGACTGACTAGGCCATCTTTTGATAAATATGCAGCTAGAGTCAAGAGCTCAGGGGTACTGGTTAGTTCATAATGTTGTTCCACCTATAGGGTTGCAGATCCCTTTAGCTCCTTGGGTACTTTCTCTAGCTCCTCCATTGGGGGCCCTGTGATCCATCCAATAGCAGACTGTGAGCATCCACTTCTGTGTTTGCTAGGCCCCGGCATAGTCTCACAAGAGAGAGGTCTATCTGGGTCCTTTTAGCAAAATCTTGCTAGTGTGTGCAATAGTATCAGCATTTGGAAGCTGATTATGGGATGGATCCCTGGATATGGCAGTCTCTACATGGTCCATGCTTTCATCACAGCTCCAAACATTGTCTCTGTAACTCCTTCCATGGGTGTTTTGTTCCCAATTCTAAGAAGGGACAAAGTGTCCACACTTTGGTCTTTGTTCTTCTTGAATTTCATGTGTTTAGCAAATTGTATCTTATATCTTGGGCATTCTAAGTTTCTGGGCTAATATCCACTTATCAGTGAGTACATATCATATGAGTTCTTTTGTGATTGGGTTACCTCACTCAGGATATTGCCCTCCAGGTCCATCCATTTGGCTAGGAATTTCATAAATTCATTTTTTTAAATAGCTGAGTAGTACTCCGTTGTGTAGATGTACTACATTTTCTGTATCCATTCTTCTGTTGAGGGACATCTGGGTTCTTTCCAACTTCTGGCTATTATAAATAAGGCTGCTATGAACATAGTGGAGCATGTGCCCTTCTTCCCAGTTGGGGCATCTTCTGGATATATGCCCAGGAGAGGTATTGCGGGATCCTCCTGTAGTACTATGTCCAATTTTCTGAGGAACTGCCAGACTGATTTCCAGAGTGGTTGTACAAGCTTGCAATCCCACCAACAATGGAGGAGTGTTCCTCTTTCTCCACATTCTTGCCAGCATCTGCTGTCATCTGAATTTTTGATCTTAGCCATTCTGACTGGTGTGAGGTGGAATCTCAGGGTTGTTTTGATTTGCATTTACCTGGAATTGCAAAGCTTCTGTAAGGCAAAAGACACCGTCAATAAGATAAAAAAGCCACCAACAGATTGAGAAAGGATCTTTACCTATCTTAAATCAGATAGGGGACTAATATCCAATATATATATATAAGGAACTCAAGAAGGTGGACTCCAGAAAATCAAATAATCCCATTAAAAATGGGGCTCAGAGCTAAACAAAGAATTCTCACCTGAGGAATACCGAATGGCTGAGAAGCACCTGAAAAAATGTTCAGCATCCTTATTCATCAGGGAAATGCAAATCAAAACAACCCTGAGAATTACTGAGGTTTTACTCTTCTCATTTTTAAAGTTTTTTTGTAGTCTCTTCTTGAAACATTTTCATAAGCCAAATTATGCACACATTCCAGAAATCCTAGTGTAACAGAAGCAGTGAAAAGAGGATTCTCTGGCAGAGTGAAGCTACCCTATACTTCTCTGTGTTCTGTATTTTTCTTTCATGTTAAGTTATCTTTTGTCTATGATCACAAGTGCTATAATCTAATGTAAGCAAGAGATAAATTGAGCAAACCAAAAACTCATAATGAGCTTCAATACTGACATTGTTAATTATGATTCTTAATGTATAATATATTTGTTCATGATAACATGTTAAGCTAAAGATATGAAAATTATTTGCTCAAGAATGGACTTATTAATTCATGTTAAAGGCAACTGAATTGTATATTTGACATGACATTTTGAACTCAATAAAACATAAATCTATGTTCTAAAAATTGTGTTCATGCAACTACATGAATGAGCAATAAGACTCACTGATGCATTATCTACCTCAGTAAAACAGCAAATGCAGATTCATTTAAACAGAAGACCAGAAAATAATAAGACTTAAGCCTGTAAGCATGTAATGAACTTGCCAGAAATGAACCTACTCTCAGTCACCCGGCTTTCCTTTATACTATAAAATAATGAAAGAAAATGCTTTAAATCTGTTTAAAGTTGTAGCAAAAATCATGATACCCACTTTTTTGAATCACAGCATTATTTTTATGAGTTATGAGTGTAAATATTGCACAATGATGAGGTAGACTACAGCACTCTGAACTAAGCAGAAAAGAGTTTCACAAACAACATAGGATGAAAACAGAAGATTGATAAGTGAAGCATTGCTGTATTCAATAATTCTTCAAACCTCAAAAATATACACAATAGATATTCTGTTTTTAAATAGGATTGCAGTGGATGTCATGAAAATTTAGGGTTTGGAGTCATGGTCTCTTCTTAGTCTGGTTTCTAGTGAAGACATATTTTCATTCATGATAATTCATTTCTAATATCTTCTCTAAGAAAGAAACTCTCTCTTATAGCTATTAATTCTTAGTTTTTTATTATTTTGCTAGATTGAAGCATGTATCAGCTTCCTTCCTAATACTACTCTCTTTGCCCCCTGGGTGTTCATAATATAGACTTGTTATCAATAATATTATACAATTTAAATAATGTATTAGAGTTATTAAATGTATAATTCATATATAATAGATATTGATGATCAATATGTAGAACTAATGTGGAACTTACATCTCCTAGAATAATCATGAGGTAAATGTCCTTTATGTCTAACAGTATATCCTTTTTAGTAGAACATGTTCATTAATTACCGAGAAGTAAATCTCTCTCGCTCTGTTCTTATATGTTGTATTTTGAATTTTGTTTTTCTGCTTACATATCTGTGAAAGTATGAAATGCAACATGTCTATTCTTTTAGGAGAATGGAACTTAATATCATGTTTTTATTATCCATGTCTTGTGATTGTTTGACAGCCCTCTGTATATACTTCTGAAAGCTATTTTCTGAAGTATCTTGGTTTCTAGCAGATGGATGCTTTGTTGGTGTTTTTTATCCTGGGTCACAGAGATCCTTGTGCTTAGAAGCATTTTTCTATCACATCTGATGAGTAACCATTTTCTAAAGAATTTAAATTCGTTATAAGCAATATTGTGAAAGGAAACAGACATTTCCACAAATAAATATAGTTAAATAGTTAAAATAAATTATACATGGGTGACATTAATATAACTACAGAAAGTTCAACTGAGAGCCCTTGACACAAAAGATCAGATGGAAAAGCTTTGAAATAGTTTTGACAAATTTTGGCCTCTTTAAAAATCAACCTGCACCTGCACATGCACCACATACTTAGTAACACACACACAGACACCCACACAGACACACACAGACACACACAGACACACACAGAGACATACACACAGACACACAAACAGACACCCACAGAGACACACACAGAGACATACACACAGACACACACACAGACACCCACACAGACATACACAGACACACACAGAGACATACACACAGACACATACACAGACACCCACACAGACACACACAGAGACATACACACAGACACACACACACACACAGACACACACAAAAATACATTGTACACATACAAAAATATAAAATCAGAGTCTGTGTATGTGATCAAATTAAATTATTATCAATATGATGTAAATATGGCAAAATCCAGAAGGAAACCAAAGGCAAAAAATGGCATTCTTTACATAAGTGGCATATAAGAAAGATCTATTTTATACCATACTGATCAAACCTTACAAAAATTAGTAAAAGTGAAAGAATTGAAAAAGAAATTTGGCCCGAGGTACCTTGCCAGCAGAGGTGCTCAACACCCGCAAGGGACCACACAGGATTCCCCACGGGATCCTAAGACCTCTGGTGAGTGGAACACAGCCCCTGCCCCAATCCAATCTCGCGGAACCTGAGACTGCAGTAAATAGGGAAGCGGACTACCCGGGCCTGACCTGGGGCACAAGCCCCTTCCGCTCCACTCGAGCCCCGAGGTACCTTGCCAGCAGAGACTCGCCCAACACCTGCAAGGTCCCACACAGGATTCCACACGGAATCCTAAGACCTCTAGTGAGTGGAACACAACTCCTGCCAAGAGTCCAGTTCGAACACGAGATATCTGGGTACCTTCCCTGCAAGAAGAGAGCTTGCCTGCAGAGAATACTCTGCCCACTCAAACTAAGGAGAGAGCTACCCTCCCAGGTCTGCTTATAGAGGCTAACAGAGTCACATGAAGAACAAGCTCTTAACAGAGACAACTATAACAGCTAGCTTCAGAGATTACCAGATGGCGAAAGGCAAACGTAAGAATCCTACTAACAGAAATCAAGACCACTCACCATCATCAGAACGCAGCACTTCCACCCCACCTAGTCCTGGGCACCCCAACACAACCAAAAATCTAGACCCAGATTTAAAAACATTTCTCATGAGGATGATAGAGGACATCAAGAAGGACTTTCATAAGTCACTTAAAGAATTACAGGAGAGCACTGCTAAAGAGTTACAGGCCCTTAAAGAAAAGCAGGAAAACACAACCAAACAGGTAGAAGTCCTTAAAGAAAAACAGGAAAACACATCCAAACAGGTGATGGAAATGAACAAAACCATACTAGAACTAAAAAGGGAAGTAGACACAATAAAGAAAACCCAAAGCGAGGCAACGCTGGAGATAGAAACCCCAGGTAAGAGATCTGGAACCATAGATGCAAGCATCAGCAACAGAATACAAGAAATGAAAGAGAGAATCTCAGGTGCAGAAGATTCCATAGAGAACATCAACACAACAGTCAAAGAAAATACAAAATGCAAAAGGATCCTAACTCAAAACATCCAGGAAATCCAGGACACAATGAGAAGACCAAACCTACGGATAATAGGAATTGATGAGAATGAAGATTTTCAACTTAAAGGGCCAGCTAATATCTTCAACAAAATAATTGAAGAAAACTTCCCAAACATAAAGAAAGAGATGCCCATGATCATACAAGAAGCCTACAGAACAACAAATAGACTGGACCAGAAAAGAAATTCCTCCCGACACATAATAATCAGAACAACAAATGCACTAAATAAAGATAGAATATTAAAAGCAGTAAGGGAGAAAGGTCAAGTAACATATAAAGGAAGGCCTATCAGAATTACACCAGACTTTTCACCAGAGACTATGAAAGCCAGAAGAGCCTGGACAGATGTTATACAGACACTAAGAGAACACAAATACCAGCCCAGGCTACTATACCGGGCCAAACTCTCAATTACCATAGATGGAGAAACCAAAGTATTCCACGACAAAACCAAATTCACACAATATCTTTCCACGAATCCAGCCCTTCAAAGGATAATAACAGAAAAGAAACAATACAAGGACGGAAATCACACCCTAGAACAAACAAGAAAGTAATCCCTCAACAAACCAAAAAGAAGACAGCCACAAGAACAGAATGCAAACTCTATCAACAAAAAAAATAGGAAGCAACAATTTCTTTTCCTTAATATCTCTTAATATCAATGGACTCAATTCCCCAATAAAAAGACATAGACTAACAGACTGGCTACGCAAACAGGACCCAACATTCTGCTGCTTACAGGAAACCCATCTCAGGGAAAAAGACAGACACTACCTCAGAGTGAAAGGCTGGAAAACAATTTTCCAAGCAAATGATCTGAAGAAACAGGCTGGAGTAGCCATTCTAATATCGGATAAAATCGACTTCCAACCCAAAGTTATAAAAAAGATAAGGAGGGACACTTCATACTCATCAAAGGTAAAATCCTCCAAGAGGAACTCTCAATTCTGAATATCTACACTCCAAATGCAAGGGCAGCCAGATTCATTAAAGACACTTTAGTAAAGCTCAAAGCACACATTGCACCTCACACAATAATAGTGGGAGACTTCAACATACCACTTTCATCAATGGACAGATCGTGGAAACAGAAACTAAACAGGGACACAGTGAAACTAACAGAAGTTATGAAACAAATGGACCTGACAGATATCTACAGAACATTTTATCCTAAAACAAAAGGATATACCTTCTTCTCAGCACCTCACGGGACCTTCTCCAAAATTGACCATATAATTGGTCACAAAACAGTCCTCAAGAGATACAAAAATATTGAAATTGTCCCATGTATCCTATCAGACCACCATGGCCTAAGACTGATCTTCAATAACAACATAAATAATGGAAAGCCAACATTCACGTGGAAACTGAACAACACTCTTCTCAATGATACCTTGGTCAAGGAAGGAATAAAGAAAGAAATTAAAGACTTTTTAGAGTTTAATGAAAATGAAGCCACAACGTACCCAAACCTTTGGGATGCAATTAAAGCATTTCTAAGAGGGAAACTCATAGCTCTGAGTACCTCCAAAAAGAAACGGGAAAGAGCACATACTAGCAGCTTGACAACACATCTAAAAGCTCTAGAAAAAAGGAAGCAAATTCACCCAAGAGGAGTAAAGGGCAGGAAATAATCAAACTCAGGGGTGAAATCAACCAAGTGGAAACAAGAAGAACTATTCAAAGAATTAACCAAACGAGGAGTTGGTTCTTTGAGAAAATCAACAAGATAAATAAACCCTTAGCTAGACTCACTAGAGGGCACAGGGACAAAATCCTAATTAACAAAATCAGAAACGAAAAGGGAGACATAACAACAGATCCTGAAGAAATCCAAAACACCATCAGATCCTTCTACAAAAGGCTATACTCAACAAAACTGGAAAACCTGGACGAAATGGACAAATTTCTGGACAGATACCAGGTATCAAAGTTGAATCAGGATCAAGTTGACCTTCTAAACAGTCCCATATCCCCTAAAGAAATAGAAGCAGTTATTAATAGTCTCCCAGCCAAAAAAAAGCCCAGGACCAGACAGGTTTAGTGCAGAGTTCTATCAGAGTTTCAAAGAAGATCTAATTCCAGTTCTGCACAAACTTTTTCACAGGATAGAAGTAGAAGGTCCTCTACCAACTCATTTTATGAAGCCACTATTACTCTGATACCTAAACCACAGAAAGATCCAACAAAGACAGAGAACTTCAGACCAATTTCTCTTATGAATATCAATGCAAAAATCCTTAATAAAATTCTCGCTAACCGAATCCAAGAACACATTAAAGCAATCATCCAACCTGACCAAGTAGGTTTTATTCCAGGATGCAGGGATGGTTTAATATATGAAAATCCATCTATGTAATCCATTATATAAACAAACTCAACGACAAAAACCACATGATCATCTCGTTAGATGCAGAAAAAGCATTTGACAAGATCCAACACCCATTCATGATAAAAGTTCTGGAAAGATCAGGAATTCAAGTCCCATACCTAAACATGATAAAAGCAATCTACAGCAAACCAGTAGCCAACATCAAAGTAAATGGAGAGAAGCTGGAAGCAATCCCACTAAAATCAGGGACTAGACAAGGCTGCCCACTTTCTCCCTACCTTTTCAACATAGTACTTGAAGAATTAGCCAGAGCAATTCGACAACAAAAGGAGATCAAGTGGATAAAAATTGGAAAAGAGGAAGTCAAAATATCACTTTTTGCAGATGATATGATAGTATATATAAGTGACTCTAAAAATTCACCAGAGAACTCGTAAACCTGATAAACAGCTTCGGTGAAGTAGCTGGATATAAAATTAACTCAAACAAGTCAATGGCCTTTCTCTACACAAAGAATAAACAGGCTGAGAAAGAAATTAGGGAAACAACACCCTTCTCAATAGTCACAAATAATATAAAATATCTTGGCGTGACTCTAACTAAGGAAGTGAAAGATCTGTATGATAAAAATTTCAGGTCTCTGAAGAAAGAAATTGAAGAAGATCTCAGAAGATGGAAAGATCTCCCATGCTCATGGATTGGCAGGATCAACATTGTAAAAATGTCTATCTTGCCAAAAGCAATCTACAGATTCAATGCAATCCCCATCAAAATTTCAACTAAATTCTTCAACGAATTAGAAGGAGCAATTTGCAAATTCATCTGGAATAACAAAAAACCTAGGATAGCAAAAACTCTTCTCAAGGATAAAAGAACCTCTGGTGGAATCACCATGCCTGACCTAAAACTTTACTACAGAGCAATTGTGATAAAAACTGCATGGTACTGGTATAGAGACAGACAAGTAGACCAATGGAATAGAATTGACGACCCAGAAATGAACCCACACACCTATGGTCACTTGATCTTCGACAAAGGAGCTAAAACCATCCAGTGGAAGAAAGACAGCATTTTCAACAATTGGTGCTGGCACAACTGGTTGTTATCATGTAGAAGAATGCGAATCGATCCATACTTATCTCCTTGTACTAAGGTCAAATCTAAGTGGATCAAGGAACTTCACATAAAGCCAGAGACATTGAAACTTATAGAGGAGAGAGTGGGGAAAATCCTTGAAGATATAGGCACAGGGGAAAAATTCCTGAACAGAACAGCAATGGCTTGTGCTGTAAGATCGAGAATTGTCAAATGGGACCTAATTAAACTCCAATGTTTCTTCAAGGCAAAAGACACCGTCAATAAGACAAAAAGACCACCAACAGATTGGGAAAGGATCTTTACCTACCCTAAATCAGATAGGGGACTAATATCCAACATATATAAAGAACTCAAAAAGGTGAACTTCAGAAAATCACATAACCCCATTAAAAATGGGTCTCAGAACTGAAAAAAGAATTCTCACCTGAAGAATAATGAATGGCAGAGAAGCACCTGAAAAAATGTTCAGCATCCTTAATCATCAGGGAAATGCAAATCAAAACAACCCTGAGATTCCACCTCACAACAGTCAGAATGGCTAAGATCAAAAACTCAGGTGACAGCAGATGCTGGCGTGGATGTGGAGAAAGGGGAACACTCCTCCATTGTTCGTGGGATTACAAGCTTTTACAACCACTCTGGAAATCAGTCTGGCGGTTCCTCAGAAAATTGGACATAGTACTTTCGGAGGATCCCACAATACCTCTCCTGGGCATATATCCAGAAGATGCCCCAACTGGTAAGAAGGACACATGCTCCACTATGTTCATAGCAGCCTTATTTATAATAACCAGAGTTGGAAAGAACCCAGATGCCCCTCAACAGAGGAATGGATACAGAAAATGTGGTACATCTACACAATGGAGTACTACTCAGCTATTAAAAAGAATGAATTTATGAAATTCCTAGCCAAATGGATGGACCTGAAGGGCATCATCCTTAGTGAGGTAACACATTCACAAAGGAACTCACACAATATGTACTCACTGATAAGTGGATATTAGCCCAAAACCTAGGATACCCAAGATGTAAGATACAATTTCCTAAACACATGAAACTCAAGAAAAATGAAGACTGAAGTGTGGACACTATGCCCCTCCTTAGAAGTGGGAACAAAACACCCTTGGAAGGAGTTACAGAGACAAAGTTTGGAGCTGAGATGAACGGATGGACCATGTAGAGACTGCCATATCCAGGGCTCCACCCCATAAGCAGCATCCAAACGCTGACACCATTGCATATACTAGCAAGATTTTATCGAAAGTACCCAGATGTAGTTGTCTCTTGTGAGACTATGCCGGGGCCTAGCAAACACAGAAGTGGATGCTCACAGTCAGCTAATGGATGGATCACAGGGCTCCCAATGGAGGAGCTAGAGAAAGTACCCAAGGAGCTAAAGGGATCTGCAACCCTATAGGTGGAACAACATTATGAACTAACCAGTACCCCGGAGCTCTTGACTCTAGCTGCATATGTATCAAAAGATGGCCTAGTAGGCCATCACTGGAAAGAGAGCCCCATTGGACACGCAAACTTTATATGCCCCAGTACAGGGGAACGCCAGGGCCAAAAAGGGGGAGTGGGTGGGTAGGGGAGTAGGGGTGTGTGTCTATGGGGGACTTTTGGTATAGCATTGGAAATGTAAATGAGCTAAATACCTAATAAATAATGGAAAAGAAAAAAACAAAGAAAAACAAATTTTCACACAAAAATGAGACATTGATCTAGAAAACATTACAGTGCCTTAGATGGTCTTAGTTTAGAAGTAAAATGGTAGAGGTTTAAGCTCCAGGGTGTTTGTGTTGGGAACTGCTATGAGTCATTTGAACAGTCTAATGGAAGGTCTTCTAGTCCATGAAGGTAATGTCTGTACTCCTTTCTGGGCTTGCAAAGTCATCTCTGACTCTTCACTTCCTTGCGCCATACTTTGTTGCTTCACTTTATCCTCGTCCCAAGCTCATGGTTTGAATATTGTCATAGTTAAGACATCTTGCTGTTTGTTTATTTCCCTGCCGAACACAATACAGAGTTTTTAATAAGGACCATCCTTTGAAAAGATCCTTTTTTTCCATGTTCTTTTCCTTTTCCTTTTTTTCTTTTCTTTTGGTTATTTTATTTATTTACATTTCAAATATTGTTCCCCTTGCCAGTGTCCTCTTTGCAAATCCCTATCCCATTCCTAGTTCCTCCTTCTATAAGGGTGCTTCCCACCCCACTCCCAGCTCACCACCCTAACATCATCCTACACTGGGGCATCGAGCCTTCACAGAACCAAGGGCCTCCCCTCCCATTGATGCCAGATAAGGCCATCCTCTGCTACATATGCAGCTGGAGCCATGGGTCCCTCCATGTGTGTGCTCTTTGGTTGGTGGTTTAGTCTCTTGGAGCTCTGGAGGGAATCTGATTAAGATCGGTTCTTCGCAACAATATAAACTAACCAGTATCCCCCAGAGCTTGTGTCTCTAGTTGCATGTGTAGCAGAGGATGGCCTAATCGTCCATCAGTGAGTGTCCCTTGGTCTTGCTAAGTTTATATGCCCCACTACAGAGGAATGGCAGGGCCAGGAAACAGGAGTGGGTGGGTTGGGAAGCAGGGCGAGGGGAGGGCATAAGGGACTTTCAGAGAGGAAACTAGGAAAGGCAATAGTATTTGAAATGTAAATGAAGAAAATATCTAATAATAATAATAATAATAATAATAATAATAATAATAAGATAGGGTTTTTTCAGAGTGGAAACCAGCAAAGGGGATAACATTTGAAATGTAAATAAAGATAATATCTAATTAAAAATGATTTCTATTGTTAAGAAGAGACATATGGCCATAGAAACTGTTACAAAGGAAAACATTTATTCACACCTTCTTACATTTCCAGAGATTTAGTCTATTATTGCCATAGCTGGAAGCATAGTGACTGTTACATTTCAAACCTCGGAAAAATATCTGAGCTGCCGATTTACTATAACAAAGTCGACCTTGCCTCCATGTTTTCCCAGCATCTCTCACTTCTGACCTGTTACAAGGTATGGAGGACATACCCTGCCTCCTACCCTGAACTCCCCAGCCCAGAGGTCTTTTATGCAATGCAGACATTTGGTTATCCACTCTTTTTGTACCTTTGCCCTCCTGTCTGCTGTACTTGGTTTCCCTCTCTCACTTCTCTCTACTTCTCTTCTTCTTCACACATGCTTCAGGGTCAAATGACTGCTCTGAAGTCTCCCATTTTCATCTGTTTCTGGCTATGATCTTACACATATCTATAATAAACGTTCTCCCTAATTATACCAAAGTTAGAAACAGTAATGAGTAATGCTCTTTCCTTTTCTTTCCTCTTAAATTTCCTTTTTTTTTTTTCATTCAGTGGAGTATAGGCAGACATTGTAGTAAAAGGAACCTAGAGATCTACGTCAGGATCTGCAGGCAGCAGGAGGAAAGTGCCTTATTGGGTCTGGTTTCAGCATCTGAGACCTCAAAGATTGCCCCCAGTGATAAACTTTCTCCAACAAGGCCACACACACAATAGTGCCACAACCTTTGGGCCTATGTGGGACATTTTTATTTAAACCAATACAAATATTCAATGACTTCAATTAACTTTGAATATAATAAAATCATTAGAGAAATATCATCCAAATGGTGTTTATTTCTACTTTTTCTCATTATTATCAACCTTAGTTAACCTAACAAAGTAATACATTCATGATTTTTCAAATATTCCAACTAGGATATACATTTCTATATACATACATACCTACACCATACACAAATACAAAAGCTGTTCTACATAAGTTCATTGTGGTAGTTTGAATATGAATGGCTATAATAACTCATATTTTTGAATGCTCAGTCATCAGGGAATTACACTATTTGAGAGAAATTAGCAGACAATAGAATGTTGTGTCTTATTGTAGTAGGTGTGACCTTCTTGGAAGAATGTTGCCACTCATTTCAAAGACCCATGCTAGGCCCAGTGTCTTGTGCTCTCCATCTTCCTTCAGATCAGAATACAGTTCTCAGGTATTTCTGCAGTGCCTCATGTATGCCTCGAGGATCTCAACCCTGATAATAATAGACTAACCCTTCGATACTATCAGGAAGTCCACATTTAAATGCTTTCCTTTCTAAGGTCTGCCTTGGCCATGGTGTCTCTTCACAGCAATAGAATACTGACTAATAGATCCGTGACATTCTTATGGCTTTAATTGAAAAATGAAAGTTTCAGAAGGGGTCTACTAAGTATATAAAATATATTATATCATTAAACCAATGTTGTGGAGGCCATTTCTTTGGGGAATAAGAACATGGAAATCTTGGGGCAGTGATGTATTTCAGTGAGTAAAAGTGCTTATTTTTTAAGCATTAAGTCATGAGTGTGGATCTCTAGCACTCATGAGGCAGAGAGAAGTAGTCCTGAGAGTTCCTGTCCAGCTAGTCAAGGCACAGGTAGTGAATTGTCTAGTAACTTAGAGACACTTCATGAAGAGAATAAATTAAAACATGCCAGGAATATATCTATCATCCTAACGTGGTCTCAAATACTAATCATAGGACATACACATAAACACAACCATTACAATTCCAAGTGAAAAACACATGCTCAACATTGGCACTGAAATTACTGATAATGAATTATCTAAATATCCAGAAAGTAGCGTGAAGCTTCAGTAAATTAATGTTCACTAGGGCATAGCTTTTGTGTATGTGAACACATTACACAATTACAATTTAGTCATAAAAATATATTTGATGCATAGAAATGCGGTTGACTTGAAAACCTTAGGGTAAATATATGAAATCTACTGCAAAAGGCTACATTTCATATAGTTATGACTTTATGTTCTGTGCTGAATATGCAAATGTTTATCATCAGAAATATGCATTCCAGAGACTGCAGAAAACTGAGAAGAGAGGATGACTGCTAATGAGTATGATTTTATTACTGAAATTTAAAGAAGTTTCTAGAATTATATATTATTGGGTAAAAACTAATGAATACACTGAAAATCAAATACAGTTTAGCTTTAAATAGGTGAAAACTACACTATATCTTTTTTTTAAAGTAAAATTATTGTGTCAAGGTATACATATTTCTGAGATAATGTAAAGGTAAAAATATGAAAGTGTATAATACTACAGAAGGGAATGAGGGTGGTAGAGATGGATGGCTTTTTCATTTTCTTAGATTTCTGCTTTTAAGGGAGAAATAAGCCTAAGATTATATATAATAACTATTAGTTTTTCTTCTGATATGTGTTAACTTGGTTACCATACTAAAGAATTAACACTGGACTTATCACATAGAATTCAGACCCACAATTATAGTTAACCACACCAAAGCCTGGGGGGAAATGAACTTTTAGTCCCAATTGCCTTCCTGTAAAATAAATTGCTCCCTGTCTCATGTTCATCTGGCAGAGACCTATTGCTCAAGTAAGGTAGGTTCTAAGTCTCCAGATCTAAGATAAGTTCCTGTCATATATATATATATATGTATATATCTTAGTCATCTTTTGCTTTCTTACATAGTTCTTTCAGTCCATGTGTTTTCATTTTCAATGGCTGAACATATTTATTTGTGGTGAATGGGAAGAATGTGTCTCCAGGTAATAGTAGTAACAGAACAAAAATTATCTTAGCATGACTTTATTTCTTTTATAATTGTGCAAACATATTCATTAACTTAATGGACTTTTTAGGTCAAAAGTGATTGTAAACATTCAAGTTGAGCTGAGCCCCATGTGTGGATCTTACCATGATTTGTTAGGTCTAGAAAATTCCTGAAATGTTCTTCACATTCCAATTTCCACATATCATCATGGACCAAGAGATGCATCTAATACAAGAATAAAAACAAAATGAAATCACAAAGGAGAGAGAGAGAGAGAGAGAGAGAGAGAGAGAGAGAGAGAGAGAGAGAGAGAGAGAGAGAGAGAGAGAGAGAGAGGAGACTCTGACAGAGATAGAAAGAAAGACAGAGAAACAGAGACAGATACAGGCAGACATTGAGACAGGGAAACAGGGATAGAATTAGAGGCAAAGATAGAGAGAAGGAGATGGAGAAATTCTATATTTGCCAGAAATATCTTCGATCTTTCATCCAATTTCCAAAGTTTTTTGGAATTAATTAAATGATAGTATCTTTCTGCATATAACATTTATCTGCCTATCTTTTGGGTCTGGTTTGCTCCCAGTCATACACTCAGTTATAGGAGTTTTCTGTCTAATCCCATCAGGTGATGAAATACAATGTTCACTTCATCCAGAAAAGGAAGCTGGAGATCCTGGTGAATGGTAATGGTGATGGTGAAGTCCCTTAATGTTTCTCTAAGAGACAATGCTCTGGACCACATAGTTGGATATCTAGTGGTCACATGAGGTTTCCATGGGCTAGGAAGAAAGGTCATTAACCTAGGTTTTCTTTCCCTTTATCTCTCATATGCTATCTGAGAAAGTGAAGGTTGGTGAGCCCCTTCTGTTGTTGATATGTATGAGATGGACAATTGTTGGGTGTGTGGTAGTTAAAGCCCTGAATCTTTATCAATTTACAGTATTATACATAATAGTCAATTTTAAAATCAAGCTTAATAAAATGCATAATATTTTTTTGTTTTATTTTTATCAGTAGTAGACTCTTGACTGCTACAAATAGGAAAGAATGACTGTGTATTACTAACCACACAGTTTTCCAGAGGAAACCTGGATCAAGTGTAGTAAAATAGACGCCTTTTAACATTATTCAATTGCCTAGTCTATACTTCTATAACTGATTAAAATTCGTTTCAAATCCACCATGATTCATTTAAGAGACAATGAGATCCTCCTGTGTCACATGAATACTCCAAAGCACAGAATAAGCTCGATTACACTGGCTCTAATGCCAGATTTCTTTGATGTCATTTTGAATTTCAAATATTTCCTTGAGATAAGTATACTCCATACCAAGGAAATTTGACTCACAGAAATTATGGAATTTGTAGAAAGCAGCATGCTTCATGAATGACACGGAAATTTAATCAAATTTTCTAAACAGTCTAGCTGAGATGTTAGCTTTAACAATCTTACAACTAAAAAGCTATGGATCTTTAAACTGACTTATGACTTACTTTTAGAATAATAATACCTGAAGCCAATTATGTTCTGTGTTGTAGGGGCATTGTTGATATCCAGAAGGCAATACCTATATTTCCCATTCTCATTAACATTTTGTAAACATTTAGACATGCAAAGAAGAATGGAAGGGGAAAATTGTTCTTCCTTTACTGAATTCATACTAATGGGAATTACCAACAACTCTGAGGTAAAAGTGGTTCTGTTCACAATATTTCTACTGGTCTATCTAATCAATCTCATTGGGAATCTTGGAATGATTCTTTTAATTAAAGTGGATCCTCAGCTACAAACCCCAATGTACTTTTTCCTCAGTAATCTGTCCTTCTGTGATCTCTGCTATTCCACAGCAGTTGGGCCCAAGATGTTAATGGACATATTTGGTAATGATAAATCAATTCAATTTTTTGGCTGTGCTCTCCAATTCTTCATTTCCTGTACATTTGTGGATTCTGAATGTATATTGCTGGCAGTGATGGCCTTTGACCGGTACCAGGCCATCAGCAACCCCTTGCTTTATACAACAAACATGTCTAACAGGCTGTGCTCCTTGTTAGTGGCTGGAGTTTATTTTGTAGGTGTGGCAGACTCTTTGATCCATACAACATTGACATTTCATTTGTGTTTCTGTGGATCTAATGAAATTGATCACTTCTTTTGTGATATCCCTCCCATCTTACTACTGTCCTGCTCAGATACACAGGTCAATGAGTTAGCAATATTCACAATTTTTGGGTTCATTGAATTGAGCACCATCTCAGGTGTCCTTGTCTCCTATTGTTACATCATCTCATCAGTTTTGAAGATCAGCTCTGCTGGGGGCAGGTTCAAAGCTTTCTCTACCTGTGCCTCCCACCTGACTGCAGTTGCGATTTTCCAAGGAACTGTGCTTTTCATGTATTTCCGGCCAAGTTCTTCTTATTCTCTGGATCAAGACAAAATGAGCTCCCTGTTTTATATTCTTGTGATACCCATGCTAAACCCTTTGATTTATAGCCTGAGAAACAAAGATGTGAAAGAAGCTCTGAAAAATCTGAAAAATAAAAGGTGCTGTTAAATACATATTGAAAATTCTCTACCTTTTTCATATAGTGATTATTTTCATAAAATTATGTCATCTGAAAGGATTGAATTTTATCTAATGCTCTTTGATGAAATTACTATTCACTTTAGTGCTAGAGTATTGTAAAATTGTTATCCAAATGCTACAGTGTATTCTAAGTATGTGTATATGTACACACATCTGTGTATAGATATGTGTGTATGAATATGTGTGCATGTGTGCATCCCTTTCTTTTCCTCAGATTTTATAAGAATGTATAGCTTAGCATCAAGATTATTTGAGGAAGATTTTCAGGATAAAATTTAATACAAATATCCATCAAACTATTAATGTTTTATCCCGACCTTATCTTCATTTTCTATCATAACTCTAAGTCTCACCTTGCTAGCTGTTTACTAATGTTTCAAAATATGCATTTTTGTCCATATAGAATGCTGTAGTTGACTGTGTTGTGCTATTATTGCACCCAGTTCCCTAGATCTTGATACACTGTTTCCTCTTTGGCTCTGAAAGAACAAGCCAGAGATGACTAGAATATGGTAGTTTGTGTAGAGGTTCAGTAAGTTAGCATTTAGATTTCTACAGGTAATGGACATGAAGTACAAAGGGACATTTGAAATTTTCTCAGTCTCATTTTATATTTCAATCTTATGGAGAACTATTACTGATAATCCTTATAAATTAGTTAAAATATAATAATACTATTAAGAGACTCAAAAATGAAAATGTTATAGAATTATGTAGATGCAATTTCTAGTATTGTGATGAACTAGACGTTTACCCTCTCTTCCCCCTTTCCTCCTTCTCTTTCTTCCGCTGTATCAGCAAATGTTCTTAAACATTAATCATTTCATGAAGAGTTCAAAGCTCTTTCTTTAATTAAAATAACTATGCTAGCTGATAAAAAAAGTTACATGATTTCTAGGATATTTTCCAGTTACCAATTTATTTGTGTTGTAGTATGTATAGTTGTAAATTATTAGTATATTGCTATGTAAATTTTATACTATCTATAAAAATATTCACATAATAAAATTAGTGTTTCATATGCATATGAAAGAATTGCATTTTTGCATTTCATCTATATTATGTTTTATTTGAAACAATACCACATGTGAGATATTAACTTTTGTTTTGTTTTGTTTTGTTTTGCTTTTGTTTTTGTTTTGTTTTTCGGGGCAGGGTTTCTCTGTGTAGTCCTGGCTGTCCTAGAACTCACTCTGGTTGACCTTGAACTCAGAAATCCACTTGCTTCTGCCTCCCAAGTGCTGGGATTAAAGACATGCACCACCACTGCATGGCCTCTTTTCTCTTTAATTTAATTTTATTTTTAATTAAAATAATTACATATTTTACACTCAATATTACGTTCTACACCCTCCCGTCCACCCCGACTCTTCCACTTTCCATAACTCCTCCCTACCCCACCCTGTCTCCATGTGGATGCCCCCACTGACCACCCCATCTGACCTCTAAACTCCCTGGGGCCTCCAGACTTTTGAGGGTTAGGTGCATCACCTCTGAATGAACACAGACCCATAAGCCCTCTACTGTATGTGTATTGGGGGCCATATATCAGCTGGTGTACGCTATCTCTTTGGTGGTCCAGTGTTTGAAAGATCTCTGGGGTCCAGATTAATTAAGACTGCTGGTCTTCCTACAGGATCACCCTTCTCCTCAGGTTCTTTCAGCCTTCCCTAATTCAACAACTGGGGTCAACTGCTTCTGTCCATTGGTTGGGTGCAATTAACTGCATCTGACTCTTTCAGTTGCTAGTTGGGTCTTTCAGAGGGCAGTCATCATAGGTCCCTTTTTGAGAGTGCTCCATAGCCTCAGTAATAGTGTCAGATCTTGGGACCTCCCCTTGAGCTGGATCCCACTTTGGGCCTTTCTCTGAACCTTCTTTTCCTTAGACTCCTCTCCATTTCCATCCTGTAATTCTTTCATACAGGAACAATTATGGGTCAGAGGTGTGACTGTGGAATTGCAACCCTATCCCTCACTTGATGTCCTGTCTTCCTGCTGGAGGTAGGCTCCATAAGTTTCCTTTCCCTACTGTTGGGCATTTCATCAAAGGTCCTTCCCTGTGAGTCCTGGGAGTCACTCACCTACCAGATCCCTGGTGCATTCTGTGGGGTCCCCACAACCTCCTATTTCCTGAGGTTGCCTGTTTACATTTGTTCTTCTAGCCCTCAGGGCTTCAGTCCTTTTCCCTCACCCAATAACAGATCAGGTTCTCCTCTTCCCACCACTGTCCATGCTGATCGATCCAATCCAATTTCCCTCTCAAGTCAAGAGAGGCCCATTGGTCTTGCAAACTTTTTATAGCATTGGAAATATAAATAAAGAAAATACCTAATAATAAAAAATAAAAATAAATGTGATTTATATGACATTTCTCTCACATAAATCCTCCCATATTGTCCTCTGTCCTCACTTTCAACTTTGTGTCTTTAATTAATTTGTATTGCATGTATATATGTACATGTATATTCCTATATACAACCTGCTTCATATATATATATATGTATATATATGTGTGTGTGTGTGTATATATACACATATATACATATTTACTTATATAAATGAGTTTTAGGGCTGATATTAGATTACCAACTGGTGTATTCTTCCCTGGATGAGACTATTTCTTCTGCTCTCAGCATAAAGAAAATTATTTTAAGAGACATTCATTTTGTTGCAGAGCCATCAGGAATTTGTTGAAAACTTTGGAAATAAAAAATATTCTCTGACTTAGGACTCACATTTTGACACTGAAAAACTGTATCATTGCTAACACATGAGGAAAGCACCTTTTGTGGATTACTTGCATTTTTTCTTTTATTTAGCAATGGGAATTTCAGAACTTACCATTAGCATGAGCTACCTCTTGACTGATCACATAGTACAACCACAGTTTGAATTTCATATTATCATACGTCATGAATTTCTTTAATGGCAAGACAGGAGGAAACTGGAAATAACTACTTCTAACATCTTCTTTAAGCTTGCTGTCATCTTATGACTTAATTTAACATGAAGGCTGTATATGGACACTCTGAATGTCATTTTCAGTTTGGATGAATCTAAAAGTAATGTGCTTATTCAATCACTATCCATTAATATATCTCTATTTCATAGTCTAAGGAGAATACAGACTGACTGGATTGTGTGATATGAGTATGGCAAAGAGCGACTTATGCAGAAAAATCCATAACTGTTTAAATGAGCTAATAGTCATAAAGTGCAGGCATTTTAGTTGCTAACAAAAGAATAATAGTTGTTATAAGTCAGCATCTTATAAAAACTGCATTTTCCTCATATTGAGGCATTTAGTTTTTTATAAGTGATATTCTGTTACAATTTTCCAATAGTTTTAAAGCTCAGTAGAAACAAATTACAAAAAAAAACCAAACAAAACAAAAGCAAAAACAAAACAAAACAAAACAAAAAAACAGATAAGAGATTGAACATGTACCAAGAGTTGGTGGTGGTGGATGAGGAGAAGGAGGAGGAGGAGGAGGGGGAGGAGGAGGAGGAGAAGGAGGAGAAGGAGGAGGAGGAGGAGGAAGAGGAAGAAAGCACATTATTTTAGGCACTATATCAAATGCTTTGAGTGTTAGACAAACTAGATCATCTCAATTATAAGGTTAAATTGGAAAGTAGTTGGTCCCCAGGGTAGAGAACAGTTATTATTTAAGAAAGCTCTAAGTTGTGATTCTAGATTATGTTGGAGACTATACATAATCTGAGACATTAAGTGATTTATCTGACTTATTTTTAATTTTTTCTATTGTTTTAAAAACCCCATTAAAGGTATGTACTTTATATAATTTGTTTCAAATAATTTAACATTAATCACTTTTGTATATTACAATTTAAAGTTACAAATACATGTATGTTTAGTATCAGTAAATAATCTATAGAAATTGACTATCCTAATAATATATATTCTTTGATTTTCTTTTAAAATTCCAAAGCCTTGATTCATACATGTTCATATTCTTCTATATATAATTACTATGAGCTCAGATGAAGTTAAATGGCATAAGATTTTATAATATATTGACTAGATATACTAAAATTATCAACATTGTTATTATTATAATTTTCATCATAATCACATAAACATTAACATTTATTAATAAATTACTGAGTTAATCATATACATAGTTTACATGTGTCTATTCTGAGGAGAGTATTTTTCCAAACTATAACCTTCACATAATTAATAACAAGATAAAAATTATAGGGTGTTGACTTGTGTTTGCTTTCCTTCCTCCTAACAAACAGATTACTTGTTTGTTTGTGTTGTTTTTCCTGAATTAGGATTGAATCTGGAGTGGTATATATATGAAAGCACATTCATATATTTTAGGATAGTATAGAATACATAAGCATAATTTTTGAATTCTCCCTAGAAATCAAATCTTAGTTGTGTTACTATCCACAAACAAATTTTCTTAATAACAGTTCTCTCTCTTGCTTTCTCTCTGCCTCTCTCTGTCTCTGTCTCTGTCTCTCTCTCTTTCTCTCTTCCTCTCTCTCTTCCTCTCCCACCTCCTTCTCTGTGTATGAAAATATCAATTTTTTTCCCATTTATCCTAGTGTCATTTATGTCACTTATTTTAACCATATACATTGCAATTCGTAATTTTTATGGGTACAGTGTAGGAGTTTGTTGTACATCATTCTATAATATTAAATTTTGTATAATGTTCTTTACTAAAGTGTGTCTAACTTGTAGATTAAATATATTCAAATATTTTTAGCAAACAATATTATATAATTTCCGATAGTCACAACTGTGGGGTAGCATTAAGCAACTTATACTTCTAACTAGAACTTACCTTCCACTAATGAACCTTACCTGTATCCCTCAATTCCTAGCTCTCCCAGGTTCTTGTAACTTCGATAAAGTTCTCACCTCTCTGAGACAGGTACAGGGTTTTCTGCAATGTTTAGCTCCAAACTTTAATCTGTAGAGTTGTGTAAGTGTACAGATAAGTGTATACATTGTATAAGGAGACATTCATCAGTTCCCAACATAAGAAAGAAACATCTACACAACACAAGCCAGCACAGAAATGTTTCTATTCTGTGTCCAAATGTTGAAGAGAATTCTTGGGACAGTAACTGATATATAACAGATTTCCAGAGAGAAAAAATTTGTCAGGAAAAAAATACATGGGTTTCTACAATGCATGATCAAGCCTAGTTATTAATATGATGAGGCAATTGCCGATGAGGATAATCCTGTAAATGATGGAGAACAGTGCAGACAGAATCCCTTGAAGGTTAGGAAGTGTGTTAAGTGTGATAAGTAATTGTCTTGTCCAGAGAATTGTAAATATAATAACAACACAATAAATATAATATTGTTCACACCAAATCACTGATATGAAATTCTCTTTCTGCACGAGATAATGGAAATAGTATAATTTTATTTAGATCCTCACTCAAAGCCACTTAAACATTCACAGACACAAATTTCAAAATTTTTACCAGGTGAGGTTCTGGAGCTAATAATCACCTGCTGTTTCCCCTTGGGATTAGCCTGAATCGGGTTAGGCTTATTCATAATTTTTTAAGAATACATTAAGTCACCTTTGTCAAATAATAGGATTTGCATCACAAATCGATGCAAAAATACCTTTTAGAACTTTCACAATATGGATTTGGATATAAGAAAATGAAAATATATACAACCCAAGCACAAAGCCTATAGGCAATACCATATCACAGAGTGGAAAACACTGAAGGCAGTGAATTGCATGAGAAGGAATTCATGAAGAGCTGAGAGGTTTAAGACTGTGTAACATACACACAAACATAAGATGCAATGAGTTCATAAATTAAATAAGGATGTAATCTGAATAGGACCTCTCCTATCCGAGTCGCTGTTGAGATTGTCTACACATTTATCACCACAGTCATCCTCACTACTCACAGTAAAATCTGAGCAGGAATTGATTGCTGGTGTTCTATATCTTACACTAAAGTTGAAGTAATATTTTGTTTTATTCTATTGTTTACTCTTGAAACTTAAATATTTTATTGAATGCTATTCCTTGTCATCAATTTTTAATGATGAAGGAAACTAGTTATGTAGATATTATATTTATTACAAAATTGTTTTAGATTAAAAATGATACATTTGAATATAAAATAAAAATAAACTGAGAGTTAGAGAAAATGTATGTAAATAGTGAATATAAAATCAAGGAGCCTATTTTGAATATATTTTAAATTTAAAGAATAGTGACTTTAAATAAACACTACAAATTAAACATTGTATCTTATTATTATAAAATAAATAAAATTTATTAATACTGTAAAAATTAATACAATTTCTTAAGAATGATAAAACATGAGGTTTTGCACAGACACTTATTAACAGCAATGAATTTGTACAGAGGATGGATAACTAAGAATGAAAACCATTCTTGGATTGTAGAAAAGGAAACAAAGCTAAAGACAGAAATGACTCAGACTCCGACTAAATCCTTTCTACAGATGAAACATGATGAAATTGAGGCAGAAGTCAACATTTCTACAGTGATACAATTTGTTCTGCTGGGATTCTCTGCTCTTCCCAATCTCCAAGGGATTCTGTCTGCACTGTTCTCCATCATTTACAGGATTATCCTCACTGGCAATTGCCTCATTATATTAATAACTAGGCTTGACCATACATTGCATAAACCCATGTATTTTTTTCTGGCAAATTTTTCCTCTCTGGAAATCTGTTATGTATCAGTGACTGTCCCAAGAATTCTTTTCAACATTTGGACACAGGATAGAAACATTTCTGTGCTGGCTTGTGCTGTGCAGATGTGTTTTTTTCTTATGTTGGGAACTGATGAATGTTTCCTTCTGGCTGTGATGTCCTATGATCGCTATGTGGCCATTTGCAACCCTTTGCACTATCCTTTGATCATGAACTCAAAAAAGTGCACTCAGTTGGCAGCAGGCTCCTGGCTAAGTGGCATTCCAATTCAGATTGGACAAACCTGTTGGATATTTTCTATGCATTTCTGTGATTCCAATGAAATAGACCACTTCTTTTGTGACATACCACCAATTCTCAAGCTGGCATGTGGGGACACTTCAGTGCATGAATTGTCTGTCTATGTGGTTGTTATGGTTGTGGCTGCATTCCCCTTTATACTGGTGCTTACATCCTACAGCAAAATCATTGCCACCATCTTGAGGTTGCCAACAGCCAAAGGGCGGGCAAAAGCCTTCTCCACTTGTTCTTCCCACCTCCTGGTGGTGGTTTTGTTTTATGGGTCTGGCACCATTACATACTTGAGGCCAAAGTCTACGCATTCCCCTGGAATTGATAAATTGCTGTCTCTGTTCTATACCATTGTGACTCCCATGTTCAATCCCTTAATATACAGCCTTAGGAACAAGGAGGTGGTTGTTGCTCTAAGAAAACTCATACTCCAAAAATAGTGTCATGTGTTTGCATAGAAGATTTTTATTTTCCTGGTAATGTACTTATTTTGAAGTGTTTTCTTTCCATATTGAGAGGTCAATAATTTCAATTTCAAAATGCATTTTCTTCAATCTTAAATTCTCTTGTATAGTTTATGCCTCTTAGTATTAGGCAAGGTCATTCATCTTCAATGAGCCATCAAAAATATTTATTTTTAAAAATAAAATTTTAATAATTTATATATTTTATAATATATTGTGGAATTCAAAATTGGATATTAATAAATTAAAGTTAAAATATAATTGTTTCCCCAAATACTCATACCCATATTTTCTGACAGTCTTCTATTATTCTGAAGTATATAAGGCAGTAACTACCAATAGAAATAGAAAAATTCATACTCATTGGATAAGTCCAAAAGTGAATTTGAGTCTCTCCAAACTCTACTAAAAATTCTGAAAAAAAAAATAAATTGGATGAATTCGGTTCCATTTTGAGTTTATTCACTTAAATAACTCTGCTCCCCTGTAGTATCTATCCTTTCTAAATAATACTAAAGGGAACGTTGAGACCTACTTCCTCTTTGCTAGTCAGAATGGAATGAATTTATGGTATCACACAGCACTGCAAACATGCTCAGTATTTTTGCACATATTTTCTCCTTTGTTATTATAATCCTAGATTACTTTACTATGAGATTCTGTTGTTGTTCCTTTTTAAAACTACAATTCAAATGTCTATTTCTCTGCCTCTTAATATATGCAAAATGATTTCTATAAATTTAAATGTGAAAGATGTATGAGTAATTTCAAAATTTTCTGAAGTACAAACAGTTATGTTGTATCTGAACATATGTGCTATCATGTGTTTAACCCTGAGTAGGGGTATTAACATTATTCAGTCTTAAATGGATGGACCCGGAGGGCATCATCCTGAGTGAGATAACACAATCACAAAGGAACTCACACAATATGTACTCACTGATAAGTGGATATTAGCCCAAAACTTAGGATACACAAGATATAAGATACAATTTGCTAAACGCATGAAACTCAAGAAGAATGAAGCCCAAAGTGTGGACACTGTGCCCCTTCTTAGAATTGGGATCAAAACACCCAATGGAAGGAGTTACAGAGACAATGTTTGGAGCTGTGACGAAAGGATGGACCATCTAGAGACTGCCATATCCGGGGATCCACCCCATAATCAGCTTCCAAACGCTGACACCATTGCATACATTAGCAAGATTTTGCTGCAAGGACCCAGATATAGCTGTCTCTTGTGAGACTATGCCGGGGCCTAGCAAACACAGAAGTGGATGCTCACAATCAGCTATTAGATGGATCACAGGGCTCCCAATGGAGGAGCTAGAGAAAGTACCCAAGGAGCTAAAGGGATCTGCAACCCTATAGGTGGAACAACATTATGAACTAACCAGTACCCCGGAGCTCTTGACTCTAGCTGCATATGTATCAAAAGATGGCCTAGTCGGCCATCACTGGAAAGAGAGGCCCATTGGACATACAAACTTTATATGCCCCAGTACAGGGGAACGCCAGGGCCAAAAAAATGGGAATGGGTGGGTAGGGAAGTGGGGGGGGGGGTATGGGGGACTTTTGGGATAGCATTGGAAATGTAATTGAGGAAAATACGTAATAAATAAAAATATTCAGCCTTTAAATAGGTTTTTATGAGGAAATTGAACATTACTCATCATACCAATACATTTCGATCTATCTCCTACCACATTTCCAAAGTACCAATTCATTTTAGAGGAGGTTGTGTCTTTTTCTGCAGTGATATTGCCATTGCTAAAATGTGCCTGTTCATTTCATGACCACCTATGCACATGCATTCAAGCAGACTAATTAAATTTAGTCGTTACAGAACAACATGAAAATAGAATTCTTGGGAAAATGAAAAGTATCAGCAGGTGTGAGGAGTAAGAGAGGTTAATGGAAGTAATATGCTCTCAGTATATTTCATATATGTATAAAATTGGTGAAAAGAAATGATAAACTAAAAAAATTTAAAAACTGATTAAAAAGTCATACTTATTTTTGTATTTCTGTTTTATAATAAACAGATAATGCTTTTTCATTCATATTGTACTACAAAAATTGAATAAACACATGCACAACACCTAAGCATGTATATAGTTTTACAGCAAATTGGTATTATACTTAAATATTAAAGCTTAACATCTAGTCATGAAAATAAATTGGTAAAAATATGTAAGCTGTGTTAGCAAAGATAAAATCAATTAATGAAAGGAAACTATTTAAATGGAATGCTGCAAATTCTAGATAGTAGATTCTGATGATAGCATTTTTAAAAGACTGAGAAATATTTGGAAATTCATAATCTAACAAGGGTAATGTTCATATAATACTTACCCCAAAACATTTGGATACAGATTGGACTATATAATAAATGAACATAAAATATTTGAATCTATACTTCACTCAAAGAGTTTTACAAGGATCATAAAATATATAAAATATAACTCCCATTGTTAACCATGAAAATATGTATAGGCATATTTAATATATAATGTTTAAGGTGGTATTTTTATTGTCTATACTTAGGGGAGAATAAGTGACATATGATAGAACTCAAAATTGGAGAAATATGTAACTTTTGTATATTGATTATTTTCAATGTACATATAGAATAGCTATTTGTCTCTGTATCTACCATTTAGTATTTTACTTACATAAAATGTTGCTTATCCATCATCAAGCACCTTAATCCATTTTGCTTTTCAACTATGTTCTATATGGTTATGTCTATATAGGGGCTATGCATTGTATAATTTATAATCATTCTATAGTGAAAAATATGAATTCTGGTTGACATAACCTGGTCATTGCCTATGCATTCTTATTATTGTCACTTCTGGACCTTTAAACTTGAAAAACAGAGCAAAGCTAACAGCAGAAACTTGTCTTGTTCTGGGGATTGGACAAGAAATTGCTTTTTCTAGAAACTCTGTCTTTCTGCTGTGGTTTTGAGTCTACATTCTACAGAACAAATTGTGTGTAGACAGTCTGCATGCATTTTACAATTTATACATACAAAAGGAATAACCGGAACTTCTTATTACCAGCCACTAATCTTCATCACCTTTTTAATGTGTGGAATAAACATCCCTGTCTGGACCACAAGACCTGGAAAAGCAAAAGATGGGCTGCAGATCACATATCTGCCTGAACAATCCTAGACTCTGATGTCCCTTTTTTTTAAAGATACAAAATAAAATTCATTTTACACTAATGAGCTGCTGATTTGTCACCATTTTAAAGAATATCACACTTAATTCGTAAATAATGTAAAGTCGTAAGATTTCGATGTTTCCCAATGTCACATTACATAATGATTGCCAAAAAGTTTGTAGATCCTAAATATCAGATAGATTGATGTATTTCTCAACTATCATTTCAGTAATTTGCTTTTGTATTACATGCTAATTAATACAAACTCCTGTTGTTGGCAAAGTGCATTAAAGAAGAAAATGTATAGAACTCAGCACAAAATGAATTATCTATATAACATCTACTCTTCTCAAAGTTAAGAGACTTTTGTGGTAGAGGAAAAAGAAAGTCTGAAAGAGCTAGAGGAAGTTGACATCTGAAACCAACCAATATTTTCTGGACATAACAAGACTGTAGCAAATATAAACTCATAGCAGCTGATACTGCATGCACTTGCAAAATGTCAAACCAATGTAACTATTAGTATGGAGCAGGGAGGGCTCCACGAAGCCCCAAATATCTGG
The DNA here is from genome assembly GCF_000001635.26 of Mus musculus. Classification (NCBI taxonomy): domain Eukaryota; kingdom Metazoa; phylum Chordata; class Mammalia; order Rodentia; family Muridae; genus Mus; species Mus musculus. The sequence continues at coordinate 87,814,561 of NC_000068.7, forward strand.
TAGGTTATCAGCAATTGATTGCTTCTGGATGGAGGAAAAGTACAGTTTATTTAGTGATGTGGTGTCTAAATGGCTTGCTCTACTCAGCCATATGTCTCTATACCCACACATATTCAGGAGGCACTAACTTGACTCAGGGAGAAGAAAGAGGGTTGAGTGTGGGAATGGAAATATGGTTGTGGTAAAGAGTAAAACTTAGAGAAGATGAAATTCAGAATGAATTTGATCAAAATGAATTATATGCTTGAAATGAATTCTTAAAATAACCTGTCTGTATATTACTTTTCTTGTTGTATCCAACTCCATGAATGACAGGCAGAATTGGTATCTCAATTATAAAGTTGCATGGGAAAAGAGTTTATCCCTGGGTAGCAACTCTTACTATTTAAGGGATATATCAAGTGTTCAATCTGAGATATTTGAGAAGGGAGTTAGAGGAGCTGTTTCAAATAAACTTCATAAGCTGAAAGTATATTTGTTTCTCTCATTTTCGGTGCAAGCAATAATGGTAAGTATTCTATTGAGCCTAGAATCAAATATGTGAGTGTGAAAAGATGTTGTCAAATAGTAGTTTATTTGTACAAGAATACAACATTTTTAATACCAGAAAAAATAATTCAATTACAGAGAATTAGACAAATCTTTAGTGATTAAATTTTAAGAACTGATAAGGTTGACTTTATATGTTTCTGGATACAATTATAAATGAAAGAAATAGAAGGTATTTTGTTACAAAGTAATCCTATGTAAAGAAGATTATCATCTTTACCAATATTTCAATTTAACTCTCAAAATTTATTAAGAAAATAAACTGTTTAGGAGATATTCAAATATATTGCATATGTCAAGTTTAGAGAAAAGATGTCAAAAAGCTCAATTTTATATAACTGTTAAGAAAGTTAGAGGAAGAATATTATTACCTACTTACATCCTCTCCTGCTTGTATTAAAAGGCTTCCTTTTTTTCTATCTTGTTTTCATATAGTAGTCTTTTCCTTACATTGGAATGCGTCTGTAAGTGTGGAATGATTGTGCAGCTAAGCAGCAGTGTAGAGAACACACAATCTGAACTTGAAGGGCTTCCTTAGAAGCATCACTACTTACTACATTAGAGATATCCTAGCAGCCCAGTTGTCATATGCCCTATGAGGCATCTACTTGTCTCCTTGCTCTTTCTTTTTATTTTATCCAAAAAAGTTAAAAATCATATGACTTCTGGAGTCAAAAAAGTCTTATTTACTATATTGAGTCATGCTCATTCAGGTTAAATTGTCCTCACAAATGTGTATATATACTTTATGGTGACTATGTTCATAAACATATTGGTCAAATGTTTTTAACCAACATTATAATATAAATTTCTGAAGTCTCTTTTCTCTAGTAGAAGCATTACTACTAGAATTCTATTAGAATTTTATTTCCTAAGCCAAACACAGGTTTGTGCACATTGTCAACCTAGCTCCTTTTCTGCATTACTTTTAGTCTTCAAGCTTTTTGGCATTAGCTACTGTTGCTATTGTAAGACCACATGGAAGATTTTTTTAAACATTTACCATAATTTTCTAATTAAAATTATACTTTAATAACACAATATTAATGATATAAGTCCTTCAATATTTTCTAGAATATCAACTAAAATTAAATTTATATTTAATGTTTTGAAATGTGTTCCAAAACTAAACTATAAGAAAGACTATTCAGAATTTAAAGAAACAAATGAATTATTCAATTTAAATTAAAGTATATTGCCAATGTAAATATACAATGAAACATATCTCAGAAGCTGAAAAGACCGAATTCTATATGGTCACATATTGATTATGAAAATATATTTAATTATATTTTTAAAGGAATGGAATTTAAACTTCATTATTAAAAAGAAAACAGCTAAAGTGTGTGCTCTCAGAAAAGCAAACATTAAACTAGACTAAAAGCAGCAGTTATGTGTATTTCTGATTTAATATTTTCCACAGATGAAACAGGAAGAGCTGGAGTCCATAGACAATGTTTCTACAGTAATACAATTTGTGCTTTTAGGATTTTCTTACCTGCCTGTCCTCCAAGAGTTTCTATTTGCAGTGTTTTTTGTAGTTTATATTATTATCCTGATTGGAAATTTCCTCATAATACTAGTAACCAGCATGGACTCTGCATTACAGAAACCCATGTATTTTTTTCTAGCAAACTTTTCCTCACTGGAAATCTGTTATGTAGAATTCTTTTCGACATTGAGAAACAGGACAGAAGAATTTCACTGATGTCCTGTGCTACACAACTGTGCTTCTTCCTTGTTTTTGGAACTACTGAATGTTTGCTGCTGGCTGTGATGTCCTATGACCGCTATGTGGCCATATGTAACCCTCTGCACTATCCTCTGGTCATGAACCCAACAAAGTGCACACAGCTGGCAGCAGGCTCCTGGCTTGGAGGCATCCCAGTCCAGATAGGACAAACTTGTCAGATATTCTCCATGCATTTTTGTAATTCTAATCAAATAGAGCACTTCTTTTGTGATATACCAATAATTCTCAAGCTGGCTTGTGGGAACACTTAAGTGTATGAACTGTCTGTCTATGTGGAAGGTGTAGTGGCTGCATTCCCCTTTATACTGGTGCTTACATCCTACAGCAAAATCATTGCCATGATCCTGAGGTTGCCAACAGCCCAAGGTCGGGCAAAAGCCTTCTCCACATGCTCTTCCCACCTGCTGGTGGTACTGTTGTTTTATGGATCTGCTGCAGTTACGTACTTGAGACCAAAGTCCATGCATTCTCCCGTAACTGACAAACTAATATCTCTGTTCTACACCACTATGACTCCCATGTTCAATCCCTTAATATACAGCCTTAGGAACAAGGAAGTGATTGCTGCACTGAGAAAGTTAATACTAAAAAAATAGGGCCATGTGTACACTTAGAATATTCTTATTTACCTAAGCTACTGGTAAGTCACTTATTTTGAAATGTTTTATTCCCATATTGAGAAGGCAATCCCTTCCATTATAGATTGCATTTCTTCAAACTTCAATTTTCTTGTATATTTTCTTCTTTTTAAACCTATTAGGCAAGATAATGATCTTCAATGTACCATTTTGGAAAAAAGCAGTAATTATTTTAAAAAATAAAATCTTAATAATTCAAAATTTGTTTTAAATATATGACTACAATTCGAAAATAATTCCCACATCTTAAAGTGAATAGATTATTATTTCTCTAGATATGCACATGTATATTTAATGTCAGTATTTTATGATTCTGAAGTATATAGATGAATAACTACCAGTAGAAACAGAATAATATATGCTTTTTTAATGAGTCAAAGTGATGAGTTTATTATCAGTGAGTCTTTCTGGACCCTACTAAAAATTTCTGAAAAAAAAATCTAAGTTGGACAGACTCAGTTCCTATTTGAGTTTATTTATATGATTCTGTTCCCTCTCCTATGGGATACTTCCAAAGTAATACTAAGGGGAAAACTGACTTCAATCAATTCCCCTAATTAGAATGCAATGATTTTGTAGTATACCACAGCACTTTGAACATATTCAATATTTTTCACATATTCTTCTTCTTTATTATTGTAATCCTATGCTACTATTAGAATCTATTATTGTTGCTCCTCTATAAAACAACAATTAATTAATTTACTTTCCTCATGTTTACAAAGATGACTTCTATGAATTTAAATGTAAATCCAAGTGCATGAGTAATTTCAGGATACACTGAAATCCAAAGAGCTGTTTTAGCTGCATATATGTACTATCATGATTTTAATTCTGAATAGGGATACTAAAATTTTTCAGCTTTTGAAGTGATATTTCTGAGGAAACTGAACCTCATTTAACTCATCCATACATTTCTATCTTATACAAGATTTCCAAAGTTACAAATTGTTTTAGATGAGGTTGTGTTTTTCACTGTACTTGTATTGCCATTGCAAAATTGTGCCTGATCAGTTTAAGAGCTAGCAGCCAAATTAAATGTAGTGGTTTAGGAACAACATGAAAATAAAGTAAAATAATTGGGAGGAAGAAATCTGTTAGTAGGTGTGGGAGGAATAAGTGTGGCTAACGTACATCATATGATCATAGTATATTCTGTAAATGTATAAAGTTGGTGAAAACAACTGACAAATATAATAAAGAATAAAATCATCTAAAAATTCTTAAAGTCATATTTTGTTTTGCATTTCTGCTTCAGAATAAAGGATAATTCTTCCTACATATGCCAACACAAAAATTGAATAAATGTATTCACATCACCAGGCATACATGCAATTTTACAGAAAAATGACAATATAATATTTAATCTTAATGACTAGATTCATAAAAATAAAATGTTAAAAGTATGTAAACTATGTTGTCTAAGGAATAATCCATGAAAAAAATTATTCAACTGGATTTCTGTCAAATTTAGATAGTTGACTCTGATGATTATTATTTTAAAAGACTAGAAAATGTTTGAAAATTCATTATGGAACAAGGGGAATGTTCAAATAATTATATTTCCACCAATCATTTAGTTACAGATAGGACTATATAAAAATTTACATGGAAAAGGTTTAAATTTTATACTTAACCCATTGAGGTATATAAGTGTTGTAAGAATTGTGTAAAATATGGTTTCCACCATTAAACATTAAAATACAGAATTGCTATGTTTGTCTCTGTATCTACAAATTAGTATTTTACTTACATAAATTAATCCATACCTACATCAAGCATCCTAACCAAATGTCTTTCATAATCAAATGATTATGTATACTTAAAGGTTATGCCTATGCATTCTGTAACATAAATGATTGCAAAGTGAAAAACTGTCATTGTGGTTTACTTTATCTTAACACTAAATATTCACATGATATTTTTTACTATAATTTTTTAAAGATTTATTTATTTATTATATGTAAGTACACTGTAGCTGTCTTCCGACACTCCAGAAGAGAGAGTCAGATCTCATTACCGGTGGTTGTGAGCCGCCATGTGGTTGCTGGGATTTGAACTCCAGACTTTCGGAAGAGCAGTCGGGTGCTCTTACCCGCTGAGCCATCTCACCAGCCCCTATAAATTTTAAAAATAGAGGGACACTAACATTAGAAAATTATCTTTCCATGTCATCTAGGTGTTGAGCATGAAATTTATCTTTCTAGAAACTCTGTCTTCCTGCTATGGTTTTGAGACTATCATCTACAGATGAAATTATGTGTAGATAGTTTACATGCTTTTTACAGTTTGTACATAAAAGTAAAAAATGGGCCATCTTATTATCAGTCATTACTCCTCACCATCTGTATACTGTTGGGAATATAGAACCCTGACTGAATCACAGAAAAATATTTTTTTGTTCAGATACACACACATACACACACACATTCGGTACTAACTGGTGTCATGGAGAAAAGAGGCATTGGGCGTTGAAAGTGAAAGGTAATTGTAGGGATGGAAAAAAATGAAGAAAGAGTAAAAGCAGAGTAAATTTGATCAATACACATTATATGCATTAATTAAGTTCTTAAAATAAACTGTCTGGATATTATTTTGGTTGTACTATCTCTTTGAATCACAAGCAGAATTAGTATCTCAGAATGTTGCATGGGAAAAAAGTTGTTTCTCAGAGTAGCATGACTTAGCACTTAAAGAGTATAGTTAATTTATAATCTAAGATATTTGAAAAAACTGTTAGCAACTTTTTCAAATCAGCTTCAGAGCTAAAAAGGTCTAGTTTTCTTTCTCATATTTGGTACAAACAATAATTCTATGCATTATATGGTGCCTAGAATTAGCTTGGTAAGTGTGAAATGATTTTGTCAAATATAAATTTATTTTGACTATATATACACACTTTTAACTTGAGAATAAAACTCAGAAAAATAGATAAGTTTTTAATGCTTACATTTCGAGCACTGATTGAGGTAGACTTTATCTACTTCTGGATATAATTATTAAGTAATTACATGTAAGAAATAGAAAGTGATCAATGGTAAAGTAATTCTATGACGTAAAGATTATTATCATCACCACAAATACCTTTATTTAGCTCTCAAAATGTATTAAAGAGATAATCTGTTTAGGCAACATTAAAATATTTTATATATTTTAAGTCTAGAGATAGGATGTCCAAAAAGGTCGATTTTATATATCTGTTAAGGAAGTTAGAGGAGTGAGATTATTTTTATCTATTTACATCCTATCCTACTTGTATTAAAATGCCTCCTTTGTTTTCCATCTTGTTTTCCTGTATTATTTTTTCCTTAAATTGGAATAAATATGTAAGTGTACTGCTATACAGCAGTATAGAGATAAAACAATCTGGACTTTAAGCTCTTTCTTAATAGCATCACTACATACTAAATTATTGATATCTTAGTAGCTTAGTTGTCAGATTTCTTATAAGAGCATCTACTTTTTATTTTGCTCATGCTTCTTTGCATTTTTTTCTGGTAAATTAAAACTACATGAGCTCTAGGGTCATAAAAGTCAGATTTGAGTCCTTGTGCAATGCTCCATCAGGATAAATTGTCTTCACAACTATGGATATTTTCTTTATGGTCACTATGTTCATAGAAGAGTTGTCAAATGTTTTTAACCAGCTTTAACCAGAAACAGAATATAAGTCTCTGCTGTCTTACAGAATCAGACAATGTTCTTTTTTGTCTAAGACAACCATAGTTTCATTTATATTGTCATCTTACTTTCACCTCTACATGACTCCCAGTCACCTAGCCTCTGCCATTTTCTACTGTCACTACTGTGAGGGTACACTACAGAGATTTTAAAATATGTACTATAATTTTCTAATTAAATTATAGTATAATTACAGGATTTAAAAAATATTTTAAGTAATTCATTGTTTTCTAGAATATTTTCAATCCAAATTAAAGTTCAAAATGTGTTGAAATAATTTCCTTTTTCATTGTCCAGGCTTACTTAATATTACAGGTGTTAACAAATGATAATGAGGTATCTGTCCTTCTTATACTAAGCTACTTCTTTTCTTTTCTTATGTTTTGCTACTTATTTTTATTTTCTTATTAGTCACAACATATTCTGAACACAAGACAGCTCATACCAAAAACTACACTAATTATAATGTACTACATATATACCCAAAATTCCAATTGTTATCTGAGCATGCATTCCAGAAAATATAAGATGTACTTAATATACAATTGATGTGTGTCAGAAGTTCAGACACAAATAATTGTTTGTTTGGGGAGGAAACTTCATATTAAATAGTCACTTTGATGTTTTAGTACTTTATCTAGTAATTTAGTTAATTATTTTTGCAAAGCGATATTCTATGTGTCACACAAAAGGATAGAGACAATTCAAATCCTTTAATCAATATTTACAGTTAAGAAAGCAAAAGACAAAAAAAAAAGATATGTGTGCATATACACATAAAGAATGAGAGGGGGAGGGGAAAGGAGGGGGGAGGGAGTGGAGGGTTGAGAAAGAATGGGAGGGGGAAGGGAAGGAGGGAGGGAGGAAGTGAAAGGGAGAGTCTAGTAAGACTGAATGGAAAAAAATAAGAGCTGGGTAGCAGGATTCATGAGAAAGTAAATTATTTAAGACAATCAAGATTATCATACCCCAAATTAAAGTCTAAGCACAATGCATTGTTGCTGATTCATATAACATACACAGGAAAGAAAACTCCGTTTAGAACTGAATAATATGTTGTGATATTTTGTAGATACATTTTAATTTTTAGTGTTCAGATTACAAGATTCCACAGAACACAGCCCTATAAAACCTCCTGGTGACACCACAGCAAAATGGTAGGCAAGCTTTTCAGAATTGTAAAGGACATGAGTTATACAATTGAAAATAAGGTATATTTCCCATGTAAATCCATAATAAAATATATCTCAGAAGCTGAAAATTCTATGTGGTCATTTATGAATTATGAAAATATGTGTAATTATACTTTGAATGCAATGGAATTTAAACTTCATTATTAAAAAAAAACCTAAAATATGTGCTCTCAGAAAGCATGCATAAAACTTGATAGACTAGAAACAGCAGTGATGTGTATTTGTGATTTAATATTTTTCACAGGTGAAACAAGAAGAGCTGGAGTCCATATACAATGTTTCCACAGTGATGCAGTTTGTGCTCTTAGGATTTTCTGACCTGCCCAACCTCCAAGGATTTCTATATGCATTGTTTTTTTGTAGTTTTTATTATTATCCTAATTTGAAATTTCCTCATAATACTAGTAACCTGTATGGACCCTGCATTACAGAAATCCATTTATTTATTTCTGGCATACTTTTCCTCTCTAGAAATCTGTTATGTATCAGTTACTCTCCCAAAGACTCTGTTCTGCATTGAGATGCAGTACCGAACTATTTCTTTGATGCCCTGTGCCATACAACTGTGCTTCTTCCTTATTTTTGGAAGTACTGAATGTTTTCTGTTGACTGGGATGTACTAAGACCGCTACATGTCCATATGTAACCCTCTGCACTATCCTCTGGTTATGAACCCAAAAAATTGCAAAGAGCTGGCTGCAGTCTCCTGGTTTGGAGGCATCCCAGTACAGATAGTACAAACGTATCAGGTATTCTCTATGCGTTTTTGTAATTCTAATCAAATATACCACTTCTTCTGTGACATACCACCAATTCTCAAGCTGCATGTGGGGACACTTCAGTGCATGAACTGCCTGTCTTTGTGGTTGTTTCAGTGGTGGTTGCTCTCCCATTTATACTGTTGCTTACATCCTCCAGCAAAATCATTGCCACCATCCTGAGGTTGCCAACAGCCAAAGGTCGGGCAAGAGCCTTCTCCACGTGTTATTCCCCTACTGGTGGTACTGTTGCTTTATGGATCTGCTACAGTTACTAGAGACCAACATCCTTGTGTTCCTCTAGAACTGACAAACTGTTCTCACTGTTCTATGCAGTTGTGATTCCTATGTTAAATCCTCTGATATACAGCCTAAGGAACAAGGAGGTGACTGCTGCACTCAGAAAGTTAATACTCTAAAATAGGGCCATGTGTAGGAATAGAAGTTTATTATTTTCCTAATGTACTGATAACTCACTTATTATTAAATATTTTGTTCCCATATTGAAAAGACAATCATTTTTTATTTTGTAGTAATTTAAATCTTTTGTGCAGTTTATTCTGTTTAGCCTGTGTTCAGAAAGATTAACCACCTTCAATGAATCATCTTTGAAAATCATATTTATCTTTAAGAAGAAAATTTTAATAATCTCTATTGTTTTTTAAACATATGGGTAGAATTTAAATTCAATGTAAATATCTTAAGGTTAATAGATAATCATTTACCCTGTCTTCATACTGTTTTGTGACTATCTTCTGTGACTCTCATATATAGAAGCAATAACTACCAATAAAAATATAATAATAAATGCTTATTGAATAAGACAAAAAGTAATGAATGGCTTATCAATGAGTTTTTCTGGACCTTAATATGGATTGGCAGAATCAACATTGTAAAAATGGCTATCTTGCCAAAAGCAATCTACAGATTCAATGCAATCCCCATCAAAATTCCAACTCAATTCTTCAACGAATTAGAAGGAGCAATTTGCAAATTCATCTGGAATAACAAAAAACCTAGGATAGCAAAAAGTCTTCTCAAGGATAAAAGAACCTCTGGTGGAATCACCATGCCTGACCTAAAGCTTTACTACAGAGCAATTGTGATAAAAACTGCATGGTACTGGTATAGAAACAGACAAGTAGACCAATGGAATAGAATTGAAGACCCAGAAATGAACCCACACACCTATGGTCACTTGATCTTTGACAAGGGAGCAAAAACCATCCAGTGGAAGAAAGACAGCATTTTCAACATTTGGTGCTGGCACAACTGGTTGTTATCATGTAGAAGAATGCGAATTGATCCATACTTATCTCCTTGTACTAAGGTCAAATCTAAGTGGATCAAGGAACTTCACATAAAACCAGAGACACTGAAACTTATAGAGGAGAAAGTGGGGAAAAGCCTTGAAGATATGGGCACAGGGGAAAAATTCCTGAACAGAACAGCAATGGCTTGTGCTGTAAGATCGAGAATTGACAAATGGGACCTAATGAAACTCCAAAGTTTCTGCAAGGCAAAAGACACCGTCAATAAGACAAAAAGACCACCAACAGATTGGGAAAGGATCTTTACCTATTCTAAATCAGATAGGGGACTAATATCCAACATATATAAAGAACTCAAGAAAGTGGACTTCAGAAAATCAAATAACCCCATTAAAAAATGGGGCTCAGAACTGAACAAAGAATTTTCACCTGAGGAATACCGAATGGCAGAGAAACACCTGAAAAAATGTTCAACATCCTTAATCATCAGGGAAATGCAAATCAAAACAACCCTGAGATTCCACCTCACACCAGTCAGAATGGCTAAGATCAAAAATTCAGGTGATAGCAGATGCTGGCGTGGATGTGGAGAAAGAGGAACACTCCTCCATTGTTGGTGGGAGTGCAGGCTTGTACAACCACTCTGGAAATCAGTCTGGCGGTTCCTCAGAAAATTGGACATAGTACTACCGGAGGATCCAGCAATACCTCTCCTGGGCATATATCCAGAAGATGCCCCAAATGGTAAGAAGGACACATGCTCCACTATGTTCATAGCAGCCTTATTTATAATAGCCAGAAGCTGGAAAGAACCTAGATGCCCCTCAACAGAGGAATGGATACAGAAAATGTGGTACATCTACACAATGGAGTACTACTCAGCTATTAAAAAGAATGAATTTATGAAATTCCTAGCCAAATGGATGGACCTGGAGGGCATCATCCTGAGTGAGGTAACACATTCACAAAGGAACTCACAAAATATGTACTCACTGATAAGTGGATATTAGCCCCAAACCTAGGATTCCCAAGATATAAGGTACAATTTGCTAAACACATGAAACTCAAGAAGAATGAAGACTGAAGTGTGGACACTATGCCCCTCTTTAGAATTGGGAACAAAACACCCATGGAAGGAGTTACAGAGACAAAGTTTGAAGCTGAGATGAAAGGATGGACCATGTAGAGACTGCCATATCCAGGGATCCACCCCATAATCAGCATCCAAACGCTGACACCATTGCATACCCTAGCAAGATTTTATCGAAAGGACCCAGATGTAGCTATCTATTGTGAGACTATGCCGGGGCCTAGCAAACACAGAAGTGGATGCTCACAGTCAGCTAATGGATGGATCACAGGGCTCCCAATGGAGGAACTAGAGAAAGAACCCAAGGAGCTAAAGGGATCTGCAACCCTATAGGTGGAACAATATTATGAACTAACCAGTACCCCGGAGCTCTTGACTCTAGCTGCATATGTATCAAAAGATGGCCTAGACGGCCATCACTGGAAAGAGAGGCCCAATTGGACACGCAAACTTTGTATGCCCCAGTACAGGGGAACGCCAGGGCCAAAAAGGGGGAGTGGGTGTTTAGGGGAGTGGGGGTGGGTGGGTATGGGGACTTTTGGTATAGCATTGGAAATGTAAATGAGCTAAATACCTAATAAAAAATGGAAAAAAATGCTGAAAAAATCTAAATCGCTATCCTGCTGGAAGCAATCTACAGAGTCAATGCAAACCCTTATCTAAATTTCAACTCAATTCTTCACTGAGTTAGAAAGGGTAATTTGCGAATTTATCTGGAATAACAAAAAACATAGGACATCAAAAACTATTCTCAACAATAAAAGAACCTCTGGGGGAATCACCGTGCCTGACCTCAAGCTGTACTACAGAACAATTGTGATTAAAAAAACAAAACAATAAAACTGCATGGTACTGGTACAGTGACAGACAGGTAGATCAATGGAATAGAATTGAAGACCCACAAATGAATCCACACATCTATGGTCATTTGATCTTTGACAAGGGAGCTAAGACGGTCCAGTGGAAAAAAGGATAGCATTTTCAGCAAATGGTGCTGGCACAACTGGCAGTTATCATGTAGAAGAATGAGAATTGATCCATTCTTATCTCCTTGTACAAAGCTCAAGTCTAAGTGGATCAAAAAACTCCACATAAACCCAGAGACACTGAAATTTATAGAGGAGAAAGTGGGGAAAAGCCTCGAAGATATGGGCACAGGGGAGAAATTCCTAAACAGAACAGCAATGGCCTGTGCTGTAAGTTCAAGAATTGACAAATGGGACCACATAAAATTGCAAAGCTTCTGTAGGGCAAAAGATATTGTCAATAAGACAAAAAGGTACCCACCAGATTGGGAAAGAATTTCTACCAATCCTAAATCTGATAGAGGAATAATATCCAATATATACAAAGAGATCAAGAAGCTGAACTCCAGAAATTCTAATAACCCCATTTTAAAAGGGGGCACAGAGCTAAACAAAGAATTCACAACCGAGGAATACCAAAGGGCTGAGAAGCACTTGAAAAAATGTTCAACATCCTTAATCATCAGGGAAATGCAAATCAAAACAACCCTGAGATTCCACCTCACACCAGTCAGAATGGCTATGATCAAAAATTCAGGTGACAGCAGATGCTGGCGAGGATGTGGAGAAAGAGGAACACTCCTCCATTTTTGGTGGGATTGCAAGCTTATACAACCACTCTGGAAATCAGTCTGGCGGTTCCTCAGAAAACTGGACATAGTACTACCAGTAGATCCATCAATATCCCTCCTGGGCATATACCCAGAATATGTTCAAACTGTTAATAAGGACACATGTTCCACTATGTTCATAGCAGCTCTATTTATAATAGCCAGAAGCTGGAAATAATCCAGATGTCCCTAAACAGAGGAATGGATACAGAAAATGTGATACATTTACACAATGGAGTACTACTCAGCTATTAAAAATAATGAATTTATGAAATTCTTGGGCAAATAGATGTATTTGGAGGATATCATTCTGAGTGAGGTAATCCAATCACAAAAGAAGTCATTTGATATGCATTCATTGATAAGTGAATATTAGCCCAGAAACCTAGACTACCCAAGATACAACTTCCAAAACAAAAGAAAATGAAGAAAGAAGACCAAAGCGTGGACATTTCATTCCTCCCAAGAATCCTGAATCCATGGAAGGAGTTGCAGAGACAAAGTTTCGAGCTAAGACAAAGAATGGAGCATCCAGAGACTGCCCCACCCTGGGGTCCATCCCATAATCAGCCACCAAACGCAGACACTAATGCATATGCCAGCAAGATTTTGCTGAAGGGACCCTGATATAGCTGTCTCCTGTGAGGCTTTGCCAGTGCCTGGCAAATACAGAATGGGATGCTCACAGTCATCTATAGGATGGAACACAGGGTCGCCAATATAGGAGCTAGAGAAAGTACATAAGAGCTGAAGGGGTCTGCAACCCTACAAGTGGAATAACAATATTAACTGATCATTACCCCCAGAACTCTTGTCTCTAGCTTCATATGTAGCAGAAGCTGGCCTATTCGGCCGTCACTGGGAAGAGAGGCCCCTTGGTCTAGCAAATTTTATGTGTACCACTACAGGGGAACGCCAGGGCCAAGAAGTGGGAGTGAGTGGGTAGGGGGGCAGGGCAGGGGGAGGGTATAGGGGACATTTGGGATAGCATTTGAAATGTAAATTTAAAAAAATCTAATAAAAATGTGGGAAAAAATAAAAATATATACAAATTGATTCATTTCCTATTTGAGATATATAAGTGAGTCATATTGCCTGAGATAAAATTTCAACAAACTACTAAAGGGAAAGTTGAGATATATTCTTTCCCTTAATTAGATTGCAATGACTTTGTGGTATCACAGAGTACTACAAACATCCTCAATAATTTTTACATGTTTTTCTTATTTTTACTGTAACCCTAGATTACTTTACTGTAAGATTCTGTTGATGTTGTTGCTCTTTATAAAACTCCAATTCAAATATATGTTCTTCTGCCCCTCATCAGGCCAAATCAGGTAGAATGATAGTTTTACACTTTGTAATTATATATATATGGCTACACCTAAGGGAAAATAAATCACAAATGATAAAATTCAAAATTGGAGTAATCTAAAACTTTTTTATATTGAGAACATTCAATGTGTATATAGAATGGCTATCTGTCTTTGTATCTACAACTTAGTACTTTATTAGTTATATAAAATATTCCATAGCCTGCATCCTGATCCTTTGTGTAACTCAGCTGTGTTCTATATGGTTATGTGTACATAAATATTATGCATATGCATTCTGTAATACATAATAATTACAAAGTGTAAAACTATCATTCTACCTGATTTGGCCTGATCACTAATTATGTAAGTGGAATAGACAATTTTTGGAACTTTAAATATGAAAAACCAAGTGATGTTAACAGCAGAAAATTGTCTTCTCTGTCTCCCGAGGATTGAGCAATAAATTGTTCTTTTTTTAAACTCTTTTTTATTTTAAATTCATACTTTACACTCCATGTTCCATTCCCCCTCATCCATCCTCCAACTGCTCCTTTTCTCATACCTCCTCCGCACCCCACCCTGTCTGTACGTGGCTGGCCACATCCCTAACCCCATCTGATCTCTAAAGTCCCTAGGGTCTCCAGTCTCATGAGGGTTAGATGAATCATCTCTGAATGAACACAGACCAGGAAGTGCTCTACTGAATGTGTGTTTAGGGTCTCATATTAGCTAGTGTATGCTGTCTGTTTGGTGGTCCAGTGTTTGAAAGATCTCAGAGGTCCAGAAAAATTAAGACTGCTGGTCCTCCTACCAAGTCATTCTTCTCAGCTTCTTTCAGCCTTCCCTAATTCAACAACAGGTGTCAGGTGCTTCTGTTCATTGGTGGGGTGCAAATATCTGCATCTGACTCAGTTGCTTGTTGGGTCTTTTCCAGGGCAGTTATAATAGGTCCCTTTTTGGGAGCAATCCATAGCCTCAGTAATTGTGTCAGGCCTTGGGACCACCCCTTGAGCTGGACCTCACTTTGGGCCTGTTGCTGGAGCTTCTTTTCCTCAGGCTCCTCTCCATTTCCATCCCTGTAGTTCTTTCAGACAGGAACAATTATGGGTCAGAGGTATGACTGTGTCATGGCAACTCCATTCCTAACTTGAAGTCCTGTCTTCCTGCTGCAGGTGGACTCTATTTGGTTTGGGGACTAAATTCTACAGAAGAAATTAGGTATAGATAGTATGCCTGCTTTTTAATGTTTGTACATTTAAAAGGAATAATTGGCACTGTAATTACAATTTATTACTCTTCCCCAACTTTGTAATGTGAGGAATATCGAGACCTGACTGGGTCACAAATCATTGAGAAGAAAAACTCTGGTTGCAGATCACATATCTGCCTAAAAAATCCTAGACTCTATTTAATGATAAAGAAAAAAAATTCTTTTCCTACTAATGTATGGGTGAATTGTCACCATTTATAAATCATGTGAAGTCATAATATGTTGATGTTTTCAAGTATTATAATACTAAATGAGTGCAATAATGACTGCAATAATGATTTCAATAAAATCAGATAGAATGGTATATCTCTCAACCATCATCTCAATAATTCATTTTTGTATTAGATGCTAATTAATACAAACTCACATTGATAGCAATATGCATTAAACAAAAGCATGTATAGTACTTGATACTAAATGAGTTATCTATATCACACATTCTCTTCTCAAGGTTAGGGGAGCCTTGTGGAAGAAGGAGCTGAAAGACTGAAAGAGCTAGAACAAGCTGACATCGGAACCAAGTTTTTGGACATAACAGGTCTGCCAATTTTGAACTCATAACAGCTAAGACAGCATGCATAAGACTTGCAGAGTGTAAAGCCAATGTAAACATTAGTATGGAATTTGGAGGGCTCCATGAAGCCTCAATCCAATTTGACTGAGATGCTATCAGCATTTGATGGAAAACTAATACATTATTTTTTTTTAGGGATGTGGTGCATAATGGATTTCTGTAACCATTATGTACCTAAACATGTACATGTGGAACCAACTTGAGTTAGGGAGAAGATGCGGTATTGGGTATTGAAAGTGAACACAGTGGTTGTAGGGATGGGAAAAATCACAAAAGAGGAAATGCAGAGTGAATTTGATCAAAACACATTATACACATTAATTAAGTTCTTAAAATTAACCTATCTGCATATTATTTTATGTACTGTATACATCTCCTTGAGTGACAGGCAGAATTAATATTTTAGAATGTTACTTGGAAAGTGTTGATCCCTAGGGTAGCAACACTTAGTACTTAAGAAATATAGTTGGTTTATAATCTGGGACATTTGAGAGGGAGTTAGCTACTGTTTCAAATAAACTACATACGCTGAAAATTATATATACATATATTTATTTTTGGTTCAAGCAATAATGGTAAGTAATATAATGTTAAATCAAATAGATAAATGTGAAATGATTTTGTCAAATACAAGTTTATTTGTACAAGTATACACTGTATTAATAAAAGAAAACAAAGTTCAACAACAAAGAAATAACTCTTTACTGCTTAAATTTCAAGCACTGATTACGGTAGACTTTATATATTTCTGGATATAATGATTAAGTAATCACATGGAAGAAATAGAAGGTGCTCAATTGTAAAGTAATCTATGTAGTAAAGATTACCCCATCATCACCAATGCCTTCATTTAAATCTGAAAACATATTAAAGAAATAATCTATATAGGAGATATTCAAACATTTTACATATGTCTTGTCTAAATGTAGGATGTCCACAAAGCCTACTTTTATATAACTCTTAAGGAACTTATAGGAAGGATATTATTACTCAACTTACATCCTATCTGGCTTGCATTAAAAGGCTTTCATTGTTTTCCATCTAGTTTTCCTGTGTAAGTATTTTCCTTATGATTTGAATGAATCTGTAAGTGTGGAATAGTTGTCCAGTTAAACAGCAGTATCGAGATAGCAAATCTGAACCTGAAACTACTTCTTAGTAGCATCACTACTTATTAGATTGTAGATATCCTAGCAACTCAGTTATCATATTTCCCGAGGACATATACTTAATGCTTTGCTTATGCTTCTTTGCTTTATTTCTGATAAACTAAAACTGTATGAGCTTTATTGTCACAGAAGTCAGCTTTGATTCATTGAGTAATTCTCAATCAGGATAAGTGGTCCTCACAGCTATGCATATTTTCCATACGGTAACTATGTAGATAAAAAGCATTGTCAAATGTTTTTGACAGTAACACAATATAAATTTAAGTGTCTGCTCTCTAATTGAGGTGGAGATTTTTTTCTAAGACAACCACAGTTTTAGTTCCATTGTGATCCTAACATCATTTCTGCATGACTCCCAGTCTCCTAGCCTCTGCCATTTTTCACTGTAAGAACACATCACAGAATTTTAAAAATACGTGCCATAATTTTCTAATTAAAATTACAATATAAATCTAGGATTTTTAGAAAACTTAGATTATTTTAAAAACCAAATTAAATTGTTCAACATGTTTTGAAATATGTTCCTTTATCATTGTCCAGAGTTACAAGTGTTAACAAATGGTAATGAGGTTTCTCCTTCTTATAGTGAGCAACTTATTTTTGTTTCCTATTATTTATGGCATAATAAGAACACATGGTAGTTCATACCAAAAACTACATGATATACTACTTATAAATGAATTACATAATCGCTTTTAGGCCTTTTGGCTAAGATCAAATGAATTACATCCATATCTGTTTCCTTAAACATCATATGAGCATGCACAAAGACAAATATATATGATGTGTTTAATGTGCAAATTGTGTTGGCCATAACTTCACCTAAAAATATTTGCTTGTTTGGTGGGGTGTCTTCATATGAAATAGGCACTTTGACATATTTATATTTTGTCTAGGATTTTAATAACTTATTTTCACAAAACATTATATTGTGTTAACATTAATTATAGTGACAAGATTTTCATGAATATTAAGAGTTAAGAAAATGAAAAGTAAAATAAGGATGAATACATATATGTACACACACACACACACACACACTGGTAACACTGAGTAGAAAATATTTGCTAATAGAAAGATGAAAAGATAAATAATTTAAGACAATCCAGATACTCCCCAAAGAAAAAATTAAACACAATTTATATATTCTGATTTCCTTATCTTACAATGGGAGGAAAATTCAGTTTTGAAATAAGTAATATTTTATGCCATCTGATAGCTTAATTTTATTTTTTAATATTAAAACTACAAAGTTGCACAGTACAAAAACATAGAAAACACATTGGAACCACAACAGCAAAACTATAGGAAATATTTTCAAAGTTTGGAAGTACAATATAAAAATAATATATATCTCCAAAGTAAATCCATAAAAATGTATCTCAGATGCTTTAATGACCAAATTATTATGGTGATTTATTAACTAAGAAAATATGTAATTATAGTTTTAAAGCAATGGGATTTAAAGTTTTCATTATTACGAAGACAAAAATCTAAAATGTGTACTCTCAGAAATGCATACAAAAACTACATAGACTAAAAGCAAAAGTGATATATATTTGTGATTTAATATTTTCCACAGATGAATCATGAAGAGCTAGAGTCCATAAACAATGTTTCCACAGTGATACAGTTTGTGCTCATAGGATTTTCTGACCTGCCCAACCTCCAAGGATTTCTATTTGCAGTGTTTTCTGTAGTTTATATTATTATCTTGATTGGAAATTTCCTCATAATCATAATAATCAGTACGGACCAAGCATTACAGAAACCAATGTATTTTTTTCTGGCAAATTTTTCCTCTCTGGAAATCTGTTATGTATCAGTGACTGTCCCAAGGATTCTGTTCAACATTGGGACACAGAACCGAAGCATTTCACTGATGTCCTGTGCTACACAACTGTGCTTCTTCCTTGTTTTTGGAACTACTGAATGTTTGTTGCTAGCTGTGATGTCCTATGACCGATATGTGGCCATATGCAACCCTCTGCACTATCCTCTGGTCATGAACCCAACAAAGTGCACACAGCTGGCAGCAGTCTCCTGGCTTGGAGGCATCCCAGTCCAGATAGGACAAACTTGTCAGATATTCTCTATGAATTTTTGTAATTCTTACAAAATCAACCACTTCTTTTGTGACATACCACCAATTCTCACGCTGGCTTGTGGAAACACTTCAGTGCATGAATTGTCTGTCTATGTGGTCGTTATGGTGGTGGCTGCATTCCCCTTTATATTGGTGCTTACATCCTACAGCAAAATCATTGCCACCATCCTGAGGTTGCCAACAGCCAAAGGTCGGGGAAAAGCCTTCTCCACATGTTCTTCCCACCTGCTGGTGGTACTATTGTTTTATGGATCTGCTACGGTTACCTATTTGAGACCAAAGTCCATGCATTCTCCTGGAACTGACAAACTCCTGTCTCTGTTCTACACCATTGTGACTCCCATGTTCAATCCCTTAATATACAGCCTTAGGAACAAGGAAGTGATTGCTGCACTGAGAAAGTTAATACTAAAAAAATAGGGCCATGTGTACACTTAGAACATTCTTATGTACCTTAGCTACTGGTAAGTCACTTATTTTGAAATGTTTTATTCCCATATAGAGAAGACAATCCCTTCCATTTTAGAATGTATTTCCCTTAAAATTTCTCAAATAATATCTTCCGGTTAGACCTATTAGGAAGATAATGATCTTCAATGTACCATTATGGAAAAAAAGTAATTATTTTTTAAAAATAAAATCTTAATAATTCAAAATTTGTTTAAACTATATGGGTCCAATTAAAAAATCAATTTCCACATCTTAAAGTGAGTAGATTATTATTTCTCCAGATATTCATATCTATATTTCCTGACAGTCTTCTATGATTCTGAAGTATATAAAGGAGTAACTACCAGTAGAAACAGAACAATATATGCTTTTTGAATAAGTCAACAGTGATGAGTTAATTATCAGTGTGTCTCTCTGGATCCTGTTAAAAAATTCTGAAAAAAAAATCTAAGTTGGACAGGCTCAGGTCCTATTTGAGTTTATTTATCTAAGTGATTTTGTCCACCCTCCTACGGGATAATTCCAAAATAATACTAAAGGGAAAACAGACTTCAATCCATTCTTCTAATTAGAATGCAATGATTTTGTTGTATGACACAGCACTATAAACATATTCTATATTTTTCCCATGTTCTTTTTCTTTATTATCACAATCCTAAGTTACTATTAGAATCTGTTATTGTTGCTCCTCTATAACAGTACAATTCAATTATATATTTATTTTCCTCATATTACAAAAATGACTTCTATGAATTTAAATGTAAATCTAAGTGTATGAGTAATTTTAGGATTCACTGAAATCCAAAGAGCTATATTTTGTCTGCATATATGTGCTATCATTATTTTAATTCTGAATAGAGATACTAAAATTATTCGGTTTTTGGAGTGTTATTTATGAAGAAACTAAACATCATTTAATTTATTCATACATTTCAATTTTATACTAGATTTCCAAAGTTGCAACTTGTTTTAGATGAGGTTATGTTTTTCACTGCACTTTTATTGCCACTGCAAAATTGTGCCTGATCAGTTAATGAGCTGTTATGCATATGCACACAAGCAGTCAAATTTAATGTAGTGGTTAAGGAACTGGGAGGAAGAAAACTGTTAGTAGGTGTGGGAGGAATAAGTGTGGCTAACATACATAATATGATCACAGTATATTCTGTAAATGTATAAAGTTGGTGAAAACAACTGACAAATAAAATAAAGAATAAAACCATCTTAAAAATTTTAAAGTCATATTTTGTTTTGCATTTCTGCTTCAGAATAAAGAATAATTCTTCCTACATATGCTAATACAAAAATGAATTAAGTATTCACACCACCAGGCATACATGCAATTTTACAGAAAAATTACAATATAATATTTAATCTTAATGACTAGATCTATAAAAATAAAATGTTAAAAGTATGTAAGCTATGTTGTCTAAGGTATAATCCATGAAATAAAATTATTTAACTGGATTTCTGTCAAATTTAGATAGTTGACTCTGATGATAAGTATTTTAAAAGACTGGAAAATGTTTGAAAATACATTATGGAACAAGGGAAATCTTCACATAATTATATTTCCACCAATCATTTACAGATGAGACTATATAATAAATTTACATGGAAAATGTTTAAATTTTATAATTAACCCAAACTGTGTAAAATATTGTTTCCATCATTAAACATTAAAATCTGTATAACTCAAATTATGACTAGTCGAGATTCAATCAAAAAAGATAAAAATAAAATTGGAAAGCTATGTAATATTTGCATAGTGATAATGTTCAATGTGTATATAGAATGACTATTTGTCTCTGTATCTACAAATTAGTATTTTACTAACATAAAACAACCCATTCCTACATCAAGCATCCTAATCAAATGTGTTTCTCAACGATATTCTATATGATTATGTCTACTTAAAGGTTATGCCTATGCATTCTGTAACTCATAATGATTGCAAAGTGAAAAACTGTCATTGTGGTTTACTTGATCTTAACATTCACGTGATATTTGTCACTTTAAATTTTAAAAACAGAGGGATACTAACATTAGAAAATTATCTTTTCATGTCATCTAGGTGTTGAGCAAGAAATTTTTCTTTCTAGAAACTCTGTCTTCCTGCTATGGTTTTGGGACTACCATCTACAGATGAAATTATGTGTAGATATTCTACATGCTTTTTACAGTTTGTATATAAAAGTAAAAAATTGGGCCATCTTATTATCAGTCATTACTCCTCACCATCCGTATACTGTTGGGAATATAGAACCCTGACTGGATCACAGAAAAAAATTTTTTATTCATATATACAGATAGATAGATGGATAGATAGATAGATAGATAGATAGATAGATAGATAGATAGATAAATAGATAGATAGATAGATACACACACACACACACACACACACACACACATTCGGTACTAACTTGTGTCATGGAGAAAAGAGGCGATGGGTGTTGAAAGACTGAAAGGTAATTTTAGGGATGGGAAAAATCAAGAAAGAGTAAAATCAGAGTAATTTTGATCAAAACACATTATATGCATTAATTAAATTCTTAAACTGTCTGGATATTATTTTGGTTGTTGTACTATCTCTTTGTGTGACAGGCAGAAATAGCATCTCAGAATGTTGCATTGGAAAAGAGTTGATTACCGGGGTAGCAAGACTTAGCACTTAAAGAGTATAGTTAATTTATAATCTGAGACAATTGTTTCAAATCAGCTTCATAGCTATAAGGTCTAGTTTTCTTTCTCATATTTGGAACAAACAATAATGCTATGTATTATATGGTGCCTAGAATTAGTCAGGTAAGTGTGAACTGATTTTGTCAAATAAAAATTTATTTTGACAATATATACACACTTGTCACTTAAAATAAAACTCAGAGAACTAGAAAAGTTTTTAATGATTAAATTTCAAGCACTGTTTAAGGTAGACTTTATCCACTTCTGGACATAATTATTACGTAATTACATGGTGTATCTTTCAAAATGTATTAAAGAAATAATCTGTTTAGGCAACATTAAAGTATTTTATATATGCCAAGTCTAGAGATAGAAGGTCGGCTATCAGTGGGAAGAGAGGCCCTTGGTCTTAAGAAGATTCTAGTCCCCAGTGTAGGGAAATGTCAGGTCCAGGAAGTGGGAGTGAATGGGTTGGGGAGCAGGGGAAGTGGGGAGGGTATAAGGGATTTTTGGAGAGAAAACTAGGAAAGGGGATAACATTTGAAATGTAAATGAAGAAAATGTAATAAAAAGTAAATATTAAAAAGCTCAATTTTATATAACTTTTAACAAATTTGGAGGGATGAGGTTACTTTTATCTATTAGCACTTATCCTACTTGCATTAAAATGTTTCCTTTGTTTTCCATCATGTTTTCCAGTAATAAATATGTAAGTGTGCTGCTAAACAGCAGAATAGAGATAAAACAATCTGGACTTTAAGCGATTTCTTAACAGTATTACTACATACTAAATTATTGATATCTTAGCAGCTCAGTTTTCAGATTTCTTATAAGAGCATCTACCTTTTACTTTGCACATTCTTCTTGGCTTTTTTTCTGGTAAATTAAAACTATATGAGCTCTAGGGTCATAAAAGTCAGATTTGATTCCTTGTGCAATGCTCCATCAGGAAAATTTGTCTTCACAACTATGGATATTTTCTTTATGGTCACTATGTTCATAAGGCAGTTGTCAAATGTTTCTAACCAGCAACAGAATATAAGTCTCTGTTGTCTAACAGAATCAGACAATATTCTTTTTTGTCTGAGACAACCACAATTTCATTTCCATTGTCATCCTAGGTTCATCTCTACATGACACTTAGTCTCCTATCCTCTGCCATTTTCTACTGTCACTACTGTGAGAGCACCCTACAGATATTTTAAAATATGTACCATAATTTTCTAATTATAGTATAATTACAGGATTTTAAATATATTTAAGTAAATCACTATTTTTCTAGAATATTTTCAATCCAAATTAAATTTTTGTTTAAAATGTTTTGAAATAAGTTCCTTTTCATTGTCCAGGCTTACTTAATATTACAGGTGTTAACAAATAATGGTGAGGTCTCTGTCCTCCTTATACTAAGCTACTTCTTTTCTTTTCTTATGTTTTGCTACCTATTTTCATTTTCCTATTATTCACAACATATTCTGAACCCAAGGCAGCTCATACCAAAAACTACACTAGTTATGATGTACTACATCTATATCTGAAATTCCAATTGTTATCTGAGTATGCATCCATGCAAATATATGATGTGTTTATTATACAAATGGTGTGTGTCAGAACTTCAGGTACGAATAATTGTGTGTTTTGGGATGAAGCTTCATATTAAATAGTCATTTTGATGTATTAGTACTTTATCTAGGAATTTAATGAGTTATTTTTGCAAAACAGTATTCTATGTGTCACCCAAAAGGATAGTGACAATTCATATCCTTTAATTAATATTTACAGTTAAGAAAGCAAAAGACAAAAATAAGATATGTGTGCACCCAGGCAGATGCCAACAAGAGCCTGCTGATGAGCCTGATACAACTTTCTCCTGTGAGGCTCTGCCAGTGCCCAACAAATAGAGAAGTGGATGATCACAGTCATCCATTGGATGGAGCACAAGGTCCCCAATGAAGGAGCCAAAAAAAATACCCAGGGAGAAGGGGACTGAAGCCCCATAGGAGAAACATCAATATGAACTAAACAGTACCCGTGAGCTCCTTGGAACTATACCACCAATCAAAGAAACACATGGTGGAACTTGTGTCTCTAGCTATATATGTAGCAGAGGATGGCCTAGTTGGTCATCAATGGGAGGAGAGGCCCTTGGTCCTATGAAGGTTCTATGCCCCAGAGTAGGGGAATACCATGGTCAGGAAGAATGAGTGGGTGGGTTGGGGGACAGGGGGAGGTGGGAGGGAATAGAGGATTTTCAGAGGGAAAACTAGGAAAGGGGATGACATTTGAAATGTAAAGAAAGAAAATATCTAATAAAAAAAAGATATGCTTGCAATACACATAGAGAATGAGAGGGGAGAGTGGAGCGAGGGAAGAGAAAGAATGGGAGGAGGAAGGGAGGGAGGGGGAGAGAAAGGGAGAGTGTTGTAAGACTGAATTGAAAAAAAAATAAATACTGGTAGCAGGATTCATGAGAATGTAAATTATTTAAGACAATCAAGACGGTCATTCCCCAAATTAAAGTCTAAGCACAATTTCTGCTTGCTGATTCATATAACATATACTGAAAAGAAAACTCAATTTTGACCTGAATAATATTTTATAATTTATGGATTCATTTGTGTGTGTGTGTGTGTGTGTGTGTGTGTGTGGTGTGTGTGTGTGTATGTGTGTGTGTGTTCAGATTACAAGACTGAGCAGAACACAGGCCTAGAAATCCACCTCCACAGCCAAACCATAGGAAACCTTTTCAGATTTGTAAAGGACAAATGAGTTATACAATTGAAAATAAGGTATATTTCCAAAGTAAATCCATAATAAAATGTATCTCAGAAGCTGGAAAAACAATTCTATGTGGTCATTTATGAATTATGAAAATATGTTTAATTATATTTTGAAAGCTTTGGAATTAAATTTCATTATTAAAAAGAAAAACTAAAATGTGTGCTTTCAGAAAGCATACACAAGACTAGATAGACTAAAAGCAGAAGTGATGTGTGATTTAATATTTTCCACAGGTGAAACTTGAATAGCTGGAGTCCATAGACAATGTTTCCACAGTGATGCAATTAGTGCTCTTAGGATTTTCTGAATGGCCAACCTCCAAGGGTTTCTATATGCAGCGTTTATTGTAGTTTATATAATTGTCCTAGTTGGAAATTTCCACATAATACTAGTAACCAGTATGGACACTGCATTCCAGAAATCCATGTATTTTTTTCTGGCAATTTTTTTCCTCTCTAGAAATCTGTTATGTATCAGCTACTGATTGATCAGCATAGTTCAGATAGTACAAACATATCAGATATTCTCTATGCATTTTTGTAATTCTAACCAAATATACCATTTCTTCTGTGACATATCACCAATTCTCAAGCTGCCTTGTGAGGACACTTCAGTGCATGAACTGCCTGTCTTTGTGGTTGTCTCAGTGGCCTTTGCTCTCCCCTTTATACTGGTGGTTACATCTTCCAGCAAAATCATTGCCACCATCCTGAGGTTGCCAACAGCCAAAGGTCGGGCAAGAGCCTTCTCCACGTGTTATTCCCCCTGCTGGTGGTACTGTTGTTATGGATCTGCTACAGTTACTAGAGACCAACATCCTTGTGTTCCTCTAGAACTGACAAACTGTTCTCTCTGTTCTATGCAGTTGTGATTCCTATGTTAAATCCTCTGGTATACAGCCTAAGGAACAAGGAGGTGACTGCTGCACTCAGAAAGTTAATACTCTAAAATAGGGCCATGTGTAGGAATAGAAGTTTATTATTTTCCTAATGCACTGATAACTCACTTATTATTAAATATTTTGTTCCCAAATTGAAAAGACAATCATTTTTTTATTTTGTAGTAATTTAAATCTTTTGTGCAGTTTATTCTGTTTAGCCTGTGTTCAGAAAGATTAACCACCTTCAATGATTCATCTTTGAAGATCATATTTATCTTTAAGAAGAGAATTTTAATAATTTCTATTCTCTTTTAAATATATTGGTAGAATTTAAATTCAATGTACATATCTTAAGGTTAATATATAATCATTTACCCAAGTTTTCAAACTATTTCGTGACAATCTTCTATGATCCTCAAATATATCGAGCAATAATTCCCAATAAAAATAGAATAATAAATGCTTATTGAATAAGACAACAAGTAATGAATGGCTTATCAATGAGTTTTTCTGGACCCTACTAAAAATGATGAAAAAAAATCTAAATCGACTCATGTCCTATTTGAGTTTACATATTTAAATGAGTCTTATTGCCTGAGATATAATGTAAAAATACTACTAAAGGGAAAGCTGAAATATATTCTTTCCCTTAATTAGATTGCAATGACTTTGTGGTATCACAGAGTACTACAAACATCCTCAATAATTTTTATATGTTTTTCTTATTTTTACTGTAACCCTAGATTACTTTACTGTAAGATGCTGTTGATGTTGTTGCTCTTTATAAAACTCCAATTTAAATATATGTTCCTCTGTCCCCTCATTTTTATAAAAATTATTTCTCTAAATTTAAATGTGAACTCAAATGTATGAGTAATTTCAAGACTTACTTAAGTCCAAAGAGTTAGGTTGTGTCATCGTAGATATACTTTCTTAATTTTAACCCTTACTAGGAACACTAAAGTTATTCAGCTTTGAACTGACTTGTATGATGAAAGTGCACCTCAATCAGCAAACCCCTGCATTTTCATCTATCTCCTACCAGATTTCCAAATAACAAGTTGTTTTAGAGAAGGATTTGTCATTTTCTACACTGGTAATGCCATTGCTAAATTGTGCCTTTTTAGTTTATGACCCCCTATGGATATACAGACCGAATTAAATTTAGTGGTTAAAGAACAACATGAAAATAAAATGATATATTTGGGGAAAACTATATAAAACATGACTCATTGATAAACACTGACATTTTCATAACTCCAAATAGCGTAATTTAAAATATATATAGATTAGTGGCTACACCTAAAGGTAAGTAAGTCACATATGATAGAATTCAAAACTGGAATAATATAAAACTTTTGTATATTGGGAACATTCAATGTGTATATAGAATGGCTATCTGTCTCTGTATCTACAACTTAGTACTTTACTTACATAAAATATTCCATAACCTACATCAAGGATCCTAATCCTTTGTGTAACTCAGCTGTGGTCTATATGGTGATGTCTAAATAAATATTATACATATGAATTCTGTAATTCATAATAATTACAAAGTGTAAAACTATCATTCTAGCTGGCTTACCCTGATCACCAATTATGTATTTTGTCTAGACAGTTTTTGGAACATTAAATTTGAAAAACAGTGATGTTAACAGCAGAAATTGTCTTCTCTGTTTTCTGAGGATTGAACAAGAAGTTTTTTTTTTTAATTTTATTTTATTTTTAATTCATTGTTTACACTCCATGTCCCACCCCTCTTCATCCACTCTCTGACTGCTCCACTTCCCACACCTCTTCCACACCCCTCCCTGTCTCCACGTGGATGCCCCCATTCCTCACCCCATCTGATCTCTAAACTCCTTTGTGCCTCCAGTCTCTTGAGAGTTAGGTGCATCATCTCCGAATGAACACAGACCCGGAAGTGCTCTACCGTATGTGTGTTTGGGGGCTTCATATCCGCTGGTATATGCTGTCTTTTTGGTGGCCCAGTTTTTGAAATATCTTGGGGATCCAGAATAATTAAGCCTGCTGTTTCTCCTACAGGGTCGTCCTTCTTCTCAGCTTCTTTCAACCTTGCCTAATTTGACAACAGTGGTATGCTGCTTCTGTCCATTGGATGGTTGCAAATATCTGCATCTGACTCTTGCAGTTGCTTTTTGGGTCTTTTACAGGGCAGTCATGAAAGGTCCCTTTTGGGGAGCACTCCATAACCTCAGTAATAGTGTCTGGCCTTGGGACATCCCATTGAGCTTGGTCTGACTTTGGGCCTGTTGCTGGAACTTCTTTCCTCAGGCTCCTCTCCTTTTCCATCCCTGTAATTCTTTTAGACAGAAACAATTATAGGTCAGAGGTATGACTGTGTTGTGGTAACTCCATTCCTTACTTGATGTCCTGTCTTCCTGCTCGAAGTGGGCTCTGTTCTTGCTATGGCTTGGGGAATAAATTCTACGGAAGAAATTAAGCATAGATATTATGCATGATTTTTTTATGTTTGTACATTTAAAAGGAATAATTGACACTATAATTACAATTCATTACTCTTCCCGACCTTTGTTATGTGATGAATATAGAGCCCTGACTGGGTCACAAATCATTGAGAAGAAAAGGTCTGGAGGCAGATCACATATCTACCTAAATAATCCTAGAGTCTGTTCAATAATAATAAAAAATTCTATTCATACTTATACTCTGGTGAATTGTCACCATTCATATATCATGTGAAGTCATAATATGTTGATGTTTTCAAGTGTAACAATACTTAATGGTTGCAATAATGACTGCAATAATGATTCAATAAAATAAGATAGAATGGTCTATCTCTCAACCATCATCTCAGGAACTCATTTTGAACTCATCATATTAGATGGTAATTAATGCAAACTCACATTGATAGCAACATGCATTAAATAAAAGAGTGTATAGTACTTGGTACTAAATGAGTTATCTATATCACACATACTCTTTTCAAGGTTAAGGGAACCATGTGGAAGAGGGAGCTGAAAGACTGAAAGAGCTAGAACAAGCTGACATCTGAACCAAATCAGTAATTTTTGAACATAAAAGGAGTGCCACATGATAGAACTCATAGGAACTAAAACAGCATACCTAAGACTTGCAGAGTGTAAAGCCAACATAAACATTAGTATGGAACTTGGAGGGCTCCATGAAGACTCAATCCAATTTGACTGAGATGCTATCAGCTTTTGATGGAAAACTAATAGATTTTATTCAGGAATGTGGTGCATAATATTTTTCTGTACCCACTATGTGTTTTCTATACCTACATATAGACATGTGGAACAAACTTGAGTTAGGGAGGAGATGGGGCATTGGGTAAACACAGAGGATTTGGGGATGGGAAAAATCATAAAAGAGGAAATGCAGAGTGAATTTGATCAAAACACATTATACACATTAATTAAGGTCTTAAAATGACCTATCTGCATATTATTTTAGTTGCTGTATACATCTCTTTGAGTGACAGGCAGAATTAATATCTTAGTTAGAATTTTACTTGGAAAGAGTTGATCCCCAGGGTAACAACACTTAGTACTTAAGAAATATACTTGGTTTATAATCTGGGACATCTGAGAGGGAGTAGGCTACTATTTCAAATAGACTACATAAGCTGAAAAGTATTTTTTTCTTATTTTTGGTGCAAACAATAATGGTAAGTAATATAATGACGTTAAATCAAGTAGATAAATGTGAAATGATTTTGTCAAATACAAGTTTATTTGTACAAATATACATTGTATTAATAACAGAAAACATAATTCAACAACAAAGAATTGAATAACACTTTACTGCTTAAATTTCAAGCACTGATTACGGTAGACTTTATATATTTCTGGATATAATGATTAAGTAATCACATGAAAGAAATAGACGGTGCTCAACTGTAAAGTAGTCCTATGTAGTAAAGATTATTACCATCATCACCAATGTCTTCATTTAACTTTCAAGACATATTAAAGAATTAATCTATTTAGGAGATATTCAAATTTTTTACATATGTCAAGTCCAAACATAGGATGTCCACAAAGCCTACTTTTATATAACTGTTAAGGAACTTACAGGAAGGAAATCATTAATCAACTTACATCCTATCTGGCTTGCACTAAAAGGCTTCCATTGTTTTCCAAATAGTTTTCCTGTGTAAGTATTTTCCTTATATTTGAATGAATCTGTTAAGTGTGGAATAGTTGTGCAGTTAAACAGTAGCATAGTGATAACAAATCTAAACTTTAAACTATTTTTAGTAACATCACTACTTATTAGATTATAGATATCCTAGCAACTCAGTTATCATATTTCCTGAGGACATATACTTAACGTTTTGCTTAACCTTCTTTGCTTTTTCCTGATAAATTAAAACTGTATGAACTCTACAGTAACAAAAGTCAGATTTGACTCCTTAAGTAATGCTCAATCAGAATAAGTAGTCGTCACAAATATGCATATTTTCCTCATGGTAACTATGATTATAAAAAGCATTTTCAAGTAATTTTTACAGTAACACAATATAAATTTAAGTGTCTGCTCTCTAATTGAAGTGAAGATTTTTTCTAAGACAACCACCATTTTATTTCCATTGTCATCCTAGCTTCATTTCTACATGACTCCCAGTCTCCTAGCTTCTGCCATTTTCCACTGTGAGAACACATTGCAGAATTTTTAAAATATGTACCATAATTTTCTAATTAAAATTACAATATTATTCTAGGATTTTTAGAAAATTTAAATAATTTACTATTTTTCTAGAATATTTTCAAAACCAAATTAAATTGTTTAATATGTGCTGAAATATGTTCCTTTATCATCGTCCAGACTTACAAGTGTTAACAAATGGTAATGAGGTTTCTCCTTCTTATAGTTAGCAACTTATTTCTGTTTCCTATTATTTATGGCATAATAGGAACCCAAGATAGTTTATACCAAAAACTACATGATATACTAATTATAAATGAATTACAACATTGCTTCTGTGCCTTTTGGCTAAGATCAAGTGAATTACATCCATAACTCTACTCCAAAACATCATATGAGCATGCACAAAGACAAATATATATGATGTGTTTAATGTGCAAATAGTGTGGTTATAACTTCACCTATAAATAATTGCTTGTTTTGTCAGGATTCTTCACATGAAATAGGCACTTTAATGTATTAGTACTTTTTCTAATAATTTAATATATTCACAAAACATACTGTGTTAACATTTATTATAGTGACACACTTTTTCATAAATATAAAGAGATAAGAAAATAAAAGTAAGATAAGGATGAATACATATATGTAACACACACACACACACACACACACACACACACACACACACACACACTGGTAACACTGAGTGCAAAACATTTGCTGATAGAAGGATGAGAAGATAAATAATTTAATGCAATCCAGATACTCACTCTCCAAAGTAAAACCTAAACACAATTTATGCCTGCTTATTTCCTTAACTTACAAGGGTAAAAAAACCTCAGTTTTGAAATAAGTAATATTTTATGCCATCTGATAGCAAAATTTTATTTTTTAGTATTAAAATTACAAAGGTGCACAGTACAAAAACATAGAAAACACATTGGAACCACAACAGCAAAACTATAGGAAATATTTTCAGAGTTTGGAAGTATAAACCAATTATACAATATAAAATAACGTATATTTCCAAAGTTTATCCATAAAAATGTATCTCAAAAGCTTTATAGACCTAATTATGCATGATCATTTAATAACTAAGAAAATATATAATTATAGTTTTAAATCTAGGGAATTTAAAATTTTCATTATTATGAAGAAAAAAAATCTAAGATGTGTACTCTCAGAAAAGCATACATAAAATTGCATAGACTAAAAGCAAAAGTGGTATATATTTGTGATTTAATATTTTCCACAGATGAATCATGAAGAGCTAGAGTCCATAGACAATGTTTCCACAGTGATACAGTTTGTGCTCATAGGATTTTCTGACCTGCCCAACCTCCAAGGGTTTCTATTTGCAGTGTTTTCTGTAGTTTATATTATTATCTTGATTGGAAATTTCCTCATAATCATAATAATCAGTATGGACCAAGCATTACAGAAACCAATGTATTTTTTTCTGGCAAATTTTTCTTCTCTGGAAATCTGTTATGTATCAGTGACTGTCCCAAGGATTCTGTTCAACATTGGGACACAGAACCGAAGCATTTCACTGATGTCCTGTGCCACACAAATGTCCTTCTTCCTTGTTTTTGGAACTACTGAAAGTTTACTTCTGGCTGTGATGTCTTATGACCGCTACGTGGCTATTTGCCACCCTCTGCTCTATCCTCTGATCATGAACCCAACAAAATGCAAACAGCTGGCAGCAGTCTCCTGGCTTGGAGGCATGCCAGTCCAGATAGGACAAACTTGTCAGATATTCTCTATGAATTTTTGTAATTCTTACAAAATCAACCACTTCTTCTGTGACATACCACCAATTCTCAAGCTGGCTTGTGGGGACACTTCAGTGCATGAATTGTCTGTCTATGTGGTCGTGATGGTGGTGGCTGCATTCCCTTTTATACCGGTGCTTGCATCCTACAGCAAAATCATTGCCACCATCCTTAGGTTGCCAACAGCCAAAGTTCGGGCAAA
This sequence comes from Mus musculus, assembly GCF_000001635.26. Lineage (NCBI taxonomy): Eukaryota > Metazoa > Chordata > Mammalia > Rodentia > Muridae > Mus > Mus musculus. Next base: position 87,846,998 of record NC_000068.7, read on the forward strand.
AGCCTTCTCCACATGTTCTTCCCACCTCATGGTGGTACTGTTGTTTTATGGATCTGCTACAGTTACCTATTTGAGACCAAAGTCCATGCATTCCCCTGGTACTGACAAACTACTCTCTTTGTTCTACACGGTTGTGACTCCCATGTTCAATCCACTGATATACAGCCTGAGGAACAAAGAGGTGATTTCAGCTCTGAGGAAATTACTTTTTAAAACATATTACTAATCAATTCTGTCCTTTCAAAGTGCAGATTGTTATGCAGTTTTTCAGAGAAACAGCTTCACTCTATTCATGCTTGCTTTTGGACTGTAACCGCTCCTCACTTATGTATATTTTGTGTCATATATTATGAGATTTTCCATTATTTGTATATGTGTATGAGTATATGTGCAAATACCCTATCTTCAATGATATATCCCTACAAAAATTCTGAATAACTATTTTTAACTTGTTTACTTTCTCTTTGTTCAGATATTCGCAAAGTGTTGAAAATTATTGATCATACATTATAGGTAATAGAATGATACTTACTAAGTATTAACATATTTGTGAATTTCATATTTGGTTCTGTCCTTTATAGAACTATATTTATTAAGTATAAATTTTGATAGAATAATTATTCTACATTTATTTATTTTTATTAGGTATTTTCTTTATTTACATCTCAAATATTACCCACTTCCCTAGTTTCCCCTCTGAACCCCCCTATCTCATCCCCACTCCCCCTGCTTACCAATCCACCCACTACTGATTGCCTGTCCTGGAATTCCCCTACACTGGGGTATCTAGCCTTCTCAGGACCAATGGCCTCTCCTCCCAATGATGTCTAACAAGGCTCTACTACATATGTAACTAGAGCCATGGGTCCCTCCATGTTTAATCTTTGGTTGGTTAAGATGCTGAAAAAGCATTTGACAAAATTCAACATCCCTTCATGTTAAAAGTCTTGGAAAGATCAGGAATTCAAAGCCCATACCTAAACATAATAAAAGCAATATATAGCAAAGCAGTAGCCAACATCAAACTAGAGAGAAACTTGAAGTGATCTCACTAAAATGAGGGACTAGAGAAGGCTGCCCCCTCTCTCCCTATCTGTTCAATATAGTACTTGAAGTTCTATCTAGCAGTTAGACAACAGAAGGAGGTCAAAGGGAGACAAATTTGAAAGGAAGAATTTAAACTATCACTAATTACAGATGATATGATAGCATACTTAAGTGACCTCAAAAACTCTACTAGAGAACTCCCACAACTGATAACATTAACAAAGTGGCTGGATATAAAATTAATTCAAACAAAGCAGTTGCCTTCGTATACTCAAAGTATAAACAGGCTGAGAAAGAAATTAGGGGAATGACACCCTTCACAATAATCAGAAACAATATAAAATATCTTGCTGTGACTCTAACCAAACAGGGGAAAGATCTATATGACAAGAAATTTGTGTATCTGAAGAAAGAAATTATTTTACATATAAATGGGGGAATGTATAAATATGTTAGTCTGCCATGAATTATAGTAGTAGCTATATCTATGTGTTATACGATATCCGTAGTATCAATAGTTATTGTAGTATAGTAATTTAACTGCCCATGTATTGATATAGATTACATATATGTTAATACTGAAAGAGAAATTGACATACATAGTCTCTTCCTAATAAAACCGCATGAAACTACATTAAATAATATTGTATTTCTACACTGCTTGAATGTTTTGTTTGTTCATATTTTAATATTTTATCCATATAATTCATCATATTTCACATATTACCTAATTACACTACAAAACACACACTCCTATCCTATGTTATCATACATGCATACATAAATATATATACAAAATTTTAAAGAAAAAGAGGTCAAGAATTTGAGAAACAAAATTTTATATATATACATATATATATATACATACACACACACACACACACACATATACATATATATATATATATGGAGAGAGAGTTTGGAGGGAGGAAAGGGAGAAGAAATGATGTAATTATATTATAATTTCAAAATTAATTATAAAAATGTGTAAGCACTTGAAAGTGAAGTCAGCTGACTTGTTTTTCAGGACTTCCATGATCACCTCAGTCTACATTGTTGCATTAATCAACCCATACAGTCCTCAACTTTTAACCATTACTTGCATTTCTTATATTTCTACATTTTTATACTGACATTATCAAGGGAAATAAACAATAAATTATAAAACCGTGTTTCCAACCATGCAACACTAGTTTCTCAGGTCAATAATTCATGGAGAGAGATTTTAGTTCACTTTAGCTTTGCTTCCTTTTTGCATTTGATACGACTCTAAACTTAGGTACAAATGAAGAATTTGATGCATTGCACAGAAATTTTACTCTTTCATCCAATCATTTGCATTCTGTATATTAGTGGGATGAATTCTGTTTATTTATGTCTTTTTATACCTAAAAGTGCATATATATATGTACAGCTTGTAATTTATTGTTTTAAATGTTTCAATAACTTGCCATAAAGAGTATGAGAAAGATTATTTGAATAACAAATGTGTTTGCAGACATTCTACTTATAGAAGCAACTTTTCTGTTCGTGAATTATAAATAAAGAATAAAACACTTATGAGTCTAATTTTATTCCATGAGTTTATCTAAACAGAATTTTTATATCCAAATAAAATGTTGAGTAATCAGGAGACTTTTTGATAATGTATGCAAGTGGTAAAGTCACAGGAGTGTGTTCTCTTTTCTTAGTCACATGCACCTTACTTGAAAACACACATCATAAACCAATAAAAATCTGTGATAAATGCTTGATTAACAAAAAATCTTAACTGTTAGCCATATATAGAAACATTTTTTGAGGGACTAATCTGTTCTGCTTTATGTTTAAATATATTAAGATTATTATCATTATAAAAGAGGGGTCATCTACTATAGCCAATTACTCTTAAGGTTTGCATTTTAAAGATTAGATATTTTACGTGTTTATATTTCAAATATTAACCCCTTTCCCGGTTTTCCCTGTGGAACCCCCCCCCCATCCTTCCTCCTACTGCTTCTATGAGGATGCGCCCCCTTCCATCCACCAACTTCAACCTAAATGCCCTGGGATTCCTTACACTGGGGCATTGAACACCCTCAGGTCCAAGGGCCTCTTCTCCCACTGACATCCAACAAGGCCATCCTCTGCCACATATGAGGTTGGAGCCATGGGTTCATTCATGTGTACTCTTTCGTTGATGCTCCAGTCCTGAGCTCTGAGGGGTCTGACTAGTTGACACTGTTGATCCCTCCATGGGGCTGCAATCCCCCTCAGATCTTACAGTCCCTTCTCTAACTCCTCCATTGGGGACCCCACACTAAGTCCAATGGTTGGCTGCAAGCATCTGCCTCTGTATTTGTCAGGCTCTGACAGAGTCTCTCAGGACACAAGTCAGGCTCCAGTAAGCAAAACCTTCCTGGAATCCATTAACTTCCATGTTTGATGACTGTATTTGGGGTGGCTAATAGCCACTTATCAGTGAATTCACACCATGTGCATTCTTTTGTGACTGAATTACCTCACTCAGGATGATATTTCCGAGTTCTATGCATTCACCTGTGAATTTAATGAAGCCATTGTTATTGATAGCTGAATAGTACTCCATTGCACAAATATACCAAATTTTCTGTATCCATTCCTCTGTTGAAGGACATCTGAGTTCTTTACAGCTTCTGGCTTCTACAAATAAGGCTATGAACATAGTGGAGCATGTGTCCTTACTACATGTTGGAGCACCTTCTGGATGTATGCGCAGGAGTGGTATTGCTTGATCCTCGAGTAATACTGTGCCCAATTTTCTGAGGAACCAGCAAACTGATTTCCCAAGGGGTTGTATCACCTTGCAATCCCACCAGCAATGGAGGAGTGTTCCTCTTTCTCTACATCTTCACCAGCATCTGTGCTCACCTAAGTTTTTGATCTTAGCCATTCTGACTGATGTGAGGTGGAATCTCTGGGTTGTTTTGATTTGTATTTTCCTGATGACTAAGGATGTTGAATGTTTTTTAAGGTACTTTTTGGCCATTCAACATTCCTCAGGTAAGAATTCTTTATTATGTACACCATTTTTTAATAGGTTTATTTTGTTCTCTTGAGTCTAACTTCTTGAGTTCTTTGTATATATTGGATATTAGCCCTCTATTGTATGTAATATTTGTAAAGATCTTTTCCCAATCTCTTGGTTGCTGTTTTGTTTAATTGACAGTGTCCTTTGCCTTTCAGAAGCTTTGAAATTTTATGAGTTCCCATTTGTCTACTGTTGGTCTTAGAGCATAAGCCATTGGTGTTCTGTGCAGGATACTTTCCCCTATGCCCATGTGCTCCAGGCTCTTCCCCACATTCCTTTCTATTAGTTTCAGTATATCTGCTTTTATGTGGAGTTCCTTGATCCACTTGGACTTGAGCTTTTTACAAAGAGATAAGAATGGATGTTTGACCCGTCCAGCAGGTCCAGTTATTCCAGGGTCTCGAGGGGACCTCCTCCTAAGAACCAAATGTGGGGTAGAGAGGGACGAGGGCCTTGTGCGAATAACGACACAGAGGCGTTCTGGAATGCATCAAAGCCCCAAAATGTATTAGCCAGGCCCAAGGTTTAAATACACAAGCAAAAGGGGAAGTGCCTTTCAGCAGGAGGAATGGGGCAGAGGAAATGCACCTCAGCAGGAGGGATGGGGCAGCAGAAAGAGAGGAAGTACTTCTCAACATGAGGGATAGGGCAGCAGAAATTTTTGTTTTGGCGACTACAAGGGGAAGCAGGAACTTGGTGGTATCAGGGTACATCTTGAGGTCAGGACATCCGGCGCTGACTTTCTTGGAGCGGTGTGTCAGGTGGCCCACTTTTGACCACCTTTTCTTCTGGGGTGGAGAGGCCCAATTCAGAGATCAGGACAATAGTGTTGCCTTAATAGCTCCCAACAGATGTTTGCATTCTTCTAGATACTGATAGCCAGTTGAACCAGCACCATTTGTTGAAAATGTCTTTTCTCCACTGGATGGTTTTAGCTCCTTTGTCAAAGATCAAGTAACCATGGGTCCATGGGTTCATTTCTGGGTCTTTCAATTCTATTCCATTGATCTACCTAACTTCTAGTACTATAATGCATAGGTAAGGAGAAAGTGAACAACCTTGTCTAGTCACCAATTTTAGTGGTATTGCTTTAAGTTTCTCTCCATTTAGTTTGATGTTGGCTGCTTATTTGCTGTATACTGCTTTCACTGTGTTTAGGTATAGGTCTTGAATTCCTGATCTTTCCAAGGCTTTTATCATGATGGGGTATTTAATTTTGTCAAATGCTTTCTCATCATCTAATATGAAAATCTCCTCACACCAGTCAGAATGGCAAAGATCAAAAACTCAGGTGAGTGAGGTAACCCAGTCACAAAAGAACATACATGGCATACACTCACTGATAAGTGGATATTAGCCCAAAGCTTTAGAATAGCCATGATATAATTCATAGACCATATGAAGCTAAAGATGAAGGAAAATCAAAATGTGTATGCTTCAGTCCTTCTTAGAAGGGGGAAAAATAATCAAGGAAAGTAGAAGGTGGTAGGGAATTTGGAGGAAGATAAAAGGGGTAGTGGAAAAACAGGGGCAGGATTAGGTATGAGAGGAGACAGGGATGATATACAGAGGTTGTGGGATTTGACAAGAAGTTTGTAGCACTAGGGGATGAAAAACTAGGGGTAGCCACTTGCAAGCCCAGATGCCAGGAAGGTAAGAGGCTCTCAGGACCCAACAGGGATAAAATTAGCTGAAATCCCCAACAAAGAGGAGGGAAAACCTGTAGAGATTATATCCAGAGGTTAGGCAAGGCCCCTGGATGGGGGATGGGGCACTCATTCATCTCCAAGTTTTTAACTCAGAAGGGCTCCTGTCCAAAGGAAATAAGGGGACAAAGTGTGGGGCAGAGAGTAAAGGAAAGGCCCTCCAGAGATTGCCCCACCTGGGGACCTATCCCATATACCATACCCAGACACCCAGACACCCAAGAAATGCCTGCTGAAAGGAGCCTGATATAACTGTCTCCTGAAAGGCTCTACCAGATCCTGACAAATACAGAGGTATATGCTTTCACCCAAACATTGGACTTAGCATGGGCTTGCCAATGGGGGAGTGAGAGAGATGACTGAAGGAGCCTGAAGAGTTTTCAGCCCCATGGAGGGAGCAACAGTGTCAACTGGTCAGGCAACCCTGGAACTCCCAGGACTGGACCACCAATCAAAGATTACACATGTAGGGACCCATGGCTTCACCAGCATCAATAGGAGGAGAAGCTCTTGGTCCTATGAACAGCTGATTCACCAGTGTAGGGGAATGCCTGTGTGGTGAGGTTGAAGTTATTGGGTAGGATGGGGAGCGTCCTAATAGAAGCAGGCAGAGGAAGGAATGGGGGGGTTCTGGAGTGGAAACCATGAAAGGGGATAACATTTGAAATGTAAACACATAAAATGTCCAATAAAAAAAGAAAGAAAAAAGGTAACAGCCTACAGAACTCCAATAAATTGAACAGTTACCTACAGGACATTTTACCTCAAAACAAAAGAAAATACCTTCTTCTCAGTAACTCAAAAAGCCTTCTCCAAAATTGACCATATAATCAGATACAGAACAATCCTCAACAGATACAAGGAGATTGAAATAATACTTAGCATTCTATCAGATCACCATAGATTAAGGATAGACTTCAAAAACAACATAATAAGAGAAAGGCCACATACTCATGGAACCTGAACAACTCTCTAATCAATGAAAACTTGTGTCATGAAAGACATAAAGAAAAAAAAAATTAAAGACTTTGTAGAATTGAAAGAAAATGAAGGAACAGCATTACTAACCTACAGGACACAGTGAAAGCAGTAGTAAGAGGAAAATTCATAGCACTTAATATAAAAATTGAAGAGATCCTATACTAGCAACTTAACAACACACCTGAAAGCTATACAACAAAAGAAGCAAACTCACCCATGAGGAGTCTACTGCAGCTATTGTAATACTCAGGGATGAAGACATCCTACTAGAATCAAAGAAATCAGTCCAAATATTCAATAAAATAAAGAGCTTGTTCTTCAAGATAATCAACAAGATAAGACCTTTCCCAAAGTAACTAAAAGGCATAAGCACAGTATCCAAACAAGCAAATTCAAAAATGTAAAGGGAGATATAACAACAGAAACTGAAAATTAAAAATAGAATCAGTTCTTACTACAAAAGTCAATACTCTGCAACATGGAAAAATCTAGATAAAATGCACTGTTTTCTAGACAGATACAATATACTAACAGTTAAATCAAGATCAGGTAAGCTATCTACAGAGTTCTGTAACCACTAAGGAAATAGGAGATGTCATTAAAATCATCCTAATCAGTAAAAACTCAGGGTCAGATGGTTTTAGTGCACAATTCTACCAGATCTCCAAAGAAATGCTAATATATTGCTGAAAAGTATTTTATAATTAGAACCAGAAAGAACACTACCTAGTCCATTTAGTGAGGCCACAGTTACTCTGATATCTAAACCAGACAAAGACCTGACAAAGAAAGAGATCTTCAGATCAATTTTACTTATGAAAATCTATGCAAAAGTAGTCAGTAAAATTCTCACAAAACATATCCAAGAACACATCAAAACCATAATTTAGTATGATCAAGTAGGCCTCATTGCAGGTTTGCAGGTATGGTTCAGTATATGAAAATCCATCAATGTAGTCCACTATATAAACAAACTCAAAATTAAAAATCATCTCATTAGATGCTGAAAAAGCCTTTGACAAAATCCAATATCCCTTCATGTTAAAAGTCTTGAAGAGATCAGAGATACAAGGAACATATTTAAACACAATAAATGCAATAGACAGCAAACCGATAGCAAATACCAAATTAAATGGAAAGAAACTTGAAGCAATCCCATTAAAATAAAGGGCAAGTCAAGGCTGTCCACTCTCTCCATATCTATTCAATAAAATACTAGAAGTTCTAGCTACAGCAATTACACAAGTGGAGATCAAGGGGATACAAGTTGGGAAGGAAGAAGTCAGTGTAACACTATTTTCAGATGATATGATTGCATACATAACAGATCTAAAAATTTCTACCACAGAACAGTTGCAGCTGATAAACAACTTCAGGTTTCAGAAATATAAAGTAGATTAAAAAAATTCTTAAACTGGGCGGTGGTGGCACATGCCTTTAATCCCAGTGCTTGGGAGGCAGAGGCAGGTGGATTTCTGAGTTCGAGGCCAGCCTGGTCTACAAAGTGAGTACCAGGACAGTCAGGGCTGTACAGAGAAACCCTGTCTCAAAAAAAAATCTTAGATTTCCAATGGTAACATATAGGCTTGGGTAGCAAACAACTACATAGGCATAGGTGTCATTTGTATGAGCTAAGCCATGTGCACCCAGATACTTGCAGAGACACAAACTTAATAGTAACACTTCATTTTTTCTTTTTTTTTTTTAATTAGGTATTTTCCTCATTTACATTTCATTTTTTCATAACATACAAAATAGACGTTAAATTAGAGGATGCCTCCAAAAAATTCAGCAAAATTAATGGATAACTCAATGAAACCATTAGGTTTTCTCTAGTACATATTATGTTCATATCAATTATATTTTAGAGTATAAAATTAATTTTCATTTTCCATCTGACACAGATCTATTGGCTGACTGTCCTCAAGACTTAAGCTCAAGTTTTTCCTAAGATACACATGATTCACTTGGGAAAATACTAAACCAGAAATGTAATTAATTAAATGTTTTGAGAACACCAAAGCCTTAGGGAAGTAGCTTCAGAGATATAAACCCCAAATTTTAACTGCATACAAAAAAAAAAAAAAAACACCCCTTGCGTAGTATTCATGTACAATTGAGCTGTTCTCTTCAGGTATGTTCTTGAGTTTCAACATTTAAAAAGACAAGGTGTAAAATATTGATCTTTTTGGAAAATAATGAGAGCGTTTCTAAATGAATCATTTGCTCTATGTTTATTTACATTGATGCATCATGAAGTATTAAATGATAATTTGCTCTCAAAGTAGAAGTCTCTGAATATAAATATTAGCATTTTCCAAATAACACTTTACTCATTTATTTTAATATAGGTTCATAAGCAACCCTGGAACACTTGACGATAATGGACACATTAATTGAAGTCTTTGTTGGTGTCATTTGTTGATGACTCCTTTTAAACCAGATAATAGAAAAGTAACTTTAAAAATAACATGTAGTAATTAGATTTTATTTCAACTCTATATAAGCCATAGATAACACTTAATATACAAAATTAATAAAAACAGTTTCAACAAGGGTTCTATGAATTTAAATACCTGATATATTAAAGACAAACATATACATTTCTTAAAAATTAATGTTTCCTTATTTTCTTTTTAAATTCACAATAAAAATTTTGATTTAAAAACTTGGTACAAGGCAAATACTAGTGTTTCATAATAGATTTACAATTTTGTTTTAAGTTGTCTCTTGGGGTGCCCAGATTTTAATGGTTTGTCTCTAGACTTTCCTTTAGAGCAAACACAGACCAGTAAAAATAACCAACAGTCTGACATAAAGTTCTGATTTGTTTCCTTTGTTATAAAATGCTATAGGCAACATAGCATCAGAAGAAAATGCTTTTAATGTTCAGCAACCATTGATATAGACTTCCATTGCTTCCTGAACTAACAAATGTTCTTCCAACCACTCAAGAGTTTGGAGAATCTGAGTACTTATAACTAATATTTTGTTCAGGTGAATATTTTTAAATATGAAAAGATCTAATCTTTTATGGTAGAGCTTAGTACCTGTATAATTGCTACTCAATCTGCATACATTGAAGCTCAAGTAAAAATTCAGTAAATCAGAAATATGCTTGAAAAATTCAGGGAGCATCAAACATGTTGAAAATATAAATAGTTACATTTTATACAATGATACATGGATGTCACTAATCATAACAACTGAACCTTCACACGATTACATACGTTTTATAATGATTAACGTCTTAAAGATCTTCTTATAGAGTAATGTGACTGTAGATTTTTGAGAGAAAATCCATGCAATAAATTATTCTCTTTTTTACAGATAATTAAGAATGCATCCACCTAGTTTTGAAAATATCATTTAAATTTTACATAAGAAAAAAGAAGAATGGATAGGGGAAACTGCTCCTCTGTGGATGAATTCATTTTCTTAGGGATTACTAATAACCCTGTCAAAAAAGTGGCCCTGTTCACCACATTTCTAGTTGTTTACCTCATTACTCTTCTTGCGAATCTTGGAATTATCATTTTAATTAGAATGAACACTCAGCTCCACACACCCATGTACTTTTTTCTCAGCAATCTCTCTTTCTGTGACTTTTGCTATTCTACAGCGATTGGCCCAAAAATGCTGGTGGATCTCTTAGCTGCAGAGAAATCAATTCCTTTTTTTGGTTGTGCTGTGCAGTTTTTGATATTCTGTGTTTTTGCAGATTCTGAGTGTCTACTGCTAGCAGTAATGGCCTTTGATAGATACCAGGCCATTAGCAATCCATTGCTCTACACTGTGAACATGTCTAGCATGGTGTGTTTTATGCTTATGACTGGGGTTTACCTGGTGGCAACAACAGATGGTTTGATACATACAATTTTGGCATTCCGTTTGTGTTTCTGTGGTTCTAATGAGATCAACCACTTCTTCTGTGATTTACCTCCACTTTACCTGCTCTCCTGCTCTGAAATACAAGTCAATGAACTTGCCTTATTTACTGTTTTTGGTTTCATTGAACTGAGCACCATTTCAGGAGTTCTTGTCTCTTACTGCTATATCATTCTATCAGTCCTGAAGATCCGTTCTGCTGAGGGAAGGTTCAAAGCTTTCTCCACCTGCACCTCTCATCTCACCACAGTTGCCATTTTCCAGGGAACTATGCTTTTCATGTATTTTCGGCCAAGTTCTTCTTATTCTCTGGATCAAGATAAAATGACTTCACTGTTCTATACTCTTGTGATACCAATGTTGAACCCTCTGATTTATAGCTTGAGGAATAAGGATGTGAAAGAGGCTCTTCAAAGACTGAAAATGAAAATGTAGTTCTAAAAAATTATACGACATGTGCATGTCTACTTATTTTTAATGATTTGGGTATTTTTTCTAGAAAATTATAATGATATAGATGAAAGCTATGATTTGTATTTAAATTGGTAAAATGTGTCTCTTCAAACACTTAAATATAATAAATGTAGTAGGACTCATACTATTTCATGTTTGAGTATATGTATATATAATGCTTGTGTATTATATATAGTATATATAATGTGTTATATATTATATATATAATATAACATATAATATTAATTCCTAGCACACATGGTTCTAAAGTGTCTTCATTACTAAAATTGGTCATTTTATTTATATTATGGTGTGTCATCTATTTGTTTTAGTAGTTTTGATTAGGCTGTATAATGAATATTTACAAATTTCACTTTGCCTATTATTATATTCAGGTTTCATAACATATTCAAATGTTTTTCCTTATAGATTTGTATTCTTCTGGATGTAACAGACTTTGATTGAACTTGAAAATTTTATAGTACACTTCAAAATAATTCTGATGTAATTAAGTCATCATTTAGGGCAATGGTTCTCAAAATCCAAATTCTGTGACAATTTAATAAAAATTCTAATTTTGTTGTGACCACAACCATAAAATTACATTTGTTGCTACTTCATAACTGCAATTTTCTAGTATTATAAATTATAATCTAAATATTTTTGGAAACAGAGGTTTGCCAAAGAGATTCTGACCCACTCGTTCAAAACCACTGACCCAAATGAAGGTACTTAAATTCAGTGTGTAGGAGAAAGGTTTATTTGTTGCAGAAGTAAAATTATGAGTGTTGGAGATGTGAACAGACAAAGGCTTAATAATTTGATAGTGATTGAGGCATTTGGAAACAACACAAGCTTTTCCTGTGTGATAGAATAAACAGCTTTACAATCAATGACACTTTCAGTGAAAAGTCATTGCATTTCATATAACATCTTCATGACAAAATTTTTGGAATCAGAAAAAAATTTATATAAATAGATACAGCTTGTTATCTAGTCACCATTAACATGTGAAAAAGAGATTAATATTCCTTATATAAAAGCTCTTGAGAGCTTGTGGAGTAGTCCTGTATCAATGTACTTAAAGTGTCTATTATTAACTATGCAACATTTCTCTCCTTGTGATGGAACTTCCCTTCACCAACTGTGAATTCTTTCCCTCCTTAACTATGTGTCACTTCTATGAGGAAGCTTTCCCTTCCCTTTCTCTGTACACATAACACTGGTCATAGATTTGTCTTTGTTTGCTTTGTCCCTTAAGGTCTTAAATAATGTTATTCTTTCTTAGATAAATGTCACCAAAATGCCATATTAAATATATCATAGGTCTAAGCATTTTAATTCTGAATTTCAAACTCTACCATCATATTTTGAACAAAGAATGTGAAAAAAGTAACAAAATTAGATACTAATTAATATGTTTGTTATATATTGGATGTTGGTAAAATTATTTGTGAACTTATTATAAAATATGCATATAGACAAAAATAAAGAGATGAATTTCTTAGGAAAATACTTGAAATTACTGGATACTGAGGTATTAAATACACAAAAAAGGTACTAATTTGGTTGTAAGAAAATAGAATTTATTTGTATATTATTTTTCATCTTAATTTATTTTTTTCTGATAGTTTAAATACTTTCTCAGGAAAAGACACATTGTATTTGAAAAGTCAAAGGCATAAAACATTGTTAATTTCACATTGATTGGAGAAGGTAAATGCCATGGACTGTTTCAGACTTTCTAGGTCACAGCTTGAAACACTCTTTCTAACATTTTATTATAAAAATAAAGCCTCCCCCAAACCCTAGCATTTGGTATGTGAATTAATTAATTAACCAATTTATTAATTAAAAAATAAAGTCTGAGAAGTGCTTCTTATTTTCAGTGTAGAACATGTCATGTCATAACAAGACACCAAAAGAAAAGTAACCAAGAAGGAAGGAGTCTTTCTTTATATAAAAAGCTGTATAAATTTGTACCTCTGCGATGTTTTAGCAACTAACCATTAGTAACTCCACAATAGAATATACAGATATAATGTACTGCAGACCCTCTGGGTCCCTTTGTCTGGGTGGAATGAGTCTCTGGGGCAGGTGGGCAAGGCGTCTGCAGGTGACAGACAGATGTACACAGGAGGTGTGTAGAATCTGAATGTATTACCACAAAGTGAACACCAGTCTTATATAGCACAGAAAATACAAGGGGTAGGAAGTCACAGCAGGCAAAGTACATTGAAGTTGCCTGACACAAAACAAAGGAATGATTTCAAAAGGATTTACAGGAACCAGGTAAATGTTTACAGTAAAGATAAAGCAGTCCTGCCTAGGGTCAGCTTAATGACAGGTAAGGATTTCACACTCTAGTGCTGTACCTTTGAACCTTGTGAAGGCTAGCACCAGGGGGTTCTACTCTTAGCAGACCTCATGAATAATGTAATATCACAACCACCCTATTTCCTGGGCCTTGCTAAATTCTTATATGAGTGTAACTTTTAAGTATCTGGAGAATCTCCATTTGTCAGGAGAATTCGCCAACTTGCTTCTAATATGCAATGTAGCCTGTACTGAAGATTTCTTTCAGTGGGATTCCCTGGCTCTATTATGGTATTCCCTTGTTTGGGTGAGATTTGCTACTGTCCTTAGTAAATATTTTTCAGACCAGCTCTGAGCCACTGGCTCTGTCTATTGTAATGCTCAATTAGCTACTGAATAGGTTAACTTCCTTACTGCATTCTTTTTTTTTTTTTCCAGTTTTTTAAAATATTTTTTATTACATATTTTCCTAAATTACATTTCCAATGCTATCCCAAAAGTCCCCCATACGCTCCCTCCCACTCCCCTACCCACCCACTCCCACTTTTTGGCCCTGGCATTCCCCTATACTGGGGCATATAAAGTTTGCAAGTCCAATGGGCCTCCTTTCCAGCTCCAAACTTTGTCTCTGTAACTCCTTCCATGGGTGTTTTGTTCCCAATTCTAGGAGGGGAATAGTGTCCACACTTCAGTTTTCATTCTTCTTGAGTTTCATGTGTTTAGCAAATTGTATCTAAATAACCCCATTAAAAAATGGGGCTCAGAACTGAACAAAGAATTCTCACCCGAGGAATACCGAATGGCAGAGAAGCACCTGAAAAAATGTTCAACATCCTTAATCATCAGGGAAATGCAAATCAAAACAACCCTGAGATTCCACCTCACACCAGTCAGAATGGCTAAGATCAAAAATTCAGGTGACAGCAGATCTGGCGAGGATGTGGAGAAAGAGGAACACTCCTCCATTGTTGGTGGGATTGCAGGCTTGTACAACCACTCTGGAAATCAGTCTGGCGGTTGCTCAGAAAATTGGTCATAGTACTACCGGAGGATCCAGCAATACTTCTCCTGGACATATATCCAGAAGATGTCCCAACCGGTAAGAAGGACACATGCTCCACTATGTTCATAGTGAAAGTATAGCAAAGTAAAAACAGAATTCTAGGCCTTTAGGCCCAGGCTTGGGAATGTGGCCTTTGTAAAGGTATGCTAATCATAAAACAGATAGCAACATTCCTCTACCCACCTGCTTCCTGGGTTCAAAGAGTGCTCATTCAAAGAAAGTCACCCTGACCATTACCAGAACCTGCAATGCAAATGTGCTATTGTTAGGGGCTCTTAGAAGCTGTCTTGAGAGTTAACAATTACCAGGTATTCCTTATGACTCTTGTAACTTTACACTTCCTTGTGACTCTTAACTGGTATCTTTGGTATCTTCCAACAATGCCCTCCCCACTTCCTTGAGTTGTGATTTCTTCCTTTAAATACCCCCTTACCCAGCTACTCGGGGCCCCATGGTCCTCTACCGCTGCGTGGTGTATGACTGTGGGCCTGAGAGCTCTCTTGAATAAAAATCCTCTTGCAGTTTGCAACAAGACCATTTCTTGTGGGTGATTTTGGGGTGTTGCCTCTCCTGAGTCAGAACGTGGGGGAGTCCTCACGTTGTGAGTATTTCAATAGCAACCTTATTTATAATAGCCAGAAGCTGGAAAGAAACCAGATGCCCCTCAACAGAGGAATGGATACAGAAAATGTGATACATTTATACAATGGAGTACTACTCAGCTATTAAAAAGAATGAATTTATGAAATTCCTGGCCAAATGAATGGACCTGGAGGGCATCATACTGAGTGAGGTAACACATTCACAAAGGAACTCACACAATATGTACTCACTGATAAGTGGATATTAGCCCAAAACCTAGGATACCCAAGATCCTTACTGCATTCTTACAGGATTCTAAGCTCCTTGGCTTCTGGGACCTTGGAACATTGGGGAGACTTAACTATATCAGAATTTAATCTTAAAAGGCATTTATAATAAAATACTAAAAGAGAGCTCGTAGTTCCATACACGAGACTAACGCGGGAATAGGGTATGAGTATATGGGTAAATGAGAACACCAAAGCTCCAGGAGGTGAGTTTCCATGAAATACTTTTCCTCGTTGAGTGCTTACAGACTTTTCAGCCTGTCAAGCAGACTTGACCGGAGTGCGTGGCAATAATGATGGCTTCCTTTCCCATATCTTGAAATTTTAACCCTTAAAATGATGGATGGAAAACTGAGATCCCTGTGAAATGATTAGTTCATAAGTGTAGAGACATTAGAAATTGAGGATTTCCCTCATAAAACATAATTGTGCCTCTTCCTGGCCTTTCTACGGTTTAAAAAGTGAACACCCAGTGCTGCTGTGTTCTAGGCTCTATCCCACTTTCTAGCCAATTAGATTCAGCATATCTGGTTTTATGTGCAAGTCCTTGAATCACTTGGACTTGAGCTTTGTACAAGGAGATAAGCATACAGAGACAAAAAAGTGTGGAGCAGAGACTGAAGGAAAGTCCTTCTAGAAACTGGCCCAACTGTGGATCCATTCCATATACAGTAACCAATCCCAGATATTATAGTGGGCTGCCAACAAGTGCTTGCTGACAGGAGCCTGATAGAGCTGTCTCATGAGAGGCTCTGCCAGAGCCTGACAAAACCAGAAGTGGATGCTTTCAGCCAACCATTGGACAGAGCACAGGGTACCCAATGGAGGAGCTAGAGAAAGGACCCAAGGAGCTGAAGGTTTTGGCAACTCCATATTAGGAACAAAAAACAATATGAACTAACCAGTATCCCCAGAGCTCCCAGTGACAAAACCATGAACCAAAGAGGGACCCATGGCTCCAGCTGCATATGTAGCAGAGAATGGCCTTATTGGAGGGGTGATGGGATAGGGGTTTTCAGAGGGGAACCCAGGAAAGGGGATAATATTTGAAATGTAAATAAAGAAAATATCTAATAAAAATAATATTAAAAATAGATCAATTTTCATACTTTTACATGCTGACTGCAAGTTGAACCAGAAACATTTGTTCAAAATGCTGTCTTTTTTTAATTTTTTTTCTCCACTGGATGGTTTTGGATTATATGTCAAAGATCAAGTGACCATAGGTGTGTGCATTTATTTCTGGGTCTTCAATCCTATTCCATTCTTCTACCTGCTTGTCTCTGTACCAATACCATGTGTTTTGTCGTTTGTTTTTTAGGTTTTTTTTATTTGTTTGTTTGTTTGTTTTGCTTTCTGTTTTATCACTATTGCTCTGTGTACAGCTTGAGGTCAGGGATGATTTCCCCAGATCAGAGAATGGTGCTTGCTATTTTGGGTTTGGGTTTTTGTTTTGTTTTTTTGTTTTTGTTTTTGTTTTTATTTTGTTTGTTATTCCAGATGAATTTGAGAACTGCTCTTTCTATCTCTGTGAAGAATTGAGTTGGAATTTTGATGGGGATTGAAGTGAATCTGCAGATTGCTTTCAGTAAGATGGCCAGTTTTTACTATGTTAATCCTGCTGATCCATGAGCATGGGAGATTTCTCCATTTTCTGAAGTCTTCTTCAATCTCTTGAAAATATCATCCTGAGTAAGGTAACCCAGACACAAAAGAACACACATGGTATACACTGACTGATAAATGGATATTGCCCCAAAAGCTTAGAATAGGCACAATACAACCCATAAACCATTTGGAGCTTTTAAGAAAATGGAAGGCTAAACTGTGGATGCTTCAATCCTTCATAGAAGGGGAACAAAATAATTACAGGAAGTAGAGGGATGGAGTGACCTGTAAGCAAGAGAGGATGGGGAGGGAAAAGGGGGACAGGATCAAGTATTGGAAAGGATAGGAGAGAAGTATGGAAGGTCAGAAATAGAATAGAAATATATAGCAATGGGAGATGAGGAACCACTACAAAAGTAAGCCACTAGAAAGTCCCAGATGTCAGAAAAGTAAGAGACTCCCAGGATCCAACAGGGATGAATTTTAGCCGAAATACTTATCAAAGCAGTGATAGAACCTGTAGAGACCACTTCCAGTAGATAGGGATGGTCTCCAGATGAAGGAACTGGCCACTCACTCATCTCAAATATTTTACCAAAAATGCTCCTGCATAAGATAACCCAGACACAAAAGAACACACATGGTATACACTGACTGATAAATGGATATTGCCCCCAAAGCTCAAAATAGACACAATATAACCCACAAACCATTTGGAGCTTTTAAGAAAATGGAAGGCCAAACTGGATGCTTCAAATCCTTCATAGAAGGGGAACAAAATAATCACAGGAGGTAGAGGGAGGAAGGGACCTGGGCCAAAAAAAAATGTAGCAGATACTGAAGAAAAGGCCATCCAGAGACCATCCGATCTGCATTCACTAAACACCCACACTGTTGATGATGCCAAGAAATGCTTGCTGACAGGAACCTGGTAAGGATGCTCCCTGAGAAGTTCTACTACTGGCACACAACCATTGAACTAAGCATGGGAACCTCCAATGGAAGAGCTAGGAGAAGGACTAAAGGAGCTGAAGTGGTTTGCAACCCCATAGGAAGAATAATATCAACTAACCAGACAACCCATAGCTCTCAGAGATTAACTACCAACCAAAAAGTTTATATACATGAAGGGATCCATGGCTCCAGATGGATATGTAGGAGAGCATGGCCTTATCAGACATCAAAGGGAGGGGCAGGCGTTGGTCCTGTAGAAGCTGATGCATCAGTGATAGGGAAAGTGAGGTGGTAGCTGAAGGAGGCCCTTCATAGAAGCAAAGGGGAGAGAAAAGGGGGGAGAGGGGGGATGGGAAAGGTGGGTTGTGGAAGGCTAACTGGGAAGTGGGATATTATTTGAAATGCAAATATAGATTATCATTAAATAAGTAAGTAAGTAAGTAAATAAATAAATAAATAGGAAAAATCCAGCCCTCTGAACCACAATGGAGGGTTCAAACCAATATGGTATTAGCTGAACTACAGACATCTACTTTTTGACAGTGAGAAATATTTCACTGCTCAATATAAGTTAACAAGTATTTCTTACTTTGTATGTGTAATTCTAAATGTTAAATCAACAACAAAACAGAAGGCATTATTCAAAATACATTTAAATGTACAGAAAATCTTAATACTTGCAAATTTCTATTGCAGCATTTAAAAACTAACTTCAGCTTCAAGTGACCTGCATTTTTAAGTGAAATTGCTGTTAAATAAATACGCTCCAAAAAATCAACCTGAAATTCCACAAACTAATCTTGTTTTATTCATTATATCTAAGCCTTTGAAATTCTATTTTGTGGAACTACTTCAGGGAATTTATCACTGAAATACAAGCTAAAGAATTAGACTTGTGAATACATCAAACTTCATGCCTACTTAAGTCCTCTCTTCTTCTCATGTATTTTTTCTCCCATATCTCCCAGTGACTAGCTATGAGTATTATCCTAACACAATACTACCAGAGACTATGTAGGAACAGCTAATGAGGAAACTGTCTTTCTGTATCTTAAATCGCCCTTCATCCTTGTTTCTGGAATGGATAAAGAATAAAATTTGATGGCCTATTTGTTCACACATAATAAAAGTCCACTTCAATTTTTTATATAAAACAAGGTAAAATATACATTAATTATGTGTGTATCGATTCTTTCTCTATGTATTATAATTTTACTGCCTGGAGGGCCATTAAGAAACAAAGAAAGATTGGAAAATATGCTGTTTTGTGTTTGTACCAAGGGATTACACTATCCATCTCTTTCTCTCTCTCTCTCTCTCTCTCTCTCTAGTTGACCTGAAATAGGTATAGCTATGATGCTAATTAAGTTAGTTAACAAAAGTAAATTAATAAAATAACCTTTGCTAAACTTGTGACAATATTCTCAGAGGGTAATTCTCAACAAGAAATCTAATTAAACATTGATGAATAACTCAGAAGAGTGAAGGCAGATTGAAATCCCAACAGTCACTGTGTGAAAATAAAATGTCTTCTACATAAATCTACACACCATTGATAAGCACAGAACCATAACAGGTAAGTCTCCTAATGAGTATATTTACATAATACAGGAAAATATAGATACTTTCATTTCAAAAAAAATCATTATTAAATTATGTAGAAATTGACTTTGTGCAGGTGTACCAGTTAAGTGGGATTCTTAACCTACTGTCCAAGAATATTTTCTTATTAAAAATTGTAAGAATTTGTATGACATCATTTTTGTAAACTCCATAATTGTTTACCTATTATTCTTTTAGCTAGGATTCATAGGTACTTTTTTTCTTTTAAAAAGCTCTTTAAAAATTGTATTATATGTAAGTTTAAATGTTATTTATTTAATACAACTAAAATATTAAATGTTAAAATATTAATGTATGTTAATTCAGAACTCATGGATAATATATTACATTTAACTCGAGAAAAAGTAAGTGTTCAATCAACAAATTCCAATTTTGAAACAACAAACCTACAGAAAGGCAATCCCTGACACCCACATGTAAATAAATTAATGTAAGAAATTGAATCATATATACCCCAGAAATATTCCTTATGTCTACCCATCACCATTTTATTGAAAACCCCTGACACTGTACACATTTGTTTGCTGCTCTGTTTCTTATTGTGCATATGTATATGCATGTATAATCTTGTTGTGGTGCTTAAGTGTTCACAATTGCACATGAATGTTTGTATAGAGTAGAAACTGACAGCTCCGGTTGCATATTAAAGTTTCTGACTGAACACAGAGCTCAGTATTTCTTTTAGAGTACCTGGCATTTTTGTTTCAGGGAATCTCCTTAGTGCCACAATCACATGTTGAAAAGCACACATACATTACAGTACATGGGCACTAGCCTAGCTCTAGTCCTAACTCTGTATCAAGTGTCTCATCCTCTGTTCTAGATTTCTAGATCCTCTTCTAACTTTTTATGAAATATCCTTTTACTTTTGATAGATACAAATTTCACAATTAGATGAAGTCTATGATAGGCTTATAAAACTCCAGACAAAACATTGACACTGTGATGGGTATATTTAAAATTTATATGAACTTTGAGTAAAACTTTGACACTAAGCATTGTCAGAATAAGTCTTTTTCATTAATTTATGTAAAATATCAGCAATAGTTCTAAAATTATTATTTCTGTATTAAGACACTAATGCAGTTTTTTGTGCAAAAATGATTTTTTTTTTATTGTGGATCTTCTGGATTACATTGGCACTCCTTTCATATTTTTTGAATCTGGAATTATAGTTTGGTTTGATCAGAATTAATAATAATAAAGATAACTGTTATTTTAAGAAAAATGTTTGCTGAACTCTGTGCTTTATAGACACAATGTAGGTCGACTATATTAGACACATTTTATAAGAATTCCACTTTTAATTACAATAGGTTGTTTTTGAACTTAAATAACTGTAATAAGTATTACTGTAGTATATAGCACTATTCAAACATATAAAAATATCTAATCAGTCATTATCTTGGTCATTTAGAAGCAGTTTATAAAACAAAGAATGGAGGTTGGGAACTGTTCAGCCACTGAGTTCCTTTTCTTGGGAATTACCAATAATCCTGTGATCAAGGTGATTTTATTTACCACTTTTCTAATTGTCTATCTCATTATTCTTATTGAAAATCTTGGAATGATAATTTTGATCAGGATGGACCATCAGCTTCACATCCCAATGTACTTTTTCCTCAGCCACCTCTCTTTCTCTGATGTCTGCTACTCCTCTGCAGTTGGACCAAAGATGTTATTGGACCTGCTTGCCAAGAGCAGCAATTCAATTACTTTTCTTGGCTGTGTTCTTCAGTTCTTCATCTTCTGCATCTTTACAGATGTGGAGTGTATGCTGCTGGCAATGATGGCGTTTGATCGGTACAAGGCAATCAGCAACCCCTTGCTATATGCAGTAGATATGTCCAGCAAGGTGTGTTACCAACTTCTGGCTGTAGTTTACACAGTTGCCATTGTAGATGCTGTAGTACACACAACATTGACATTTCGTTTGTGTTTCTGTGGGTCCAAAGAAATCAACCACTTCTTCTGTGATTTACCTCCACTATACATGCTCTCCTGCTCTGACATACAAGTCAATGAGCTTGCCTTATTTACTGTTTTTGGTTTCATTGAACTGAGCACCATCTCAGGAGTACTTGTCTCTTACTGCTATATCATTCTATCAGTCCTGAAGATCCGTTCTGCTGAGGGCAGGTTCAAAGCTTTCTCCACCTGCACCTCTCATTTAACTGCAGTTGCAATTTTCCAGGGAACTATGCTTTTCATGTACTTTCGGCCAAGTTCTTCTTATTCTCTAGATCAAGACAAAATGACCTCACTGTTTTACACCTTGGTGATCCCTGTGTTGAACCCTCTGATTTACAGCCTGAGGAACAAGGATGTGAAAGAGGCACTCCAAAAACTGAAAACAAAAACTTGGTTCTAACCAATTATAACACATGTACATATCCACTTATTTAAAATTATTTTTTCTAGAAAATTATATTAATGACACAGAAAGATATTTTTTTATTTTAGTTTTAAAAATTTCTTTGTGCTAATATGCTACTGAAATTAGGTGTAACCTATCTTCAAATGTGCATTTTTATATAGCTCATATCAACATATGATTTTTTTCCTAACTTTAATTTTTTCTGATTATTTCTATGATACCAATTTAATTCAATTATTGTTTCACTTTGTGTTTATAATACAATTTTAGGAAACATTTATTGATATTTCTTTTTGGATATTTCATGCCCTATATTTTATAGTAAACCCAATGTTTTATTTCTTGTTACTTCATATACTTCTGGTAATTATATCCTGAATATATACACTTGAGGTTTTATAATCAGCCTTATGCTCTGAAATAAATGAAGTCTGTGCTATTATTTAATATTGGTGATTAAAAAAAATGTGCAAGAACAAGGAATAGTTGGTTTGAGACACAAGTTCCTGAATTAAACTAATGCATGATGAGATGGAAGAGTTAAATATTTACATGCACAAGCCTAGGGATTAAACTTAGATAGTCATTGAGATTTAAAAAAAAAAAACCTTGTCATTTTAAAACCAATGAAGTCCTACCAAGGTAGGCTGCAGAGTACTATCTATCTATCTATCTATCTATCTATCTATCTATCTATCTATCATCCATCTTCTAGCTACATATAAATATTTATATATTATATATTTATATATTCAGTATTTATAAATGTCACTTATATTTTCATGGCTGGCCATTTGACCCTAGACTACTAATTGCCATGGTTTTCCCTGGGGAAGACTATTTATCCCACTCACAACATCCCTTAATTATATGGGTTTTCTTGTTTGTTTTTGTTTTAGGGGATTTTTTTGTTTGTTTGGTTTTTTTTTTTGTTTTTTTTTTTGTTTGTTTGTTTTTTTTTTTTTTTTTTTTTTTTTTGCTGTAGGCTGTGTGGTGTTTCAGACACATTTACTTTACCATGACTAGTTTTATTCTTCTTATTCAACTTATGTTTAGGCAGTGTTGTAGGTAAAACTTTATGAGTATAGTCAGACTATAGCCATATAGCTAAGCATATAACAGCAATTAATGAAAATGGGTTCTCGAATGTGAAAGAATGCTAGTAAGAGTAGTTGGATGGTTTTGGGGGAAGGGATGGGAAAAAGGAGATTATGTGATTACAATATCAAAAATAAAAGAAGTAATTATCTTGTTAATTTCATAGAATGCTGAACTGGTTTGTATTTTAAACTATTTTTTAAAATGTACCAAGACTCTGGCATATTTACTCTGTATGATGCCATCTCTGACCAGCAACTATGCCACGATTTCTTCCAGGAAGCTTTGCTTTCTTCCCTTCACATATTCATCCTTGTTTAAATATAAGTATCTATTGTTTGTAATGATGTCCTTAAAGTACTATGTAATGTTTTCTTTCTTGACTAAATATACTCATATTTCAATATAAACATTTTTATCAGAATCTAGCCATTTAATACACTAATATAATATGTTGGACACAAAACGTGAAAACAAGGAGAAATAAAAAACCCAAGATGCTAGCTAGTTAGCATAACATTACTTGAGAATATACTAGATATTGATAAAATTAAAGTGTTTTGCACACACATACACATACAGACACACACACATGCCAGCCATGTACAAAAAATATCTCTTTTTTAAAAAGCTTGTAAAGCATTTTGCAGAGGACCAGCACTTTGCAGAGAGATCTGGGAAGACAGGAGACTGCAGAAGTGAAGACAGGATTAGCAAGGCATCTGGACCAACATTGAGCCTATCTGTGTGGCAAAATGTGTAGGCTGGTTTATACAGGAGTCACTTCAGACTTTTCCTAGACCAATAGGAATATTCACCACAGATATAGCTATGAATGTGCCTTCAGATGGCCTTGTCAGATCAGGGCAGCCACTATCACTAATATACCAGGTAAAACATGGAGAAAAGCAAAACTATAACCCTGATTTTTGGCACATGAAGTTCTGAGGTTTCAGTTCCTTGGAAGGGTCACAGGATCCCAGACCCAAGGAGCATCTCTGTGCTATGCTATCAATGACTGAGGCCGGACCTAAACAACAAGGAGGAGATTCTGAATCAGCTGGTGTCAGAGCAGTTCCTAACTGCATACCACCAGAGCTGCAGGCCTTCGTGAAGTAGAGCAGAGTGAAGAGCTGCAAAGAAAAACATGCTGAGGGATGGGAAATATCACAGTTGGTTCATAATCTACTCCCAACGACAGGCATACCTTCTTCGAGGTCCCAGCTTTGTGAAGGATGAAGCTGCAGAGTATAAATGGGATCATAGGATTTGTCCCAACAGAGGACAGCCGGGAGCTACAGAACTTCTCAGAGACTGAAGAGCCATCCACTAACCAGGAAGAGGACATTTTTCTGGGAGTAATTACTGAGAGGAGACAGCCAGACTACCTGAGATCAGACCAGAGACTGAGGAGTGACTCAGTTCCTGACTGGGAAGAGGCAGAGGCTTCTTTGTTTGTTGGTCAGGACCATCCAACACTGGGGCCTGCTGGTTCTCTCAGAGTAAAGGGTGCTGTGCTGTCCGAGGAAGATACTGTTTTGGATGCTGCACCATCATTATTCACCCATATTCTGGAAAGAGATTTAGCCTTGAATAGGGATCTTCAGGGTCTTCGTGGTTTCAACTTACTTCCCAAAGAGTGGCGTTTTATATGCACAATACAGAAGATGGGCTAGAGGCTGCTAATCTTGAGCCTGCTTACCCATAGCCTGTAGAGCAAGTTGACAGTCTTGCTGGCCAGACTCGGTTTCAGTGTACTGAATGCAAGAAGAGCTTTCTTTACAGGTCTCACTTTGACCTCCGTCAGAGTTTACACACAGAAGAGAGACCCTTCAAGTGCAACTTGTGCAGCAAGGCCTTTCTACAGTCCTCTGACCTGAGAGTCTACCAGCATGTCCATACTCGGGAGAAGCCTTACATGTATGCAGTCTGCGGAATGGAGTTTACCCACAGGTCCACCTTGCAGGGCCACATTCTGGTTCACATGAAGGATAATCCTTATGTGTGCAAGGATTGTGGGCAACGATTCAGCCACAAGGGCAACCTCATTGTCCATTTCCGCATCCATTGCGACTTGAGACCCTGCATCATTAAGAAGTGTAGCATGGCTTTCTGACAGCAGGGAACTTGGAAACAACACATGAAAACCTGCTCAAGAAATATAAAGGCATCTGCATAATTCTGGATCCATCCCCCCTCGCCCCCCTACCCCCGGAAAGACTAATAGGAAGTCTTTTCCCGGAGAAATGGAGGTTGGGTTGCCCTTATTCCATGAGCCCTTATCCTTTTATGGTCATTGTATAGAGTGTTCATTGGTGGTCTGTTTCACTATGCCCCGTGGGTTTTCATTTGTTTGAGATAGGGGTAGAACATATATACTAAAAGTTAAATGTTTTAAAATTAAATTTTTATTTAAGTTAAAAATAATAAATTAAAAGCTTATAGGGTTATCACATTTCCTTAAGCCCATGACCTATATAGTCTAAGATACTTAGCCATACTGGCATTGTCAGGTATAGGTTGTCTTGTGTGGGGAGCCGCCCTCACATTTGCCATTATAAGATGGCGCTGACAGCTGTGTTCTAAGTAGTAAACATAATCTGCACACGTGCAGGGGCAGTTTTCCCGCCATGTGTTCTGCCTTTCTTGTGATGACAACTGAGCCGATGGGCTGCAGCCAATCAGGGAGTAATACGTCCTAGGCGGAGGATAATTCTCCTTAAAAGGGACGGGGTTTTGCCATTCTTTTTCTCTCTCTTGCTTTCTTGTTCTTGCTTTCTTTTTCTCTCTCTTGCACTCTTGCTCTCTGGCTCCTGAAGATGTAAGCAATAAAGCTTTTGCCGCAGAAGATTCTGGTTTGTTGCGTTCTTCCTGGCCGGTCGCGCGAACGTGTGTAAGAGTTGGTGCCGAAACCCAGGACGAGAAGACCTGCGACGAGAAGACCCGGGACGAGAAGACCTGGAACGAGAAGACCTGGGACGAGAAAACCTGGGACGGTTACCATCACCGGCGCAAGGAAGATCCCTCATTCCGGAACCAGAACTGCGGGTCACTGTCATAAAGGTTCCCGTAAAACAGACTGTTGAGAAGGATTCAACGGTGTGGATTCAGAACTCTTCAGCTGGGGAACAGGGTACCCGTAAGTATAGCTTTACAAGGTAAGTCTGGTCTTGAACTTTCTAACGAAATTCAAGACAGTCTATCAGAAGTAAAGTGGGAAATAGCTTTACAAGGTACGTCTGGCCTTGAACTTTCTAACGAAATTCAAGACAGTCTATCAGAAGTAAAGTGGGAAATAGCTTTACAAGGTATGTTTGGCCTTGAACTTTCTCCAGTGTTAGGAGCCTTTTTGTTCCATTTCACGTGTTATCAAGCGGTTAAGGAAGGACTGAAAATTCTGGATGAAATTCAGGGCAATCTATCAGAAGTAAAGCGGGGAGAGAGAGTAGGAGCAAAGAGGAAATATGGTACACAAAATAAGTATACAGGCCTTTCCAAGGGTCTTGAACCCGAGGAAAAGTTTAGGACAGGTAAGAATACCTGGGGAGAGATTAGAAGGAAGGAAAAGAAAAAAGATAAATTAGCGGAGGTCTCTAGGAGAAGGAACCTATACTCATCACTAGATGAGCTCAAGGAGCCAGTTCTTAGTAGTTCTGAATCAGATGAAAAGGCTATTAGGGCCTGGAAGGCGCTCTCCCAAGCAGGTGAAGTCACTGGAAAACTAACAAATATCGTCCAGGGACCTCAGGAGTCCTTCTCAGATTTTGTGGCCAGAATGACAGAGGCAGCAGAGCGTATTTTTGGAGATTCAGAGCAAGCCACACCTCTGGTAGAATAGCTTATTTATGAGCAAGCCACGCAGGAATGCAGAGCGGCCATAGCCCCAAGAAAGAACAAAGGTTTACAAGACTGGCTCAGGGTTTGTCGGGAGCTTGGGGAACCTCTCACTAATGCAGGCTTAGCGGCCGCCATCCTCCAATCCCAAAAATGCTCCATGGGCAGAAATTAATCAACACATAGATCTTGTCCAGGAACAACTAGATGTATTATGGCAAATAGCTCAGCTGGGATGTGAACAAAAGTTTCTGGGATTGTCCGTTAAATTTACTAGGGCAGCTAATTTGTCAAAAAGTCTTTCTCAGTATATGTTACAGAATTGGACGGCTGAATTTGAACAGACCCTTCGGGAATTGAGACTTGCCATCATTCAGGTCAACTCCACGCGCTTGGACCTGTCCCTGACCAAAGGATTACCCAATTGGATCTCCTCAGCATTTTCCTTCTTTAAAGAATGGGTGGGATTGATATTATTTGGAGATACACTTTGCTGTGGATTAGTGTTGCTTCTCTGGTTGGTCTGTAAGCTTAAGGCCCAAACTAGGAGAGACAAGGTGGTTATTGCCCAGGCACTTGCAGCTCTAGAACATGGTGCTTCCCCTGATATATCTATGCTTAAGCAATAGGTCGCTGGCCATTCAGCTCTTGCACCCCACGAGGCTAGTCTCATTGCACGGGATAGAGTGAGTGTGCTTCAGCAGCCCAAGAGAGTTGCACGGCTAAGCACTGCAGTAGAAGGGCTCTGCGGCACATATGAGCCTATTCTAGGGAGACATGTCATCTTTCAAGAAGGTTGAGTGTCCAAGTGTCCTTCTCCCCAGGAAAAACGACACGGGAGCAGGTCAGGGTTGCTCTGGGTAAAAGCCTGTGAGCCTAAGAGCTAATCCTGTACATGGCTCCTTTACCTGCACACTGGGGATTTGACCTCTATCTCCACTCTCATTAATATGGGTGGCCTATTGCTCTTATTAAAATAAAAGGGGGATCTGTGGGGAGCCGCCCTCACATTTGCCATTATAAGATGGCGCTGTCAGCTGTGTTCTAAGTAGTAAACATAATCTGCACACGTGCAGGGGCAGTTTTCCGCCATGTGTTCTGCCTTTCTTGTGATGACAACTGAGCCGATGGGCTGCAGCCAATCAGGGAGTAATACGTCCTAGGCGGAGGATAACTCTCCTTAAAAGGGACGGGGTTTTGCCATTCTTTTTCTCTCTCTTGCTTTCTTGTTCTTGCTTTCTTTTTCTCTCTCTTGCACTCTTGCTCTCTGGCTCCTGAAGATGTAAGCAATAAAGCTTTTGCCGCAGAAGATTCTGGTTTGTTGCGTTCTTCCTGGCCGGTCGCGCGAACGCGTGTAAGAGTCTTGTATGGAATTCTTAAAGAATTAATAACAATATTACATAAAACCCCACCCTCATGGGTCACTCACCCCTTTGAATAAGAAAACATTAAAAGATAAAATATAAAAATAAAAATTTGCACTAATTTCAACCCAAGAAAATCTGAAAAAGTGGAAACTCAATGGAGTAGACATTCAAAGGGCAGATGGTACAGATTTGAAAATATTTCTTGCATTTTTTTAAGAAAACTTCCAGGAGGGGCTTTCGGTAGAGATCAATGGTTTAAGGGCTTGCTTTATATATGAGGACCTACATTGGATCCCTAGAACCCACAAAGTTAATAAACAAAAAATCCTGAGACTTATATAAAATGTCTCTGATTACTTTCTATTTTTTTATTACATATTTTCCTCAATTACCTTTCCAATGCTATCCCAAAAGTCCCCCATCCCCCCCCCCCACTCCCCTACCCACCCATTCCCACTTTTGGCCCTGGCTTTCCCCTGTACTGGGGCATATGAAGTTTGCGTGTCCAATGGGCATCTCTTTCCAGTGATGGCTTAATAAGCCATCTTTTGATACATATGCAGCTAGAGTCAAGAGCTCCGGGGTACTGGTTAGTTCATACTGTTGTTGCACCTACAGGGTTGCAGATCTCTTTAGCTCCTTGGGTACTTTCTCTAGCTCCTCCATTGGGGGCTCTGTGATCCATCGAATAGCTGACTGTGATCATCAACTTCTGTGTTTGCTAGGCCCCGGCATAGTCTCACAAGAGACAGCTATATCAAGGTCCTTTCAGCAAATGCTTGCTAGTGTATGCAATGGTGTCATTGTTTGGTGGCTAATTATGGGATGGATCCCTGGATACTGCAGTCTCTAGATGGTCCATTCTTTTGTCTCAGCTCCAAACTTTGTTTCTGTACCTCCTTCCATGGGTGATTGTTTCCAATTCTAAGAAGGGGCGAAGTGTCCACACTTTGGTCTTCGTTCTTCTTCAGTTTCATGTGTTTTACAAATTGTCTGTTATATCTCGGGTATACTAAGTTTCTGGGCTAATATCCACTTATCAGTGACTACATATCATTTGAGTTCTTTTGTGATTGTGTTACCTCACTCAGGATGATGCCCTCCAGGTCCAACCATTTGCCTAGGAATTTCATAAATTCATTCTTTTTAATAGCTGAGTAGTACTCCATTGTGTAAATGTATCACATTTTCTGTATCCATTCCTCTGTTGAGGGGCATCTGGTTTCTTTCCAGCATCTGGCTATTATAAATAATGCTGCTATGAACATAGTGGAGCATGTGTCCTTACCAGTTTGGACATCTTCTGGATATATGCCCAGTAGAGGTATTGTGGGATCCTCCGGTAGTACTATGACCAATTTTCTGAGGAACTGTCAGACTGATTTCCAGAGTGGTTGTACAAGCTTGCAATCCCACCAACAATGAAGGAGTGCTCCTCTTTCTCCACATCCTCGCCAGCATCTGCTCTCACCTGAATTTTTGATCTTAGCCATTCTGACTGGTGTGAGGTGGAATCTCAGGGTTGTTTTGATTTGCATTTCTTTGATGAATAAGGAAGCTGAGCATTTTTTCAGGTGCTTCTCAGCCATTCAGTATTCCTCAGGTGAGAATTCTTTGTTCAGTTCTGAGCCCCATTTTTTAAAGGGGTTATTTGATTTTCTGGAGTACACCTTCTTGAGTTCTTTAATTTATTGGATATTAGTCCCCTATCTGATTTAGGATAGGTAAAGATCCTTTCCCAATTGTTGGTAGCCTTTTTGTTTTATTGACGGTGTCTTTTGCCTTGCAGAAGCTTTGCAGTTTCATGAGGTCCCATATGTCAATTCTCGATCTTACAGCACAAGCCATTGTTGTTCTATTCAAGAATTTTTGCCCTGTGCCCATCTCTTCGAGGCTTTTCCCCACTTTCTCATCTATAAGTTTCAGTGTCTCTGGATTTATGTGGAGTTCCTTGATCCACTTAGATTTGAACTTAGTACAAGGAGATAGAAATGGATCAATTCACATTCTTCTACATGATAACCACCAGTTGTGCCAGCACCATTTGTTGAACATGCTGTCTTTCTTCCACTGGATGGTTTTGGCTCCCTTGTCTAAAATCAAGTGACCATAGTTGTGTTGGTTCATTTCTGGGTCTTCAATTCTATTCCATTGGTCTACTTGTCTGTTACTATACCAGTACCATGCAGTTTTTTTTTCTTTGTTTTTTTTTTTTTTTTTTTTTTTTTTTTTTTTTATCACAATTGCTCTGTAGTAAAGCTTTAGGTCAGGCATGGTGATTCCACCAAAGGTTCTTTTGCTATCCTAGGTTTTTTGTTATTCCCGATGAATTTGCAGATTCCTCTTTCTAATTCGTTGAAGAATTGAGTTGGAATTTTGATGGGGATTGCATTGAATCTGTAGACTGCTTTTGGCAAGATAGCCATTTTTACAGTGTTGATCCTGTCAATCCATGAGCATGGGAGATCTTACCATCTTCTGAGATCTTCTTTAAATTCTTTCTTCAGAGACTTGAAGTTCTTATCATACAGATCTTTCACTTCCTTAGAGTCACGCCAAGATAGTTTATATTATTTGTGACTATTGAGAAGGG
Organism: Mus musculus; assembly: GCF_000001635.26. Lineage (NCBI taxonomy): Eukaryota > Metazoa > Chordata > Mammalia > Rodentia > Muridae > Mus > Mus musculus. Next base: position 87,877,824 of record NC_000068.7, read on the forward strand.
TGTTGTTTCCCTAATTTCTTTTTCAGCCTGTTTATCTTTTGTGTAGAGAAAGGCCATTGACTTGTTTGAGTTAATTTTATATCCAGCTACTTCACGAAGCTGTTTATCAGGCTTAGGAGTTCTCTGGTGGAATTTTTAGGGTCACTTATATATACTATCATATCATCTGCAAAAAGTGATATTTTGACTTCTTCCTTTCCAATTTGTATCCCCTTGATCTCCTTTTGTTGTCTAATTGCTCTGGCTAGGACTTCAAGTACTATGTTGAAGAGGTAGGAAGAAAGAGGGCAGCCTTGTCTAGTCCCTGATTTTAGTGGGATTGCTTCCAGCTTCTCACCATTTAATTTGATGTTGGCTACTAGTGTGCTGTAGATTGCTTTTATCATGTTTAGGTATGGGCCTTGAATTCCTGATCTTTCCAAGACTTTTATCATGAATGGGTATTGGATCTTGTCAAATGCTTTCTCTGCATCTAAGGAGATAATTATGTTGTTTTTGTCTTTGAGTTTGTTTATATAACAATATTCCATATATTAAACCATCCCTGCATCATTGGAATAAAACCTACTTGGTCAGGATGGATGATTGCTTTAATGTGTTCTTGGATTCGGTTAGTTAGAATTTTATTGAGTATTTTTGCATTGATATTCATAAGGGAAATTGGTCTGAAGTTCTCTATCTTTGTTGGAACTTTCTGTGTTTTAATATCAGAGTAATTGTGGCTTCATAGAATGAGTTGGGTAGAGTTCCTTCTACTTCTATTTTGTGGAATAGTTTATGCAGAACTGGAACTAGAAATCTGCACTAAACCCATCTGGTCCTGGGCTTTTTTGGCTGGGAGACTATTAATGACTGCTTCTATTTCTTTAGGGGATATAGGACTGTTTAGATCGTTAACTTGATCCTGATTTAACTTTGGTACCTGGTATCTGTCTAGATATTTGTCCATTTCGTCCAGGTTTCCAGTTTTGTTGAGTATAGCCTTTTGTAGAAGGATCTGATGGTGTTTTGGATTTCTTCAGGATCTGTTTTTATGTCTCCCTTTTCATTTCTGATTTTGTTAATTAGGATTTTGTCCCTGTGCCCTCTAGTGAGTTTAGCTAATGGTTTATCTATCTTGTTGATTTTCTCACAGAACCAACTCCTCGTTTGGTTAATTCTTTGAATAGTTCTTCTTGTTTCCACTTGGTTGATTTTGCCCCTGAGTTTGATTATTTCCTGCTGTCTACTCCTCTAGGGTGAATTTCCTTCCTTTTTTTTCTAGAGCGTTTAGATATGTGGTTCAGCTGCTAGTGTATGCTCTCTCTAGTTTCTTTTTGGAAGCTCCCAGAGCTATGAGTTTCCCTCTTAGAAATGCTTTCATTGTGTCCCATAGGTTTGGATACATTTTGGCTTCATTTTCATTAAACAATAAAAAGTCTTTAATTTCTTTCTTTATTCCTTCCTTGACCAAGGTATCATTGAAAAGAGTGTTGTTCAGTTTCCACGTGAATGTTGGCTTTCTATTATTTATGTTATTATGAAGATCAGCCGTAGTCCATGGTGATCTGATAGGATGCATGGGACTATTTCAATATTTTTTATCTGTTGTGGCCTGTTTTGTGACCAATTATATGGTCAATTTTGGAGTAGGTCCCGTGAGGTTCTGAGAAGAAGGTATATCCTTTTGTTTTAGGATAAAATGTTCTGTAGATATCTTTTAAGTCTATTTGTTTCATAACTTCTGTTAGTTTCACTGTTTCCCTGTTTAGTTTCTGTTTCCACGATCTGTCCATTGATGAAAGTGGTGTGTTGAAGTCTCCCACTATTATTGTGTGAGGTGCAATGTGTGCTTTGAACTTTACTAAAGTGTCTTTAATGAATGTGGCTGCCCTTGCATTTGGAGCATAGATATTCAGAATTGAGAGTTCCTCTTGGAGGATTTTACCTTTGATGAGTATGAAGTGTTCCTCCTTGTCTTTTTTGATAACTTTGGGTTGGAAGTTGATTTTTTTTTCCATTTTTTATTAGGTATTTAACTCATTTACATTTCCAATGCTATACCAAAAGTCCCCCATATCCACCCACCCCCACTCCCCTGCCCACCCACTCCCCCTTTTTGGCCCTGGTATTCCCTTGTACTGGGGCATATAAAGTTTGCAAGTCCAATGGGCCTCTCTTTCCAGTGATGGCCGACTAGGCCATCTTTTGATATATATGCAGCTAGAGTCAAGAGCTCCGGGGTACTGGTTAGCTCATAATGTTGTTCCACCTATAGGGTTGCAGATCCCTTTAGCTCCTTGGCTACTTTCTCTAGCTCCTCCATTGGGAGCCCTATGATCCATCCATTAGCTGACTGTGAGCATCCACTTCTGTGTTTGCTGGGCCCCGGCATAGTCTCACAAGAGACAGCTACATCTGCGTCCTTTCAATAAAATCTTGCTAGTGTATGCAATGGTGTCAGCGTTTGGATGCTGATTATGGGGTGGATCCCTTTTTATTCAATATTAGAATGGCTACTCCAGCTTGTTTCTTCAGACCATTTGCTTGGAAAATTTTTTTCCAGCCTTTCACTCTGAGGTAGTGTCTGTCTTTTTCCCTGAGATGGGTTTCCTGTAAGCAGCAGAATGTTGGGTCCTGTTTGTGTAGCCAGTCTGTTAGTCTGTCTTTTTATTGAGGAATTGAGTCCATTGATATTAAGAGATATTAAGAAAAAGTAATTGTTGTTTCCTTTTATTTTTGATGTTACAGTTGGCATTCTGTCTTTGTGGCTGTCTTCTTTTTGGTTTGTTGAGGGATTACTTTCTTGCTTTTTCTAGGGTGTGATTTCCGTCCTTGTATTGTTTTTTTTTTTTTTTTTTTTTTTTTTTCTGTTATTATCCTTTGAAGGGCTGGATTCTGGAAATATAATGTGTGAATTTGGTTTTGTCGTGGAATACTTTGATTTCTCCATCTATGGTAATTGAGAGTTTGGCCGGGTATAGTAGCCTGGGCTGGCATTTGTGTTCTCTTAGTGTCTGTATAACATCTGTCCAGGCTCTTCTGGCTTTCATAGTCTCTGGTGAACAGTCTGGTGTAATTCTGATAGGCCTGCCTTTATATGTTACTTGACCTTTCTCCCTTACTGCTTTTAATATTCTCTCTTTATTTAGTGCATTTGTTGTTCTGATTACTATGTGTTGGGAGGAATTTCTTTTCTGGTCCAGTCTATTTGGACCTCTGTAGGCTTCCTGTATGTCCATGGGCATTTCTTTCTTTAGGTTTGGGAAGTTTTCTTCTATAATTTTGTTGAATATATTAGCTGGCCCTTTAAGTTGAAATTCTTCATCTTATCAACTCCTTTTATCCATAGGTTTGGTCTTCTCATTGTGTCCTGGATTTCCTGGATGTTTTGAGTTAGGATCTGTTTGCGTTTTGTATTTTCTTTGATTGTTGTGCAGATGTTCTCTATTGAATCTTTTGCACCTGAGATTCTCTCTTCCATCTCTTGTATTCTGTTGCTGATGCTTGCATCTATGGTTCCAGATTTCTTTCGTAGGGTTTCTATCTCCAGTTTTGCCTCACTTTGGGTTTTCTTTATTGTGTCTACTTCCCATTTTATGTCTTGGATGGTTTTATTCAATTCCATCACCTGTTTGGTTGTGTTTTCCTGCAATTCTTTAAGGAATTTTTGTGTTTCCTCTTTAAGGTCTTCGACCTGTTTAGCTGTGTTCTCCTGTATTTCTTTAAGTGAGTTATTAAAGTCCTTCTTGATGTCCTCTACCATCATCATGAGATATACTTTTAAATCCAAGTATTGCTTTTTGGGTGTGTTGGGGTGCCCAGGACTAGGTCGTTTTGGAGTGCTGCGTTCTGATGATGGTGAGTGGTCTTGATTTCTGTTAGTAGGATTCTTAAGTTTGCCTTTCACCATCTGGTAATCTCTGAAACGAGTTGTTATAGTAGTCTCTAGTTAGAGCTTGTTCCTCAGGTGACTCTGTTAGCCTATATCAGCAGACCTGAAAGACTAGCTCTCTCCTTAGCTTCAGTGGTCAGAGTATTCTCTGTGGGCAAGCTCTCTTCTTGCATGGAAGGTGCCCAGATATCTGGTGTTCGAACCTGTCTCCTGGCAGAGGTTGTGTTCCACTCATCAGAGGTCTTAGGATCCCGTGGGGGTTCCTGTGTGGGTCCTTGAGGGTGTCCAGAGACTCCGCTGGCAAGACACCCCGGTGCTGGAGTGGACTGGAAGGGACTTGTGCCCCTGTTCAGGCCGTGTTATCTGCTTCCCTAGTTAATGCAGTCTCAGGTCGCACGCGATTGGATTGGAAAGCAAGGGGTTTTTAAGAACTTGAAATTACACTCCTGTAGAAATAACGTCCATCACTTTAGCTATGTCTTCTTCTTTGCGTTTCTCACCAGATACCGACATATCAACAACACAGAAAAAGCTGATTACTTTCTAAATACATATACAAATCAAAGATGCTTTTTCCATCTTTTAAATGTTTTATTATTCAACAATTTCCTAACAGCTTATAGTTCTAATGTACTTTGATCATTCTTATCTTCCACTGCATTCTGTCATCCTATGAACAAATTCTTCTTCCCCCAAAAAATCTGCACATATTTAATGCTCTTTGGTTGTGATTTGCTGACTTTAATTAGAGCATTTTGAAAGATATTTAGTGAGAGTTTATTGGGCACGTAATGACATGTCATATCTAGAACACTTTACAACACATTTTCCTATTCTGTTTCTCATACTTATTTTTTCTGTGATATTTCCTGAAATTTAGAGCTCAGTTTAGGGCTGATTATTAATCAATACTTTATTCTTATTTCTTTGTCCAAAGATGAATTTTTTTACTAATTATTGCCAACTCTGCACAAAGCTTCTTCTACTAATACTGTTAGTAGCATAAATCCACTTCTATAATCACAAATGTTTAGAAGACAGTTCAACAGCATGTTCATTTACAATATGATAGTAGTTATTTCCCCAGGACCTATGATCTCCCTAGCTATTAAAGTTTGTTGTGTTGTGTTGTTTTGTGTTTTGTTTTGTCTCATTCTTAAGATGTTCACTCTTTGCAGACTCATGCACATATATTCTGCTTTCAGTATTGTTTTGCAAATTGTACACAGACAAAAGTTAGAAACTATTTTTTATTATTTATTTATTATATGTAAGTACACTATAGCTGTCTTCAGACACTCCAGAAGAGGGAGTCAGATCTCGTTACAGATGGTTGTGAGCCACCATGTGGTTGCTGGGATTTGAACTCCAGACCTTTGGAAGAGCAGTCAGGTGCTCTTACCCACTGAGCCATCTCACCAGCCCAGTTAGAAACTTTTTTAATAAAAGAAATTGCATTTATAAATTATCTGTATTAGAATATAAGAAATCTCCAGTTATAGATAATTAATGCCCATGCTGTACAACAGATACCTTCTATTTTAGTTGCTAACAAAGGGCTACACAATTCAAAAAAACAAAAACAAAAAAAAAAAAAAAAGATTTACACTAGAGAGGGGTGGGGCTCATGAAAAATAAGAAAACATTTAGTTATCCATACCATTGATGATTCTGTTCATCAATAAGAATGTCATGTCTGACAAGTTTGTATTGTAACTAGCAAGCATCACAATGAGACTATTGCTGACTTATCCCCCACAGAAGCCTGAATAGTACCTTCAAGTAATATGAAGACTGTGCATCAGGAGAGATACTTCTAGCTGATCTACCTTCACTTATGGATCTATAATATGGAAGCTTCAGCTGTCTTAAGCAATAGGATTTTACTATCATGTTAATAGAAGTAATCACGTGTCCAAGGGAATCTCTTGTTCTTCCTGATTTAAAAAAATTCATAGGGGTATGAGATATATTACATACTTATTATTGAAATATTTCTTTTTTAATAACCTATTTTTTTGAATAGCATTTTCTCTCCATGCAGAGGGTTTTTATTCAAATACTTTTCAAAGATATATTCTTAAATGATATTACAGAATAGTCAGTCTCTGGGTGTTTTTATTATTGCCATTCATTTTAAAGATCATGTATTATTATATATATGATTGAGATTTACCTTTTTAATTTTACTATACATAAATTATCTAATGACTCATGTCTTTCTCTTGAGAAAATATGGAAAGAGATTCACATTTGATGAACCATATTAGATAGAAAAAAACTTTTTTTCTTTTTTTTTTCCATTTTTTATTAGGTATTTAGCTCATTTACATTTCCAATGCTATACCAAAAGTCCCCCATACACACCCACCCCCACTCCCCTACCCACCCACTTCCCCTTTTTGACCCTGGCGTTCCCCTGTACTGGGGCATATAAAGTTTGCGTGTCCAATGGGGCTCTCTTTCCAGTGATGGCCTACTAGGCCATCTTTTGATACATATGCAGCTAGAGTCAAGAGCTCCGGGGTACTGGTTAGTTCATAATGTTGTTCCACCTATAGGGTTGCAGATCCCTTTGGCTCCTTGGGTACTTTCTGTAGCTCCTCCATTGGGAGCCCTGTGATCCATCCATTAACTGACTGTGAGCATCCACTTCTGTGTTTGCTAGGCCCCGGCATAGTCTCACAAGAGACAGCTACATCTGGGTCCTTTCGATAAAATCTTGCTAATGTATGCAATGGTGTCAGTGTTTGGATGCTGATTATGGGGTGGATCCCTGGATATGGCAGTCTCTACATGGTCCATCCTTTCATCTCAGCTTCAAACTTTGTCTCTGTAACTCCTTCCATGGGTGTTTTGTTCCCACTTCTAAGGAGGGGCATAGTGTCCACACACCAGTCTTCATTTTTCTTGAGTTTCATGTGTTTAGCAAATTGTACCTTATATCTTGGGTATCCTAGGTTTGGGGCTAATATCCACTTATCAGTGAGTACATATTGTGTGAGTTCCTTTGTGAATGTGTTACCTCACTCAGGATGATGCCCTCCAGGTCCATCCATTTGGCTAGGAATTTCATAAATTCATTCTTTTTAATAGCTGAGTAGTACTCCATTGTGTAGATGTACCACATTTTCTGTATCCATTCCTCTGTTGAGGGGCATCTGGGTTCTTTCCAGCTTCTGGCTATTATAAATAAGGCTGCTATGAACATAGTGGAGCATGTGTCATTCTTACCAGTTGGGACATCTTCTGGATATATGCCCAGGAGAGATATTGCTGAATCCTCCGGTAGTACTATGTCCAATTTTCTGAGGAACCGCCAGACTGATTTCCAGAGTGGTTGTACAAGCCTGCAATCCCACCAACAATGGAGGAGTGTACCTCTTTCTCCACATCCACGCCAGCATCTGCTGTCACCTGAATTTTTGATCTTAGCCATTCTGACTGGTGTGAGGTGGAATCTCAGGGTTGTTTTGATTTGCATTTCCCTGATGATTAAGGATGTTGAACATTTTTTCAGATGCTTCTCTGCCATTCCGTATTCCTCAGGTGACAATTCTTTGTTCAGTTCTGAGTCCCATTTTTTAATGGGGTTATTTGATTTTCTGAAGTCCACCTACTTGAGTTATTTATATATGTTGGATATTAGTCCCCTATCTGATTTAGGATAGGTAAAGATCCTTTCCCAATCTGTTGGTGGTCTTTTTGTCTTATTGACGGTGTCTTTTGCCTTGCAGAAAATTTTGGAGTTTCATTAGGTCCCATTTGTCACTTCTCGATCTTACAACACAAGCCATTGCTGTTCTGTTCAGGAATTTTTCCCCTGTGCCCATATCTTCAAGGCTTTTCCCCACTTTCTCTTCTATATGTTTCAGGGTCTCTGGTTTTATGTGAAGTTCCTTGATCCACTTAGGTTTGAACTTAGTACGAGGAGATAAGTATGGATCGAATTCGCATTCTTCTACATGATAACAACCAGTTGTGCCAGCACCATTTGTTGAAAATGCTGTCTTTCTTCCACTGGATGGTTTTAGCTCCCATTTCGAAGATCAAGTGACCATAGGTGTGTGGGTTCATTTCTGGGTCTTCAATTCTGTTCCATTGGTCTACTTGTCTGTCTCTATACCAGTACCATGCAGTTTTTTTTTTTTTCATTTTTTATTAGGTATTTCGCTCATTTACATTTGCAATGCTATACCAAAAGTCCCCCATAGCCACCCACCCCCTCTCCCCTACCCACCCACTCCCCTTTTATGGCCCTGGCGTTCCCCTGTACTGGGGCATATAAAGTTTGCGTGTCCAATGGGCCTCTCTTTCCAGTGATGGCCGACTAGGCCATCTTTTGATGCATATGCAGCTAGAGTCAAGAGCTCCGGGGTACTGGTTAGTTCATAATGTTGTTCCACCTATAGGGTTGCAGATCCCTTTAGCTTCTTTGGTACTTTCTCTAGCTCCTTCATTGGGGGCCATGTGATCCATCCAATAGCCGACTGTGAGCATCCACTTGTATGTTTGCTAGGTCCAGGCCTACTCTGACAAGAGACAGCTATATCAGGGTCCTTTCAGCATAATCTTGCTAGTGTATGCAATGGTGTCAGCATTTGGAAGCTGATTATGGGATGGATCCCCGGATATGCTAGTGTCTACATGGTCCATCCTTTTATCTCAGCTCCAAACTTTGTCTCTGTAACTCCTTCCAAGGGTGTTTTGTTCCCTCTTCTAAGGAGGGGCATAGTGTTCACACTTCAGTCTTCATTTTTCTTGAGTTTCATGTGTTTAGGAAATTGTATCTTATATCTTGGGTATCTTAGGTTTTGGGCTAATATCCACTTATCAGTGAGTACATATTGTGTGAGTTCGTTTGTGAATGTGTTACCTCACTCAGGATGATGCCCTCCAGGTCCATCCATTTGGCTAGGAATTTCATAAATTCATTTTTTTTAATAGCTGAGTAGTACTCCATTGTGTAGATGTACCACATTTTCTGTATCCATTCCTCTGTTGAGGGGCATCTGGGTTCCTTCCAGCTTCTGGCTATTATAAATAAGGCTGCTATGAACATAGTGGAGCATGTGTCCTTCTTACCAGTTGGGGCATCTTCTGGATATATGCCCAGGAGAGGTATTGCTGGATCCTCCGGTAGTACTATATCCAGTTTTCTGAGGAACCGCCAGACTGATTTCCATAGTGGTTGTACAAGCCTGCAATCCCACCAACAATGGAGGAGTGTTCCTCTTTCTCCACATCCACGCCAGCATCTGCTGTCACCTGAATTTTTGATCTTAGCCATTCTGACTGGTGTGAGGTGGAATCTCAGGGTTGTTTTGATTTGCATTTCCCTGATGATTAAGGATGTTGAGCATTTTTTCAGGTGCTTCTCTGCCATTCGGTATTCCTCAGGTGAGAATTTTTTGTTCAGTTCTGAGCCCCATTTTTTAATGGGGTTATTTGATTTTCTGAAGTCCACCTTCTTGAGTTCTTTATATATGTTGGATATTAGTCCCCTATCTGATTTAGGATAGGTAAAGATCCTTTCCCAATCTGTTGGTGGTCTTTTTGTCTTATTGACGGTGTCTTTTGCCTTGCAGAAACTTTGGAGTTTCATTAGGTCCCATTTGTCAATTCTCGATCTTACAGAGCAAGCCATTGCTGTTCTGTTCAGGAATTTTTCCCCTGTACCCATATCTTCAAGGCTTTTCCCCACTTTCTCCTCTATAAGTTTCAGTGTCTCTGGTTTTATGTGAAGTTCCTTGATCCACTTAGATTTGACCTTAGTACAAGGAGATAAGTATCGATCGATTCGCATTCTTCTACATGATAACAACCAGTTGTGCCAGCACCAATTGTTGAAAATGCTGTCTTTCTTCCACTGGATGGTTTTAGCTCCCTTGTCGAAGATCAAGTGACCATAGGTGTGTGGGTTCATTTCTGGGTCTTCAATTCTATTCCATTGGTCTACTTGTCTGTCTCTATACCAGTACCATGCAGTTTTTATCACAATTGCCCTGTAGTAAAGCTTTAGGTCAGGCATGGTGATTCCACCTGAGGTTCTTTTATCCTTGAGAAGAGTTTTTGCTATCCTAGGTTTTTTGTTATTCCAGATGAATTTGCAAATTTCTCCTTCTAATTCGTTGAAGAATTTAGTTGGAATTTTGATGGGGATTGCATTGAATCTGTAGATTGCTTTTGGCAAGATAGCCATTTTTACAATGTTGATCCTGCCAATCCATGAGTTTGGGAGATCTTTCCATCTTCTGAGATCTTCTTTAATTTCTTTCTTCAGAGATTTGAAGTTTTTATCATACAGATCTTTCACTTCCTTAGTTAGAGTCACGCCGAGATATTTTATATTATTTGTGACTATTGAGAAGGGTGTTGTTTCCCTAATTTCTTTCTCAGCCTGTTTATTCTTTGTGAAGAGAAAGGCCATTGACTTGTTTGAGTTAATTTTATATCCAGCTACTTCACCAAAGCTGTTTATCAGGTTTAGGAGTTCTCTGGTGGAAATTTTAGGGTCACTAATATATACTATCATATCATCTGCAAAAAGTGATATTTTGACTTCCTCTTTTCCAATTTGTATCCCCTTGATCTCCTTTTGTTGTCGAATTGCTCTGGCTAATACTTCAAGTATTATGTTGAAAAGGTAGGGAGAAAGTGGGCAGCCTTGTCTAGTCCCTGATTTTAGTGGGATTGCTTCCAGCTTCTCTCCATTTACTTTGATGTTGGCTACTGATTTGCTGTAGATTGCTTTTATCATGTTTAGGTATGGGCCTTGAATTCCTGATCTTTCCAAGACTTTTATCATGAATGGGTGTTGGATCTTGTCAAATGCTTTTTCTGCATCTTACGAGATGATCATGTGGTTTTTGTCTTTGAGTTTGTTTATATAATGGATTACATTGATGGATTTTCGTATATTAAACCATCCCTGCATCCCTGGAATAAAACCTACTTGGTCAGGATGGATGATTGCTTTAATGTTTTCTTGGATTCGGTTAGCGAGAATTTAATTGAGGATTTTTGCATCGATATTCATAAGAGAAATTGGTCTGAAGTTCTCTATCTTTGTTGGATCTTTCTGTTGTTTAAGTATCAGAGTAATTGTGGCTTCATAAAATGAGTTGGGTAGAGTACCTTCTACTTCTATTTTGTGAAATAGTTTGTGCAGAACTGGAATTAGATCTTCTTTGAAGGTCTGATAGAACTCTGCACTAAACCCGTCTGGTCCTGGGCTTTTTTTGGCTGGGAGACTATTAATAACTGCTTCTATTTCTTTAGGGGATATGGGACTGTTTAGATGGTCAACTTGATCCTGATTCAACTTTGGTACCTGGTATCTGTCCAGAAATTTGTCCATTTCGTCCAGGTTTTCCAATTTTGTTGAGTATAGCCTTTTGTAGAAGGATCTGATGGTGTTTTGGATTTCTTCAGGATCTGTTGTTATGTCTCCCTTTTCAGTTCTGATTTTGTTAATTAGGATTTTGTCCCTGTGCCCTCTAGTGAATCTAGCTAAGGGTTTATTTATCTTGTTGATTTTCTCAAAGAACCAACTCCTTGTTTGGTTAATTCTTTGAATAGTTCTTCTTGTTTCCACTTGGTTGATTTCACCCCTGAGTTTGATTATTTCCTGCTGTCTACTCCTCTTGGGTGAATTTGCTTCCTTTTTTCTAGAGCTTTTAGATGTGTTGTCAAGTTGCTAGTTTGTGCTCTCTCCCGTTTCTTCTTGGAGGCACTCAGAGCTATGAGTTTCCCTCTTAGAAATGCTTTCATTGTGTCCCATAGGTTTGGGTACGTTGTGGCTTCATTTTCATTAAAATCTAAAAAGTCTTTAATTTCTTTCTTTATTCCTTCCTTGACCAAGGTATCATTGAGAAGAGTGTTGTTCAGTTTCCACGTGAATGTTGGCTTTCCATTATTTGTGTTGGTATTGAAGATCAGTCTTAGGCCATGGTGGTCTGATAGGATACATGGGACAATTTCAATATTTTTGTATCTGTTGAGGCCTGTTTTGTGACCAATTATATGGTCAATTTTGGAGAAGGTCCCGTGAGGTGCTGAGAAGGTATATCCTTTTGTTTTAGGATAAAATGTTCTGTAGATATCTGTCAGGTCCATTTGTTTCATAACTTCTGTTAGTTTCACCATGTCCCTGTTTAATTTCTGTTTCCACGATCTGTCCATTGATGAAAGTGGTGTGTTGAAGTCTCCCACTATTATTGTGTGAGGTGCAATGTGTGCTTTGAGCTTTACTAAAGTGTCTTTAATGAATGTGGCTGCCCTTGTATTTGGAGCGTAGATATTCAGAATTGTGAGTTCCTTTTGTTGGATTTTACCTTTGATGAGTATGAAGTGTCCCGCCTTGTCTTTTTTGATAACTTTGGGTTCGAAGTCGATTTTATCCGATATTAAAATGGCTACTCCAGCTTGTTTCTTCAGACCATTTGCTTGGAAAATTGTTTTCCAGCCTTTCACTCTGAGGTAGTGTCTGTCTTTTTCTCTGAGATGGGTTTCCTATAAGCAGCAGAATGTTGGGTCCTGTTTGCGTAGCCAGTTGTTAGTCTATGTCTTTTTATTGGGGAGTTGAGACCATTGATATTAAGAGATATTAAGGAAAAGTAATTGTTGCCTCCTGTTATTTTTGTTGTTAAAGTTGGCATTCTGTTCTTGTGGCTGTCTTCTTTTTGGGTTGTAGAGGGATTACTTTCTTGCTTGTTCTAGGGAGTGATGTCTGTCCTTGTATTGCTTCTTTTCTGTTATTATCCTTTGAAGGGCTGGATTCGTGGAAAGATATTGTGTGAATTTGGTTTTGTCGTGGAATACTTTGGTTTCTCCATCTATGGTAATTGAGAGTTTGGCCGGGTATATTAGCCTGGGCTGGCATTTGTGTTCTCTTAGTGTCTGTATAACATCTGTCCAGGCTCTTCTGGCTTTCATAGTCTCTGGTGAAAAGTCTGGTGTAATTCTGATAGGCCTGCCTTTATATGTTACTTGACCTTTCTCCCTTACTGCTTTTAATATTCTCTCTTTATTTAGTGCATTTGTTGTTCTGATTATTATGTGTCGGGAGGAATTTCTTTTCTGGTCCAGTCTATTTGGAGTTCTGTAGGCTTCTTGTATGAACATGGGCATTTCTTTCTTTATGTTTGGGAAGTTTTCTTCTATTATTTTGTTGAAGATATTAGCTGGCCCTTTAAGTTGAAAATCTTCATTCTCATCAATTCCTATTATCCGTAGGTTTGGTCTTCTCATTGTGTCCTGGATTTCCTGGATGTTTTTAGTTAGGATCTTTTTGCATTTTGTATTATCTTTGATTGTCGTGCCGATGTTCTCTATGGAATCTTCTGTGCGTGAGATTCTCTCTTCCATTTCTTGTATTCTGTTGCTGATGCTCGCATCTATGGTTCCAGATCTCTTTCCTAGGGTTTCTATCTCCAGCGTTGCTTCGCTTTGGGTTTCCTTTATTGTGTCTACTTCCCCTTTTAGTTCTAGTATGGTTTTGTTCATTTCCATCACCTGTTTGGATGTGTTTTCCTGTTTTTCTTTAAGGACTTCTACCTGTTTGTTTGTGTTTTCCTGCTTTTCTTTAAGGGCCTGTAACTCTTTAGCAGTGCTCTCCTGTAATTCTTTAAGTGACTTATGAAAGTCCTTCTTGATGTCCTCTATCATCATCATGAGAAATGTTTTTAAATCTGGGTCTAGATTTTCGGTTGTGTTTGGGTGCCCAGGACTAGGTGGAGTGGGAGTGCTGTGTTCTGACGATGGTGAGTGGTCTTGATTTCTGTTAGTAGGATTCTTATGTTTGCCTTTCGCCATCTGGTAATCTCTGAAGCTAGCTGTTATAGTTGTCACTGTTAAGAGCTTGCTCTTCAGGTTACTCTGTTAGTGTCTATAAGCAGACCTGGGAGGGTAGCTCTCTCCTTAGTTTCAGTGGGCAGAGTATTCTCTGCAGGCAAGCTCTCTTCTTGCAGGGAGGGTACCCAGATATCTGGTGTTCGAACCAGACTCCTGGCAGATGTTGTGTTCCACTCACTAGTGGTCTTAGGATCCCATGTGGAATCCTGTGTGGGCCCTTGCGGGTGTCAGGCGACTCCACTGGCAAGGTACCCTGGGGCTTGAGTGGAGATGAAGGGGCTTGTGCCCCAGGTCAGGCCCGGGTAGTCTGCTTCCCTATTTCCCGCATTCTCAGGTTCCGCGTGATTGGATTGGGGCAGGCGCTGTGTTCCACTCACCAGAGGTCTTAGGATCCCGTGGGGAATCCTGTGTGGGCCCTTGTGGGTGTTGGGCGAGTTGGCTGGTAAGGTACACTTGGGCTCGAGTGGAGCAGAAGGGGCTTGTGCCCCAGGTCAGTCCCCGGGTAGCCTGCTTCCCTATTTCCTGCGGTCTCAGGTTCCGCGTGATTGGATTGGGGCAGGTGCTGTGTTCCACTCACCAGAGGTCTTAGGATCCCATGGGAAATCCTGTGTGGGCCCGTGCGGGTGTTGGGCGAGTCCGCTGGCAAGGTACATTCGGGCTCCAGAAAAATATTTATTAACAATATGTTACATAAGAATCTTATACAAACCAAAAATCATACACAGGCTGGACCTAACCCCAGACATATAACATTTGGAATGTTAACTAATATATAGAATATAGAAGTGAAGAAAATTCCACACAGTTTTAAAGGATATAAATTGATATATTTGTATAAATGCATGAGGAGCTGCTCCAGAAGTGGAAAACAAAATTACACTATGGCCCAAGAATCTTTTTTTTTCTTTTTTTTCTTTTTTTTCTAGTTAGATATTTTCTTCATTTACATTTCCAATGCTATCCCAAAAGTTCCCCATACCCACACCTACCACTCCCCTACCCACCCACTCCCAATTCTTGGCCCTGGTGTTCCCCTGTACTGAGGAAAAATTTTACAAGACCAATGGGCCTCTCTTTCCACTGATGGCCGACTAGGCCATCTTCTGATACATATGCAGCTAGAGACACGAGTTCCAGGGAGGTATTGGTTAGTTCATATTGTTGTTCCATCTATAGGGCTGCAGATCCCTTCAGCTCCTTGGATACTTTCTCTAGGTCAAAGAATCTTAACACTGGATGTTCTCTAAGAGATATAAACTCAGTATCAGCAAGCACTATTTGCACCACCACAGTCCACTGCAACATTTTTCACAGCAACCAAATATGGAATCAACCTTTGTGCATCTATTACAGATGAACAGATAGAGAAAATCAGTCACTAACACATAATGACTAGAAGAATGTAATGTATGAATCCAACTTCTATGGGAGTCTCATCTTACAGATGCTACCAGGCACCGTATTGAACACTACACTTTAATCCTGAGGTAGCAGACTGGCCTCTGTAACATTCACCTGAAAAGTGGGTCTACATCAGAAGAGTGCCACATCTGTTCCCCTTCTGCCTGGGACTCAGAGACTCAAGCTTCATCTCTTGATATAAATATCACCATTCAAAAGGTGTAAAAAGAGGTTCCCTCATCTGTCACATGATGTTGAGGCCTGAACTCCCCTGCTATGTCATGGCCCCTCTGTCTGTCCATAGCATTAATAACACTTATAATAAACTCCTTAGTCTCTAATACACCAACACAGCTTCCTCTTAAATCATTTATGTGCTTCTTCCACCTAACCATGACATGGAGGAGGAATGGAGGGAGGGATAGGGAGAGAAGGAGGTAGCAAGGAAGGAAGGAATGGAAGGAAAGATAAGAAAAACACTGGTTTCCTAAGGTTTCTAGAAGTATATATGAAATGATCTGGTGTGGTGAAATTACAAAATAATAGTGTACTTTCATTTCAAAGTAAATCTGAAGGAGCTTTGCTTTAGACAAGATGCTGTTGAGTTTTAATATAAGTAATGATTTTGAGTCTACCCCTCTTTATTTGCAGCATAGCTGACTAGCCTGTTAATTCATGAATTACAATTAATATCTTCATATCTTGAGACCCTAACTCACAAAAATATGATAGTATCAGGTGGTGTCCTTTAAACATACTTCTTTCATAATAAAGATACACCAGCAATTTGTTCTTTCTCAATATAGGATAGGAAAACAATAATCTCAATAAACCAGAGAGTACAAGTCCACCAGTCTTTGAAACAGCACATTCTGGGTTATAAACATCCCACTTTTTGATATTGAGATAAATTTTAGCTCAGAATAAACAGTTAGGATATACACTTTGTATTAATATCTCATACCACGTCAACCAACATGGCAGAAAACCTCATATGGAACATTTCGTAACATAAGCAAACTAGTATAGCACTGAACTACCTATAACTAAATATGTCAATTTTATGCATTTCATTGTCTTTTTCTCTTACAGTAATTAAAGACTATTTCATCATCATATGAATTTATATTTTTTGGTGAAGTGAGTATGAACTAAGTAGAAAGAAATCAACATAGTATAAGAGGATGAGCAAAATTACTATAAACTAATGTGATTGTAACCATTAACTCTATGAATGTATGAATTTCAAATTGCATTCTGAGGAGCTATTTAAAAATATTTATGACTGAAATAGAAGCATGAAAAAAATGACTAAACCTGGGCATACATCAAAATTCTTGTTTAAACCTGAACCTGCAAATGTAATCCTCATTAATTCTCTAGTTTTAAATATCTCTATATTACACTATATTGTGCTTACCAGTGTCTAGTGACAAGCACTATTTGAATATTGTAGCACTGATGACTGTTGATATAGTTAAGCTATAATTACCTATTAATATCTTAAACCGAGTATCTGTCCTTGTTACTGGAGTACCTAAATAAAAGAATAAAAATGAGTTGGCATATTGTATGGCTACAAATAATACATATCTATTTCAATATCTTAATATAAAAGTTGGATTTAATGTAGTTTTATGTACTGTGTTTTCTACCCATATATTACTATTTTGATAATCAAAAATACAGTATTGATAATTTTGAAAACATATGCATTCCTCTGTTTGTTTGAAAGAATTGCTTTGTTTTGTAACCTTTATTTGTCCTGAAATAGGGATATCAATTTTGTTAATCTAATTAAGCCATACAGTACACATAAAAACATAATTTCAACTTTTGTTGAAGTTGCTATATTATCTCATGGGAAAAGAAACATCAAGTAATCTAATTAACCATTGATGAAGAAAAGAGTGTATCAAAGGCAGAAGTTTATCATACTTAAGTCCCAGTTGTCTCAGAGTGAAAATAAAATGTCATCCACGTAATTCATATGTCACTGATGAGAATAGAAAGATTCATCACAGGTATGTTAGTTCTTTCTTCCTTCCTTATTTCTGTATTATTTATTGAGTAATCATTTTTATTTTTAAATAATGTATCTTTCTTTGAGAAATGGAAGAATTGTTATTGTTTAATATGCATGTAAACAACTCATGCAGTTAATTTTAAATTATAATGTAGAGAGCAGTGACATTTTCTTGCTGATACTATGAGATTGAATTACTTCACTTGTTATTTGTATAAACACTTTAAAAAGAAATTACTTATTCGTATTTTAATCAGAAGCCACTAGTAAATTATTGTTTCCTATTGCTCTACAGTAATGATATGCATGAAAATTTGTGTTGTATTAGATAATAATACAGTTAGCTATCAAATAGTAATTACAGTATATATGCAATAAATAGTGTATATAAGTCTAGAATAATTAAAAATCAGATTTCCATCCGTATACCAATATTTGCATACAAAGAGCAGACATACTTATAGAAGCCCAATGACATGTATATATACACATATGAGTACAAATACAAAAAGAGAACTAGATATCTGTAATCTTAGAAAGTGTCATTGTACCTTTCTATTTATATTTAACAACACCTGGAAGCAGAGAACAAATGAGAAGCCACTGTACTTAGAAGAATTCTTATTCTATATTGCATAATCTCATGTCTTTTCACTTTCCAAATGTTCTCTCAGGTATCACTTGGAATCTGGTAAATTTAAGAAAGGGCTTACAAAAATTCTGACAGAGGAGTGAAGGCAAAATATATTTTATTATTAAATAATACCTTGACAACATATTATCAGAATAATTTCCATTTATTAATTTATATGCAACCACAATAATAGTGTTTGAATTATATTGTGTTTCTAAAGGCAATGGATATGTTCTTTTGATAAAAGAATCATATATCTTCTGAGTTTTTGCTCTTTATTCTTGTATTGCTTTGAATCAGAATAAATATTTAATTTATTCAAATATAGTCCCTAAGGGTAGGCAAGATTTGTCAAAATAACTCATAATTAACTTTGTACAATTTAAAAACAATCATTAACAACCTACATTAAACATTTTATAATAATGTCTCCTTGAAAGGAATATTTTTCTGTGCTGTTTCCTGAAGACCAACAGTTTACAGGAAAAAAAAATATAATTATATATCATGGCATGGACATAAAAGGAAACAATCTCTAACTTATCCTCCTTTTGATTATTTGCATGCAGTTTATAAAACAAAGAAGAATGGAGGTTGGAAACTGTTCAGCCACTGAGTTTCTTCTCTTGGGAATTACCAATAATCCTGTGATCAAGGTGATTTTATTTACTACTTTTCTAATTGTTTATCTCATAATTCTTATTGAAAATCTTGGGATGATCATTTTGATAAGAATGAACTCCCAGCTTCACACACCGATGTACTTTTTTCTCAGCCACCTCTCTTTCTCTGATATCTGTTATTCTACTGCAGTTGGACCCAAGATGTTGGTGGGCCTTATATTCAAGAACAATTCAATTCCATTTATTGACTGTGCTGTGCAGTTCTTTATCTTCTGCATTTTTACCGATGCTGAGTGTGTGCTACTGGCAGTGATGGCTTTTGACAGGTATAAGGCCATCAGCAACCCCTTGATGTATGCGGTAGATATGTCCAGAGTGGTATGCTATCAGCTCCTGGCTGTGGTTTATCTGGTTGGAATGGTAGATGCTTTGACACATACAACGTTGACATTTCACTTGTGTTTCTGTCAGTCCAAAGAAATCAACCATTTCTTCTGTGATGTTCCTCCTCTCCTATTACTATCTTGTTCAGATACAGAGGTCAATGAACTAGTTATATTCACCCTATTTGGGTTTATTGAGCTGAGCACCATCTCGGGAGTCCTGGTCTCTTACTGTTACATCATCTCATCAGTTTTGAAGATTCGCTCTGCTGAGGGCAGATTCAAAGCATTCTCCACCTGTACCTCCCATCTAACTGTTGTTGCAATTTTCCAGGGAACAATGCTCTTCATGTATTTCCGGCCAAGTTCTGCTTATTCCCTGGATCAAGACAAAATGACCTCATTATTCTATACTCTTGTGATCCCCATGCTCAACCCGTTGATTTACAGCCTCAGGAATAAGGATGTTAAAGCAAGTGTAAAAAGGTCCCTGAAAAGTAGAATTTCATTTTAAGTCAATAGTTGTATGTCACATATGCATATACATTTCAATATAAATACATAAGCAGATATTTGTTTCTACAAATCATGTATTATATAGATCTAAGGCTCAAGTGGCTGTTTATTGTAATGCATACTTTAGTCGCTGCTTCTTAGAAATCATTTGTAGTTTTAAAAACTTTTCTGAATTTCATTATATTATATGTACAGGTGTGTGCATGTGCTGTTTTCTTTTCATTTTTTAATACTATGAACTTGAAAGGCAGAGAAAGGAAAGAAAATATGTTTGCAACTATGCACCCAAGAAAAGCAGACTATAACATATGCACCTTTACCTTCAGTCCTATACACTAAGAAGGAAATAATGAAGAACTATAGATAAAATGATTAACTGCAGAGGCAGAAGCTAGAACCGTACATGCTGGTGTGGTCATACAATTCATATAAATGAAGGAATGGAAGAGAAGAGTCAGAGATGTGATGAGCAAACAGCAAAAAGCCTCTAACCTTCATTTGCTGGGAATAGGGTGAGTATTTACACTGCAGTTTTAACAATTTTGTCCTCTGTTCAATAGGACTCCTTAAATGTGTATACACTCTTTAAATTTTTTCATGTATTTTTAGAAAAAATAAAGCAGAATGATTTTGAATATTTAATAAAAAATTGTCTAACTAGGGTAAACTATACTACACTACATAATTGAAAACAAGTAACGATTATTTTGGCCATCACACCATACAAGAATGATAAACGTTGTATGTAATGAATGTGACAGTTCTGCTGCTTTTGATAATCATACAATGTACACCCAGCTCTTTATATTATATTGTACTTTAAGAATTTGTATAATATTGAATCAACTAAAAACAAAACAATAGAAAATACAAAAATGAGAAGCAAGAAGCACCAGTGTTGTCAAACCTGCCCCCCGAATATCTCTACTTTGCATCTTTACTCAGCTTGTCAATCTCTTTTGTCTTTTCCAGTTATGATTTAATATGCACTTCTCTAATATTTTACTCTGAAGGGCATTGCTCTCTGTACACTATTGTATGTATTTTTAAACTTGCCTTCTCAGTGTAGATTTCCAATATTCCTGGCTCAAAAACAGAAATGGTATTAGTACTATAAATGCCACTTCATTACCTGCATTATGGATACTACGTAAAACAGGAAAAATAAAAACGTGTAGTCTCATTGTGATTATTGAATCAAAACTGATTATTTCAAATAAAAACTTCAGTGATACATTGTACTTTGAATATGTACTTTATTGTTTAAGAAAATATTATGGAGTGATTATAGTTTGTAAGACGGTGACTATATAAAGAACAAGTCTTCTTTTTTTATTTTTTAGAGAATAAGTCTTAATTCAAAAAATAGAATTCATCTAGGGTCCCTTTGAACAAGCCATAGGAATATATTATTTTAGTGATTTTGCTTGACCTTATAAGTATATCTAATAAGTTTTAACTGAAACAAGAGAATATTAACAAGAACACGTATGAATATTATGCTTAAATATTTATGTCTAAAATTAGGAGATAAAGTAAGAAAGGTCTTGATATCTCTAAATTTTTGATAGCTAAAGTTTAAAAAGTAATCAGGTGTTAATTAATTGGACTTAGAAGAGTCATGGCCTATACAGGAATTAAATTGAACATTTCATTTTTTATTTTGATTTTATAAAAATTACAATGGGAATGAATGTCACCAGGCTTTCATCCATGTGCAGTTTTCATGTTCATAACCAACCCATTCTTCCATTCTCTAATTCTCTCCTTTTCACACATATGAAGAAGAGCAAGTAAGAGAAGGTAGAGCTATGCATATGTGATAGGAACTGCACAGTAGGTACACATCATGTGCCTGTTTCTATTCTCGATATCTTTTCTTCTACTTTGTCACTGAATACATGAGTATTATGTATATGGAGGTTAAGCTTGGACACTTCCTTACAACACATAAGCACAGAAACATGTAAGTGTTGTATGTTGTATATCCTATAGTGCTAAATGTGTAAGTGGAATTCCTGTTTTTATATTAGAAGCAATTGCTTATGCTGCCTGGTGATTATTTCCTTTGTAATTATTCTCTAAACTAGACATTCAATGTAGCCTGAGGTACTGTGCTATTTAACCTACCATTCCTTTTCTTCTTTACCTTCTTCTTCTTTGCCTCCTCTTCTTCCTCTTCCTTGACTCCTCCTCTTCCTTCTTATTTATTTATTTATTTATTTATTTATTTATAACTCCAGATTGTATTCCCTTCCTGGTCCACCCTAATTCAACCACAGGTGTCAGCAGCTTCTGTCCATTGGTTGGGTGCAAATATCTGCATTTGACTCTTTTAGCTGCTTGTTGGGTCTTTCGGAGGGCACTCATGATAGGTCCATTTTTGTGAGCACTCCATAGCCTCAGTAATAGTATCAGATCTTGGGGCCTCCCCTTGAGCTGGATGCCACTTTGGGCCTGTACCTGAATATTCTTTTCCTCTGCCTCCTCTCTATTTCCATCCTTGCAGTTCTTCAGACAGGAACAATCATGGGTCAGAATTTTGACTGTGTGATGGTAACCCCATCCCTCACTTGATGCCCTGTCTTTTTGCTGGAGGAGGGCTCTACAAATTCCTTCTCCCCATTATAGGACACTTCATCTATTGGCCCTCTCTTTGAGTTCTGAGCGTGTTCTCACCAGGTGTCTGGTACATTCTAGAGAGTTAGCCCAACCTCTTACCACCCAAGGTTGCATGTTTTCATTCTTTCTGCTGGCCCTCAAGTATTTCAGTCCTTTTCCCCCACCCAAAACCAAACCATGTTCCCTTCTCAGCCCACTCTATACCCTTTCCTTCCCAGGTCCCTTCCTTCTTCTGTCCTTGTAGTGGCTTTCTTCTCCATACCAAGTGGTACTATTGCATCTTTACTTGGCCCCTTCAGCTTGTTGATCTTTCTGAGTTCTATGGACTGTATCGTGGGTATTCTGTATGTTTTTGTTAATATCCACTTATTAGTGAGTATATACTGTGCATGTTCTTTTGAGTCTGAGTTACCACATTCAGGTTGATATTTTCTAGTTCCATTTACTTGCCTGTAAAACTCAGGATGCCAATGTTCTGAATAGCTGAGCAGTATTCCATTGTTTAAACGAACCAGATTTTCTGTATCCATTCTGTGGTGTGACATCTGTGTTGTTTCCAGCTTCTGGCTATCACCAACAAGGCTTCTCTGAACATAGTAGAACATGTGCCCCTGTGCCATGGTGGAACATCTTTTGGGTATATTCCCAAAAGTGGTATAGCTGGGTCTTAATGTAGATCTATGTGTTCTTTTCTGAGGAACCTCTGTATTAATTTCCGGAGTGGTTGTACCAGTTTGTAACCCCACCAGCAATGGAGTAGTGTTACTCTTTTACCACATCCTTGCCAACATGTTCTGTCACATGAGATTTTTATCTTTTTTTTAAATTAGGTATTTACTTCATTTACATTTCCAATGCTAACCCAAAAGTCCCCCATACAATCCCCTCTCTACTCCCCTACCCACCCACTCCCACTTCTTGGCCCTGGCATGCCCCTGTACTGAGGCATATAAAGTTTGCAAGACCAAGGGGACTCTCTTTCCAATGATGGCCGACTAGGCCATCTTCTGCTACATATGCAGCTAGAGACCCAGCTCTGGGGGTACTAGTTAGTTCATAATGTTGTTCCACCTACAGGGTTGTAGATCTCTTTAGCTCCTTGGGTACTTTCTCTAGCTCCTCCATTGGGGGCCCTGTGATCCATCCATTAGCTGACTGTGAGCATCCACTTCTGTGTTTGCTAGGCCCCGGCATAGTCTCACAAGAGAGGATTCTGATTTGTTTAAGGTGGAATCTCAAGGTAGTTTTGATTTGCATTTCTCTGATCACTAAGGTCTTTAAACTTTTCTTTAGATGTTTCTCAGACATTTGAGATTCCTCTCTTGTGAATTCTCAGTATAGTTCTATACCCTACTTTTTAGATTGGATTGTTTGAGTTTTTTGGTGGTTAGCTTCTTGAGCTCTTTATACATTTTGGATATTAGCTCTCCATAGGCTGTCTGGTTAGTGAAGAATTTTTCCCAGTCTGTAGGTTGTTAATTTCTCTTATTGGCTATATCTTTTGACTTATAGAAACTTTCCAGTTTCATGATGTACCATTTATCAACTCTTGATCTTATACCACCAAATATAAATATTTAGATTTCTGAGATTTCACAGAACAAAAGTCCAGAAAGTAGTCCCAGTGGATTCAAATTGATCAATTTTACCCAATATAATTTATTTTTAAATCTCATAGAGTATCCTCTCATATTGCATCTCATTGAAATGGTTGCTGAGTTTTATTTTCAATTGAGATTTTGGTGCAGAAGTGCTTCTATTTAAAGAAATATATTGTTAATTAATATATACATATAAAACCTACAAATACTTATTAACATGTAAAATCTAAAATAATCCATATTCATTTGTAGGATCTCATACTGACATTTAATCTTCTCAAGTTTCTTTACAAAATCAATATTGAGGTTATGCATATAAAGTTAAACAATATCAAACTAAGATTCATAAGTATCCTTGGTTTTGAAGACTTGGTGGCTAAAGGCATCTGCTCCCAAGCCTGATGACCTGAGTTAAATCTCTCGAGCCATATAATAACAGATGAAAACCAAAACGACATCTAAACTTTACCAGCACATCATAGCAAGTACAGGTACAGACAAAAGGGGATGAATTTTAAAGGATATAATCTATCCTGGGTAGAGACTGGGGAAGGGGCTCCTGATGATCCATATCTAGCTTAGAAGATGATGGGAGCTGATGACTGCTACATTAAGAAAATTTATGAGAGGTGGAAAATATGTCAGGTGGGGAAACTAGGAATCTGGAGAGAGAGAGAGAGAGAGAGAGAGAGATGAGAGAGAGATTATGGTGTAGCGATATGACAAAGATGGATTGTACCAATGTATATGATTAAAAATTTTAAATGTTCCAGGTAGTGAAACTCCCAAAGTTTAATATTTGAGGAAGTAAATGTTTGTTCTAGCTGAACAAATAAGCTACAATGAGTTTATAGTACTTGCAATTCAAAAGGAAAAGAGAAAATGTATGAAGCAATATTTTTTATACTAAGGTGATTATTATGATGCAAGACTCCCCCTGATCTGCCTCATTGTCACAAACTTTATGAGTGAAAAATAAGAAAGAAGCAAAGATGATTATATTGTGAAGTTAGGAAGATCTGGGAAGAGTTGGAGGACTAGATCTGATATAGCTGCATTATAGTATACTCTTACAACAATAAGAAAAGTAGTATTTGCTATTGAAAATTGTGGGGAAATCTTAGCATGAAAGTCAATGAAATTAACTGAAAAAGCAATCTTTTATGGAAAAAATACAAAGCATATCAACTTTAAAAATTACAGTGAAAGTCAGAAATAATAGTGAAAATGCCCAGTTTCCAGTTTCACTGGACTTTCTTTCTGAATGTAACCTCATTATACATACAGCTGTGGAAACAAAACATTTAAGTGATTTTTGCAAATTTTAGAAGAAAAAAAAAACTAATGAAATTTGCTAAAGTTGTGAAGCCCATCTTTACTTACCTAAGAAAATGATTTCTTGCTCATAATTTTCCTAAACGCAAATTTGACGTCTTTGTTCCTGAGACTATATATCAAAGGATTTAGCATGGGTATAATCAATGTATAGAACACAGAAGTCATTTTGTCAATATCCATTGAATGGCCTGTACTAGGACGCAAATAAATGAAAATCAGAGTACCATGATAAATAGTAACTACTGTCAGGTGAGAAGCACAAGTAGAGAACCCTTTCTTTCTTCCCTCTGCAGAACCTGTTTTAAGAATGGCCACTATAATATACATATAAGAGAGCAGAACAGCAAGAAGAGAGACAGCTTCCACCAAACTTGCAAACACCACGAGTATAATGTCATGTGTATAGGTATCAGTGCAAGACAGAGAGAAGAGTGGAGAGATATCACAAAAGAAATGGTTAATTACTTTGGAGCAGAATGACAATTGGAAAGTATTAGTAGTATGGATTATTGAACTCATAGTTCCACCCAAGAATGCTCCAAATGCCAGGTGAGTACAGACTCTTTTGGACATAATTACAGTATAAAGCAGGGGATTACAAATTGCAATGTACCTGTCATAAGCCATGGCAGCCAAAAGGAAAGATTCTGTATCAACCAGAGAGCAGAAAAAATACAACTGTGTAGCACAGCCATTGTAAGAAATCACCTTCTTGTCAGAAATCAGATCCACAAGTAATTTGGGGGCAATGACAGAAGAGTAACATGCATCTATGAAGGACAGCATACAGAGGAAAAAGTACATGGGAATGTGTAAATTAGGACTGACTGTGATCAATAAGATCATGCCAATATTCCCCATCAGAGTAATGGAGTAGATGAAGAAAAACACAGCAAATAGGAGACTCTGGAGCTCTGGATGATCACTAAATCCCAGGAGATAGAATTCAGTCTTCACAGTGCTGTTCTCCACACTCATTATTTGTAGAAATTTTGGTTTCTGTAGCCCAGGTAGAATAAAAATGCAATAAACATGTAGGTAAATTTAAAATTCAATAGAAAAGTGATTTATAATAAACCTCATTTGTATGGAATAAGAATAGTAGCAGACTAAATAAATTTTCCAACTTGATGCTAAATTATAATTTATAATGTCTTGTTAAAGTTTTATTCTTTATTTTCATCATTACATTGTAGGTTTCTCTAAATATGGATGACACCTTACTTTTAATTTCATTAGCTTTCTACCATCATTGTCAAATGGTTACTCAGTGTGCTGCTTACAGCTGTGAACCAATTTGTCAGTTACCTGTATTTTGTCTCATCAATTGCTATAGTAGATAAAAATATCTCAGTTCCAGAATAGTCTTGGTCAACAAAAGAGGAGAGGGATTTATTTTCACTTCAGGATATGATTTCCAGGTGATGAACAAAGGATGTCCTCAGGGTTATTCAATTACCATGAATAACACAAAATAAAATAAAACAAAATAAAGACTAGGAATCATTGTGGAGTGAGCATTCGTTCTGTTCCCCAGAAGCTCAGGAATGTTCAGGAGGACAAACATGTACCATATCTGAAGTTCATCTGTAATCTGAGAGTGATTGAATGAAACCAATTAATCTGTATATAATTATTTAAAGTTTCACATACTAAATGTCACAATTTTACTGATTTTATTTTTATGTTATGATCTCTATTGCAGGTTTATTACATTTTTTTTAAATAAGTAATGATATCGCTAAGTTAAAATAAGGAGAAATCAATGTGTTCTACAAATTAAATTCACACCAATTGCTATCTAAATCTGTCATTTTTTCTGTTCCTTCATTTGTTTATTGGTGTTGTTGTTTTGAAGCTGTGTCTCATTGTGTAGTCTTGGTTGGCCTGTGGTTCACTACAGGACCAGGCTGTCATACCTCTAACTCATAGAGTTCCACCTGTGTCAGCCTCCCAAGTCCTAGATTAAAGGTGTTTTCCATCATGCCTAGTTCTGTTTAATTTATATACTTAATACTTTACTATGAAGTATTCTTATTTTGATGTTGCCTCAGGGTCTAATAATATGGATTTATGTCTTAAAAATAACACACTTTAATTGTATTGGGAATTATTTCTAGGGTTTTTGTTGGACTAACCAAGATGATGAAAAAACGTGCTTAGCTGTAGTTATGTTCAAAGTCAATCACCAGCTTTCTAGATGGTGATTGTTAGAACTGAACCACTGTAGTCCCACCCAGTGTCAACATCTGAGGATTGTGATAAGTAAGAATACTTACCAGATGACTACCCTTCTCTCATTCACCTCCTTCTTCACTGTTGTGAGCCACAGTTTATTTTTGAATGGAAAACTTGTGTAACACTTAAACGAAAATTATAGATCCATTATAGCATTTCTCATTTTCCATTTTTTAGATACCCTTTGTGTTCTTCAAGGAAAGTACACCTTCCTTAAAAAGGTTGGGTTCCCAGGAAAGGCAGTACATTTTATGGTTTGCTCTTAGGACTTTAATCTCACATGAGCTTCTAGGAACCCAAGCAGTAGTATCCAAATTCCCATGAGAAAACAAGTGAGCAATTAAACAGTTTCACGAAGGAATTCATTAAGCATAAAATGGAATGATGCAACAAATGTTTGTCTTGGAAATGCCTCAAAGATAATCACTTTGACTTTCTAAATTGTGGACTATATAAAACTTAATAGTATTTGTTAGCCCCCTGATTTAAGTAGCCACAACAGTTTTTCAAATCCCACTCAGAACATTATGTATAAAAAATAGTAGAATGAACTGAAATATCACATTGATTTATAGATAAATCATCAATAAATATAATTGCAATAAATAAAATGAGTCTAGTTCCATTCTTTATAATTAGACTTTGAAAATAATACTGTTGTAGGAAAACATACCATGAATTAATATATTTATATCTATACTGAACTGAAATTCTAATTACCTAAGGCAACACTATTTTCTAAAGTCTTCTTTCAGTAAACACCCGTATATTTTGTGAATATTTTGTGCTAGTTCCTTTTCTGGTTAGAAAATAAAGAACAGGACAATAATTTTATTTGGAAAGGGAGAAATTTATCAAGTATAGAACAGTGACAGATGGAAATACAGCATCAGGTCATAAGAAAGAGTAGTGATAGAGAAAGTAAAATACTATGGCTCCTGGTGTGTATAGCATGGTACGTTAGTTTACCAATTTTTCAATTTAATCACATCTAATAAATGTGACCTTAGTTGAAGGAACATGTCACAGAGCTATATAGGTGTTCAAGTTCAATTATATGTGTCTAAAAATAATGTGAAATCAAATTGACTAACTGTAGTTCCATATCTTTGAAAGTTTTCATCTAAATCTTTAAACATTACTCATTAGAAATGTTTCATAAACTATGCAAGACAGATGTGATTTGTG
This sequence comes from Mus musculus, assembly GCF_000001635.26. Taxonomy (NCBI): domain Eukaryota; kingdom Metazoa; phylum Chordata; class Mammalia; order Rodentia; family Muridae; genus Mus; species Mus musculus. The sequence continues at coordinate 87,906,123 of NC_000068.7, forward strand.
AGGTTGCCTGAACTAACTTTCCATCTTGGAATTCTGAAAGAATTGGTAGACAAAGATTCCAACACAGCCTCGTTGATTCTTGCCTGTCTACTTCAATAGTTAATTTTTTCTTTCATTCTTAAATTTCTTATATAACATTTTTACCATATATAAAAGAGAGGGATACACGGAACTAGATAAATACATCAATAAATATAATAATTGCGATAAATAATACAAATATAGTTCTATTCCATATAATTAGCCTTTGAAAATAAAACAGTGACAGCAGCAGCGGTCGCCATCTTGGTCCGGGACCCGCCGAACTTAGGAAATTAGTCTGAACAGGTGAGAGGGTGCGCCAGAGAACCTGACAGCTTCTGGAACAGGCGGAAGCACAGAGGCACTGAGGCAGCACCCTTTGTGGGCCGGGGACAGCCAGCCACCGTCTGGACCGGAGGACAGGTGCCCGCCCGGCTGGGGAGGCGGCCTAAGCCACAGCAGCAGCGGTCGCCATCTTGGTCCGAGACCCGCCGAACTTAGGAAATTAGTCTGAACAGGTGAGAGGGTGCGCCAGAGAACCTGACAGCTTCTGGAACAGGCAGAAGCACAGAGGCGCTGAGGCAGCACCCTGTGTGGGCCGGGGACAGCCGGCCACCTTCCGGACCGGAGGACAGGTGCCCACCCGGCTGGGGAGGCGGCCTAAGCCACAGCAGCAGCGGTCGCCATCTTGGTCCCGGGACTCCAAGGAACTTAGGAATTTAGTCTGCTTAGGTGAGAGTCTGTACCACCTGGGAACTGCCAAAGCAACACAGTGTCTGAGAAAGGTCCTGTTTTGGGCCTTCTTCTTCGGCCAGGAGGAGGTCCAAATACAAGATATCTGCGCACATTCCCTGTAAGAGAGCTTGCCAGCAGAGAGTGCTCTGAGCACTGAAACTCAGAGGAGAGAATCTGTCTCCCAGGTCTGCTGATAGACGGTAACAGAATCACCAGAAGAACAATCTCTAAACAGAGTCAACTATAACTACTAACTCCAGAGATTACCAGATGGCGAAAGGTAAACGGAGGAATCTTACTAACAGGAACCAAGACCACTCACCATCACCAGAACCCAGCACACCCACTTCGCCCAGTCCAGGGAACCCCAACACACCTGAGAACCTAGACCTAGATTTAAAAGCATATCTCATGATGATGGTAGAGGACATCAAGAAGGACTTTAATAAATCACTTAAAGAAATACAGGAGAACACTGCTAAAGAGTTACAAGTCCTTAAAGAAAAACAGGAAAACACAATCAAACAGGTAGAAGTCCTTACAGAAAAAGAGGAAAAAACATACAAACAGGTGATGGAAATGAACAAAACCATACTAGACCTAAAAAGGGAAGTAGACACAATAAAGAAAACTCAAAGCGAGGCAACACTAGAGATAGAAACCCTAGGAAAGAAATCTGGAACCATAGATTTGAGCATCAGCAACAGAATACAAGAGATGGAAGAGAGAATCTCAGGTGCAGAAGATTCCATAGAGAACATCGGCACAACAATCAAAGAAAATGGAAAATGCAAAAAGATCCTAACTCAAAATATCCAGGAAATCCAGGACACAATAAGAAGACCAAACGTACGGATAATAGGAGTGGATTAGAATGAAGATTTTCAACTCAAAGGTCCAGCAAACATCTTCAACAAAATTATTGAAGAAAACTTCCCAAATCTAAAGAATGAGATGCATATGAACATACAAGAAGCCTACAGAACTCCAAATAGACTGGACCAGAAAAGAAATTCCTCCCGACACATAATAATCAGAACATCAAATGCACTAAATAAAGATAGAATACTAAAAGCGGTAAGGGAAAAAGGTCAAGTAACATACAAAGGCAAGCCTATCAGAATTACACCAGATTTTTCACCAGAGACTATGAAAGCCAGAAGAGCCTGGACAGATGTTATACAGACACTAAGAGAACACAAACTGCAGCCCAGGCTACTATACCCAGCCAAACTCTCAATTATCATAGAGGGAGAAACCAAAGTATTCCACGACAAAACCAAATTCACGCATTATCTCTCCACGAATCCAGCCCTTCAAAGGATAATAACAGAAAAAAACCAATACAAGAACGGGAACAACGCCCTAGAAAAAACAAGAAGGTAATCCCTCAACAAACCTAAAAGAAGACAGCCACAAGAACAGAATGCCACCTTTAACAACTAAAATAACAGGAAGCAACAATTACTTTTCCTTAATATCTCTTAACATCAATGGTCTCAACTCGCCAATAAAAAGACATAGACTAACAAACTGGCTACACAAACAAGACCCAACATTTTGCTGCTTACAGGAAACTCATCTCAGAGAAAAAGATAGACACTACCTCAGAATGAAAGGCTGGAAAACAATTTTCCAAGCAAATGGTATGAAGAAACAAGCAGGAGTAGCCATCCTAATATCTGATAAGATTGACTTCCAACCCAAAGTCATCAAAAAAGACAAGGAGGGACACTTCATTCTCATCACAGGTAAAATCCTCCAAGAGGAACTCTCAATTCTGAATATCTATGCTCCAAATACAAGAGCAGCCACATTCACTAAAGAAACTTTAGTAAAGCTCAAAGCACACATTGCGCCTCACACAATAATAGTGGGAGACTTCAACACACCACTTTCACCAATGGACAGATCATGGAAACAGAAACTAAACAGGGACACACTGAAACTAACAGAAGTGATGAAACAAATGGATCTGACAGATATCTACAGAACATTTTATCCTAAAACAAAAGGATATACCTTCTTCTCAGCACCTCATGGTACCTTCTCCAAAATTGACCACATAATAGGTCACAAATCAGGCCTCAACAGATTCAAAAATATTGAAATTTTCCCATGTATCCTATCAGATCACCATGCACTAAGGCTGATCTTCAATAACAAAATAAATAACAGAAAGCCAACATTCACATGGAAACTGAACAACACTCTTCTCAATGATACCTTGGTCAAGGAAGGAATAAAGAAAGAAATTAAAGACTTTTTAGAGTTTAATGAAAATGAAGCCACAACGTACCCAAACCTTTGGGACACAATGAAAGCATTTCTAAGAGGGAAACTCATAGCTATGAGTGCCTTCAAGAAAAAACGGGAGAGAGCACATACTAGCAGCTTGACAACACATCTAAAAGCTCTAGAAAAAAAGGAAGCAAATTCACCCAAGAGGAGTAGACGGCAGGAAATAATCAAACTCAGGGGTGAAATCAACCAAGTGGAAACAAGAAGAACTATTCAAAGAATTAACCAAACGAGGAGTTGGTTCTTTGAGAAAATCAACAAGATAGATAAACCCTTAGCTAGACTCACTAAAGGGCACAGGGACAAAATCCTAATTAACAAAATCAGAAATGAAAAGGGAGACATAACAACAGATCCTGAAGAAATCCAAAACACCATCAGATCCTTCTACAAAAGGCTATACTCAACAAAACTGGAAAACCTGGACGAAATGGACAAATTTCTGGACAGATACCAGGTACCAAAGTTGAATCAGGATCAAGTTGACCTTCTAAACAGTCCCATATCCCCTAAAGAAATAGAAGCAGTTATTAATAGTCTCCCAGCCAAAAAAAGCCCAGGACCAGACGGGTTTAGTGCAGAGTTCTATCAGACCTTCAAAGAAGATCTAACTCCAGTTCTGCACAAACTTTTTCACAAGATAGAAGTAGAAGGTATTCTACCCAACTCATTTTATGAAGCCACTATTACTCTGATACCTAAACCACGGAAAGATCCAACAAAGATAGAGAACTTCAGACCAATTTCTCTTATGAACATCGATGCAAAAATTCTTAATAAAATTCTCGCTAACCGAATCCAAGAACACATTAAAGCAATCATCCATCCTGACCAAGTAGGTTTTATTCCAGGGATGCAGGGATGGTTTAATATACGAAAATCCATCAATGTAATCCATTATATAAACAAACTCAAAGACAAAAACCACATGATCATCTCGTTAGATGCAGAAAAAGCATTTGACAAGATCCAACACCCATTCATGATAAAAGTTCTGGAAAGATCAGGAATTCAAGGCCAATACCTAAACATGATAAAAGCAATCTACAGCAAACCAGTAGCCAACATCAAAGTAAATGGAGAGAAGCTGGAAGCAATCCCACTAAAATCAGGGACTAGACAAGGCTGCCCACTTTCTCCCTACCTTTTCAACATAGTACTTGAAGTATTAGCCAGAGCAATTCGACAACAAAAGGAGATCAAGGGGATACAAATTGGAAAAGAGGAAGTCAAAATATCACTTTTTGCAGATGATATGATAGTATATATAAGTGACCCTAAAAATTCCAACAGAGAACTCCTAAACCTGATAAACAGCTTCGGTGAAGTAGCTGGATATAAAATTAACTCAAACAAGTCAATGGCCTTTCTCTACACAAAGAATAAACAGGCTGAGAAAGAAATTAGGGAAACAACACCCTTCTCAATAGCCACAAATAATATAAAATATCTCGGCGTGACTCTAACGAAGGAAGTGAAAGATCTGTATGATAAAAACTTCAAGTCCCTGAAGAAAGAAATTAAAGAAGATCTCAGAAGATGGAAAGATCTCCCATGCTCATGGATTGGCAGGACCAACATTGTAAAAATGGCTATCTTGCCAAAAGCAATCTACAGATTCAATGCAATCCCCATTAAAATTCCAACTAAATTCTTCAACGAATTAGAAGGAGCAATTTGCAAATTCATCTGGAATAACAAAAAACCGAGGATAGCAAAAACTCTTCTCAAGGATAAAAGAACCTCTGGTGGAATCACCATGCCTGACCTAAAGCTTTACTACAGAGCAATTGTGATAAAAACTGCATGGTACTGGTATAGAGACAGACAAGTGGACCAATGGAATAGAATTGAAGACCCAGAAATGAACCCACACACCTATGGTCACTTGATCTTCGACAAGGGAGCTAAAACCATCCAGTGGAAGAAAGACAGCATTTTCAACAATTGGTGCTGGCACAACTGGTTGTTATCATGTAGAAGAATGCGAATCGATCCATACTTATCTCCTTGTACTAAGGTCAAATCTAAGTGGATCAAGGAACTTCACATAAAACCAGAGACACTGAAACTTATAGAGGAGAAAGTGGGGAAAAGCCTTGAAGATATGGGCACAGGGGAAAAATTCCTGAACAGAACAGCAATGGCTTGTGCTGTAAGATCGAGAATTGACAAATGGGACCTAATGAAACTCCAAAGTTTCTGCAAGGCAAAAGACACTGTCTATAAGACAAAAAGACCACCAACAGACTGGGAAAGGATCTTTACCTATCCTAAATCAGATAGGGGACTAATATCCAACATATATAAAGAACTCAAGAAGGTGGACCTCAGAAAATCAAATAACCCCCTTAAAAAATGGGGCTCAGAACTGAACAAAGAATTCTCACCTGAGGAATACCGAATGGCAGAGAAGCACCTGAAAAAATGTTCAACATCCTTAATCATCAGGGAAATGCAAATCAAAACAACCCTGAGATTCCACCTCACACCAGTGAGAATGGCTAAGATCAAAAATTCAGGTGACAGCAGATGCTGGCGAGGATGTGGAGAAAGAGGAACACTCCTCCATTGTTGGTGGGATTGCAGGCTTGTACAACCACTCTGGAAATCAGTCTGGCGGTTCCTCAGAAAATTGGACATAGTACTACCGGAGGATCCAGCAATACCTCTCCTGGGCATATATCCAGAAGAAGCCCCAACTGGTAAGAAGGACACATGCTCCACTATGTTCATAGCAGCCTTATTTATAATAGCCAGAAACTGGAAAGAACCCAGATGCCCCTCAACAGAGGAATGGATACAGAAAATGTGGTACATCTACACAATGGAGTACTACTCAGCTATTAAAAAGAATGAATTTATGAAATTCCTAGCCAAATGGATGGACCTGGAGGGCATCATCCTGAGTGAGGTAACACATTCACAAAGGAACTCACACAATATGTACTCACTGATAAGTGGATATTAGCCCAAAACCTAGGATACCCAAGATATAAGATACAATTTCCTAAACACATGAAACTCAAGAAAAATGAAGACTGAAGTGTGGACACTATGCCCCTCCTTAGAAGTGGGAACAAAACACCCATGGAAGGAGTTACAGAAACAAAGTATGGAGCTGAGATGAAAGGATGGACCATGTAGAGACTGCCATATCCAGGGATCCACCCCATAATCAGCTTCCAAATGCTGACACCATTGCATACACTAGCAAGATTTTACTGAAAGGACCCAGATGTAGCTGTCTCTTGTGAGACTATGCCGGGGCCTAGCAAACACAGAAGTGGATGCTCACAGTCAGCTAATGGATGGATCACAGGGCTCCCAATGGAGGAGCTAGAGAAAGTATCCAAGGAGCTAAAGAGATCTGCAACCCTGTAGGTGCAACAACATTATGAACTAACCAGTACCCGGAGCTCTTGACTCTAGCTGCATATATATCAAAAGATGGCCTAGTCGGCCATCACTGGAAAGAGAGGCCCATTGGACACGCAGACTTTGTGTGCCCCGGTACAGGGGAACGCCAGGGCCAAAGGGGGGGAGTGGGTGGGTAGGGGAGTGGGGGTGGGTGGGTAAGGGGGACTTTTGGTATAGCATTGGAAATGTAAATGAGCTAAATACCTAATAAAAAATGGAAAAAAAAAAAAGAAAATAAAACAGTTGTAGGAAAACATACTATGAGTATAATTTACAGATACCTGAAACTGTATCAATAAGTTTTCATCAGTTATCAAGAATGAAGGATGTTGACATGTTTCAAGGCCTCACATAATACTATATAGAATGATAGATTTGAAATTTAAAGAAAGCCTGATGCTGAATATAATTAAGGGAGCTGGTACCCTATGGTTAAGATCTCACCCAGATAATCCTACAACACCTGAAAGGAAAAGATCTGAGGAATTTTTCTAGGCCTACAGAACAACAACAACAACAAAATGATGTTATGCAAATATAATTCAAGGATGGATCCAGTTTCACTTCCCAGCAAGCAGCAGAACTTTGAAGCTTCAGTTCTGGGTTTATTAAGGATGCAGGAGTAAACATTCCTCAAGAATTAAGGAAAGCCACAGAGGCAGGGGTTGTGGTAGGGGAATCAGTGAATGGAGGCCATTGTGTGAAGACTGAATGTGAAGTCTGAATTATGTTGGAGAACTCAGTGTGATACAAATACCAGAGCTATAAGGATACTGGGAAAAGAAAGCTGAAGACAAAGTATGGAAAAGCCCAGGTGAGAGAAGTATATTGCAGTGAACACAGCTGAAATGACTGCTGGATCCAAGAGACAGTTAAGTCTGGATTTGAAGTTTGACTTGATAGGTTTTAGTCTTGCTTTTTTCTTTCATTTCCTCACTAGACTCCTTTCCTCTCTTATAGAAAAGTAATTGATATTCCATGCCCTTATATACTGGAAATACGCTATTTGTAGTATATAACTTTTGCTTTCTGCAAAGGGTGACAGCTAAGAAAGTATCTTGGATCTAAGAAGAGACTTGATTTTAAACTCTGAAACAGCATTGACACTAAAATACTATGGGGATATTTGAAGTCAGATGGAATGAATTTTGCATAAGGATATGATTATGAGCCTATTGGAGCCTGGGAGTAGAATGTGGTGTTTTGAATGAGATTGGCCCTGAAAGGTTCCTAGATGTTGGGGTGAAAATTTTGAGGAAGGACTAGAACATATAATCTTGTTAGAGAAGGTATGGAAGTGGGCATTAAAATTTCAAATAGCTTGTTGGATCAATCTCTGTATTATTTTGACTTTTTCTTGTTACTCAAATCTAAGCACTCAGATATTGCTCCAGCACAATGACTGCTACCTGATGCTGTGCTTCCCAGCAATATGATCAGAGAATAGCCCCAACTAAATGATTTCTTCTATTAGTTGCACTGTCATGATGTCTCTTCACAGCAATAGAACAGTAACTAAGAGAGCAACACAGTGAACACAGAGTTACACCAATGTGCTATGCTGTATGACTGATAATACTCAATGACCTTGAAAGTTCTGTTCCAGTGTTCACATCAGTCCCTGGAACGTTTACTTTTCCTGAATTCTTCAATCAGTGAGAACTATCTGAGTTAGGCACCAGTGTTAGCTACGTTATCATTTTAAACACCAAGACCAATGCAACTTACAAAATGAAGTGTTTATATTGGCTTATAGTTCTAGAAGAAGATTAATAATGTCATGGCAGAAGGTAGACAGAGAAAAATGCTGAGAAATCACATGCTTCAACACTAAGCAAATTTAACAAGCTAGATGTGGGACAAGGCTATAAACTCTTAAGCCCTTTCCAGTGTAATGTTTTTTCTTCCTCAGAGTCACACATCCTAAAATTTCCATTACTTACACCCTAAAAAACACAAAATAACTACATGTACAAATATCAGAGCCTATGGGAAACATTTCTGATTTAAACCACCACACAACCCAGTGAAAAGTTAAGCCATTTAATATTGAATTCTTCCTCAGTGGATATCAATCTGCTCTTTAAAAAAGAGGTTACTGGAGATTATTTATGAGGTCATTTCCAGTTGCTGCTTTTGTACTAGCCAGATCTATGACTCTGTTGTTACCTAAACATATCCTAACTGTTGGAAAAACTTATTATAATGAATAATTGCAAAAATGAAATGGAAATTGGTCTGTGAACAAAGACCCTACTGTACTTTCAAGCAGCATGGTCTGAAAAGAGAATGACAACAGTATCAATGAATGTATATGAATTGTGGATGATGTTTACCCACCAATAAATCTTTACTAGATCCATGGAGAAAAATAAAATGACTATTGTTCTTCAATAAAATAAAGTTCACTTATCAGAACCATACTCTGACTCCCCTAAAAAAAATACAAAAGTGAAATTAATGATGTTAGTTTGAATGTATAGATTTATCACACAATGCTCTTGAACATTATTTTTTTTCCATTTTTTATTAGGTATTTAGCTCATTTACATTTCCAATGCTATACCAAAAGTCCCCCATACCCACCCACCCCCACTCCCCTACCCACCCACTCCCCCTTTTTGGCCCTGGCGTTCCCCTGTACTGGGGCATACAAAGTTTACGTGTCCAATGGGTCTCTCTTTCCAGTGATGGCCGATTAGGCCATCTTTTGTTACATATGCAGCTAGAGTCAAGAGCTCCGGGGAACTGGTTAGTTCATAATGTTGTTCCACCTATAGGGTTGCAGATCCCTTTAGCTCCTTGGGTTCTTTCTCTAGCTCCTCCATTGGCAGCCCTGTGATCCATCCATTAGCTGACTGTGAGCATCCACTTCTGTGTTTGCTAGGCCCCGGCATAGTCTCACAAGAGATAGCTACATCTGGGTCCTTTCAATAAAATCTTGCTAAAGTATGCAATGGTGTCAGCGTTTGGATGCTGATTATGGGGTGGATCCCTGGATATGGCAGTCTCTACATGGTCCAGCCTTTCATCTCAGCTCCAAACTTTGTCTCTGTAACTCCTTCCATGGGTGTTTTGTTCCCAATTCTAAGGAGGGGCATAGTGTCCACACTTCAGTCTTCATTCTTCTTGAGTTTCGTGTGTTTAGGAAATTGTATCTTATATCTTGGGTATCCTAGGTTTTGGGCTAATATCCACTTATCAGTGAGTACATATTGTGTGAGTTCCTTTGTGAATGTGTTACCTCACTCAGGATGATGCCCTCCAGGTCCATCCATTTGGCTAGGAATTTCATAAATTCATTCTTTTTAATAGCTGAGTAGTACTCCATTGTGTAGATGTACCACATTTTCTGTATCCATTCCTCTGTTGAGGGGCATCTGGGTTCTTTCCAGCTTCTGGCTATTATAAATAAGGATGCTTTGAATATAGTGGAGCATGTGTCCTTCTTACCAGTTGGGGCATCTTCTGGATAAATGCCCAGGAGAGGTATTGCTGGATCCTCCGGTAGTACTATGTCCAATTTTCTGAGGAACCGCCAGACTGATTTCCAGAGTGGTTGTACAAGCCTGCAATTCCACCAACAATGGAGGAGTGTTCCTCTTTCTCCACATCCACGCCAGCATCTGCTGTCACCTGAATTTTTGATCTTAGCCATTCTGACTGGTGTGAGGTGGAATCTCAGGGTTGTTTTGATTTGCATTTCCCTGATGATTAAGGATGTTGAACATTTTTTCAGGTGCTTCTCTGCCATTCAGTATTCCTCAGGTGAGAATTCTTTGTTCAGTTCTGAGCCCCATTTTTTAATGGGGTTGTTCGATTTTCTGAAGTCCACCTTCTTGAGTTCTTTATATATTTTGGATATTAGCCCCCTATCTGATTTAGGATAGGTAAAGATCCTTTCCCAATCTGTTGGTGGTCTTTTTGTCTTGTTGACGGTGTCTTTTGCCTTGCAGAAACTTTGGAGTTTCATTAGGTCCCATTTGTCAATTCTCGATCTTACAGCACATGCCATTGCTGTTCTGTTCAGGAATTTTTCCCCTGTGCCCATATCTTCAAGGCTTTTCCCCACTTTCTCCTCTATAAGTTTCAGTGTCTCTGGTTTTATGTGACGTTCTTTGATCCACTTAGATTTGACCTTAGTACAAGGAGATAAGTATGGATCGATTCGCATTCTTCTACATGATAACAACCAGTTGTGCCAGCACCAATTGTTGAAAATGCTGTCTTTCTTCCACTGGATGGTTTTAGCTCCCTTGTCGAAGATCAAGTGACCATAGGTGTGTGGGTTCATTTCTGGGTCTTCAATTCTATTCTATTGGTCTACTTGTCTGTTTCTATACCAGTACCATGCAGTTTTTATCACAATTGCTCTGTAGTAAAGCTTTAGGTCAGGCATGGTGATTCCACCAGAGGTTCTTTTATCCTTGAGAAGACTTTTTACTATCCTAGGTTTTTTGTTATTCCAGATGAATTTTCAAATTGCTCCTTCTAATTCGTTGAAGAATTTAGTTGGAATTTTGATGGGGATTGCATTGAATCTGTAGATTGCTTTTGGCAAGATAGCCATTTTTACAATGTTGATCCTGCCAATCCATGAGCATGGGAGATCTTTCCATCTTCTGAGATCTTCTTTAATTTCTTTCTTCAGAGATTTGAACTTTTTATCATACAGATCTTTCACCTCCTTAGTTAGAGTTACGCCAAGATATTTTATACTATTTGTGACTATTGAGAAGGGTGTTGTTTCCCTAATTTCTTTCTCAGCCTGTTTATTCTTTGTATAGAGAAAGGCCATTGACTTGTTTGAGTTTATTTTATATCCAGCTACTTCACCGAAGCTGCTTATCAGGTTTAGGAGTTTTCTGGTAGAATTTTTAGGGTCACTTTTATATACTATCATATCATCTGCAAAAAGTGATATTTTGACTTCCTCTTTTCCAATTTGTATCCCCTTGATCTCCTTTTGTTGTCGAATTGCTCTGGCTAATACTTCAAGTACTATGTTGAAAAGGTAGGGAGAAAGTGGGCAGCCTTGTCTAGTCCCTGATTTTAGTGGGATTGCTTCCAGCTTCTCTCCATTTACTTTGATGTTGGCTACTGGTTTGCTGTAGATTGCTTTTATCATGTTTAGGTATGGGTCTTGAATTCCTGATCTTTCCAAAACTTTTATCATGAATGGGTGTTGAATCTTGTCAAATGCTTTTTCTGCATCTAACGAGATGATCATGTGGTTTTTGTCTTTGAGTTTGTTTATATAATGGATTACATTGATGGATTTTCGTATATTAAACCATCCCTGCATCACTGGAATAAAACCTACTTGGTCAGGATGGATGATTGCTTTAATATGTTCTTGGATTCGGTTAGCAAGAATTTTATTGAGGATTTTTGCATCGATATTCATAAGAGAAATTGGTCTGAAGTTCTCTATCTTTGTTGAATCTTTCTGTGGTTTAGGTATCAGAGTAATAGTGGCTTCATAAAATGAGTTGGGTAGAGTACCTTCTACTTCTATTTTGTGAAATAGTTTGTGCAGAACTGGAATTAGATCTTCTTTGAAGGTCTGATAGAACTCTGCACTAAACCCGTCTGGTCCTGGGCTTTTTTTGGCTGGGAGACTATTAATAACTGCTTCTATTTCTTTAGGGGATATGGGACTGTTTAGATGGTCAACTTGATCCTGACTCAACTTTGGTACCTGGTATCTGTCCAGAAATTTGTCCATTTCGTCCAGGTTTTCCAGTTTTGTTGAGTATAACCTTTTGTAGAAGGATCTGATGGTGTTTTGGATTTCTTCAGGATCTGTTGTTATGTCTCCCTTTTCATTTCTGATTTTGTTAATTAGGATTTTGTCCCTGTGCCCTTTAGTAAGTCTAGCTAAGGGATTATCTATCTTGTTGATTTTCTCAAAGAACCAACTCCTCGTTTGGTTAATTCTTTGAATAGTTCTACTTGTTTCCACTTGGTTGATTTCACCCCTGAGTTTGATTATTTCCTGCCGTCTACTCCTCTTGGGTGAATTTGCTTCCTTTTTTTCTAGAGCTTTTAGATGTGTTGTCAAGCTGCTAGTATGTGCTGTCTCCCGTTTCTTCTTGGAGGCACTCAGAGCTATGAGTTTCCCTCTTAGAAATGCTTTCATTGTGTCCCAAAGGTTTGGGTATGTTGTGGCTTCATTTTCATTAAACTCTAAAAAGTCTTTAATTTCTTTCTTTATTCCTTCCTTGACCAAGGTATCATTGAGAAGAGTGTTGTTCAGTTTCCACGTGAATGTTGGCTTTCCATTATTTATGTTGTTATTGAAGATCAGTCTTAGGCCATGGTGGTCTGATAGGATACATGGGACAATTTCAATATTTTTGTATCTGTTGAGGCCTGTTTTGTGAGCTCTTGAACATTATTAATAGAATCTAAAATTGGTATTGGACTTTTAAACTATTTGACAGCCTGTATACTGAAAACAAATTGAGTAATTTTTCTTTTGTATCATTTGGAAAATAACTTTTCAGACCACAAACCATTGAAAGAGTGGTTTGCATTTCAATTCGAGTTATAGTTGGTGAAGTTTTTGGTTTTGTTTTCTTTTTAATACTTATGAAAAAATAGGCAGAAAGAATACAAGACCCTTTGTTGGATGGTAAAAACATGTCAGGAAGCTTGGTAAGGTAGGACTGAGACACGGAGACTTGGTGAACACACATCTGAGACTTAGTAGACTTCCCTCTCCTTGACAGATTCCTGACCTGGAACACATGCCACACTCCCCATGACCTGTGGTCATGTAGGCCCAGAACAGAGTTCTTCATGCTAATGAGGAACCTAGATGCTTGGAGTGCTTAGCCAATAAGCTTCCCTTCCCAGACATTCCTCCCTGCAAAAGATATTTAACCTCCGGTCCACCCTGAGAAGTAGATATGGTACATTATGCATTCATTGTCCACTATGCACAACCAATTAAATGTTTAGAACCATGGACTGTCTATTTTATCAAGGTTCACCATTGGGAGCCATGGAGAAGGCATTCGCTTACAGAGCCTCAGCCTAATCTCCCATAGAAGGCCTCTTCGTGCTCCCAGCCATAACCACCACAAAGCCTGCCACCAACAAGCTAAGGCCAATCACTGCTGAGCCAAGCCACAGCTCCCTGTTCTCCTGGCCCCAGGCTAAGCACTGTCTCTAACCTGCAGCCCCTGACTCTGGACTCTGTTCTCAGAATTTCTGGAATTCCCAGCAGCACTTGGATTTCTAGGAGTCTGAAAACCAATGGCCCTGGCCACATTACAGGCCCTGGGGATCCCGGAAATAACTCTGGCTTTCCAGCACCTCAGACCGTGCTTTCTCACCCCCTGAAATGTGTCTCAGTGTTTTGCTACAGATTAGGGATAAACACAGTCAAACTCTGCACATTTAGCCTCTTCAAGAGGCCATGCCCAGCAGCAGGACAGACATGGACTGACAACCCTGAGTCTGGGGAGGAGTCCATTAAATATGGACTTTGTATGATGTTTCAATTTTGAGGTGAATGGAAACATTTAAGGACATGACTTCTCCTAGGTATAGTGGAGGGGAAAGTGTATTGTAGATAAAAGGAGAACATAGTCAGCAGAGGAAACATCTGGAAGAGTTCAGAGTGAATATGACTGTACTGAGATGGAACCTGAGGGAAGACAAGGAGTGGAAGAGAGAGAGGAAAGAGAACAAGGTATAGCAGCCATGAGGGTAGCAGTACAAAATGGGGTAGGTAACCAAAGTGGATGGATTGTATAGGAAAGGACAGTTAGGGAGAGGGTAGCTCACCCACTGGACTGGAGCATTGGAGGTAGAGATTAGGGTATGCTAGCCACACCCTGTAACAAGTTAGAGAATGAGTTGTTCTGGGAAAACCTGGTGGCCAGATATGTTTTGATATGTTCAATAGATACCTCAGCCATTTGATCTAGAGTTAGAGACTTAACAGGATAAAACCACTATAAAACACGATATTAATATTTGACTTAATCTTTGTAGTTTTTTAAACATTTTTACTATTTATAGATTATAAATTCCAGAATTATTCCTTTACCAGTCTATCCGCCAACTGTTCCACATCCCCACTCCCACCACACCAGAACTTTAAACTCTCTGGAGCCTCCAGTCTCTTGAGGGTTAGGTGTATCTTCTCTGACTGAACCCAGACCTGGCAGTCCTTTGCTGTATGTGTGTTGGGGGCATCTTATCAGCTGGTGTATGCTGCTTACTTGGTGATCCAGTGTTTGAGAGCTCTCGGGAACCGAGGTCAATTGAGATTGCTGGTTCTCCTACAGGGTTGCCCTCCTTCTCAACTTTTTCCAGCTATCCTCTAATTCAGCCACAAGGGTCAGCAGCTTCTGTCCATTGGTTGGGTACAAATATCGACATCTGATTTTTTCATGTGCTTGTTGGGTCTTTCAGAGGGCAGTCATGATAGGCCCATTTTTGTGAGCATTTCATCACCTAAGTAATAGTGTCAGGTCTTGGGGCCTCCCCTTGAGCTGGATCCCACTTTATGCCTGTTGCTGGACTTTCTTTTCCTCAGTCTCCTCTCCATTTCCACCCCTGAAGTTCTTTCAGACAGGAACAATTATGGGTTGGAATTTTGACTGTGGGATGGCAACCCCATCCCTCACTTGATGCCTTGTTTTTCTGCTGGAGTTGGGCTCTACAAGTTCCCTCCTCCCAATGTAGGGCATTTCTTCTCAGGTCCTTCTCTTTGAGTCCTGAGTGTCTCTCACCTTCCAGGTCTCTGGTACATTCTGGAGGGATCCTCCAACCTCCTACCTCCTTAATTAGACTGTTTTCATTCTTTCTGCTGGCCCTCAGGGATTTCAGTCCTTTTCCCCCACCCAATAACTGATCATGTTCCCCTCTCTGTCCACCCCATCCCCTTTCCCTTCTGGGTCTCTCCCTTCCCCCTTGTGGTTAGTCTTTGTAGGTTATTAAAATCAATTAAAAGTTTTTTTTTTCAGTAAAATGCCCTGAACACATTTTAAAAAATTAGTCAGCCAAATACAAATTAATTTCTTACATTCTCAATTTGATCAATGTAAATATGTATGTGTATCATATTGTACAAGATAACTATCAACTTTCCTTCATTAATGAGGTAAAGGTAAGGGTTAATATTGTTGAAGCCTGTTCCCCCAGCATAGCTATACCCACTTTGTTTCAGGCTGGCCAGTTGTTTCATATTGTTACTGACCTAGATGTACAGTTTGACTCAGAACACATTGGAGCTGACCACATATGATGCTATGTCCTAAAACCATAAGTTCCACTTAGGTCCAATCAAATTAAATGTCGATGTGAACTACCATGTCTAAGCCAGCTTGACTCAGAGCCAATCACATTGCAGTGCTTCCTGTACCTGAGTATGAGCTCATTGTGGTTTTGCATTTTAGCCTTGATGAGCTGGCCCTGAGATATATTCGAGGTTGCAGCCAGCTCCAGAGCATGGTCTGCTGCCCTGATTGATAAGTCTTCAGGTATGTATTCAATAAACTAACCCTGTGTGACTGAGATTGGTGTCTCAATGTTTTTTTTGTTTTTGTTTTTGTTTTTTGTTTGTTTGTTTGTTTGTTTGTTTTTTGCAATGATTCCCAGACCACAACGAACACCATGACTTCTAATTTCTTTCACTTTAGTGTTGATCTGTCTCTTTTATTTACACTGTTTATAAATTGTGTCAATTACTCTCTAGCTTTGGTTTTATTGATCACTTGCTGTATAACACTACATGAACTTTAGGATTACTTAGTACACATTTCTGACAAATAATTTTTGTTTGTGATATTCGACAGGAATTTTATTGACTCATCAAATAATTTCAGAAACATTCAGCATTTTAACTATACTTAATTTTCCAGGTCATAAAATAGAAGAAATCTCTAGTGACAGTTGTTATTTTTTCACTAAGGTGCTTCTGCCTGGTTCTTTCTGCTGGGGCAGACTGCCTGCTGGTGTGCTTCCTGGAGACACCATATCCTGAACCATCCTAGAGGATCTGGTGCACTCAGAGTAGTTGGTAAGACTCCCCCTGCCCCCAAAGACCCATGCCCTCTGCTAGGAGCACAGTGAACTCAGGACTCATCTCCCACCAATATCCCCGCCTTGCCTGGAATACCTCTCTCCTCTTGCCTGGTCCTTTCTGCTGGGCCAGACTGCTAGCTAGTCTGCTCCCCTGAAGACACCATATCCCGAGCTATCCCAAAAGTTTCTCTGCACTCAGTGCAGAGAGGCAACTGACATCACAGCCTGAGGCAATCCAGGAGATCTGCTGCACACAGGGCAACAGATCACCAGCTTGTTTTTGTCCCCAAAGACACCATAGCTTGAAGGCATTTCAGGAGCTCCTCTGTACACAGAGCAACCGGGCAACAGACATCACAGTCTGAACACATCCCAGTTGCTCTGTGGCATGCAGGGAAACTGACCACAGTTCTGCTGCACACAGGGAAACAGAAATCACAGTCCATATCCCCCCTCCCCACACCCCACCCCTGAGAACATCTTCACATAGGACAACAATTTGACTGTTCTTCTGAAGACCCAACTGTCCAAAGGCCTCCCAGGAGTTCTACTGCAACCAGGGCAACAGATCAGCAGCTTCTTTGCCCCTCTGAATAATCCCCCAGTTGGAAGGCCCCATGGGTGGGCTGCAGGTTTACCAGGAGACCTGAAGCAACCCAGGGACAAAAGAGACAGACTCCAGACGGAGTCACCCAGACCAGCAAACACCAGGGATAACCAGATGGCAAGAGGCAAGTGCAAGACCATAATCAACAGAAGCCAAATTTATAATTTTCATGTAGGGCAAATACAAGTTCTTCCTTAGAGTTTTAGACTTATTAAAATAATTTAAGAATTAATTCAAACACAACCTTATGAATGAATTTATGGGGCTTTACATGAAAAAAAAAAAACACGAACAACAACAACCACAACAGTCAAGTTGTAACTCCCAGTTGATGCCTGAAGGAAGAAAATGTAGGTTAGAAAGAAAGACATTAAAAAAAAAAGAAAGACATAATAACTTTGAAGTCAGCATCAAGGTCATATGCTTAATAGGAAAGCAGTGAAAAATGAGAGAGGAACTTTAGAGAAAAGGTAATGAAGCCCAATGATTCACAAAAGACATATTTAGGTTTTGACCAGCATCAGAGAGAAAAGGACAAGAAAAAATAAAAGTAGGAAAAAGGAAAAGTTACTGTTTTTTGACTGGGCTCCAAGGTGAAAAATCCAGAGGACCATCACCATGGAAGCATAGCTGTGCTGCACTCAGAGGTAGAGAGAAGAAAAAGTACACTATCTCATTAACATAATATTTATTCTTCCTATTATTTTAATAGAACTTATGGTGAGCCTGCCTTCCTAGGAGGTGGTCTCTTGGTAAGGTGATTAACCTAGCCTAGTTGGAATGTTAGGTTCCCACCTAGGCCAAAGATTATTATTTCTCCCCCCCCCCCGCATTTAGTTTATTTATTTATTTATTTATTTGTCCATTTTACATCCTGATCCCAGCTCCACCTCCCTTAATCCCTTCCAGTCCCACCCTCATAACTCCTTCCCCCATTTTCCCTCCCCTTCTTTGAGAAGAGAACACCCCCCATGTGAACCAAGTCACCCATGTACATCAAGTGACAGCGGGACTAGTTGCATCACTTCCTACTGAGGACAGAAAAGGCAGCCAAGCA
Organism: Mus musculus; assembly: GCF_000001635.26. Taxonomy (NCBI): domain Eukaryota; kingdom Metazoa; phylum Chordata; class Mammalia; order Rodentia; family Muridae; genus Mus; species Mus musculus. The sequence continues at coordinate 87,924,308 of NC_000068.7, forward strand.
AGGCAAAATGGATACTGGGTTTCTGTGACTTCCTATTCTTCACACCCCTGACCCCTGGCAGCTGCATATTTTCATCCATTCTCCTGGCTCTCTAGCTCTCTATCCTGACTCATGACATAGAACTAGAAAAGATCATCATGAGTAAGACAATCAAGATCCTGGAAGAGAAATATGGTATGTATTCACTTATAAGTGGATGTTAGTTATAAAGTACAGAATAACCATGCTATTAAACATAAACCCAAAGGAGAGTCATATCAAGGAGGGCACAAGGGGTGGGAGTGGGGATACTTGAATCTCACAGAGATGTGGAAATAGATTAAGTACCATGGGTAGAATGAGAGAGGGGAATGAGTTAGGATGGGTTGGGAATGGGAAACAGAAGAGGTGGAGGGAAGATGAAAGGAGAGAATACTGGGAGAGAAAACTGGATTGGGCAGGCAGGAGGTATGGAGGGGCATGTCTGGGATTAGCTAGAAACCGTGAACTATGGAAACTCCCACAAATCTATTAAAGTGACCATAGCCAAGACTCTTAGCAATAGGGCATATGACACCTCAACTGCCCATCCCCTGTAACCAGGCAAGACTTCTAAGGGAGGGACTGTGATACCAGCCTACCTATGAAATTTTAGACCCTCAATTTTTCCTGCCTCCAAGATGTGCAGGGATAAAAGATGAAGCAGAATATAAGGGATGGACTAACTAATGACTGACCCAACTTGAGATTTATTCCATGGGAAGGAGCCCAAGTCTAACACTATTAATGATACTCTGGCATACTTGTAGACAGGATCCTAGCATAACTGTTATCAGAGAGGTTTCTCCCTAAATCTGGTAGAAATAGATGCAGAGACCCAAAACCAAACATTATGTGGAACTTGGGGAATCCTTTGGAAGGGAAGGGGATTGAAAGAGATAGAAACATGAACAATACCACAACCTGGGTCCATAGAGGTTCATAATGACTAAATTGCTAACCAGAAGGTATGTAAAAGACAGATCTCAGTTCTCTGCACATATGTAAATTTTGTGCATCTTGGACTTCCTGTAAGACTTATAACAGCAGGGACAGGGGTGGTCTCTAACTTTGTTACCTGCCTTTCAGTCCCTTTCCACTAACTGGGATGCCTTGTCTTGCCTCAATAGGAGAAGATGCCCTTAGTCTTACTGCAACTTGATATGACAAGGCTTGTTGGTATTCATGGGAGGCCTCCCCTATTTCAAGCAGAAGGAGAGGATGGGTGGAAATGGAACTTGGAGAGGTTAGAGGGAGGCACTGAAAGGAGAACAGAGAGGTGAAGTTGTGATGAGGCTATAAAATAAATATATTAATTAATCAAAATATGAATAAAAAGACATCTTAACAGATATGACTAAAGAATGTAATTCAAGATATGTTTTATGATTTTTAAGACATAACAAAATATTTCATAGAAACTACTCATACTACTAGGGTATGTCATATTTATGAGGCAGTGTGAGGAGGCTAAAGGCAGAAACAAGACAGAGCCTAATCTCAACAGAATGGACTGTTCCTTACACATTGTGTAGGATGCACACTTCCTGAAAACAGATTGCCTGGAGGTAGCAAATCCATCTTTGACTCTATCGGATTGGATGAGGATGTGTCCACAGCCACAAGATGCTAGGACTTGAATTGTCTGCTTGAAGGGTGACAACTTGTTTCTACAAACATTCTTTCCTGCACTGACCAAATGAGTAAGGTCAGTTTTAGGGATCCTGACTTGTGACCAATGTATTCTAGAAAGCTGTAATCCGTTAATGAGTTGTTTGTTTATTCTTATGAATATAAATAAATAAACATCAACTTCCATATATTTTTAGGTTTCACAAAAGATATTCATATGATTAATATAAGAAATGAGCACAGAATACAAATATAATGTGTTAGTCACAGGCAGGAAAAGTGTCGAAAAATCTAACATGAATTTATTTTTTTTTGTTTTTCCATTTTTTATTGTATATTAATTGTGTAAAGTAACATGTTTCATTATAACATTTTCATAAATGATCAATTACCCCAGGATTTGTTCACTTTCACCACCACCCTCCCCTGCTCCCCATCTCCACTGCTACTCCTGCTTCACTTGGTTTTAAATTGCTCACCTCTGCTTTAGTGTCTGTTTTTAGTTTAGATATTGCATGGCAGAAAACCATGTTGGTACTGGCTTTTCTGATTCTTGCTTATTTCACTTAACATGATGATTTTTTTTTTCCTGAAAGTAACATGTGTCCGTTCTTCCATGTGGCTTTGTAATACTCATTTAAATATAAATACCATATTTTCCCTACTCCCTCACCAGTCAATGGAACCTAGGCTGATCCTATGACGGAACTATTATGAATTTTTGGCACCATAAACACAGGGAATATATGGGTTTAAGATTTCTGTTTCCCCCTTATCCTTGAGAGTAAAGAGCTGTTCCTTTCTTTTTTTTCTTTGACAGTGACCATTCTGACTGGAGTGAGTTGGAGTCTCTATTATTTTAATTTGCTTTTCCCTGATGGCTAAGGATATAGAACGTATTTTTCCTGTATTGATTGGCTCTGTGTATTTATTATTTTAAAAAAGGTCAGTCAATCTTCCCATTTGTTGTATTATTTCTTGTTTTGGTGGTTTTTTTTTTCTTAATTTTTTTATATATTAATACCTTATAGGATGAACAGTTAGCAAAGATTTTCTGTAGGCTATCACTCTGCTGAGGGCTTCCTTTTGTGTGTGGAAGTTTTCAAAGCTGATGTGATCTCATTTCTCAATAGTTGTTTCTTCCTGAGATAGTAGGATCTAGACAGGAAGCTGCTATCTGTGTCTGACTCATGAAAGTTTTGTCCCATGTCTCTTTGCAGTGATTCCATTTGAAGGAGAAGTAGAGTAGTAATTGGGGGAGGGGTTGCTTTAATCGCCATTCATCTTGTCAAGCTTGATGGAGAGATAATGTGCTTGATTGCCCCAGGATGCTTAAGTGAGATGCTGGGAGCTGTGGTGGTAGAGAGAGGTCTTCCTCCTCGTGTTTTTTTTTTTTTTTCCATTTTTTATTAGGTATTTAGCTCATTTACATTTCCAATGCTATACCAAAAGTCCCCCATACCCACCCACCCCCACTCCCCTACCCGCCCACTCCCCCTTTTTGGCCCTGGCGTTCCCCTGTTCTGGGGCATATAAAGTTTGTGTGTCCAATGGGCCTCTCTTTCCAATGATGGCCGACTAGGCCATCTTTTGATACATACACAGCTAGAGACAAGAGCTCCGGGGTACTGGTTAGTTCATAATGTTGATCCACCTATAGGGTTGCAGATCCCTTTAGCTCCTTGGGTACTTTCTCTAGCTCCTCCATTGGGAGCCCTGTAATCCATCCATTAGCTGACTGTGGGCATCCACTTCTGTGTTTGCTAGGCCCCGGCATAGTCTCACAAGAGACAGCTACATCTGGGTCCTTTCAATAAAATCTTGCTAGTGTATGCAATGGTGTCAGCGTTTGGATGCTGATGATGGGGTGGATCCCTGGATACCTGGATAAGGCAGTCTCTACATGGTCCATCCTTTCATCTCAGCTCCAAACTTTGTCTCTGTAACTCCTTCCAAGGGTGTTTTGTTCCCACTTCTAAGGAAGGGCATAGTGTCCACACTTCAGTCTTCATTTTTCTTGAGTTTCATGTGTTTAGGAAATTGTATCTTATATCTTGGGTATCCTAGGTTTTGGGCTAATATCCACTTATCAGTGAGTACATATTGTGTGAGTTCCTTTGTGAATGTGTTACCTCACTCAGGATGATGCCCTCCAGGTCCATCCATTTGGCTAGGAATTTCATAAATTCATTCTTTTTAATAGCTGAGTAGTACTCCATTGTGTAGATGTACCACATTTTCTGTATCCATTCCTCTGTTGAGGGGCATCTGGGTTCTTTCCAGCTTCTGGCTATTATAAATAAGGCTGCTATGAACATAGTGGAGCATGTGTCCTTCTTACCAGTTGGGGCATCTTCTGGATATATGCCCAGGAGAGGTATTGCTGGATCCTCCGGTAGTACTATGTCCAATTTTCTGAGGAACCGCCAGACAGATTTCCAGAGTGGTTGTACAAGCCTGCAATCCCACCAACAATGGAGGAGTGTTCCTCTTTCTCCACATCCTCGCCAGCATCTGCTGTCACCTGAATTTTTGATCTTAGACATTCTGACTGGTGTGAGGTGGAATCTCAGGGTTGTTTTGATTTGCATTTCTCTGATGATTAAGGATGTTGAACATTTTTTCAGGTGCTTCTCTGCCATTCGGTATTCCTCAGGTGAGAATTCTTTGTTCAGTTCTGAGCCCCATTTTTTAATGGGGTTGTTTGATTTTCTGAAGTCCACCTTCTTGAGTTCTTTATATATGTTGGATATTAGTCACCTATCTGATTTAGGATAGGTAAAGATCCTTTCCCAATCTGTTGGTGGTCTCTTTGTCTTATTGACGGTGTCTTTTGCCTTGCAGAAACTTTGGAGTTTCATTAGGTCCCATTTGTCAATTCTCGATCTTACAGCACAAGCCATTGCTGTTCTGTTCAGGAATTTTTCCCCTGTGCCCATATCTTCAAGGCTTTTCCCCACTTTCTCCTCTATAAGTTTCAGTGTCTCTGGTTTTATGTGAAGTTCTTTGATCCATTTAGATTTGACCTTAGTACAAGGAGATAAGTATGGATCGATTCGCATTCTTCTACATGATAACAGCCAGTTGTGCCAGCACCATTTGTTGAAAATGCTGTCTTTCTTCCACTGGATGGTTTTAGCTCCCTTGTCGAAGATCAAGTGACCATAGGTGTGTGGGTTCATTTCTGGGTCTTCAATTCTATTCCATTGGTCTACTTGTCTGTCTCTATACCAGTACCATGCAGTTTTTACCACAATTGCTCTGTAGTAAAGCTTTAGGTCAGGCATGGTGATTCCACCAGAGGTTCTTTTATCCTTGAGAAGAGTTTTTGCTATCCTAGGTTTTTTGTTATTCCAGATGAATTTGCAAATTGCTCCTTCTAATTCGTTGAAGAATTTAGTTGGAATTTTGATGGGGATTGCATTGAATCTGTAGATTGCTTTTGGCAAGATAGCCATTTTTACAATGTTGATCCTGCCAATCCATGAGCATGGGAGATCTTTCCATCTTCTGAGATCTTCTTTAATTTCTTTCTTCAGAGACTTGAAGTTTTTATCATACAGATCTTTCACTTCCTTAGTTAGAGTCACGCCGAGATATTTTATATTATTTGTGACTATTGAGAAGGGTGTTGTTTCCCTAATTTCTTTCTCAGCCTGTTTATTCTTTGTGTAGAGAAAGGCCATTGACTTGTTTGAGTTAATTTTATATCCAGCTACTTCACCGAAGCTGTTTATCAGGTTTAGGAGTTCTCTGGTGGAATTTTTAGGGTCACTTATATATACTATCATATCATCTGCAAAAAGTGATATTTTGACTTCCTCCTTTCCAATTTGTATCCCCTTGATCTCCTTTTGTTGTCGAATTGCTCTGGCTAATATTTCAAGTACTATGTTGAAAAGGTAGGGAGAAAGTGGGCAGCCTTGTCTAGTCCCTGATTTTTGTGGGATTGCTTCCAGCTTCTCTCCATTTACTTTGATGTTGGCTACTGGTTTGCTGTAGATTGCTTTTATCATGTTTAGGTATGGGCCTTGAATTCCTGATCTTTCCAGAACTTTTATCATGAATGGGTGTTGGATCTTGTCAAATGCTTTTTCTGCATCCAACGAGATGATCATGTGGTTTTTGTCTTTGAGTTTGTTTATATAGTGGATTACATTGATGGATTTTCGTATATTAAACCATCCCTGCATTCCTGGAATAAAACCTACTTGGTCAGGATGGATGATTGCTTTAATGTGTTCTTGGATTCGGTTAGCGAGAATTTTATTGAGGATTTTTGCATCGATATTCATAAGAGAAATTGGTCTGAAGTTCTCTATCTTTGTTGGATATTTCCGTGGTTTAGGTATCAGAGTAATAGTGGCTTCATAAAATGAGTTGGGTAGAGTACTTTCTACTTCTATCTTGTGAAAAAGTTTGTGCAGAACTGGAATTAGATCTTCTTTGAAGGTCTGATAGAACTCTGCACTAAACCCGTCTGGTCCTGGGCTTTTTTTGGCTGGGAGACTATTTATAACTGCTTCTATTTCTTTAGGGGATATGGGACTGTTTAGAAGGTCAACTTGATCCTGATTCAACTTTGGTACCTGGTATCTGTCCAGAAATTTGTCCATTTCGTCCAGGTTTTCCAGTTTTGTTGAGTATAGCCTTTTGTAGAAGGATCTGATGGTGTTTTGGATTTCTTCAGGATCTGTTGTTATGTCTCCCTTTTCAGTTCTGATTTTGTTAATTAGGATTTTGTCTCTGTGCCCTCTAGTGAGTCTAGCTAAGGGTTTATCTATCTTGTTGATTTTCTCAAAGAACCAACTCCTCGTTTGGTTAATTCTTTGAATAGTTCTTCTTGTTTCCACTTGGTTGATTTCACCCCTGAGTTTGATTATTTCCTGCCGTCTACTCCTCTTGGGTGAATTTGCTTCCTTTTTTTCTAGAGCTTTTAGATGTGTTGTCAAGCTGCTAGTATGTGCTCTCTCCCGTTTCTTCATGGAGGCACTCAGAGCTATGAGTTTCCCTCTTAGAAATGCTTTCATTGTGTCCCAAAGGTTTGGGTACGTTGTGGCTTCATTTTCATTAAACTCTAAAAAGTCTTTAAATTCTTTCTTTATTCCTTCCTTGACCAAGGTATCATTGAGAAGAGTGTTGTTCAGTTTCCACGTGAGTGTTGGCTTTCTGTTATTTTTTTTGTTATTGAAGATCAGCCTTAGTGCATGGTGATCTGATAGGATACATGGGACAATTTCAATATTTTTGAATCTGTTGAGGCCTGTTTTGTGACCTATTATGTGGTCACTTTTGGAGAAGGTACCATGAGGTGCTGAGAAGAAGGTATATCCTTTTGTTTTAGGATAAAATGTTCTGTAGATATCTGTCAGATCCATTTGTTTCATCACTTCTGTTAGTTTCAGTGTGTCCCATGAATTTATTTTAGTTTAATTATGTTGGACATAATGTATTTATGACATAAACTGAAAATTGTGTCTATTTTTAATTTACTTATTTTATTTTATAAGGAGGAAGTGAGATGATACTGGATATCTTGGGAATGGAGATATCAAGTGTTGTGAGTCACCATGTGGATGCTGAATACCAAACCCAGGTTCTCCAGAAGACTATTAGTGTTCTTAACCATTGAGCAATCTCTCCAGTTTCATAATGCTTCAATTTAAATATATGAAAATATCGAACAAAACATGTACAAATATGAATTAAAATTGTATTTAGCATTATTTTAAGTATAAATTTACAAAATTTAATTCACAAAAATAAATTAAGTCCTGTATATAATTTATATTCCCTGCCTTGGGTTCTTTGAAATTAAAGGAAAGAACTATAATTTTCAATACATGTTACTAAAGATATTTGTTTATATAGCACTATTTCTAAATTGCTTTTTTCATTTCAGAAGCTCAAAATAATAATAATAATAATAACTATTATTATTATTGTTATTATTTACTTTACAACCTGACTGCAGTTTCTCCTCTCTTCTCTCCTTCCAGACTTCCCCCTTCCTCTCCCATTCATCCATCCCTCCTTCCAGTCTTCCCCCTTCCTCTCCCATTCATCCATCCCTCCTTTCTTTCTTTTTAGAAAAAGGGAGGCCCTAGGAAATTTAGAGGTCAGGTGGGTTGGGGGTTGGGGGTATCCACGTGGAGACAGGGGGATGGGGAGGAGGTGTGGGATATGGAGCAGTCAGAGGGTGGATGGCAGGGGCAGGGAATGGAATATGGAATGTAAAAAATAATTATTTTTTAAAAAGAATAATCCTAGGTAAAATGTTATATTCTACTACATATCACATTAATTCTGAAATTATTTTTATTATTTTTAAATTAATGGCTTAGATATAATAGATACAATTGTGATATTTAAATTCATTAGTATTTCAAACATGTAGTCCATAAATATTCTTGAATTAGCATTTAGAATAAAAATGAGTTATGAAGGAGGTCTTCCATGGGTATTAACCAGCCTTGCCACATCAAGTCACACTAAGATTATGGGCATGCTCTTTCACTGAAAGTAGACAAGGCAGCCCAGTAAGGGGAAAGGGTACCAGAGAGAGATAACAGAGTCAGAGAAGGCCCATGCTCCTGTGGTTAGGAGTCCCACATGAACACCAAGCTTCACATCTGTTACACATGCACAGAAGGCCTAAGTCAGTTTCATGCATGTTCCCTGGTTGGCAATTCAGTCTCTGTGTGCTTCTATGGGCCCATAGTTACTGATTCTGTAGGTTTTCTTCTGGTATTCTTGATTCCTCTGGTTCTGCAATTCTTCCTAGCCCTCTGCAGCAGGATTCCCCAAGCCCCAAATAATTGACTTTCAGTCTTTGCATTTGTTTCCATCAGCGGTGGGATCTGGCATCTCATGGCATGGAGATCAAGCTGGACCATTCATTGTTTGGCCACTCAAGGGAGATATGTGAGTCTCACTAAGAATGGAAACTATTCTTATTTTGTAAATTTATTTCAAGTATAAATTTACAAAATTTAATTCATAAAAAATAAATTAAGTCCTGTATATAATTTATATCCCCTCATAGTCATCATGATTTTAAAACTGAGGGAGGGGACTGGATAGGAATAGGGATGGGGATGAGTACAGAAGGGATCAGAATGGGTTTGGGGGAGAGAAGATAGAGAGAGTACTCATAGACACCTGGAAAGGGAGGTGTATCTCTAGGACAAGCTAGAAACCTAAGGCAATGGAAACTCTGAAGAATGTATGAGGGTAACACTAGCAAAGACTCCCAACAATGGAGGTTATGGAATCTCAACTTGCTATTTCCTACAGCCAGGCAAGACTTCCAATGAAGGTATTTTTACACCAACCCAGCTACAAAATGTTAGATCCACATATTTTCCTGCCTACAAGGTGTGCAGGGGTAAAGATGGAGTAGAAATTAAAAAAAATATTACTGTTATTAGTAATATTATGTTTAATTTTTTTCACAGCCCGGTTGCCATACCTTTCCCGCTCTGCCACTGACAACTACCCATCCCAGTCCCCCTCCATTGTCTCCAAGAGATCATCACCCCACCAGACATTTCCACTCCCTGAGGCTTCAAGTCTTTCAAGGATTAGGGGCATCCTCTCACTGAGGCCAAACTAGGGAGCCCTCTATTATATATGTGTCAGTGGCCTCATATCAGCTGGTGTATGCTGCCTGGTTGGTGGCTCAGTGTCTGAGAGATCTTGGGGGTCCAACTTAGCTGAGACTGCTGTTCATCCTATAAGGATCCTCCTCCTCAACTTCTTCCAGTCCTTTCCCAATTTAACCACAGGAGTCCACAGCTTCTGTCCATTGGTTGGGTGTAAGTATCTACATCTGACTCTTTAAGCTGCCTTTTGAGCATATACCTAAAAGATGCCTCACTATGCCACAGTTGCATGTATTACATTATGTTAAAATAGCAGCCTTATTTGTGAAAGCCAGAGGCTGGAAACAACCCAGATGTTCCACAACAGAAGAAATAATACAGAAAATGTCATTCATTTACAAAATGCAGCTATTAAAAATGAGGACATCATGTATTTTGCAGGCAAATGGATGGAACTAAATTATTTTTAAAAATATAACTGTGTCCTGATGGCCTTTGTCAGTGCCTGGCAAATACAGAAGTGGATTCTCACAATCATCCATAGGATGGAGCACATGGTCCCCAATGAATGAGCTAGAAAAAGTACCCAAGGAGCTGAAGGGGTCTGAAGCCCCATAGGAGGATCATCAATATGAACTAATCAGTACTCCCAGAGTGTTGGGAGCCGCGCCCACATTCGCCGTTACAAGATGGCGCTGACAGCTGTGTTCTAAGTGGTAAACAAATAATCTGCGCATGTGCCGAGGGTGGTTCTCCACTCCATGTGCTCTGCCTTCCCCGTGACGTCAACTCGGCCGATGGGCTGCAGCCAATCAGGGAGTGACACGTCCTAGGCGAAGGAGAATTCTCCTTAATAGGGACGGGGTTTCGTTTTCTCTCTCTCTTGCTTCTTACACTCTTGCTCCTGAAGATGTAAGCAATAAAGTTTTGCCGCAGAAGATTCTGGTCTGTGGTGTTCTTCCTGGCCGGGCGTGAGAACGCGTCTAATAACAATTGGTGCCGAATTCCGGGACGAGAAAAAACTCGGGACTGGCGCAAGGAAGATCCCTCATTCCAGAACCAGAACTGCGGGTCGCGGTAATAAAGGTTCCCGTAAAGCAGACTGTTAAGAAGGATTCAACTGCATGAATTCAGAACTTTTCAGCTGGGGAACGAGAGTACCAGTGAGTATAGCTTTACGAGGTAAGCCTGGCCTTGAACTTTCTAAGGAAATTCAAGACAGTCTATCAGAAGTAAAGTGGAATATGTTTGGCCTTGAATTTTTTCTGGTGTTAGGAGCCCTTTTGTTCCTTTTCACATGTTATCAAGTGATTAAGATAGGGCTGAAAATTCTAGAGGAAATTCAGGACAAGCTATCAGAAGTAAAGTGGGGAGAGAGAGTAGGAACAAAGAGGAAATATGGTACACAAAATAAGTATACAGGCCTTTCCAAGGGTCTTGAACCCGAGGAAAAGTTAAGGTTAGGTAGGAATACCTGGAGAGAGATTAGAAGAAAAAGAGGAAAAAGGGAAAAGAAGAAAGATCAATTAGCGGAGGTCTCTAGGAAAAGGAGCCTGTGCTCATCGCTGGATGGGCTCGGGGAGCCAGCTCTTGGTAGCTCTGAATCAGATGATGAATTCTCCTCTGAAGAAACAGACTGGGAGGAAGAAGCAGCTCATTATGAGAAAAAAGGGTACCAGCCAGGTAAAGTGCTAGCTAATCAGTTAAGGAAGCCAAAAGCGGCTGGCGAAGGCCAGTTTGCTGATTGGCCTCAGGGCAGTCGGCTTCAAGGTCCGCCCTATGCGGAGTCCCTGCCCTGCGTAGTGCGTCAGCCCTGCGCAGAGAGGCAATGCGCAGAGAGGCAGTGCGCAGACTCATTCATTCCCAGAGAGGAACAAAGGAAAATACAACAGGCATTTCCGGTCTTTGAAGGAGCCGAGGGTGGGCGTGTCCACGCTCCGGTAGAATACTTACAAATTAAAGAGCTTGCCGAGTCGGTCCGTAAATACGGAACCAATGCTAATTTTACCTTGGTGCAGTTAGACAGGCTCGCCGGCATGGCACTAACTCCTGCTGACTGGCAAACGGTTGTAAAAGCCGCTCTCCCTAGTATGGGCAAATATATGGAATGGAGAGCTCTTTGGCATGAAACTGCACAAGCGCAGGCCCGAGCAAACGCAGCTGCTTTGACTCCAGAGCAGAGAGATTGGACTTTTGACTTGTTAACGGGTCAGGGAGCTTATTCTGCTGATCAAACAAACTACCATTGGGGAGCTTATGCCCAGATCTCTTCCACGGCTATTAGGGCCTGGAAGGCGCTCTCCCGAGCAGGTGAAACCACTGGTCAATTAACAAAAGTTGTCCAGGGACCTCAGGAATCCTTCTCAGATTTTGTGGCCAGAATGACAGAGGCAGCAGAGCGTATTTTTGGAGATTCAGAGCAAGCCGCGCCTCTGGTAGAACAGCTAATCTATGAGCAAGCCACAAAGGAGTGCCGAGCGGCCATAGCCCCAAGAAAGAACAAAGGCTTACAAGACTGGCTCAGGGTCTGTCGAGAGCTTGGGGGACCTCTCACCAATGCAGGCTTAGCGGCCGCCATCCTCCAATCTCAGAACCGCTCCATGAGCAGAAATAATCAGAGGACATGTTTTAACTGCGGAAAGCCTGGGCATTTTAAGAAAGATTGCAGAGCTCCAGATAAACAGGGAGGGACTCTCACTCTTTGCTCTAAGTGTGGCAAGGGTTATCATAGAGCTGACCAGTGTAGCTCTGTGAGGGATATAAAGGGCAGAATTCTTCCCCCACCTGATAGTCAATCAACTGATGTGCCAAAAAACGGGTCATCGGGCCCTCGGTCCCAGGGCCCTCAAAGATATGGGAACCGGTTTGTCAGGACCCAGGAAGCAGTCAGAGAGGCGACCCAGGAAGACCCACAAGGGTAGACCTGCGTGCCGCCTCCGACTTCCTATTAATGCCTCAAATGAGTATTCAGCCGGTGCCAGTGGAGCCTATACCATCCTTGCCCCCGGGAACCATGGGCCTTATTCTCGGCCGGGGTTCACTCACCTTGCAGGGCTTAGTAGTCCACCCTGGAGTTATGGATTGTCAACATTCCCCTGAAATACAGGTCCTGTGCTCAAGCCCTAAGGGCGTTTTTTCTATTAGTAAAGGAGATAGGATAGCTCAGCTGCTGCTCCTCCCTGATAATACCAGGGAGAAATTTGCAGGACCTGAGATAAAGAAAATGGGCTCCTCAGGAAATGATTCTGCCTATTTGGTTGTATCTTTAAATGATAGACCTAAGCTCCGCCTTAAGATTAATGGAAAAGAGTTTGAAGGCATCCTTGATACCGGAGCAGATAAAAGTATAATCTCTACACATTGGTGGCCCAAAGCATGGCCCACCACAGAGTCATCTCATTCATTACAGGGCCTAGGTTATCAATCATGTCCCACTATAAGCTCCATTGCCTTGACGTGGGAATCCTCTGAAGGACAGCAAGGGAAATTCATACCTTATGTGCTCCCACTCCCGGTTAACCTCTGGGGAAGGGATATTATGCAGCATTTGGGCCTTATTTTGTCCAATGAAAACGCCCCATCGGGAGGGTATTCAACTAAAGCAAAAAATATCATGGCAAAGATGGGTTATAAAGAAGGAAAAGGGTTAGGACATCAAGAACAGGGAAGGATAGAGCCCATCTCACCTAATGGAAACCAAGACAGACAGGGTCTGGGTTTTCCTTAGCGGCCATTGGGGCAGCACGACCCATACCATGGAAAACAGGGGACCCAGTGTGGGTTCCTCAATGGCACCTATCCTCTGAAAAACTAGAAGCTGTGATTCAACTGGTAGAGGAACAATTAAAACTAGGCCATATTGAACCCTCTACCTCACCTTGGAATACTCCAATTTTTGTAATTAAGAAAAAGTCAGGAAAGTGGAGACTGCTCCATGACCTCAGAGCCATTAATGAGCAAATGAACTTATTTGGCCCAGTACAGAGGGGTCTCCCTGTACTTTCCGCCTTACCACGTGGCTGGAATTTAATTATTATAGATATTAAAGATTGTTTCTTTTCTATACCTTTGTGTCCAAGGGATAGGCCCAGATTTGCCTTTACCATCCCCTCTATTAATCACATGGAACCTGATAAGAGGTATCAATGGAAGGTCTTACCACAGGGAATGTCCAATAGTCCTACTATGTGTCAACTTTATGTGCAAGAAGCTCTTTTGCCAGTGAGGGAACAATTCCCCTCTTTAATTTTGCTCCTTTACATGGATGACATCCTCCTGTGCCATAAAGACCTTACCATGCTACAAAAGGCATATCCTTTTCTACTTAAAACTTTAAGTCAGTGGGGTTTACAGATAGCCACAGAAAAGGTCCAAATTTCTGATACAGGACAATTCTTGGGCTCTGTGGTGTCCCCAGATAAGATTGTGCCCCAAAAGGTAGAGATAAGAAGAGATCACCTCCATACCTTAAATGATTTTCAAAAGCTGTTGGGAGATATTAATTGGCTCAGACCTTTTTTAAAGATTCCTTCCGCTGAGTTAAGGCCTTTGTTTGGTATTTTAGAAGGAGATCCTCATATCTCCTCCCCTAGGACTCTTACTCTAGCTGCTAACCAGGCCTTACAAAAAGTGGAAAAAGCCTTACAGAATGCACAATTACAACGTATTGAGGATTCGCAGCCTTTCAGTTTGTGTGTCTTTAAGACAGCACAATTGCCAACTGCAGTTTTGTGGCAGAATGGGCCATTGTTGTGGATCCATCCAAACGTATCCCCAGCTAAAATAATAGATTGGTATCCTGATGCAATTGCACAGCTTGCCCTTAAAGGTCTAAAAGCAGCAATCACCCACTTTGGGCGAAGTCCATATCTTTTAATTGTACCTTATACCGCTGCACAGGTTCAAACCTTGGCAGCCACATCTAATGATTGGGCAGTTTTAGTTACCTCCTTTTCAGGAAAAATAGATAACCATTATCCAAAGCATCCAATCTTACAGTTTGCCCAAAATCAATCTGTTGTTTTTCCACAAATAACAGTAAGAAACCCACTTAAAAATGGGATTGTGGTATATACTGATGGATCAAAAACTGGCATAGGTGCCTATGTGGCTAATGGTAAAGTGGTATCCAAACAGTATAATGAAATTTCACCTCAAGTGGTAGAATGTTTAGTGGTTTTAGAAGTTTTAAAAACCTTTTTAGAACCCCTTAATATTGTGTCAGATTCCTGTTATGTGGTTAATGCAGTAAATCTTTTAGAAGTGGCTGGAGTGATTAAGCCTTCCAGTAGAGTTGCCAATATTTTTCAGCAGATACAATTAGTTTTGTTATCTAGAAGATTTCCTGTTTATATTACTCATGTTAGAGCCCATTCAGGCCTACCTGGCCCCATGGCTCTGGGAAATGATTTGGCAGATAAGGCCACTAAAGTGGTGGCTGCTGCCCTATCATCCCCGGTAGAGGCTGCAAGAAATTTTCATAACAATTTTCATGTGACGGCTGAAACATTACGCAGTCGTTTCTCCCTGACAAGAAAAGAAGCCTGTGACATTGTTACTCAATGTCAAAGCTGCTGTGAGTTCTTGCCAGTTCCTCATGTGGGAATTAACCCACGTGGTATTCGACCTCTACAGGTCTGGCAAATGGATGTTACACATGTTTCTTCCTTTGGAAAACTTCAATATCTCCATGTGTCCATTGACACATGTTCTGGCATCATGTTTGCTTCTCCGTTAACCGGAGAAAAAGCCTCACATGTGATTCAACATTGTCTTGAGGCATGGAGTGCTTGGGGGAAACCCAGACTCCTTAAGACTGATAATGGACCAGCTTATACGTCTCAAAAATTCCAGCAGTTCTGCCGTCAGATGGATGTGACCCACCTGACTGGACTTCCATACAACCCTCAAGGACAGGGTATTGTTGAGCGTGCGCATCGCACCCTCAAAACCTATCTTATAAAACAGAAGAGGGGAATTGAAGAGATTTTACCCCAAGCACCAAGAGTGTCTGTGTCTTTGGCACTCTTTACACTCAATTTTTTAAATATTGATGCTCATGGCCATACTGCGGCTGAACGTCATTGTTCAGAGCCAGATAGGCCTAATGAGATGGTTAAATGGAAAAATGTCCTTGATAATAAATGGTATGGCCCGGATCCTATTTTGATAAGATCCAGGGGAGCTATCTGTGTTTTTCCACAGAATGAAGACAACCCATTTTGGATACCAGAAAGACTCACCCGAAAAATCCAGACTGACCAAGGGAATACTGATGTCCCTCGTCTTGGTGATGTCCAGGGTGTCAATAATAAAGAGAGAGCAGCGTTGGGGGATAATGTCGATATTTCCACTCCCAATGACGGTGATGTATAATGCTCAAGTATTCTCCTGCTTTTTTACCACTAACTGGGAACTGGGTTTAGCCTTAATTCAGACAGCCTTGGCTCTGTCTGGACAGGTCCAGACGACTGACACCATTAACACTTTGTCAGCCTCAGTGACTACAGTCATAGATGAACAGGCCTCAGCTAATGTCAAGATACAGAGAGGTCTCATGCTGGTTAATCAACTCATAGATCTTGTCCAGATACAACTAGATGTATTATGACAAATAACTCAGCTGGGATGTAAACAAAAGTTTCCGGGATTGTGTGTTACTTCCATTCAGTATGTTAAATTTACTAGGGCAGCTAATTTGTCAAAAAGTCTTTTTCAGTATATGTTACAGAATTGGATGGCTGAATTTGAACAGATCCTTCGGGAATTGAGACTTCAGGTCAACTCCACGCGCTTGGACCTGTCCCTGACCAAAGGATTACCCAATTGGATCTCCTCAGCATTTTCTTTCTTTAAAAAATGGGTGGGATTAATATTATTTGGAGATACACTTTGCTGTGGATTAGTGTTGCTTCTTTGATTGGTCTGTAAGCTTAAGACCCAAACTAGGAGAGACAAGGTGGTTATTGCCCAGGCGCTTGCAGCTCTAGAACATGGTGCTCCCCCTGATATATGGTTATCTATGCTTAGGCAATAGGTCGCTGGCCACTCAGCTCTTATATCCCATGAGGCTAGTCTCATTGCACGGGATAGAGTGAGTGTGCTTCAGCAGCCCGAGAGAGTTGCACGGCTAAGCACTGCAGTAGAAAGGCTCTGCGGCATATATGAGCCTATTCTAGGGAGACATGTCATCTTTCAAGAAGGTTGAGTGTCCAAGTGTCCTTCTCTCCAGGCAAAACGACACGGGAGCAGGTCAGGGTTGCTCTGGGTAAAAGCCTGTGAGCCTAAGAGCTAATCCTGTACATGGCTCCTTTACCTACACACTGGGGATTTGACCTCTATCTCCACTCTCATTAATATGGGTGGCCTATTTGCTCTTATTAAAAGGAAAGGGGGAGATGTTGGGAGCCGCGCCCACATTCGCCGTTACAAGATGGCGCTGACAGCTGTGTTCTAAGTGGTAAACAAATAATCTGCGCATGTGCCGAGGGTGGTTCTCCACTCCATGTGCTCTGCCTTCCCCGTGACGTCAACTCGGCCGATGGGCTGCAGCCAATCAGGGAGTGACACGTCCTAGGCGAAGGAGAATTCTCCTTAATAGGGACGGGGTTTCGTTTTCTCTCTCTCTTGCTTCTTACACTCTTGCTCCTGAAGATGTAAGCAATAAAGTTTTGCCGCAGAAGATTCTGGTCTGTGGTGTTCTTCCTGGCCGGGCGTGAGAACGCGTCTAATAACACCAGAGTTCCTTGGAACTAAACCACCAATCACAGGAAACACATTGTGGGACATGTGGCTCTAACTGTTTATGTAGATGAGGATCATCTGTATATTGGTCATCAATAGGAGGAGAGGCCCTAGGTCCTCTGAAGGTGCTATGCCCCAGTATAGGGTAATCCCAAGACTGGGAATAGGAGTGGGTGGGTTGGGGAGCAGGGGGACAGGGGAGGGGATAGGGGATTTTCGAAGGGGAAATTAGGAAAGGGATAAAATTTAAATGTAAATAAAGAAAATATCTAATAAAAAAAAGCTTGGAAAAATATTATTTTTAGAGTAAAATCTTAGTTGTCATCATCTTTTATTAATGAAAATACGTAATTACCATTTACAGAAAGAGAAACAACAATAATTTGATAATTGAAGATGGTAAGCAACTATAATTTCAAATAAACACCAACAAAATAGCATTAAAATTAAAATGAACATATTGTTGACAATTATCAACATTCTAAAAAGCCATTTACTGATTTTAAACCTCTTACAAATCCATATAGCCAACTCCATTGTGATACTTTTCAGAAATAATTAAAATAGTAAGACCATCTGATTTTCATGTACACTTCTTAGAACACATTATAACAAGTCCTTTATTTATTAGACACAGAAAAATAGCTCCAAGTAATTATGGGATTGTTGTTGTAATAAAACATAATTACTGCCTGGACATTGCTGGTGTTCCTGAATAAAAAGTCACTCTTTCACAAGCCATGATAAATAAAATGTCTTCCCTGTTGTTTTGTTTGCTTTTAAGTGTGTGTCATCTATTAAATTACAAGAGTAAACAATATGAAATTAGGAAGCATTTATTCCTATGTCCCAAATGCATTTGGAATTAATTCTCACCAGATGCATTATTATGGTTATTTCACAATAACAGTGGATTTTGGGGTCATGAAAAGTTGAAACCATCTTTCCCTATCTACCATTTACTTCTCTACATTCACAGTGTGGAGATGAGACTGTTTTAGCATTCCAGTATTATTTGTCACAAAGAATAAATATTTGGCATTGTAAGTTGGAGTCACATGCTTATAATGTGTCACCTATGACTTATATGTTTTCATTTGTTACACAGAATTATTCTGTGAACAAAACTACACTGCACATTAACAACAAAAGACTAAAGTTAAGGTCAACCACATTTGTACAATATTTTCATGCCTAACACAGTATCATCTTTTGGTCTTTAAATATATTTTTCACTTGAAAATTTTGTTTCTTTGTTGAAAAATCAGATGTTTTAAAATGAATTTTTAATGCCCAGTTCATTCACTCAAAAATAAACATGTTTTCAATAGTACAATTAACTGCATTAATTTCTTGTTAACCTCTTAAGGCTTACAGTCACTGAGAAAATTTTCTCACATTCATTAATTTACTGACTGTGTCTTTGACATCTTTATTTCTCAGACTGTAGATCAAGGGGTTTAGCATGGGGATCACAACTGTGTAAAACAAAGAAGCCACTTTGACGGTGTGCCTGGAGTTCTTGGAGTTGGGCACACAGTAGAGAAATAATATGGTTCCATGGAAGATAGTGATGGCTGTCATATGGGAAGCACAGGTAGAAAAGACTTTTCGGTGTCCACTAGATGAATGCATTTTCAGGGCAGTGACAACAATGAACAAATACGATGTAAGAATGATGAGCAGTGTGCTTATTTCATTGAAAGTGGCAACAATAAAAAGCAGTAACTGGGTAAGATGAGAATCAGAGCAAGAGAGGGCTATTAGGGATGACAGTTCACAGAAGAAGTGATTGATTGTGTTGAAACCCCGAAAATATAAATTTAGGGCAGAACAGGTGAGTGTCAGGGAGCACACCACCCCCCATGCATATGATCCAAGCACTAGCAGTGCACAGAGCCTCTGTGACATGACTACTGTGTACAGCAGGGGGTTACAGACAGCCACAAAGCGGTCATAGGCCATCACAGCAAATAGAATTAGTTCAGTCACTACAAATGTGCAAAAGAAAAAGAACTGCATTATACATCCTAAAAATGAAATGGTCCTATCTTCTACAACAAGGTTCACCAGCATCTTGGGAGCAATGATGGAGGAATAGCAGAAATCTGCAAAGGAAAGGTGGCTGAGGAAGAAGTACATGGGGGTGTGCAGTTTGGGGTTAATCTTGATGATTATCATCATCCCTATGTTCCCCACCACACTGAAGCTGTAGATTGCCAGAAACAACAAGAAGAGGGGAACCTGCAGTTCTGGGTAATCTGAGAAGCCCAAGAGAGCGAATGTGACCTCAGAAGTTAGATTTATGTCTGTCAGAATCATGATGTCTTCTGGTGAGATCTGAAAATTGATCTTGGAAAAAAATAGGGAAAAAAGTTCACAGATAAAGTATGCCTAATTGACTATCAGTAAGCCTAAAGATGAAAGAATATACATAGCTTATGTGATATTGAAGTACTGAAATATCAAGACATACTAACCAGAGATTCAGAAATTAAATTGCCAGTATATTATGAGTGATTTCTCTAGTCATTTTCTTAAATATGCTTAAATGTGATTTTTAAGTCAGTATTGTGCAATACAATAATTAACTAAAGAAACAAATAAAACCTTGATCAAATGTGAAGCAATATAATTTTACTGAAGTTTCAAGTTCTTTCTCTTAAAAAATGGTCAAGTGAAATAATTTATTTTTATGGTACTGGAATTTCCAATGAAATATAGAAGAACAGAAAGCTTCACCTACGAAAACTACCTTATACTAATATTTGTGCATGCTGAGGTATTACAAAACAATCTACGTTTTTTGTAATAACAGCAATATTAATATTATAGGAATTGACTAAGGATCTTATTTATTATATTCAACTTTTACATTTGCTTTTAAAGTAAAATAAGTTACCTTTTATGCTGCTTTTTTCTGCTGATGAGCAAGTTGAAGTTTAACAAAACTTCTTCAGAAGGAAAAAAAGAAAACCTCCCCAAACTACTGTGTTTTCACTTTCAGTTAAATGGTCATTAGCATTACAGAATGAGATTTTCGCATGTGAAATGATAAAATTCAGTTTTTACAATCTATTATCTTAACTGTTTTGGTTGTCTTTTATAGCATCTCTTCTTGAAATATTTAAACCAAATCTTTAAGATGTAAACTATGGCATTTATTGAATTTGAAGATTGCTTCAAAGATATTCTGAATATCTTTACTGAATTAAACACAAAGAGTAAAAATCAGGAAATACTCTTATCTAGAAATAATAGTTCACAAAGAGTGAGAATGGTGTGTCTTTTTATGAATTTCTTTGTTCTCCCTGTAAGACATCTCAAATAGTCATTCAATCCTATATTCATGTGAAGAGAATGAAAGCTTGTTAAAGTCTTTCTTCATTTTGTTTTCCCAGAAGGTATTCCTTATTCATTGTGATTCAACAATTTAAATGTCATTCTGAACTGGAAACTAGTCCAAATTTTCACTTACATAGGAGATATGTGTTGAAAACCCGCATGACCTATCATATTCCAAATACATGCTCACACTGAAACAAGGTTCTTTCAACATAACTTTTAACAGAGTAGACCTTTTGTTTCCTGAATTTGAGATGCAAATGCCATTAGTGTTTCAAATATTCTCCTAAATTATGTTTTCTCATGAAATAGTGATACAAAGACTACATAGCTCACAGGGAAAATATTACCAATAATTTTTCAGACCTGCGTACAAACCTGTTGGTAGTAAGTGCAGTCTCCTCTTGCCTCTATAGAAAGAACTTATTTGAAGCAGTTGCTAACTCCATTATTATGTTTACTGCCTCTCCCCCAGCATTATAGTCTAGAAATAATTGGCTGTGTTATTCTATAGGGACTATAGAACAAGCAATTAACATTAAATACTATTTATGATGTAATTTTAATTTCACGGAAAACTTGAAGGAAAGCTACAGCATCTTTGGAAGTATTTCCTCTGAGTTTTAGCTTTGTTAATATCATCTGCAACTCTATTTTATATTATTTATTTACTTATTTATTTATTGAATTTATTTATTTGTTCACTTTAAAACCTAATATCTGCCTTTTTTCTCCTCATAGTATTCCCTTAAGTAAGTCCCCCACTCTTTTGTGAGTCTATGCCAATGCCTGGCAAATACCGAAGTGGATGCTCACAGTCATCTATTGGATGGAACACAGGGCCCCTAATGAAGGAGGTAGAGAAAGTACCCAAGGAGCTAAAGAGGTTTGAAACCCTATAGGAGGAACAATGATATGAACTAACCAGTACCCACCAGAGCTGTGTCTGCATATGTAGCAGAGGATGGCCTAGTTGGTCATCAATGGGAGGAGAGGCCCTTGGTATTACAAAGATCATATGCCCCAGTACAGGAGAATTCCAGGGCCAGGAAGCAGGAGTGGGTGTGCTGGGAAGCAGGGCAGGGGGAGAGTAAAGGGGGCTTTGGGGATATCATTTGAAATGTAAATGAAGAAAATAACTAATAAAACAAAACAAAACAAAACAAACAAACAAAAAAACCAAACAAACAAAAAGCCAAGTACACACACAAGAAAAAACAAAAAAAGAAAAGAAAAGGAAACTCACCACTGAGTGTCAACACCCTATTCCCCCCCCCCATTTCTCATTCCACTCCCATGTACTCCCAACCTAAACCCTCCATATCACGTTGCTAGGGGACTAGGTACATCCTCTTCGACTGATTCCAGAAAACGCTGTCCATTTTTGGATCAACAGACAGACATGTAGGCCACAGACTCAGGGCAGTCCTACTTCAGTTTTGGGGGAACATGCATGTAGATCAAGAAGGTCGACTGCTGCATATGTGCAAGGGGCCTAGTTCCAGCCTGTGTTCACTCTTTGGTTGTTGATCCAGTCTCTAGCAGGCCCCGAGAGTTCAGGTTAGTCTGCAACTCTATTTTCAATCCTCATTTCCTTAATGCCTATTCTTAACCATTTTTTTTGATTAATGGAAATTTATGACATGAACTTTATTTTTACTTACTTCAAAATTATTCTTGAATTTCCACATCTCTGGACTTTATAGCACGAAACTATTGCTATCTTATTCATACCAAAGTAGAGAAGTGATTGCATTTTACCTCACATCTATTAGCCACTTACTGTGTATATGCCAAAGGTATTAGATAAATATATATATTGACATACTTATTTTTGCTTGCATTATATGAAGCACAAAACCTAGGCCTCTGGTGTAGGATGAACAGTTCTAGAATGTCTTCTTTCAGCTATAAAAGCCCAGGGTAAGATAATTGAAAATATAAAAGCAAGTGCTATTTTCCTGCTATATTTTTTGAAATAATTATTGTTATTTAAATCCCACATTGAATTTATCCTAAGATTTATTTTAGCCAATTTTACCAATAAATACAAAACATCCATATTTAATGGAGATATGTAACAAAAGTAGCTATAAAATATACTATATCATTCTTTAGTGAGTAAAATTTTATTTTTTGTTTCTGAATATAAATATCTGTGAGTTCCTATCCTGAGAAATCAAAATTTAATAAATGAGGAACCATGAGTATAAAAGATATAACCAATATTAACACATAGAATACTGAATGAACAGGTAAATTGCTTAAACCTTAAAATTCAAAATCAAAACAACAACTTTCACTTTCTTGAACTAAATTCAACTGTTTTCTAACATTAGATACCAGAATAAATGTTTTTACTTCTAACAAGTAAATATAAGGTAGAAACTGATATTCATTGTCTTGGATTGTAGAATTGAAACATGAATCAAGATGTATGAATAAATATGAGCTTCGTATCTATAAAGAGTGACAAAACAATATTTTATTAAGATCAAATATATATGCAAAAACCTAACAGAGACTGGAGATGTACTTACAGGTGAGGTCCATATTAAATCTCACTGTAGTGGTGAAAGAGTAGAAAGAAGTCAGTGATAAGTCATAAATGCAGACACCGATAAGGCAAGCCAATGATAGAAAAGGCCAATACATAGAAATACAAAGATAAAATATACAAAGGATTATAAATAAGATGGATTGAAAGCTCCTTGAGTATAACATGCAATTAATATTTTCTGGATTCTTGTGAATAAATGTTATTGTGACATTCATTTTTAAAATAATTATTAAATGAAGTTCTAAGTCAACACAGTGATTCAAATACCAAATAGTAAGGAAAATATAGAAAACCTCAATTTATATAATATATAAACTAGATTATAAACTATAGATACTTGTGTATAAACTGCTGACAAAATGTTCTTATCAGGAAGTCAATTTTACTTTTTTATTAGGAATTTATTTCATTTACATTTCCAATGCTATCCCAAAAGTTCCCCACCCCCGCTCCCCCACCCACTCCCCCACCCACCCCCTCCCACTTCTTGGCCCTGGCGTTCCGCTGTACTGAGGCAGATAAAGTTTGCACGACCAATGGGCCTCTCTTTCCATTGATGGCCGACTAGGCCATCTTCTGATACATATGCAGCTAGAGACATGAGCTCTGGGGAGTACTAGGTAGTTCATATTGTTGTTCCACCTATAGGGTTGCAGATCCCTTTAGCTCCTTGGGTACTTTCCCTAGCTCCTCCATTGTGGGTCCTGTGATCCATCCAATAGCTGACTGTGAGCATCCACATCTGTGTTTGCTAGGCCCTGGAAGAATCTCACAAGAGACAGCTATATCTGGGTCCTTTCAGCAAAATCTTGCTAGTGTATCCTGTGGAGAGCCGTGAACAATTGCCATTACAAGATGGCACTGGCATCCACAGTGCCTAACTAGTAAACAAGCAATGTGCGCAGGTGCTGGAGTAAATTCGTGCCAAGTCACTGCCAATCCCGGGGTGTAGGAGTGGGGTGATGAGTGAGCAGCTAATCAGGAGCTGACATGTCACACAGAGGGGTATTTAAGCAGCTCCATTTTCCGGGTTCGGGGTCTTCCTGAGAAGTAAGCAATAAAGCTTTGCCATAGAAGGATCTGGTTGTCCGAGTGTGTTTTGCTGGCGAAACGTTACAAGGACAGTATCCAATGGTGCCAGCATTTGGAAGCATATTATGGGATGGATCCCCGGATATGGCAGTCTCTAGATGGTCCATCCTTTCATCTCAGCTCCAAACTGTGTCTCTGTAACTCCTTCTATGGGTGTTTTGTTCCCAATTCTAAGAAGGGGCAAAGTGTCCACACTTTGGTCTTCGTTCTTCTTGAGTTTCATGCATTTAGCAAATTGTATCTTATATCTTGGGTATTCTAAGTTTCTGGGCTAATATCCACTTATCAGTTAGTACATATTGTGTGAGTTCTTTAGTGATTGGGTTACCTCACTCAGGATGATGCCCTCCAGGTCCAACCATTTGCCTAGGAATTTCATAAATTCATTCTTTTTAATAGCTGAGTAGTACTCCATTGTGTAAATGTACCACATTTTCTGTATCCATTCCTCTGTTGAGGCAACCACTCTGCAAATCAGTCTGGCGGTGCCTCAGAAAATTGGACATAGTACTACCGGAGGATCCCACAATACCTCTCCTGGGTATATACCCAGAAGATGTTCCAACCGGTAATAAGGACACATGCTCCACTATGTTCATAGCAGCCTTATTTATAATAGCCAGAAGCTGGAAAAAACCCAGATGTCCCTCAACAGAGGAAGTCAATTTTAAGTAATCATATATTCCATAAATTATGCTATAATAAAGGTTTACAATCATAAAAAGATGGTTTTACTACATCATAACTCACATCAGCTTAAAAAAACTAAAAAATGATGGGCAACATGCATGTACAACCGTTAATATTTCTCAATTGTACTTTTGCACACAGAGAACATGCAGGGGTATGTGAATACTAAGACTCAGTAATATGTATCCTTTTGAAATAGCCATCCTTTTCAATGCTCTACATTAGGCTCACCTATTTGCCTATATATATTGGTCTTCACTATGAAACCCTAAGTTTTGCTAAAAACAAAAAAAAAGAAATCTAGTAAAGAATTCTTTTTAGAGCCTAACATTTTTCTAAGAGCCTCTTTCACATCCTTATTCCTCAGACTGTAGATCAGGGGGTTCAGCATGGGAATGATCACAGTATAGAAAACTGTAGTCA
Source organism: Mus musculus (assembly GCF_000001635.26). Taxonomy (NCBI): domain Eukaryota; kingdom Metazoa; phylum Chordata; class Mammalia; order Rodentia; family Muridae; genus Mus; species Mus musculus. The sequence continues at coordinate 87,949,415 of NC_000068.7, forward strand.
CTTTATCAACATCTAGACTGTTACCAGAGTTGGGCTGACAATAAATAAAAAGGATCGTTCCATGGAAGACCATGATGACTGTGAGATGGGAGGCACAGGTAGAAAAGGCTTTGCGTCTCCCCTCTGCAGAGCGCATCTTCAGGATGGTGATGAGGATAAACAAATAGGAGGTGAAGATGATCACAATAGTGAGAATCTCATTGAAATTGACAATGATGAACAGGAAAAACTCATTTGTACTAACATCAGAGCAAGCAAGACTTAAGAGAGGAGGCAGATCACAAAAGAAGTGGTTAATCACATTTGATTTAAATGATGTGATCTCAAGGGCCAAGCACAGGTGAATTAGAGAACACACTGATGCATAGAGGTAGCAACAGGACACCAGTACAAGACGGAGCTTTGGGGACATGATGACAGTGTACAATAGTGGATTACAAATGGCCACGAAGCGGTCATAGGCCATTACAGCCAATAGGAAGACTTCAGTGATAGCAAAAGTGCAAAATAAATAAAATTGTAACATGCATTCCAGGTAAGAAATAACTTGATCCTGGTTGATAATATCAGTGAACATCTTTGGCACAATGATGGAAGCATAGCAGAAATCCACAAATGACAGGTGGCTGAGAAAAAAGTACATAGGAGTATGAAGTTGAGAGCTGACCTGAATCAGTACAGTCATGCCCAGGTTTGCTATGACTGTCACTCCATAAATGACAAGAAACACGAGAAAGAGAAAGATTGCCAGCTCTGGGACATCAGAAAAGCCAAGAAGAATGAACTCTGCCATAAAGGTACAGTTTACCTCTTCCATGTCTGCTACATGGCAATTTAGCCAAGACGACCTTACTACTTCTGCAAAGAGAAAAGGGGGGAATATAAGAGATTTCTATTAACTGCAGAAAAAAATCTTGAATTAATGTTAACGAAAACAGATTTATGAAAATTTCAAAACATTGGGTAGATCAGATTGATACAAAAATCAAATCTCAGTAAACTCCTCTCATACATGTAAATATAAGCCCCATCTAAATTAAGTGTATCTCTGAGGTGGGTGGTGTACTTTTGTTTGAAACACACTGACTGCTGTAATTTGTTATACTATGAGATTTACTCTAATCAGTGAACTTTATTAAAGCTACGACCTGGCAGTTTGTAGTCTATTTTGTCTGGGTCATTTACACACTTGTACTACATTCACTCACCCTAATAATATGAAATTCAGAGCAAATTACCTACAATTGCATGTTGTAGCACTATGATGGAAAGGTCCTAAAATTTCAATAATATTAAAAAGTAAAAATAAAATTCAGAAAACCCAATGATAAATCCATAACACTTTTCATTCCTCATTAAAACTACTTGTTTCATTACAAGCAAGCTCTAAAATTAGTCAGATATATGAGTCAATTTTTGAGGAAATGAATGGGAAAATGTATTTAAAATCTTATTATGACATTCAATAAAAATTTAAACCTAAATTATACTAAATTAAAGATAGTAAGCCCAGTGTTTCATAAAATCTAATCATATTGAAAATAATTGAAAACAATTTACAAAATTGTATTAGAATATTTCTTAGAATATTAATAAAAACTGTCAAAAGGAACAATCATTAAATTATGACTCATCATTGCATATAATTTGGAAAATTAGAAAGTACTTTTCAAATTATATCTTAGATATTATTAATTCCCAAAACTTAGAGCATGCAAAAACATAAATCTGGTTTTCTATAATAATGTATATAAAATATATGATAGATATAATACATGATATTTTATACTTGCCCAAATTATAATATATACATATTTAGGTATATATTCATATATTATAATTGATTAAATTAAGAAAGAATAAATTAAAACTTCTCCAGATTTGTTTAAATAATTTGTTGGACAAAGTGGCTGACTTAAAATGTCATGACAGTGTAAACACAATCTCACAGTGGAGTTTTTATTCCCTGACTTTCTGAAATAAAATGTGTGTGTGTGTTTTTAATTACTTCAAATAAACCTGAGGAAAACAGAAACAAAAACCAAGAGAGTGTAGCATTTTTTCCATCTTGAACTAACATGTATAGTCTTAACTTCATCATTTTTTGTCAAGAAGAAAGAGAGAGAGAGAAAAAGAGAGAGAGAGAGAGAGAGAGAGAGAGAGAGAGAGAGAGAGAGAGAGAGAGATTGATTGCTGGAGACAAAGAAACAGAGGCAGAGAAAAATGAAGGCAAACAAAAAGGAAAGTAGAAGGAAGAAAAGAAATAAGTAAGGAGGAAGGAGGAAGGAAGGAAGGAAGGAAGGAAGGAAGGAAGGAAGGAAGGAAGGAAGGAAGGAAGGAAAAGAAAAGAGAGAGAGAGAGAGAGAGAAAGAAAGAAAGAAAGAAAGAAAGAGACAGAAAGGAAGGAAGGAAGGAAGGAAGGAAGGAAGGAAGGAAGGAAGGAAGGAAGGAAGGAAGGAAGGAAGGGAAGAAACCAACAAACACATTAAAGTAAATAGTTAAAAGCCCACAAAGCATCAACTCTACACCAAGAAATATAAGCAACTGAATAAAGCTGGAAGCACAAGATGTTCTCTTGCCCAGCAAAGAGTTCAACCATTGGTTGTATGATGGTAAATAGTCAGCTTTGAAAACATAGATATATGCACTACATATATGAACAGGTAATAAGTAGGAATGTAAATATATAGATATATACATACATACATGCAATAGCAGTGAGACAGAGGCTATGGAAAGAGAGCTGGCCGTGGTGTATGAGAGGTTTTAAAGGAAGAAAAGGAAAGGAGGAAATGTTGCAATTAAGTTAAAATTCCCCAAATAATAGCAAAATAATTAAAAAGACTTTCCTTAAATGTTTTTCTAAGTCATACAAAAAGAAAAATAAAGAAAGAAAAGGACAGTAAAATGAAAATAAAGGACAATGTAAAGAAAATGTTAGAAAATTTTGGAAGTCAGTTTTGCATTGTTCTATAGCGATAACATTGAAAGTACTTTTTGATAAATGCAACAAAAATTGAATGCAAAATGCTTATTTCTGTTCACAAGCAGGAACTGACTGGCTGGCTACAGCATAAAAACTATTCAACCCTCTGAATTGGTTATGTATGGCAAATGGAAGCTCACACTCTGTCACGAAATAAGTTGGTACGAGAGAGGAAAGAGAGAACAAGAGTATCACACACATGCAAAAACACATACAAATACAAACACACACACACACACACACACACACACACACATACACACACACACACACACACACACACACACAGAGGAGAAAGGAAAAAAGGAAAGAAACACAGAAACAGATGGAAAGAGAGATGGAAAGAAAAATATGTTACATCTTTAGTCTCAAACTTTCATTCTCATAATGTTTGATATTAGAAAGGAATTATTTTCATTTGTCATCAGATGTCATTCCTGAAAACACTAAGAAACTTTTTAATGTCAAAGTAAAGTTTAAGAGTTCTCATATGCAATCTCCATTAGAAGAGAGAAAATTTAAATGTATTTAAAATAACTTTACTTGATAAAATATACCCATTTCCAATCTTCAGTACTTAGAGCTTTATTCTTATGAACAAACCTGAAACATGTACTCACCAGGACTGCAGAATTTAAACATTTCTCATAGAAAGGGAGTTTATAACTGGAAATTAAGCTCTAGGGAAAAGGATCCCTTGTGTAATGCAAAGACTAATTTCTGCACCATAACAAAAATTAATAAAGCTGAAGTAGAGATGTGTTTCCTGGTGGGCTAAAAGTATTCTCTGTAGAATATCAGCAGAAATTTGTTTATAAGCCACCAAGATTTAGGGAACTGTTGCACAACCTTATTAATAAAGTTGAATAATATAAAGTGTATGTGAAAATACAGCATTTGTACTGAAGTTTACCCTTATAAAGATTAAATATCTTTAGTGACAGATACTTTCATATATAGAGTTAAAATAATGATGAGCTATTCTTATGTCCAAGTCTATTAAACCTTCAGATGAGGCCCTTTTTTCCGGGATGACAGTTTCCTTGACAATTTCTGGAAACCTGATTATCAAAATGGTCTAAATTTTCCTTCATTTTTATATTTTCTTTCATTTCTGAATAATTAATATTTAAATTTTTATCCCCCACCCTTCATGGACTGTCTCCCTCCCTTCTCCTTGCCTCTGAGAAGGTGAGACTGCTATGGATACCCAAGCACCTAGTGCACAAAGTCTTTACAGGCCCATCTTCTCCCACCGAGCATAGAAAAGGCAGTCACAGAGACTGAACTACATGTCTATTACATGTGCACCAGGGTCTTTGGTCCAGCAAGTTTATGCACTTTGCTTGGTGTCTCAGTCTCTGAGAGCTCCCAGGAATCAAAGTTAGTTGACTCTGTTGGTCTTCCTATTGGGTTCCTATCCCTTCACTGCTTTCAAAACCTTCCCCCCTCTTTCATAGGACTCCCCGTTCACTGTTTTTATTTGGCTGTGGTTATCTGCATCTGTTTTAGTCAGCTGCTGAGTAGAGAACTTCACAGAGGATAGCCATGATAAACTCCTATCTACAAGTATAAGAGTTTCATTAATAGTGTCAGGGATTGGTGTTTGCCTGAGGGAGGGGTCTCAAGTTGCGCTATGTATTGGTTGTCCATTCCTTCACTCTTTGATTCATCTTTGTCCCTGCATTTCTTTTAGACAGGTCAAACTTGGGGTTGAAAAGTCTTTCACTGGGTTGATATCCTTATTCCTCCACTGGACATCATTCCTTGCTACAGGGGGTAACTTCTTCAGATTCCATGTACCCACCGTTAAGCATTTTGGCTAAAGTTACCTGCATTGACTCGTTGGAGTCTCCCACACCCCAGGTCTCTGGGGATTCACAAACATAAACCCCTGCCAGCTGTAGATTGCCATTCATTCTCCTGGCCCTCTGAGTCTCTCTCCTCTTTCCCTCTACTTCTGATCTTGCCCCTAATTGCTCTCCCCCTCCCCTGTCTTACCCAGTTCTCTCCCTCCCTCTGCTTCCTATAACTATTTTATTCTCCATTTTTACTAAGATTCCAGCATGCTCACTTGTACTTTCCTCTGTGTTTAATTTATTTTACTCTGTGGGATATATCATGGATATTATATATTTTATAGTTAATAATCATCTTATCAGTGAGCACATACCATGCATGTTTTTTTGGGTCTGGGCTAACCCACTCAGAATCTTTGCATGAAAAATTCACATTGTCCTTGCTATTAATATCTGAATAGTATTCTACTGTGTACATGAAGTATCTTGTTTGTTTCCAGTTTCTGGCTATTTGGAATAAACCTGTTATGAAAATAGTAGAGAATTTACCCTTGGGGTATGGTGGAGTATCTTTTGGGCTTATACCCAGGAGTCATATGGCTGGGTCTTTAGGTATAACTATTTCCAATTTTGTGAGAAAGCAACATATTGATTGCCAGACAATTTCCTGAATAGAACACCAATGACTGAGGTTTTAAGATAAACAATTGATAAATGAAATTTCATGAAACTGAAAAACTTCTGTGAGACAAAGGACACTGTCCATAGGGGAAAAAAAATCAGCCCACAGTTTGGAAAGTAACTTCATCAACCCTGTTGCCTACAGAGAGCTAATAGCGAAAATATATAAAGAAATCATGTAGACTCCAACAAACCAAATAAGCCCCCAAACAATGGGGTACAGAGCTAAACAGAATTAGCAACAGAGTAATCTTATTGGCCAAGAAGCACCTAAATGAATATTCAACATTCCTAGTAATCAGGGAAAAATGCAAATCAAAATGACCATGAGATTCTATCTTACACCAATCAGAAGTCTAAGATAAAAAACTTAAGCACATGCTATCAGGGATGTAGAAAAACGGCAGTAATCCTCCACTGATGGTGGGATTACAATCTTATACAAGTTTTTAAACTTTTCTTTTAACAGTGTAAAAAGATCTCTAAATTTGAAGGATAATCCAAATATCCTAGCAATTTACCTTATAAACATTAATCCCATTCAATTAGCAATCAAATACTATACTCAAATCTAAGTTGCCATAGGGAGGATTTGAGATGTGACTTCAGAGGGCTCCAAAATAGTCATAAAGTCATTTGACTGATACACTCTTTTGAGAAACACTATCAGTTAGGGATAGTTTATCCTTTGCCTGAGGACCTCTCATTTCCAACCTTCTCCATAATTCTATGTTGAAACTTTTAACTAATAAATTCCAACTCTGCTTCATACAGACACATTATACAATTCTTTTCTGCAGGGAGGTCAAGTCTGTCAGCTCTACCAGAAAGAAGATCTCTGAGAAAATGTCCTATGCAGCTAGAAAGAGTAATGAGACACTTTGGTTCTTGCCCTGCTGCTGTAGTTAGATCCAAACAAGTTGAGTGTTATCACTATAAAGAAAAGTTGTTTCCCTTGCTGTCTATTTTAATGGTCCAGTTAACTGCATAATGAGCACATGCAATCAAATTGACAGATTCCCTCCAAATATATATAATTATTATGTGTGTATCAAAAATTCAGCTCCAACATTATAGAAAAAAAAATTCCAAGTGATCATCTCTCCATTGCATTGCAAGAAGCAATTATATGGAAACAGTAAATAAAATGATCATGTGCATGCCTGTGTGTGTGCGCATGCGCACGCGCAAACACACACACACACACACACACACAAATTATAATTTTGGAGGTTGTATAAGAGAAGATTGAGGTTAGAGAGTGGTGGAAGCTATATAGATACACTTCTTGTGTGCAGTGTTCTCAAAGTATATACTTATCAACACCCAGTTTAAGAAATGACCATGGAAATCCAAGTACATACAATGTCTAGATGGCTCATTGGGTCTAGGCACAAGCACAATGTTTTGACAATATTAATTTCAACCCAGATTCTCACAATGTTCAGGTAGAAATATGCTCCCAGAGTTTTCATTTATGTAAATTGCCACACTCAGGCACACACACACACACACACACACACACACACTAAGAGCTATCTAAAAATACAAACATTGTATTTCATAATTGAATGATTCTGGATGCCAACATTCTTGTATAAAGTGTGCTACTATAATTCAGATTTCATTGGTGTTTGTCATAAAATTGTTCTTTGTCATATTGTTATGAAACATTTTAGTTCTCAGCAGGGACCACTTTACAATGAGATAAACTGGCCAATAAAAGTAGACACTTAGCTTCTCCTAAAATTTATGTGAAAATTAGTTTGTTTAAACTTCATCACAGTCTACCAAAAATATATTATTGGATTTATGCCAATCTTACAAAGACAAAAAGCAAGCAAATTGGTGGGAAAATAAAAATTAGTTGCTACAATGGCAAAATGTCAGTTTATGGCCTCCTAATCTGCTAGAATCTATGGTTAAAGATACAAGCTCAAAATGATGTCAGCACTGTGTTCTCCCTTCTAGATTTAGAGTTTCACGTCCTTAGATGGAAGCATGCCAGTCATCTGCTTTCTCTGGGTGTTCTGGCCTTATCCCGAGCTTTTGTCCCCACCGGCAAGAACACACTCAGGACAAACGGAATCTTCTGTGGCAAAAGCTTTATTGCTTACTTCTTCAGGGGCAAGAGAGAAAATGGCAAAACCCCATCCCTTTTAAGGAGAATTATCCTCTGCCTAGGTCGTGTGATCCCTGATTGGCTGCAGCCCATTGGCTGAGTTGTAGTCTCGGGGAAGGCAGAGCACATGGAGTGGAGAACTACCCCGGCACATGCGCAGATTATTTGTTTACTACTTAGAACACAGGATGTCAGCGCCATCTTGTAATGGCGAATGTGAGGGCGGCTCCCCACATGGCCTAAAATATTAATCTATGCCTGTATGTTGTATTTTCTATGTTCTGTTGAAGGGTTGTAATAACTTCTCAAGATTTCCATGTACCAAAGCTATGTCCATCAGTGTAAATTTAATATGAAATCATTCCTAAAACATGTTTGTTTGGAGACGGTGGCAGGTTTCCCAAGCTGTAATATTAATTATCTACAGGTATAAACTACTTCTGATGATAAAAAGGGATTTCTTAAATTATCAGCATTGCTTTCAGGAATATTTTAAACTTTTAGCCTAATAAACTATACTGTGACTACTACTATTTAATTTGGAAATATTCATTTGACGATTAGTCATGAGTGAGAAATCCAGAAACACAATTAAATGAATTGTCTATATCAAATCATTATAAATTTGAGAAGAAACTTGAATGGAACAATACTTATTTTCTCTGTCTTTGAATTTTCAAAAAATTCAAATGTATGTATACAGTATATATTTAAAAGCATGAATCATACCTAAAATTGCGGGGTATTCCCAAGAGTATTTCATTTCTTACATCTTGTTCACAGGGTGATTGAGATTCCTTTCTCTAAAAGATGTACACTGACTTCTAATGTTTTTTCTGTATAAATATTTTACATAGTGATATTCAATTTTCATTCATACTGTTTTGCTTTGTTTTCATTTAACCTTTATTTAAAAATTATTTAATCTTTTTTTTGTATACTCTAGATTTTATCCCCCCTCCTGGTCCACCCTCTGACTGTTACATATCCCATACCACCATACCACCCCCATGCCCCAGTCTCCATGAAGATGTCCCCACCACCTCAGTCTACCACCCTACCAGACCTCCCAACTCCATGGGGCTTCCAGTGTATTGAGGGTTAGTTCAACCATATTGTTAATCATTATTAAAAACCATTAATATCCTATAGAAATAGGATCATAGTGATTGCACAGATCTTACTAAAAGTAGTAGACAATATTAATAATTGCATTCCATTTTACTTTTAAACCTTTTAAAAGTTTTCTAAGTCTTCCAATTTCTGGTTTATGTAGCAGTAACTATCATCTCACATATGCCAGCATTGATTTCATGAGTTGGAACAGTATTATAGACAAAATATCCCTCTTTTTTTAAAATTTTAATTTTACTTAATTGTTTTTTTACACTCCAGATTTTATCCCCTTAAAAGTTCACCCTCTAACTGTTCCACATCCCATACCTTCCCCCCCCCCCGTCAAATCTCCACAAGGATGCCCCCTTCCTTCAACCCCTACCCTAATCCCTGGGGCCTCCCAATCCCTGGGGCCTCCAGTCTCTTGGGGGTTAGATGAATCTTCGCTGACTGAACCAAGACCAAACAGTCCTCTGCTTTAATATGTGCTGGGGCCTCATATATGCTAGTGTATGCTGCCTGGTTAGTGGTGCAGTGTCTGAGAGATCCCGGGGGGTCCAGGTTAATTGAGTCTGCTGGTCCTCTTACAGCATCATCTTCCTTCTCTTCTTCTTCCAGCTTTTCCCAAATTCAACCACAGGGGTCTACATTTTTCTGTACATTGGTTGGGTGTAAATATCTGTATCAGACTTTCTACTTCTTGTTGGGTCTTTCAGAGGGCAGTCATGATAGGCCCCATTTTGTGAGCACTCCACAGCCTCAATCAGTGTTAGTCCTTGGAGCCTCCCCTTGAGCTAAATCCACATTTGGGTCTGTCACTAGACCTCATTTTCCTCTGTCTCTTCTCCATTTTTGGCCCTTCAGTTCTTTCAGACAGGCACAATTATGGGTCAGAGTTTTTTATGGAATAGCAACCCCGCTCACTTGATGCCCTGTCTTTCTACTGGAGGTGGACTATACAAGTTCCTGCTTCCCACTGTAGGGCCTATCATCTAATGTTTCTCCCTTTGAATCCTGAGAGTCTCTCACCTCTCAGGTCTCTGACACATTCTGGAGGGTCCCCCCAACGTCCTACCTACCTAGGTTGCCTGTTTCTATTCCTTCTTCTGGCCTTAGGGCGTTTCACTTACCCAATTCCTGGTCATGCTACCTTCTTCCCCTCTCTGCCCCCTTTCCCACCCAGCTCCCTCCCTTCTGCCTTCCCTACTCCTATGATTGCTTTCTTCTCCCTCCCAAGTGAGATTGAAACATCCTCATTGGGCCTTTTGACTTGTTATTCTGTTTGAGTTCTGTGGATTACATCCTGGGTATCCTGTACATTTTTTTTTTTTTGGCTAATATCCACTTATTAGTGAGTACATACCATGCATGCCCTTTTGGGGCTGAGTTACCTCACTCAGGATATTTTCCAGTTTCATCCATTTGCATCCATATGGCATGGTGAGGCATTTTTTTTTCTGGCCAATTACATGCCTTGCAAGTATCATTTTAAGCCAATACAAAAAAAAATATCAATATACATGTAAATGTCCAATCTTAAACCTTACTGTTAAGTCTCTTATACTTTACTTCCATGTGCTCTAAGGTTTTAAAACACCCTTTGCATTTGTCAGCATACTCGGATCATTTGTTTCATGGAGATTAATCTTGTTTACTCAGGATATTATAAAGTCAATTAATTTATGACTTATGGATAAAGCAGTAGCTTTATCATGTAATTTATCCATAGGGGACTTTATTTAGCTGTGTCATGAAGAATAGATTACACTTTTCCTCACATGCATTTTATGACTGTTACCAAGTATCAAATGAACTAAGAACTATGATAGAGAAATAACTTTTGTACTGTGCACTCAGACATTATGGAAAGAATGGTATATCTTGCTGCAGTACAAGCAGGTAAAATGTCTCTCCTGCATTCTGTACTCAAAGCATGTAAGAAGCTGACTAAGTCAAATTTGGTTTGTTCAGAAGCTTTTCAATTCTTGGGTAATGATGGTATTTAAAATGCCTACTATGAGCATTTTCCATGGGCTTTCCACCAGACCATGGAAAATTAAATCAATGATAGTTCTTAAAGTCAATATTTACTATAGAACTATGTACAATAGATAAAAGAGTGAAGTGGTTTAGGTGTTCAACCACAGAGAAATGAATAAAGACAACGTGTTATACAGTAGAATCCATGAAGGCCATTTGTAAGAAAACTTATATAATCATATTAAGATAATTCAATGTGAGAAAGAAAAATACTGTATATTTTCTGTCACATATGGTCCCTAGAATATATAGGTTAATGTAAAAAAACTTTTTAAGAATCAATGAATAAAATAACATTGACAAAGAAAAATTAGAGTAACCTGCCTTCCCTGAACACGAGCTCATTTCTATTCTAACTTTGTAAATACAAAGGGAGAGTTGACTATCAACTAAAAATACCTTATAAACTGAACTTTTATATAAAGCTAAAAACAATTGTGGTTGAGAAACATGGAAATTTTGGAAATGAAATGAATTGTATCATTTTAATAATATGTGAGTTCAACAAGGAGCTATAGATATCCTATGGAGAATAAGATACCATTTCAAACCCACTAATGAGGCACTATACTCCAGTGGATATTCTAAAATCCGTGATCACACAGATGGCCCTGAATAAACTTGATAAACCACAAAAAGAGCAAGACAAGCAAACAAACAACCCCCCCCCCCAAAAAAAAACCCAAAATATTCCTGAAGATGAGAATGAGGCTTGGAGGGAGATGGGAGCATAAAAGGTGAGGGAGTCAGGAAATGGATTGACAGTAATGAGACAGCACATATATGAAATTGTCAAAGTACAACTCTCATTAAATATACATGTGTTTATATAAACATAGAGCATGAATAGAGGACGTCATCAGTATCTCAGTTAGCATGAACACAGAATTAAATATAAAGTGAGGATACACAGAGCTCAGAATTTCTGTCTTCAATGACAGTTCTCAAGAGGCTGAAAACAAAGAATTTTTTTCAAGGAATTCAAAGCTTTTTAATGTTTACTTTCTACTTTGTAGAGGAGCTTTTTAGATAGCTAAGCACTCATGACAGATTTCTGGTGTTCCAGAGGATGTAAATTGAATTCTAAGACCTCAGATCTGGTGAGGTGTAGGTGATGAAACTCTAGATCCAGAAGATCTAAGACTCTTCTATCCTCTGTGGGTTCTGCATTCATGTGAAGAGATCACATATTGTATATTCATACCATACAATTACAATATAATATTCATAAATAAATATTACTCAAATATTTTCTTAAGTGATTCCATATTATCCAATATTTCTAAGGCATAAATGCTATAGAAACATTGCAAGAGTGAAAATAAAGTAGGTTAGGAGCATGGAATAGCAAAAAAATAAAATTCTGAGCAAATATATGTGATACTGTCACTCTGTACATGCATGTATGTGTCATAATTTTCATTGTAACTTATAGACATACTATTTGAAATGAATAATAATGTCCATTTGTGGATGCAGAAATAAAATTAGAAACTTTGCAAAATCCTTCTTCTTAGATTTGGGAAGACCTTACACAAAAATAAATGTATTTGCCCTGGTAGAGTATGAATAATAACTAACCATTTTAAATCAAATGATGAAATTAATTTGAAAATCTGAAATATTTTAATGTTATGCTTTTATATTTAGGAGTCACAATACTGACCAGAAAAAAATACAATTCAAGCAAAACTGTCATGAACCTTACTATATATTCTAGCCAAATGTTGTTTCATCTATTAATCTCTCTGCCAGTATCTACCTTTGATTCTGCATCCTGAACAATACAGTGTTCATTGGGAATATATCTTAGAGTTCACAACTTTTCTGAGAGCACCTTTGACATCCTTGTTTCTCAGGCTGTAGATCAAAGGGTTCAGCATGGGAATTACTACAGTGTAGAACACTGTGGCCACTTTGTCAGCATCTCCACTGTTGTCTGAAGTAGAAGAACAATAAATGGAAAGGATCGTCCCATGGAAGACAATGATGACTGTGAGGTGGGAGGCACAGGTGGAAAATGCTTTGCGCCTCCCCTCTACAGAGCGCATTCTCAGGATGGTAATGAGGATAAACAAGTAGGAGGTGAAGATAACCACAATACTAAAGCTCTCATTGAAGGTGGCTACAACAAACAGCAGCACTTTATTAACAGTGACATCAGAGCAAGCAAGGCTCAAGAGAGGAGGCAGATCACAGAAGAAGTGATTGATCACATTTGACTTAAATGATGGGATCTCAAGGGCTAAGCACAAATGAATCAGAGAACACATTGATGCACACAGGTAGCATCCAGACACCAGTATCATACGGAGATTTGAGGACATGATAGCCGTATATAGTAGTGGGTTACAGATGGCTACAAAACGGTCATAGGCCATCACAGCCAGTAGGAAGACTTCAGTGACCACACATGTGCAAAACAGGTAGAATTGGACCATACATGCCAGGGATGATATGGCTTTGTCCTTATTGAAGATGTTAGCTAGCATTTTAGGCACAATGACGGAGGAGTAGCAGAAATCCACAAAGGACAGATGGCTGAGAAAAAAGTACATGGGGGTGTGAAGTTGAGAGCTGACCTGAATCAGTGCAGTCATTCCCAGGTTGGCCAGGGCGGTGACTCCATAAATGAGGAGAAAAAGCAAGGAGAGAACACCACTCAGCTCGGGGACATCTGAAAATCCCAGGAGGATGAACTGTGCCACAGTGCTGCAGTTTTCCTCATCCATCTGCTGCCTTTAAGTGTTGCTTGGGAAGAGAACTACATTATTCTTTATTTTATGATTGAAAATTTAGTTTAAACTCTTCTCAGATGGTAGGGTGTAGTATACATCTGAAAATATAAAGAACGTCTTCATATGAAATTTCACATTAACTAAAACCTTGAAAATAGAAGTAGTTAAACCCACGATTGAACTCAGAAGTCATACCAGAATTAAAATCTGTGGATTGTACTTAATTGTGTCAATTGATTTCGTCAAAATTGCAAACATGGACTTAAATTACACAGAAGCAGCATATAGTATCTTCCATTTTGTTACTTCACTGAACTCTAAAATTAGAAATCTATTTACCCTGATTTCTCATCTGCTAATATTGTAAATATTAGGCCTCTGGCAAAGTTCTCAGGTGATCTTCACTGAGTCTCCGGAGAAAATTACATAACTGATGTGGTAAATTATTTGCTCCTCTAATGTTTCTAACCTGGAAACAGGATTGATTTCTATATTATCATTTACCTAGGTGAAATAATAACACTGATGTAGAGGAATTTCAATCCAGCCACATATCTATTCTGGCAAGGCATCATATCCAGAGACCTTCTAGATGTGTATGATAAAGGTTGAATACAGACTGCCCACATACCTTTTACCCCTCACTCTGGAATAAAAATATTCCTTTAGAACACATATTTAATCTCAAACAATTTAGGGAAATTTAATTTGTAGAATGGAGCAACCTTCTTTGAATGTGATGTCCAATTAAGGGGCAGAAAAAAATTGAAGAATCAGAGAATAATTTGACATAATGAGTGATAAATAAGATATGCCAAACTCTCAAGAGTGTAGACAAGAGAGGGAGGTTATCTAAGAGAACAGTGCATCTCAGCCATTTGAGATTCCTCAGTTGAGAATTCTTTGTTTAGATCTGTACCTCATTTTTAATAGAGTTATTTGGTTCTCTAGAGTCTAACTTCTTGAATTCTTTGTATGTATTGGATATTAGCTCTCTATCAAATGGATATAGGGTTGGTAAGGTCTTTTCCTTGCGGTTGTGTCTTATTGTCAGCGTCTTTTGCCTTACAGAAAGCGTTTCAATTTTATGAGATCCTATTTGTCTATAGTTGATCTTAGAGTCTGAGCCACTCACACACTATATGAAGCTCAAGAAGGAAGACTAAAGTGTTGATTCTTCAGTCCTACTTAGATTGGTAACAAAATAATCACAGGGGCTAGAGGGAGGGAGGAACCTGGGAGGGAGAAAAGAGGGGAAGGGAAAAGGGGGCAGGATCAAGTGTGGGAGAAGACTCAGGAGAAATACAGGGGGTCAGGAAATTGAATGGAGGTATGTAGCAGCAGGGGATGGAAAACTGGAAGTTGCCACTAGAAATTCCCAGGTGCCAGAAAAACAAGAGGCTTCCATAATCCAACATGATGATGTTAGCTGAAATACCCAACAAAAGGGAAAAAAACCTGTAGAAACGATATCAAGAAGTTAGGAACAGCCTCTGTTTGAGGGATGGGGCCTCCCACACATCTCAAAACTACTAACCCAGAATTGCTCCTCAAAAGAAAATGCAAGGACAAAGAGTGAAGTAAAGACTGAAGGAAAGGCTATCCAGAGACTGCCTCACCCAGGGATCCATCCCTTCTGCAGACACTAAACCCAGATGCTACTCTTGATGCCAAGAAGCAGTTTCGGATAGGACCCTGATATAGCTGTCACTTGAGAGGCTCTGACAGAACCTGTCCAATATAGATGTGGATTCTCACAGATAACAATCGATCTGACCTCAGTAGAAGAGATAGGGGATGGACTGAAGGAGCTGAAGGAGTTTACAACCCCATAGAAAGAACAACAGTATTTCAACCAACTAGATCCCCTAGAATTCCCAGGGACTAAAACACCAACCAGAGTAAGAATGGAAGGACCCATTGCTCTAGTTGCATAGGTAGCTGAGGATTGCCTAATCTGCCATCAGTGGTATGGGAGGCCATTGTTCCTGTGGGGGAATGCTAGAAGGTGAGGTGGGAGTGGGTGGTGGTGGGGGGAGCATCCTCATAGAAGCAGGGGAAAAGACAGAAGGCAAAGGGGGTTTGCAGAGGGGAAACCAGGAAGGGGGATACAATTTAAATAAATAAAATAACAACCAAATAAAGAATAAAAAAGAGAGAACAGTGCAGAGATAGAGAGAGGAAGAGAGGGAGAGAGAGAGAGACAGAGACAGAGACAGAGACAGAGAGACAGAGACAGAGAGACAGAAACAGAGACAGAGAGACAGAGACAGAAGCAGAGACAGAGACAGAGACAGAGAGAGAGACAGAGACAGAGACAGAGACAGAGGCAGAGGCAGAGACAGAGACAGAGACAGAGACAGAGACAGAGACAGAGACAGAGACAGAGAGAAGAGAGAAGAGAGAGTTTTACCAGAACAGTTTTACAAAAACATGTGTCAGGTGAAGACAGAAGCGGCAAGCAAATGATAAAAAGCCAGGTTAGAACAGCTTGCCAGGGTTAGTTTCAGTCCAAACAGAGAAATTCAGTGAGAATCATTCAGTTTGGAGAGGAGTTTGGGCCAGAAAAGCAGAGTTGAGCCAGCCAGCCAGAATTCAGAAAGAACTAGAAATGGCGAGCTTATTTAGCAATAAGCCTTTGCGATGACAATTATTTCAGGAAAGTAAAATTGTAATTACATACTGATTCAATTGATTTTGGATTTAATTACAGACATGGTTCAGAGAATAAATACTCTTGAGTATTACCTCCAACTATATATATGTGACTGTTCAAATTTTTTGAAAAACATCTTTTTTTTTTTTTTTTTTTTTGAGACAGGGTTTCTCTGTGTAGCTCTGGCTATCCTGGAACTCACTTTGTAGACCAGGCTGGCCTCGAACTCAGAAATCTGTCTGCCTCTGCCACCCGAGTGCTGGGATTAAAGGCATGTGCCACCACGCTCTGCTTGAAAGACATCTGTTTTAAAAAACCAAATATGTTTCTTTGAATTTCTTGGAAAAATAATCAAAACTATAGAAAAATATCATTACAGAAATTGGCTAATGAAAATTGTTAATATGTAAACTGAAAATTCATAAATCAAGTGGAAAATTGAGAGTGATTATAAAACTTTTGGAATAGATATGAAAACATATATCATCTAATTTTCTAAATTTGTATAATTTCATGCACAAAATACAAGAGAGATTAAATAGAAGTAAAAAACATGATGGATAAAGGGCAAATATTATATCCATAATCAACAAACTTTGCTTTTAACTTTAAACATAAATAATTTATTCATATTATTTGAAAGAATTTTTAATGTAGTCAGATTCTAAAGCATGTTTTCAGATAATAGCTGTGATGGAAATTGATATAATTTAGATATTTGAATCTCAAAAATGTAGAAAGCCTTATTTGCCCACTTGTCAAGACCCTTGGTAGAAGCATTCATGAGGCATGGTGCTGGAGCACCAAATAGATATTTGTGGGAAGAAGAATGTAGAAAAGATCACAGACAAGGTTTTGTCAATTTATCTACTGATTTCAGAGACTTGAGGATGGATTCATTAATACTTATCATTCTCAACCAATGTCATTGTTCTGATATGAAAATGCTTCTTCCTTAAATGTCTTTCACTGACTTCCAAAGAAAACATAATTTTGACTATTGGAAAGTGGACTGGGGATGGATAAAGAATAAACTGTTTAAAAAAACAAGATTAAAGAGAACTTTAAAAATGAAACTAAAAATGTAAAAAAATGCAAATAAAATGCTTGACCAGCAACAGGATTAATGATGAAAACTATCTTGCACATTGCCTCCCAAGCACTGCCTCCTTGTTAGCAAGAGATTTGATAAAGGAGGATATTCACGAGAATCCAAGAACATTTCTTTTTGTTCAGATCATTTCCATTTTCTAGCTGTTGCAAATAGAGTGGCAGTAATAGTTACTGAGCAATTTTCTTATCAGAAGATATACTATGCAAGCTGGCAGGGGATAGAAGCAGAAACAGCCCTAGTCAGCTTTGATGACAATAATGCCAAAGATATCTTACAGGCATAATCGTACTACTCATGTTTTTGTAGTAACCAACAGATGCATGATTCAACTAAAGACTTATCTAACAAGAGAGAAATCAGGCTTGGTACTACACACCTAGGTAACTACCTTGTCTATTGATGGGAGCTGAGCAAGAGTTGAGGAAATGGAAAATGTTGAATGGAGGAAAGGGGAGGGTGATGTGATGCAATTATATTACAATGAAAGCATATTAACTTATATGTATTATATGTAATATTAAGGAAATAAAATATGTTTCTCTATGCCAGGGTGGTGAGGTAGAAGTGGGAGGGTTGGTGGGGAAGCACTCTTATAGAAGCAGAGGCAGGGAGGATGGGATAGGGGTTTTGTAGAGGGGAAACTGGGAAAGGGGATAACATTTGAAATGTAAATAATAATATAGCCAAAAAAATAAAGAAATGCATAATGTCTGTTAATATGTATGCAAATAAAAATGAAAAATTATTGCTAGACATACAATAGTCTCTCCTTTGTATAACATAATCCAAGATTCACATAACCACCATGACATTTTTTTTATATTCCACAATATATCTCTACTAAATTCAATGATTTTTTTTTACCAATTTTATTAACATAGATGGTGTATAAACTATGATACAATAAATAAGGGAATATTCTAAATATGAAATTGATCAGTTTGTAAATCCAAGTGACTTTATAGTAAAAATGTTGTCATGTTCTCAAAAATATCCCATAATGCTTTCTGTATCAGAGTTAGCTCCATTCAATTTCATGGCATATCTTACTATTGTCTTCTCTCTATAAATCCATTTTGACATATTTTTCATTTTTTATTATCTGTATATTTACAGAGCATAACATAAAAATTTGTTCTTCACTATTTTTCTTATTCAAATAGCAAAATTTTGTTCACTTCCGACTCTCAGATTTTACTCTCAGAGCAGTAATTATCCAATTTTTTTCCTGCAGATTAAACTTATAACATTTACTGCCAGGATTATCCACTGCCAAGGAATAAATATATTATTCTATGTGCATTCTCATGACATGTTATATAATAATGCACACTCTAGAAGCAAGGCATAAACTCAAAAAAGCAATTGTGTTTGGTTCAGTAGTTCCCTTTACAAATTCTTCTTTATGAGTGCAAATATATTATCCCAGAGAGGAAATAATTCAAAATTTGAGCTCTAAGAATCTATTATTTCAGTGTATTCCACCAAATACAATGTAGTTAAGCATATACTAACAACTCACCAATGAAACAAATATTGCAGACCTCTCTCTTCTCCTAAAGATGTCATTGTACAAAATGCCATAGTCTTTGTTTCACTGTGTATCCCTAAAGCTTATAATCCCAAATTTCTGAAAACAAGCAGCAGTCTCTGTAGGATATCAACATGACAGCAAGAATATATTCTCTCTTGAGATTCAATTATTCATGTAATGAGATATAAAATGGGAATATTATTAGTATGATTCATTGTATCTGAATGTAACATAATTAAGTTGAAGTTTCTTGGTAAACAATGTATACAACAACTAAGTTTTACCTCTGTGTAATATGTGAATAGATCGCATAGGATATGTTGTCTTATTTCAATACTATACCACTGACACAGTAAAGCGCCAAGTCACCGTAGCGTTTTCCCCAAATTGGAGAGAAGTGAGAATGAATATAGTGAGTCCCTTTTTAAAAATATTTTTAATATATATTTTCTTTATTTACATTTCAAATGCTATCCCCTTTCCTAGTTTCCCTCCCCAAAACCCCATATCCCCTCCCCCTCCTCTTATACCCTATTAATAAGCTAAAAATAGGAATTGTCATAGTGCAACTTTATCAAACTGAATGAGGTCAGCATTTATACCTATCTTAGGCTAAAAATATGTGAACTTTGTTGAAATAAGCAGTTGGTTAATAAATCTGAATGGCAATGGAAAGATGACAGCTGCTAAAGATTTGGGAGAGTAGACACCATGTGTATTGAGGGAGAGCATGCTATTGGCATACCTCATGATCTTTTCCCACGTTTGGTCTTTTCCTATTTATACAATGTTAATTTTAAATATGTGTGCTCAAAGCAACCTGTGTTATTTTCAGATATATCAAAGTGTTCAAAAAATGTATTAGTGTAATTCGGCTCAGATAATATTTCTAGTTCTCAATAGTCTATATATAGTTGCCTAAAATTAACATGAGGCTCTCTTAATTCTGAAGAAATTATCAAAATGGCCTTTTATACATTGTATCTTGACATGTTTTTTATTTTTTTCTCTTGTTCTTTAAGGTCACAAGATTTTCATTATTTATATCTCCTATGTAAACCACCACAATGATCAAAACATGAGCAAAATGCCCAAAGAATAAAACCATGAGAACCCCTTGTGTATTAACGATGATCACTGACTTTTTTGTTTTTCCTCAAGACAATTCAAATTATATGTTCATTTTATATAAAATATTCATATATTATGTATAACTTAGTTTATCAAATAAGTTTTGCTAAATTCAGGTGTAATTGGGCATAGAACATTCTCCAGTTTATTTTTAGTTGACGTTAGAGACACTGTTACACTATGTATGCCTCTTGAAAGACTGAGTTTCTCAACAGTAAAATGGAAGAGCATCCATATAGAGTAGTCCTGGTAGCAATGATGTACAGCATCCCATCAGATGTCATACATAAAGATTTTGGTGAATCTTAACTTGTCTTAGACCTAGAGACATGAGTGAGAAATATTTTAGGACTTGTCTTATTCTTTTAAAAATACTTGGTATTTCCTTTATAACCATTACCATTATAAGCTCACTATAAATGTACAACTTTATTATATTTTTATTATGGGTTTTCTTTTTTTTATATTATTCATTTTTTTGAAGAAATGTGGT
Source organism: Mus musculus (assembly GCF_000001635.26). Taxonomy (NCBI): domain Eukaryota; kingdom Metazoa; phylum Chordata; class Mammalia; order Rodentia; family Muridae; genus Mus; species Mus musculus. Next base: position 87,969,825 of record NC_000068.7, read on the forward strand.
TTAATGAATAGTGAGAAGTAAATATATCAGACCTGTTCTACCAAACTCTTTCTGCATTACCAAATTCTTAGGAATGTATATTTATATATTTGTTACAAGTAATGAACCAGTTTTGATTAATTGTTAACTATATTCCAGAGTTAATTTGTACATATATGTATATTGGAAATTTAATCTTTCCTTTTTTATAACACTTAGATTTATTTTAAAACGTACACTAAATTTCCTTTCTTCTTAGTGTCTCTTCATTGACTGGGGCAATATTATGAGTTATGTTTATATTTTATATTTGTGTGTGTAGTGATCATACAAAGAAGTAAGTTTTGTTATATTATTTATTAATAAATGTTTTCTTCACTGATATCATTCCTTAAACTTTCTTTTGTGTACAATTGTCTACACATGCTTGTTCCCTTCTCTGTAATAATCCTCCTTCCACATTTATGTAGAATATATTCTATTACCCTAATTTGATTCTGTTCCTGCCTACTTAAGATTGTTTGATCTTATATTACTCCTTTATACATTCATGAAAAACAAACAAATACATGTTCAAATTATAAATCCTTGAATCCATGATTTATATATGAGAGAAAATATTTAATGTTTGTATTTCAGACCTATTAATATAAACATTAATTTTATTCACCTTCTTTTTTGATTTTTTAAAATTAGGTATTTTCTTCATTTACATTTCCAATGCTATCCCAAAAGTTACCCATTCCCTCCCATCCCCACTCTCACTTCTCCCTGTCATTTCTCTATACTGAGGCATATAAAGTTTGCAAGACCAAGGGGCCTCTCTTACCAATAATGGCCAACTAGGCCATCTTCTGCTACATATGCAGCTAGACACACGAGCTCCGGGGTTAGTGGTTAGTTCATATTGTTGTTCTACCTATAGGGTTGCAGATCCCTTTAGCTCCTTGGGTATTTTCTCTAGCTCCTTCATTGGGGGCCCTGTGATCCATCCAATAGCTGACTGTGAGTATCCACTTCTGTGTTTGCTAGGCCCTGGCATAGTCTCACAAGAGACAGCTATATCAGGGTTCTTTCAGCAAAGTCTTGCTGGTGTATGCAATGGTGTAAGCATTTGGAGGCTGATTATGGGATGGATCCCGGGTGTGGCAGTCTCTAAATGGTCCATCCTTTCGTCTCAGCTCCAAACTTTGTCTCTATAATTCCTTCCATGGGTTTTTTTGTTCCCAATTCTAAGAAGGGGCAAAGTGTCCACACTTTGGTCTTCATTCTTCTTGAGTTTCATGTGTTTTGCAAATTTTATCTTGTATCTTGGATATTCTAAGTTTCTTGGCTAATATTCACTTATCAGTGAGTACATATCATGTGAGTTCTTTTGTGATTGGGTTACCTCACTCAGGATGATACCCTCCAGGTCCATCCATTTGCCTAGGAATTTCATAAATTCATTCTTTTTAATAGCTGAGTAGTACTCCATTGTGTAAATATGCCACCTTTTCTGTGTCCATTCCTCTGTTGAGGGACATCTGGGTTATTTCCAGCCTTTGACTCTTATAAATAAGGCTGCTATGAACATAGTGGAACATGTGTCCTTCTTACCAATTAGAACATCTTTGGCATATATGCCCAGTTATTCACCTTCTTACAAAGAATATAATTATATTCTTTACATTGAATAAAATTTTATTTTCTAAAATATATAACATATATGTACTCATCTGTCAGTTGGACTTTATGCTCATTCTTATCCTTGCTTTTGAGAGTAGTGTCAATAAACATGAATATGCAATAAACATGAATATGGCTGTTGTAGGATAGAGTTGGTTGGGTATATACCAAGATATGGAGGGAAATTGGGAGCCATAGAAGTAGTAGAAACTTTATTCAGAATGTATTATATAGGAGAAGGATCTATTTGCAATTTTAAAAAACATGAGTTGAAGTTTGTTTATTTGAATCCAAGACTTACATATGAGAGAAAATATTTAATGTTTGTATTTCAACAACATTAAGAATAATTAAGTATAAGAATATTAAGAGATGTTTTCTATTTTCACTATTTATTTTGTTCTGTTATGATTGGATTATTATTTGTTTACATTTTTCTTACTACTACATTTTCAAGTTTCTGGATTATTAGTTTTATTGTTGAGAGTTGAAATAACATATTGATGTCTCATGCTTACAGTGAATTCACTATTGAGAGAAGGCTAGCCACAAACATATTCTGATTATCCAAACATTTTCATAGCAAATAAGTACATGAAACAATTATATTTAGTAAGAACATAAAACAATAACATATTGATAAGAAAATGACATTGTGAAACTCATATCTTTGAATATTCATTTAATTATCAGGAATTGTAAGGGAAGAAGACACATTGTTAGATTTTTATTTATTTATTTTTTTTATAAAATGTGACCATCTCTACCCCAAGCAAGCATGATAAAATAAATTTAAACTGTTTTGTTTCACTTTTTAAAAAAGGAAAGTAAACATGTATTTATTCATCAGAAGGCACTAGTAGCAGACAAAAAATAATAACTGCATTCAAGTCAAGCTTACTGCGTTTATTGACATTATTTAGAGGACCATGTCTGAGGAATAAACTCGAAGCCAGCCATGTCACTGAAAACCTTTGTTCATGAAGGCGCATCTCCAGATACATGGGATTCAGCTAGGAGATCTCCACTGTTTCTAACACAGACCTCACCTTGGCTGTGAACTTGAAATTTCTATGGCTATACACACAGAAGAGGAATAAAACAGAACCATTGGAAGATAGAATTCGTGATACCTGCATGGATTGAGGTGGCCATGAACTGGCCAGTCAGGAAGTCCTTTCTCCCAACCAATCATTGCTGCTTGTACAACCTTTGGGAGATATAATTTGATTTCTCTTTTCTGTGTCTTACATCAACATCAGTATTAAATAAAAGGTAGACAGGACTACAGAAGCCCTGACTGGGGATGTCAGAATTTCATTTAATCCAGTATAGCAGTAAAAATTTTGGTTGAGTCCATCACAATCTCTCTCTCACTGCCTTACTTGATATTTATTAAAATATACTAAATATATGTTATTTAAATGCTTATTATTGGCAAGCACATGCATACAGATATGTAATTACACATCAACAAGATAATATTTGCACTCAAAAAACACTTTTAGGATAACTGATATAATATCAATATTCTTATATATTTGAATATATATGAGTAAAATCCATTCCTCAGTGGAAGTTGTATGCAAAATGAATATTTGTTTTACAAAAGAAATTTATAGTTTTTGTGTAGTTTGTAAAAGTTTCTTCCTATCATTCTGTAATCAATTACAGTATTCCTTTTTTCCAAAATATTTACAGAACTTATTTTCTGTATCATCCAATAGTCAGATTCATCCTTGTCACCCTATTTTGTGTCTGCATTTTTGTAGGCAAGCATTAGATCTCATATTTACAGTGAGTTCTATTTTATGTGAGAATGAAAACCTTTTAACATTTCAAAAGATGCTTCTCTGTCCTGAATATTTGATATTAATAGAAGATAGAATAATATATTTTTGATATAAGTGTTTCCAGATGGCAATTATAAAAACAAGTAATCTAAATATTGTATTTCAAGCTATACAACCCAATCTGGAATGAAATGCTAAAATAAAGAAAAATCATTGTTTCTATTTAGAAGCTTAAAAAAACAAAACTCTAAGTTTTGAGGACCTAACTCTAAGTTTTGTTTTTTCTAAACTAAACCCAAAATTTATCCATGCATAATATTATCTCTACAAATTGTAAAAGTATATTTAAGATCATTCATGAAGACAGTTTATGTATTCACAAAGACCTCAAAATAATGTAATATCCAAATGAGAAATTACTTCAGTCCAAACTTCTGACAATTTAATTGTGTCTATCATTCTTAACACATGAGATAAGGGTCATTATTTTTCTAATTGTATCTTGGACATCCTTATTTCTCAGACTATAGATTATGGGGTTAAGCATGGGGATCACCACTGTGTAAAACACAGAGCCCACTTTGACTGTGAGCCTGGAATTCTTAGAGTTGGGCACACAAAAAAGGAATAAAATGGTACCATGGAAGATAGTGATGGCTGCCAGGTGGGATGCACAGGTGGAGAAAGCCTTACGACGCCCACTGGCTGAACGCATCTTAAGGACAGTGACAACAATGAACAGGTAAGACAGCAGAATAAGGAGTAATGTGCTGACAGCATTAAATGTGGCAAAGACAAACAGCAGTAATTGACTGATGAGAGTATCAGAGGAAGAAAGGGCTAGCAGTGAAGAGAGTTCACAGAAGAAGTGATCGATCCTATTGACACCATGAAAAGATAATTGCACAGTAGAACACGTCAGTGTCAAGGAACATGTGAACCCCCATGCGTAGGATCCCACCACCAGTGTGATACAGAGTTTCTGGGACATGGCTACTGTGTAGAGCAGAGGGTTACAGATAGCCACAAATCGGTCATATGCCATAACCACTAATAAAAAGGCTTCAGTTACTACAAAGACACAAAATAAAAAATATTGTACTATGCATTCTACAAATGAAATGGTTATGTCTTTTGCAACAAGGTTCACCAGCATCTTGGGAGCAATGATGGAAGAATAGCAGAAATCCACAAAGGAGAGGTGGCTGAGGAAGAAGTACATAGGGGAATGCAGTTGGGGATTAATTCTGATCACGAGGATCATACCAATATTTCCTACCACAGTGATGCTGTAAATGACGAGAAACACCAAGAAGAGAGGGACTTTAAGGTCAGGATAATCTGAGAAGACCAAGAGGGTGAAAATAATCCCACTATTGTTTTTTTCAGACAGTATCATTGTGTGCCTGTAAGAGTATGAAGATTAGCCCTGAAAATGAGAAAAAAAAATAGAAATAGGTTAATGAGGAAGCACATTTTTGCATATGAAACCTGTAGGATAAGTAAAGTGTGCATTGCCTGTGTACTTGATTCCTCAGACAGACTATAGGCGATTTTTAAAAAGGGTTATAGCTCTAATAAAATCATCACAATTGTAATTTCTTCTTAAAATCCATCGGATTAAACTACAAATCCTTCCCTATTTTTGTTCTGATTATATGATAATAAGATTGTATTACTCTTATTTTAACTTAATTAAATTTCTTAGAATAGCTCTATAAATTCCAAAATGACAGGACTTAATGTAAATGTAGATACTGATTATCTTAAATTGGTATTCAGTATTACAACTTGGAAATGTATCAACTATATATCCTATCTTTACACAATCTTAACAATTTTTGTGTTGTGCTTCTTTGGTTATATTTTGTGTCACTTTATTCTTTGTTACTTAGTACATTTTAAAATCAGATGCATGCTAATCATTTTCTGTTATTATCCTTTTTACTTCAGACAGTTCTAATTATTAATAATTCCACATGGAATAATAAAAATTGAGCAGAGATTTTATTTCGTAGTAGTAGTATTTTACTTCTTTATAGTCACTGATAGCATTCAAGGCAGAAAAAATTGACTTTCTCACTAGCATACATATAGAGACCATCTACATATTTAGATCTACATCTCTGATCCTCATACAGTTAGCCACATATTCATTTCCATAAGTCAGAATAATTCATGTTCTAGGCCCAGATAATGACATTCTTCTTATTTAATGATCATCTTGTTGAGTGAAAGAAACTAATCTTGGGGAAAAATCAGAGCATCTATAATAGAAAATTTTTATGCTTATACATTTATACCATTGCTAAGAATAAGCACAAGAAAATGCAAGGCAAGGGGAGGTTTATTCTAAGAAAAAAGTTCTCATGAAGACTGACAGAAGTTTCACATTTCTAAGTAAGTTTGTTTGCTTCCTTTTTCAAATGTTTTCCTGTATTTTTATTCTCCCTTCAAAATAGTTAATATCTGTCCTTCAATTATCTGAGAATGAGGAAAATGAAAAACAAACAACAAACTAATATAGCATTATACAGGAAAATTATGGAAAATAGGTTAGTAAGTAACAAAAATAACCCAAAATTTTTCATCATATTATTTCCTTGAAGGTCAATCATCAGATTCAGCCTTATCCAGAACATGTACCTCTTTGATTTCTGGTAATATCTCTAGGGTTACATAGACCATGATATAGTTTCAGAAAAATCTATTGACAAAGAAGTCACAATATATAAAAAAGTAAGTCACACATTTGTCCTTTCCCCTATTATACTCCTGAATTTGACTTAACACAGCCTATTATTAAGGTAAGGATTCTAGTTGTCATATGCATTTATTCACAGTGTGATTCATTTTACTAAGCATTTCAACTCCTGTCATCCTACTTTGCAGAGAACACAGTAGCTTCAGCAGCATAGTGCAGTTATTATATTGCTATCAAATGGTGTTAATCTTTCTTATAATCTTTCCTCATGTAGATTACTTGTTTCTTTGCTTCTGGAACTCGTAATTCTAATAGAAATTTATAATTATGTCATAATTCTAACAGATATAGGTACTTTTGAGAGTTTTCTCTAGAAAAGACTTTCCCAAATCTATTTGTTTGTTTAATTAACATAAGCAAACAGCTTTTTCTTATGAAAATTTCCACCACACTTTATTTCCGTGACCCTCCTGTCTTCATCTTATCACCATGTCTGTTCTAATCTATCCCCAGTGTGCCTCTCCACTTTCACCCACAAGGGTTTTATTACTCTCACACATTTTCTAAAATCTTCTTTTCTTCTTTCATTATTTCTCATAAAGAATTACATGTTTTATCTTCTCTGTGATTCTACCCACTTGCAAAAGTTACACACACATTTTTCAGGTTTTCCCTTCTGTTCTATCCTCATATCCCATTTGACCTTCTTTACCTGAGTCTTGAGAAGCATGGCTGAGACACTCACAAAAGCTCAGCAAAAAGACAGAAATCCTTTTCTTTATTATTCAGAAAAAAAAAAAAAAACTACACCAAACGTTGGAAGCAACAATGGCTGGGCTCTTCCCTTCAAAAATGTCTTGCTGATTGAAATGAGGGAGAGAGAGAGAGAGAGAGAGAGGGAGAGAGAGAGAGAGAGAGAGAGAACACAAATCTTTCTTCTTTCTTTTGGATCTTGAACCTTATTGTAAAAATTGTAGGATGTCTTTTGTCTGCAAGAGACACCTTATATGAATAATTACAGCGTTGGCGATGCACAAACTTTTGGGACAATCTAGTCCCATTCTCCTGAGATCATTAAATCGGCAGTGGGAATTAATTACCTCATTCGATGTAATTTTTGTAAATCAGTGATTGTGAAATTTTTTGTTTAACTTTTTAAAGAAAATAAACATAAAATTTTAATCTTGATTAAGAAATAGTTGTTTCAACCACCTCCCCGGTCAGAGGACAGGTGTCCACCCGGCCAGGGAGGCTTTTGCCTCAGGAACTGCTGAGGCCATCTTGGTTCCGGGACTCCACCTAAAAGTAGTCTGCACAGGTGAGAGTGTGCACACAGACAGCTAACACCTTTTGTGACAGGCCAACACAACACAGCTTCTGGGAAGGGTTCTGTTTTGGGCCTTCATCTTCGGCCAGAAGGGAGGTCCGAACGCCAGATATCTGTACACCTTCCCTGTAAGAGGAGAGCTTGCCTGAAGAGTGCACTGACCACTGAAACTCAGAGGAGAGAGCTAGTCTCCCGGGTCTGCTGATAGAGAGTAACAGAATCACCAGAGGAACAATCTCTAAACAGAGACAACTATAACAACTAACTCCAGAGATTACCAAATGTTAAAAGGTAAATGTAAGAATCTTACTAACAGAAACCAAGACCACTCACCATCATCAGAACACAGCACTCCCACTTCACCCAGTCCAGGGCACCCCAACACACCCAAAAACAAGACCCGGATTAAAAAGTATATCTCATGACGATGGTAGAGGACATCAAGAAGAACATTAATAACTCACTTAAAGAAATACAGGAGAACACTGCTAAACAGATAGAAGACATTAAAGAGGAAGCACAAAAATCACTTAAATAATTGAAGTAAAACACAACAAACAGGTGATGGAATTGAATAAAACCATCCAAGATCTAAAAAGGGAAGTAGACACAATAAAGAAAACACAAAGTGAGGCAATGCTGGAGATAGAAACCCTAGAAAAGAAATCTGGAACCATAGATGTGAGCATCAGCAACAGAATACAAGAGATGGAAGAGAGAATTTCAGGTGCAGAAGATTCCATACAGAACATCTGCACAACAATAAAAGAAAATGGAAAATGCAAAAAGATCCTAACTCAAGACATCCAGGAAATCCAGGACACAACGAGAAGACCAAACCTACGGATAATAGGAGTAGATGAGAATGAAGATTTTCAACTCAAAGAACCAGCAAATATCTTCAACAAAATTATAGAAGAAAACTTCCCAAACCTAAAGAAAGGCATGCCCATGAACATACAAGAAGCCTACAGAACTCCAAATAGACTGGACCAGAAAAGAAATTCCTCCCGATACATAATAATCAGAAGAACAAATGCACTAAGCAAAGATAGAATACTAAAAGCAGTAAAGGAGAAAGGTCAAGTAACATATAAAGGTAAGCCTATTAGAATTACACCAGATTTTTCACCAGAGACTATGAAAGCCAGAAGAGCCTGGTCAGATGTTATACAGACACTAAGAGAACACAAATGCCAGCCCAGGCTACTATACTCGGCCAAACTCTCAATTGCCATAGATGGAGAAACCAACGTGTTCCATGACAAAATCAAATTCACACATTATCTTTCCATTAATCCAGCCCTTCAAAGGATAATGACAGAAAAAAACCAATACAAGGATGGAAACCACATCCTAGAAAAAGCAGGAGGTAATCCCTCAACAAACTTAAAAGAAGACAGCCACAAGAACAGAACGCCAACTTTAACATCAAAAATAACAGGAAGCAACAATTACCTTTCCTTAATATCTTTTAATATCAATGGGCTCAACTCCCCAATAAACAGACATAGACTAACAGACTGGCTATATAAATAGGACCCAACATTTTGCTGCTTACAGGAAAGTCATCTCAGAGAAAAAGATAGACATTACCTCAGAATGAAAGGCTGGAAAACAATTTTCTAAGCAAATGGTCTGAAGAAACAAGCTGCAGTAGCCATTCTAATAACTAATAAAATCGACTTCCAACCCAAAGTCATCAAAAAAGACAAGGAGGGGCACTTCATACTCATCAAAGGTAAAATCCTCCAAGATGAACTCTCAATTCTGAATAACTATGCTCCAAATACAAGGGCAGTACATTCACTAAAGACACTTTAGTAAAGCAGAAAGCACACATTGCACCTCACACAATAATAGTGGGAGACTTCAACACACCACTTTCATCAATGGACAGATCATAGAAACAGAAACTAAATAGGGACACAGTGAAACTAACAGAAGTTATGAAACAAATGGATCTGACAGATATCTACAGAACATTTTATCCTAAAACAAAAGGATATACCTTCTTCTCAGCACCTCATGGTATCTTCTCCAAAATTGACCACATAATTGGTCACAAAACAAGCCTCAACTTATACAAAAATATTGAAATTGTCTCTTGCATCCTATCAGATCACCATGGACTAAGGCTGATCTTCAATAACAAAATAAATAATAGAAAGCCAACATTCACGTGGAAACTGAACAACACTCTTCTCAATGATACCTTGGTCAAGGAAGGAATAAAGAAATAAATTAAGGACTTTTTGGGGTTTAATGAAAATGAAGCCACAACATACCCAAACTTATGAGACACAATGAAAGCATTTCTAAGAGGAAAACCCATAGCTCTGAGTGCCTCCAAAAAGAAACTAGAGAGAGCACACATTAACAGCTTGAAAACACACCTAAAATCTCTAGAACAAAAGGAAGCAAATTCACCCAAGAGGAGTACATGGCAGGAAATAATCAAACTCAGGGGTGAAATCAATCAAGTGGAAACAAGAAGAACTATTCAAAGAATCAAATAAACAAGGAGCTGGTTCTTTGAGAAAATCAACAAGATAGACAAACCCTTAGCCAGACTCACTAGAGGGCACAGGGAAAGCATTCTAATTAACAAAATCAGAAAAGAAAAGGGAGACATAACAACAGATTCTGAAGAAATCCAAAATATCATCAGATCCTTCTACAAAAGGCTATATTCAACAAAACTGGAGAACCTGGATGAAATGGACAAGTTTCTAGACAGATACCAGGTACCAAAGTTGAATCAAGATCAGGTTAATGATCTAAACAGCTCTATATCCCCCAAAGAAATAGAAGCAGTCATTGATAGTCTCTCAACCAAAAAAAAGCCCAGGACCAAATTGGTTTAGTGCAGAGTTCTATCAGACCTTCAAAGAAGATCTAATCCCAGTTCTTGACAAACTATTCTACAATATAGAAACAGAAGGTACTCTACCCAACTCATTCAATGAAGCCACAATTACTCTGATATTAAAACACAGAAAGATCCACCAAAGATAGAGAACTTCAGACCAATTTCCCTTATGAATATTGATGCAAAAATCCTCAATAAAGTTCTTGCTAACTGAATCCAAGAACACATCAAAACAATCATCCATCATGACCAAGTAGGTTTCATCCCAGGGATGCAGGGATGGTTCAATAAAAGGAAATCAATTAACATAATCCAGTATATAAACAAATTCAAAGACAAAAAAACACATGATCATCTCGTTAGATGTGGAAAAAGCATTCGACAAGATCCAACACCCATTCATGATAAAAGTCAGGAATTCAAGGCCCATACCTAACCATGATGAAAGCAATCTACAGCAAACCAGTAGCCAACATCAAAATAAATGGTGAGAAGCTTGAAGCAATCCCACTCAAATCAGGGACTAGACAAGGCTGTCCACTCTATCCCTACCTATTCAACATTGTACTTGAAGTCCTAGCCAGAGCAATTAGACAACAAAAGGAGATCAAGGGGATACAAATTGGAAAGGAAGAAGTCAAAATATCACTTTTTGAAGATGATATGATAGTATATATAAGTGACCCTGAAAATTCCACCAGAGAACTCCTAAGCCTGATAAACAGCTTCAATGAAGTAGCTGGATATAAAATTAACTCACACAAGTCAATGGCTTTCTCTATACAAAGGTTAAACAGTCTGAGAAAGAAATTAGGGAAACAACACCTTTCTCAATAGTCACAAATAATATAAAATACCTTGGCATGACTCTAACTAAGGAAGTAAAAGATCTGTATGATAAGAACTTCAAGTCTCTGAAGAAAGAAATTAAAGAAGATCTCAGAAGATGGAAAGATCTCCCATGCTCATGGATTGGCAGGATCAACATTGTAAAAATGGCTATCTTGCCAAAAGCAATCTACAGATTCAATGCAATCCCCATCAAATTTCCAACTCAATTCTTCAACGAATTAGAAAGAGCAATTTGCAAATTCATCTGGAATAACAAAAAACCTAGGATAGCAAAAACTCTTCTCAAGGATAAGAGAACCTCTGGTGGAATCACCATGCCTGACCTAAAGCTTTACTACAGAGCAATTGTGGTAAAAATTGCATGGTACTGGTATAGCAACAGACAAGTAGGACACTGGAACAGAATTGAAGACCCAGAGATGAACCCATACACCTATGGTCATTTGATCTTTGACAAGGGAGCTAAAACCATCCCGTGGAAAAAAGACAGCCTTTTCAACAAATGGTGCTGGCACAACTGGCGGTTATCATGTAGAAGAATGCGAATTGATCCATTTCTAACTCTTGTACTAAGGTCAAATCTAAGTGGATTAAGGAACTCCACATAAAACCAGAGACACTGAAACCTATAGAGGAGAAAGTAGGGAAAAGCTTCAAAGATATGGGTACAGGGGAAAAGTTTTTGAATAGAACAGCAATGACTTGTGCAGTAAGATAGAGAATCGACAAATGGGACTTCATAAAGTTGCAAAGCCTCTGCAAGGCAAAAGACACCGTCAATAAGAAAAAAGACCACCAACAGATTGGGAAAGGATCTTTACCTATCCTAAATCAGATAGGGGACTAATATACAATATATATAAAGAACTCAAGAAGGTGAGCTCCAGAAAATCAAATAACACCATTAAAAAATGGGACTCAGAGGTGAACAAAAAATTCTCACCTGAGGAATGCCGAATGGCAGAGAAGCACCTGAAAAAATGTTCAACATCCTTAATCATCAGGGAAATGCAAATCAAAACAACCCTGAGATTCTACCTCACACCAGTCAGAATGGCTAAGATCAAAAATTCAGGTGACAGCAGATGCTGGCAAGGATGTGGAGAAAGAGGAACACTCCTTCATTGTTGGTAGGATTGCAAGCTTGTACAACCACTCTGGAAATCAGTCTGGCGGTTCCTCTGAAAACTGGACATAGTAATACCAGAGGATCCCGCAATACTTCTCCTTGGCATATATCTAGAAGATGTCCCAACCTGTAAGAAGGATACATGCTCCACTATGTTCATAGCAGCCTTATTTATAATAGCCAGAACCTGGAAAGAACCCAGATGCCCCTCAACAGATGAATGAATACAAAAATGTGGTACATCTACACAATGGAGTACTACTCAGCTATTAAAAAGAATGAATTTATGAAATTCCTAGGCAAATGGATGGACCTAGAGGGCATCATTCTGAGTGAGGTAACCCAATCACAAAGGAACTCACAATATATGTGCTCACTGATAAGTGGATATTAGCCCAGAATCTTAGGATACCCAAGATATAAGATACAATTTGCTAAATGCATGAAACTGAAGAACGAAGACCAAAGTGTGGACACTTTGCCTTTTCTTAGAATTGGGAACAAAACACCCATGGAAGGAGTTAAAGAGAAAATGTTTGAAGCTGTGACGAAAGGATTGACCATTTAGAGACTGCCATATCCGGGAATCCATCCCATAATTAGTTTCCAAACGCTGACACCATTGCACACACTAGCAAGATTTTGCTGAAAGGACCCAGATAGAGCTCTGTCTCGTGAGACTATGCCAGGGCCTAGCAAACACAGAAGTGGATGCTCACAGTCTGCTATTGGATGGATCACAGGGCCCCTAATGGAGGAGCTAGAGAAAGTACCCAAGGAGCTAAAGGGATCTGCAACCCTAGAGGTGCAACAACATTATGAACTAACCAGTACCCCTGAGCTCTTGTTTCTATCTGCATAGGTATCAAAGATGGCCTAGTCGACCATCACTGGAAAGAGAGTCTCATTGGACTTGCAAACTTTATATGCCCCAGTACAGGTGAATGTCAGGGCCAAAAAGTGGGAGTGGGTGGGTAGGGGAGGGGGAGAGGGCATGGGGGACTTTTGGGATATCATTGGAAATGTAAATGAGGAAAATACCTAATAAAAATAAAAAATACCTAAAAACCTTTAATCTTGTGTTTTAAAAATTATATCACTATTTTTACTGTGATTTTAAAAATTTCTCTCATTTTTACTTGAATTGGATTTCTCTTTATTATTACCTATATTTGTGTCATATTCATATGTCTTTTGCCTTCATTTTATCTATTCATCACATGTCCACAGTACCAAAGGGACCAGAAAATGGGGTCATGTAATCTGGTATAGTAGTATCCTACGGTTGTTAGCCACTATGTGTGTTCTAGGAAGTGCTCTTAATCATAAAGCCATCTGTGTATCTTCAAGTGTATGTCGAGTTTTAATTACAATTCCTGAAACTGTAGTTAAATAGCCATTTATCTTATATCTTTCTGTCACTGATATTGGCTTTATTGTGACAAATTCCCATCTTAGGACTATCATAGTCAGCAAACTCAATGCTTACCAACATTGCTTTTCAGGTGCTTCAGACTCTCTTTTGTTTCATTCAATCCTTAATTGCTCATGATTAAGTCATTCAGCTAGCCTATGTTTGTGTAATTTACTTACCCCAAAACAATTTTCAGTATCAATTAAATTCTAAAAAAACTCAATACAATTCTTCACAAGTACTGAAAGGACAATTCTCCATGTGGAAAACAAAAACAAAAACAAACAAACAAACTAACAAACAAAACCCAACCAACCAACCAAACAAAAAACCAGCATATTTTAAACTATTATAAACAATGAGCTGTTGGAGGTATCATCCATTGTGATCTAAGTGATGAAAGCCAGAAAGTCATCACATGGCAGATCTCACATGACAGATTTATTGGGGAGGTGCCGTATACAGAGGCTGCCTCTTAGGGAAGGTGGAGCGAAAAGGACAGTCCATAGAGGAGGCACTGGCTTTTGATAAGGACATATAGAGCTTGTGTATAAAGAGAGTATGTGACTTTGTCTGTGGAAAGGTGTTAGAGTGCGGCAGTTAGAAATCATGTTTCCTGCTGTCCCTAGGTCCCTGGGGCAGGCAAAGGAGATGTCTGGTTGCTAAAATCATTATCCCTAATTTCCAATTAACTATAAAGTGTTGAAGTCTGGCCCCCAACCCTATCAAGCATATCTGAAATCATTATGTTCCATGCTTGCCATCTATTTCATACTGTTGCTGTAATATCCCTGCCAGTCATTCTCTCTCTCTCTCTCTCTCTCTCTCTCTCTCTCTCTCTCAGACACACACACACACACACACACACACACACACACACACACACACACACACACACACAAACTTGACTCAGAGCAATGTCAGTCTAATCACATATCCTGTTATTTTATGTATGAGGGTTGTTAAGATTAAGAAATTCCAGAATGCTTTATATAGGACTCATCAAATTAAAGGTAAATATGAATTGTTATGTCTAAAATGGCATGAGTCAGTGCCAACCACTGGTAGCATTTCCTGCACCTGCATCGGAGCTCATTGTGGTTTTGAGAACTTAGCCTTTATAAGCTGACAGAAAAATATGTTCTGTGCCATACACTCAGCCACCAAATATTGAACAACAGCCCTGGTCTATCAGTCAGAGGCTCTGTGTTCAAGAACCATTTCTGTCTGAAATCTATGTTTGTGTGGTTTGTTGGTGACTCTTGGACCACATTATAGAACAAGTAATAAAAGCTGCATAATATTGACAAAGAAACAAACACATCAATTAGTGGATTCTAATTGAAATCCCAGACATAAATTCAAACATATATGAACATGTGATTTTTTTATGATGAAACAAGAAATACATAATTGTTAAAAGACAGCATCTATAACAAAAGATTCTGCTTCAATTTTGAATGTACATCTAGAAGACTCCAAACACATGATTATAACCTTCCACCAAATTCAAATCTAAGAGGATCAAAGATATCAACTTAAAACCAGATACACTGAACCTGATAGAATAAAAACTGGAGACTAACTTTGAACACTTTTGACACAGGAGACAGCTTTCTCAACAGAACCCCTACATCCCAGGCAATGACATCAAAGATTAATGCATAAGACTTCATGAAACTGAGAAGAGTCTAATGGACACTGTCAGTCTCAGAGAGCTGGAGCCAACAGAATGGGAAAAAGATTTTACCAACTCCATTTTCCACAGAGGACTAATATACAAAGAACTCAAGAACTAGACAGCAAAAAAAAAAAAAACAAAATAACTCAATTTCAAATGAGATACAGGTCTAAGCAGAATATTCTCAAAAAGAGCAGTCTCTTATGGCTAAGAAATACTTGATTCAACACCTGTAGCTATCAAAGAAATGAAAATCAAAACTACTTTGAGATTCTATCTTACTTGGCTAAAATCAATAGCACATGTTAGGTCATGATGATGAATATGTGAAGCAAGGAGAAAACTTACCTATTGTTGGTGGTAGTGCAAACATTATATTCATAATGAAAATCAGTGTTCTGGTTGCTCAGGAAGATAAAATCTATCTAACTCAAGATAGAGCTATACCACCTATAGCATACACTACCTACTAAAAGTACTTGTGATCAAACCTGTTCATTGCTGCTCAATTTGTTAGATCTTGAAGCCAGAAATAATCTAGGTATTAATAAACAGAAGAAAAAAAAGAATGGAAAAAGAAAAGGTGATACATTTACACAATGAAGTAGTATTACTAAGGTGTTTAAAACATGGCATCACGAAATTTGTAGGCAAATGGCAGTAGAAAAATATCATTCTGAGGTAGGTATCCCACACCCAGAATGATAAATATGAATATACTCATTTATATCTGCATATTATCCATTTCATAAATGATAAAAAAATCTATGATCCATAGACAAAGAGAGGATAGATTGGCATGGAGGAAGGGATGAATGTGGATATGTGGACGTCCCTGAAAGTGTGAAATATAATAGATTTTAAAGGAGGAATAGAGTTTACGAGGGGGGCATGAAAAGAGGAGGATCAATAGAAGGTGGGAGAGGAGATGGGATTGAGGGAAGGAATGTTAGCAGAGACCCCATAATTAAGTGGCATCTTCTGAGGGGCAGTATGGAAAGCAAGTGCAGAGGAAAGTAGGGATTAAAACATCTCCTATCAATAGTCTCCTATACAATATAGATTGGTGCCTTATTCATCCATTATAGCAGAGGCATTCTTCTCCAACAGATGTGTTTACATAAAGAGATTCTTGTAGATGAAATTTAATCCAGCAACATGTTTGTTAACATGGTTTTTTAATCCTAACACCTTCTAGGTCTGTGTGATCCAGCTTCCAGCTGGAAAACACACACACACACACACACACACACACACACACACACACACACACACACACACAGACAAAACTCCTTTAATCTAAGAGGTATAGGTAAGCCTAGAACATTCTGAGTTCAATATTCTTTTCCAGAACAAGTTTCAGGTAAAAAAAAAAAAAAAAAAAAAAAAAAAAAAAAAAAAAAAAAAAAAAAAAAAAAGTTTGGATTAAGAAACCATGTTAACAACCATGCTGCTCGATTAAATTTCATCAACAAGGATCTCTTTATGTGAACACATAAAAGGTACATGACTTTAATCCCACACTCAGTAGACAGAGGCATATATATCTCTGAGTCTGTCTCTGAGATGCAGTGAAATTCAATGCAATTTGTGGGTGTACAGTATATGGAACTCAGAGGCAAGTTTTACCAGGACAGTTTTATAGAGACAGGTTGCAGAGAGAACTAGCTATACACAGGTGATGATAAGGACATAGAGAATGAGAAGGATCCAGGGGATTAGAACAGATGGCCAACATGATTGTGAGGCTAAGCAGAGCAATTCGATGAGTAGTCTTTTATTTATTTACATTTCAAATGTTTTTCCCCTTCCCAGTTAAACCCCCTATCCCTTCAACCTTCTCCTCTGCTCTATGAGAGTGCTCCACCACCCACCCTCTCCCTCCCAATTCAGAACACTAGCAATCCCCCACACTGGGTCTAGCATCCATAGGACCAAGGGGCTCCTCTCCCTCTCCTTATGATGGCATATAAGGTAATCCACTGCTACATATGTAGCTGGAGCCATGGGTCCTTCCATGAGTACTACTCTAGTTGGTGGCTTAGTCCCTGGAAGCTCTGAGGAGTCTGGTTGGTTAATATTGTTGTTCTTCCTATAGGATTGCAAACCCCTTCATCTCCTCCACTTCTTCCCTTAACTCCTCCATTGGAATTTCTGTGCTCAGTCTGATAGTTGGCTGCAAGCATCCGCATCTATATAACAGTTCCTCAGAAAATTGGAAATAGAGGACCAGCTATACCACTACTGGGCATATACCCAAAAGATGCTGAAACAAATAACAGGGACACATACTCCACTATGTTCATAGCAGTTTTATTTATAATACCGATAAGCTGGAAAGAACCCAAGTGTGCCTCAACAGAGGAATAGATACAGAAAATGTGGTACATTTTCACCGTGGAGTACAACTTAGCTATAAAAAACAGTGTCTTCATGAAATTCACAGTAAAATGGGTGGAACTACAGAATACAATCCTGAATGAGGTAACCCAATCACAAAAGAACATACATGGTATGTACTCACTGATGAGTGGACATTATGAAAAAATCTCAGAACACCCAAGATACAACGCACAGACAAATTGAAGACCAATAAGATTTCATTCATTTTTTTGACACATAGAGGTGAACTTGATTATCTATATTACTTTTGTAAAATATTCATTCCTTTTAGTTCACATTTAATGTAGGTAATTAGAAAGACAAATTGGTAAACTAAAGTACCTCTATCTGTCGCTGTTCCATGCTTGATGCATTTCCTACTTTCCAAATAAAATCAAAATTTTGGAACTGAAACAAAATATTCCAAAGTATGGGTGTTTATGAATGAAGACTTTAGAAAATTGTGTTGCTTTAAGTAGTTAGAATTTCAGTTCAGTGTAGATATAATAAATATATTTTATTCATAGTTTGTTTTCTTTCCACAGTTTTATTTTAAAAGTCTAATTATAAAGAATGGAAATATACTCATTTTATTTATTGCAATTATATTTATTGATATATTGATATATTTTTATATCAATAAATATGCTATTTCAGTTCATTCTACTACTCTTTTTGGACATAATATTCTCAGTGCCATCTGAAAAACTATTCTGTTTATTTAAATCAGGGGGTTAATAAACGTTATTATGTTTTATATAGTCTAATATTTGGAAAGTCAAAGTGATTATCTTTGAGGCATTTCCAAGACAAACATTTGTTGCATCATTCCATATTTTGCTTAATGAATTCCTTTGTGAAATTGTTAATTGCTCACATATTTTCTCATGGGAATTTTGATATTAGTGCTTGGGTTCCTAGACGCTCATGTGAGATTCATGTCCTAAAAGCAAACAATAAAATGTCCTGCTTTTCCTTTGAATGGAAACTTTTTAAGGAAGGTATACTTTCCTTGAAGAAAACAGAAGGTGTGTCAAAATGGAAAATGAGTAATGCTATAATGGATTTATATTTTTCATTTAAATGTTACTCATGTTTTCTGTTCAAAAATAAGCTGTGGCTCACAGCAGTGAAAAAGGAGGTAAATGACAGAAAGGTGATCATCTGGTAAGTATTCTTATAATAATCCTCAGATATTGACAATGGGTGGGATTACAGTGGTTCACTTCTCACAATCACCATCTAGAAAGCTGTTTATTGACTTTGAACATGACTAAAGCCAAGCAGGTTTTTCATCCTCTTGATGAGTCCCAAACCAACAACAACAAAAAAATCTAGCTAAATTCAAGTACATTTAAAATGTGCTATTTTTTAAAACATCAATCCAAATTATTAAACATTGAGAAAACATCTGAATATTAATCTTTTAAAGTAATGTATTAGCTATTAACTAAATAAATTTAACAGAGCCAGGCATGATGAAACACACATTTGACCTAGTACTTGGGAGGCTGATGCAGGTGGAAATCTGTGATTAAAGGTGAGTTCAGCATGATATTTTAGTGAGCTCCAAGCCAAACACGCCTACATAATGAGACGCAGACTCAAATCAACAACATCAATAAATACATGAAGAAACAAAGAAAGGGGAGATTCAGATAGCAATGGTATAAATTTTTATTTTTATTTTTGTAAAACACAGATTTTTTCTTTATTTTAACTTAATGAGATCATTACCTGTAAGCAAAAGCATGTAATAAACCTGCAGGAGAGATCATAACATTGACAAAAAGTATTGAAAGAAGTGTGACATTAAGTGTTTAGAACTCTGAATAATTAGTTAATGACTTATTGGTCCTTTTCATTTACTCTCAGATTATAGCTGAACCTTAGACATAGTAGATGTTTGTCTTCTTAAAAATTCCTTAGCTTCTGAGGAACAGAACTTATACTCAGAGAATAATCATTCCTACTCTTTATTTTGTTTTATTTTAATTTTGTGTTGTTAATGATTGTTGGGACAGCCCTTGTTCCTCACCTGGAAATGACTTCTAAAAGTGAAAAGCAGTCCTTTTACCCCTTTGTCGATGAAAACTTTTCTGGAACTGAGATAATTTTATCTATTATAGCACTTGATGAGGCAAAATACAGGAAACTAACAAACTTATTCACAGATATAAAAATATACAGTGAGTAACCTTTTGACAACATTTATACAGAGCCAATGAAATTTAAAATAAACTGTCATCTATATTAATAGAGCACAACAATATAATGGTGAATATGGAACATGAAATCTTTAAGAAGACATTATAAATTCCAATTTAGTATAAATATTGAAAATTTATTAATTTATTATGCTATAATTCTTACTCTTTAAGAATGATCTTGATTATAAATCACTTTTCTATTGAATTTTAAATTTATTTACATGTTTATTCTATTTTTATTCTACCTGGGCTACAGAAACCAAAATTTCTACAAATAATGAGTGTGGAGAACAGCACTGTGAAGACTGAATTCTATCTCCTGGGATTCAGTGATCATCCAGAGCTCCAGAGTCTCCTATTTGCTGTGTTTTTCTCCATCTACTCCATTACTCTGATGGGGAATATTGGCATGATTGTATTGATCACAGTCAGTCCTAATTTACACATTCCCATGTACTTTTTCCTCTGGATGCTGTCCTTCATAGATGCATGTTCCTCCTCTGTCATTGCCCCCAAATTACTTGTGGATTTGATTTCTGACAAGAAGGTGATTTCTTACAATGGCTGTGCTACACAGTTTTATTTTTGCTGCTCTCTGGTTGATACAGAATCTTTCCTGTTGGCTGCCATGGCTTATGACAGGTACATTGCAATCTGTAACCCCCTGCTCTATACTGTAATTATGTCCAAGAGGGTCTGTACTCAGCTGGCATTTGAAGCATTCTTGGGTGGAACTATGAGTTCAATAATCCATACAACTAACACTTTCCAGTTGTCATTCTGCTCCAAAGAAATTAACCATTTCTTTTGTGATATGACTCCACTCTTCTCTCTGTCCTGCTTTGATACTTACACACATGACATTATACTGGTGTTTTTCACAAGTTTGGTGGAAGCTGTCTGTCTTCTTGCTGTTCTCCTCTCCTATATGTATATTATAGTGGCCATTCTTAAAACAGGTTCTGCAGAGGGAAGAAAGAAAGGGTTCTCTACTTGTGCTTCTCACCTGGCAGTAATCACCATTTATCATGGCACCCTGATTTTTATTTATTTGTGTCCTAGTACAGGCCATTCAATGGATATTGACAAAATGACCTCTGTGTTCTATACATTGATTATACCCATGCTTAACCCCTTGATATACAGTCTCAGGAACAAAAATGTCAAATTCGCCTTTAGAAAAATTATTAGCAAAAAATTGTTTTTTTTAGTTATTTAAAGATGGGCTTCACATTAGGAAACTTCTTTAGTTTTTCCATGTAAAAGTCTTAAAAGTCAGTTGAATATTTTGATTACCCAATTGTATGAATAATGAGAATCCGTTAAGAAAGAAAGTACTGTGTCTAACATTGAAACTGGTATCTTCTCTTATTTCTGATGATCACTTTACTTTTTAAATTTACTCTATTTAGTATATGTCATGTAAGATTGCATTCTACTTAATTAAATCATCTTTTGTGCTAACTTTTCTTCAGGATTCTCACTTGCAGATAAATCTCCTTTTATTATTCCTATGAGCATATAGTATAATGCGGTTGTATCAGATTTACTCACACTGCCAACTCTTCCCAGATCCAACACACTTACAATATATTAATCTTTGTGCTTTTCATATTTTTCACTCAAATTCTGTGCCTATGCAGTGTTACAGGGGTGGGTTGTTGCATCTTAGTATAAAAAAGGTGATTTATATATTTTCTCTTTACTTTTTGAATTACAAGTAAAATAAACTCATTATAGCGTATTTGTTCAGTTAGAACATGTTTAATTACCATAGACAATTTGTGTTTTAAATTACAACTGGATGATAGATGTAAGAAATTTATTTATTTATTTATTTATTTATTTATTTATTTATTTATTTAATTAATTTATTTATTTATTATCTACCTTGTCTATCCTTTCTATCTTGTTAATTATGTGCTGTATTGTCTTCTAATTCCAAGTTATTCATTCCTATTCATCAATTGATCCCATGAGATTGATCACAGTGTCTGCCTTTGTATACAAACTGAGTGGTTTTTTAAAAAAATAAGTATCGGTTTGCTATTTGTTTCTATTAGTTTATTTTGTATAATTTTGATATTCAAAACTGTAAATTTTCTTCTTGTAGTGTTTTGACTTAAATCCTACAAATTGGCCTATCTATACAGGTATACTTAGTAAGATATTACCCAACATGTTTCTTTTTTAAATAATATGTACAGATTGTATGAATATGGTTTTTATTTTTATTAGATATTTTCTTTATTTACATTTCAAAGGTTATCCTCTTTCCTAGTATCCCCTTTGAAAATTACCTATGCTCTCCCCCTCCACCTGTTCCCCATCCTTCCCTCTCCTGCTTCCTGGCCCTGGCATTCCCCTATATTGGGGCATAGAGCCTTCATAGGACCAAGGGCCTCTCTTCCCATTGATGACCAACTAGGCTAGAGCTACGAGTCACTCCATGTGTGTTTTATTTGATTGGTGGTTTAGTACCAGGGAGTTCTGGGAGGTACTGGTTATTTCATATTGTTGTTCCTCTGATAGGGCTGTAAACCCCTACAGCTCCTTGGGTCCTGTCTCTCAATCCTCCATTGGGGAACCTGTGCTCAGTCCCATGGTTGGCTGAGGCCATCCACTTCTCTATTTGTCAGGTACTGCCAGAGCCTCTGAGGAGACAGCTATATCAGGCGCCTGTCAGCAAGCACTTGTTGGCATCAACAATACTGTCTGGGATTGGTGACTGTATATGGGATGTATACCCAGGTGGGGCAGTCTCTGGATGGCCTTTCCTTCAGTCTCTGCTCCAAAATTTATGGATCTCTTCCCCTGGGTATTTTGTTCCCCCTTCTAAGAAAAAACAAAATATCCACATTTTGGTCTTCCTTCTTCTTGAGCTTCAAGTGGTCTGAATTGTGTCTTGAGTATTCTGACCTTCTGTGCTAATATCTATGTATCAGTGAGTGCATATCATGTGTGTTCTTTTATGAATGGGTTACCTCACTTAGGATGATATCCTCCAGCTCCATCCATTTGTCTAAAAATTTCATGAATTCATTGTTTTTTAATAGCTGAGCAGTACTCCATTGTGTAAATGTACCACATTTTCTGTATCAACTCTTTTGTTGAGGCATATCTGGATTTATTTCAGCTTCTTGCTATTATTAATAAGGCTGCTATGAACATAGTGAAGCATGTATCCTTATTACGATTTGGGGCACCTTCTGGGTATATGCCCAGGAGTGGTATTACTGGATCTTCTGGTAGTACTATGCCAAATTTTCTGAGGAACCACCAAACTGATTTCCAGAGTGGTTGTACCAGCTTGCAATCCCACCAACAATGGAGGAGTGTTCCTCTTTCTCCACATCCTCGCCAGCATCTGCTGTCAGCCGAATTTTTGATCTTAGCCATTCTGACTGGTGTGAGGTAGAATCTCAGGCTTGATTTGACTTGCATTTTCCTTACGGTTAACGATGTTGAAAAAAAAAAGTTGTATATGCATACATACATATACATATATGAACATGAACATAGGAAATATTGTGTTTGAAAAATGAGAACAACTTTGATCTATGTGAAAACTAGTGTATTTTAGTAACATGAATATATTATGAGAGTTGTTTCACTACATAGAATATTTTAAGTTTTTAAATCACAGACATTGTTACATTCCATCTTTGTCATATCCCTCCACCTTTCATCCTCCCTCTCCCTCTCCCTCTCCCTCTCCCTCTCCCTCTCCCTCTCCCTCTCCCTCTCCCTCCCCCTACCCTTCCCCTTCCCCCTCCCCATCTCTCTCCCCCTACCCTTCCCCTTCTCCCTCCCCATTCCTCCCCTTCACCTCCCCCTCCCCCTCCTTCTCCCTCTCTTTCTCCCTCTCCTGCTTCCTCTCTTTCTCTCCAGCTTCCCTCAGCACTAGATATGGAGCATTAGGAACCCCTTCCCCAGTCTCCACACAGGATTGAGTATATACTTTAATTTCTTTTTTTTTTTTGTGTGTGTGTGTGTGACACTGTGTACTGGAATCCATCCACAGAGATCTCTGGCCAGGCTAGGTAGGACAGTTCAAGCAAAGAGAAAAGGTCAGGAACAGGGAGGGTGGATTGACTCCACCATTTCTGCTACTGCATATTCTTCTGCTGTTTCTGCTGACACTGGCCAAACTGCACTGAGCCCTTTGGGCTGAGCCTGCAGGAGGCTGACTAGTCAGTGAGGGGGTGCAGGGGAGTCTTGGGTGGCTTTTCTGGAGAGCAGTTCACTTCCCTGGTGGTAGTGTTATTGTTCTTATGACAGAAGCTCTCAGACACTGAAGTAATTCTCACACACATATATTCCTTCTGGATAGGATCATTATACACAGTTTAGGGGTGGTTTGGAGTCTCACAGTAGGTGCTTCCTTTTGGCTTAGTCTGAGACATTAGGGAGGTCTAGGACATATTCGGAAGGGCTTTGGTTGTTGCCCTTACTTGACTGATGACCACAAACCTCTCTACGAGAGGGTGCGAGGGTGCTGCAGCTATGTGACAAGGGCCTGGTGCCAGCAGCAGGAAAAGTTTCAACCATCCCTTCATGGTCTCCAGAGCTTCATTCTAAGCCTTAGCTCAACTATCAGGCTTCCTCTCATATTCCACCACCCCGCACCTTTTGTATGTACTTGTATATGCTATGGTATGCTGGTGAATGTTAGAGGATATCCTGTTGGTTTTTCCTCTTCTATTATACGGCTCCAGTGATCTAATTCAGGTTATTAGGTTGGGAGCAGCTGCCTTTAACCACAGAGTCATTTTCTCAATTAAGGATAGTTATGAATGATAGTTTTGCCTTGTTGAACTTTACACACATAACGTAAATATTGATTTTTGTCAAGAAACTTAAGAAGATTAAATGTCCAAGTGAGACCCTACAACCTAATAAGGAGTGTTTGTGTTTAAAAATTACAAATGTATATCAATAATTTAAAATTTTACATGTTAATAAGTATTTGTATGTTTATATGTATACATCAATTAACAATATATTTCTGAAATAACACTATTTCTGCCCCAAAATTTCAATTGAAAAACAAACTGAACAACCACTTCAATGCAGTGATTTATGACAGATTATTCTATGTGCTTTAAAAAAATTATATTGAGTAAGATTGTTCAATTTAAATCCTCTATGACAAGTATCTGCCCTTTTGTTCTGTGAGATTTATGAAATCTAAATCTTTATATTTAATGACACTTTTATTTTTATTAGTGAGCAGTGTCATAATAAAATATGTATACAATGTTATTTATTTAACACCAAGTAATGGTAATCTGACCAATTTTCTGTACATCTCTGCATACAAATATATGGAGTTCTAGGTCATATAAAATAGGAAATGTGATTATTTTGAGTGTGGTTCACAAAATAAGTATGTGCTCAATTTAATGCATTTTCTCAAACAGTATTCCATTCAAATAGATTTATTCCCAAGTGACAATAAAGAGACTTACAGATAATGGAACTATCCATTCAAATAAACTCCAGAATTTCATGTTGTCATCACTATTCATTTTAGTCCCTGTTTGAAGAGTCACAGAACTTTTGTGAAATATTAAAATTTTGACCCAAATTATATTGTTATTTAGCTTTTGCGTTGTGAATGGTAAAGGCTGAGTGTTATTGGAAGGACAGCTGGTGAGTTTCTCTCACAAGACTACCACAAAAGTCATTTTCAGTGCCACTGTGGTCAAACTAGACTTACATATATTTATTGCTCAAAGAGAAAGTTCCTTGTCATTATTTTAGTTCCATTTTTAAATCCTTTCCATGATTAGTATGGGATTACAGATTAGTATGGGATTACATGACAGTAGGTGTCATAGAAATACTGAGGACATATATTGAGCTTGAAAGGGCCACATAAATTTGCTACATACTGCTTTTTAATAGAGGGGAGTAAGGTTCAATTAAAAAGAATGGCAGAATGCTATAATGTCTTAGGGCACATTGAATGCCTAGTTCAGAGAATTATTAGAAAAAAAAAATCACCAGATAAAAAAGCATTTGCCTCTAATTTGAAAACAGGAATTCTACTTACACATTTAGCACTATAGAACATACAACACCCAACAGTTATATGCATTTTGTTGTAAGGAAGCATCCAAACTTATCCTCCAAATACATAATGCTCATGTTTTCAATGAAAAAAAACAGGATAAAAGATATTCAGAATAGAAACAGGCTCATGGTGTGGACCTACTGTGGAGTCCTTGTCACATTTACATAGCTCTACATTCTCTTGCTTGCTCTCTTTCCTGTGTGTGAAAGAAGAGAATTACAGAACACAAGAGTTGGTTGGTTTTGTACATGAACATTGCACATAGATCAAAGCCTGGTAACATTCCTTCCCAATGAGTTCTTACAACATTGAAATAAAAAATGAAATGTTCAATCGGGGTCTTTATTAAAGTTCTGTTTAGGCCATGAATCTTCTAAGTCACATTACCACGTGATTATTTTTTAAACTTTAGCTATTAAAATGTACAGATATTGAGATCTTTTTACTTCATATTCTATATTTAGACATAAATATTTCAGTGTAATTTTCACATATGTTCTTATTTAAATCCTCTTGTTTCAGTGCACACTTCTTAGATGTGCTTACAAGGTCAAGCAAAAACATTAAAATCATGTATATTCCTATGGCTTGTCCAAAGTGGCCCAAGATGAATTATTATTTTTTTTTTGGAATTAAGATTGGATTCTCTATATAGTCACTGTCTTACAAACTATAACCACTCCATATATGTTGTTAAAACATAAAGTACATACTCAAAGTACAAGGTATCACTGAAGTTTTAATTTAAAACTATCATTTCTTTTTTGTTGTTGTTGTTTTGTTTGTTTTTTGTTTTTTGGGGTTTTTTTTGTGGGAATTTGGGGCTTTATTACTTTTTTAAAATTAGGTATTTATTTCATTTACATTTCCAATGTTATCCCTAAAGTCCTCCACATGCTCCCCCACCCACTCCCCCACCCACCCACTCCCATTTCTTGGCCCTGGCCTTCCCCTGTACTGAGGCATATAAAGTTTGCACGACCAATGGGCTTCTCTTTCCACTGATGGCCGACTAGGCCATCTTCTGATACATATGCAGCTAGAGACATGAGCTCCGGGGGGTGGGGGGGGTAGTGGTTAGTTCATATTGTTGTTCCACCTAGAGGGTTGCAGATTCATTTAGCTTCTTGGTTACTTTCTCTAGCTCATTAGAGTCACAATGAGAATTCACGTTTTTATTTTTTCCTATTTTGTGGATTATCCATAATGTAGGTAGTGGAGTGGTATTTATATTATTACCACTTCTATTTTTCAGGCAGGAATATTCTAAGTCTACACTGAGAGGACAGATTTAAAAATACATAGAACAATGTATTAAATGCCATTCACAGTGAGAGATTATAGAATTATGTGTTAAGTTAGAACTTGGAAAGGCAAAAGAGATTGTCTAACTGAGTAAAGATACAAAGTCGAAATATTTGGGGCTGGGGAGTGAGGCAGGTTTGACAACACTAGTACTCCTAGCTTTTCATTTTTTTAATTTTCTCTTGTTTTGTTTGTAGTTGATCCTATATTATACAAATTCTTGAAGTATAATATAATATCAATATCTGGGTGTATCTTACATAATTATCAAATCAGCATAGTTGTCACATTCATTCTATGCATTGATTATCATTCCTGTATGGTGTGATGGCCAACATGAGCTTTACTTCTGTTCAGTTACTTCGTGTACTATAATCGACCCTGGTCAGACAAAGCTTTATTAAAAACCTCAAAATTATTCTGCTTTATTTGTACCCAAAAGAAGAAAAAATAATTAAAAGTGGTCAAAGAGTGCATAGACATTTAAGTAGACCATTTGAATAGAAGATATAAAATTGCTAAAATTACAGTATAAATACTAACCATACTCCCAGGAAATGAAATTTAGAGGCTTTTAAGTGTTTGCTCATCACATCTCTGACTCTTCTTTTCTATATCTTCATTTATATGACATATATGGCCATGCCAGCGTGCATGGTTCCAGATTTTGCCTCTGAAGTCAATCATTTTATATCTAGTTCTCCAATATTTCCTTCTTAGTATATAAGTCTGAAGGTAAAGGTGCATATGTTATAGTCTTTTTTTTTTTAGTGTATAGATACAAACATTTTTTGTTTCAACCTGTGCTTCTCAAGTTTATAGTATTAAAAAAATGAAAATAAACACACACACACACTTACACATATATAATATAATGAAATGCAGAGTAGTTTTTAAAACTATGAATGATTTCTACAGCAAAACTACTAAAATATGCATTATAATAACAGTTACTTGAGGCTTATATTTACATAATACATGATTTTAAGAAGCAAGAATGTCTGAAGATATATCTATATTGAAATATATGTGCATAAATGACATATATCTATTGACTTAATCTGAAATTCTACTTTTCAGGGACATTTTACACTTGCTTTAACATCTTCATTCCTGAGGCTATAAATCACTGCGTTGAGCATGAAGATCACAAGAGTGTAGAATAATGAGGTCATTTTATCTTGATGCAGGGAATAAGCAGAACTTGGCTGGAAATACATGATGGACATCATTCCCTGGAAAATTGCAACAGCAGTTGTTGGATGGGAGGTACAGGTGGAGACTGCTTTGAACCTGCCCTCAGCAGAGCAGATCTTCAAGACTAATGAGATGATGTAACAGTAAAAGACCAGGACTCATGAGATGGTGCTCATCTTAGTAAACTCACATAGGATGAATATGTCTAGTTCATTGACCTCTATATCTGAGGAAAATAGTGATAGGAGAGGAGGGATATCACAGAAGAAATGGTTGATTTCTTTGAACCCACAGAAACACAGATGAAATGTCAATATTGTATGTATCAAAGCATCTACCATTCCAAACAGATAAAACCACAGCCAGGAGCCGAGAGCACACCACTTGAACATATCTGCTGCATACATCAAGGGGTTGCTGATGGCATTATACCTGTCAAGAGTCATCACTGCTAGCATTATACACTCAGCATCTGTAAAAATGTTAGAGATAAAGAACTACACAGAACATCAAATACATGTAATTGAAGGCTATTCATCATTTTGGGACCAAATGCAGTAGAGTAAGAGATATCAGAGAAAGAGAGTTGGCTAAGGAAATGTACATCAATGTGTGAAGCTGGGTATTCATTCTTATCAAAATGATCATTCCAAGATTTTCAAAAAGAATAATGAGATAAACAGAAAACTGTTAAATAAAATCACCTTGATCTTGGGCTTATTGGTAATTCCCAAGAGAAGGAACTCAGTGGTTGAACAGTTGCCAACCTCGATTTTTCTTTGTTTTATAAACTATTTTCAAATAATCAAAAGTAGGATAGCTAGAAATTGTTTTCTTATATGTCCAAAATATTGTCATGATATGTAATTATATATAATTTCCCTGTAACCTGTTTGTCTTTTAGAAACAGCACAGACAAATATCCCTTTCAAAGAGATATTATTATAAAATGTTTAATGTAATTTGTTAATATCTGTCTCTAAATTGTACATAATTAATTATGTAAATGATTTATCTTGACAAATCCTTACCCACTCAGGGGATATATTTTAATGAATTAAATACTGACAGATTCAAAGTGATAGAAAAATTAAACAGCAGAAAATCAGAAGATATATGACAACAAAAATCCATCTGTTTGATCAAAAGAACTCATTCATTGCCTTTAGAAATATAATAGAATTCAAACATTATTAATATTGCTGAATTTACATTCATAAATGGAAAATATTCTGATAATATTTTGTCAAAGCATTTTTAAAATAATAAAACATATTTTGAAGAAATTTTCTAACAGTTTTCTACATTGCTTTGCCAGAATTTT
The DNA here is from genome assembly GCF_000001635.26 of Mus musculus. NCBI lineage: Eukaryota > Metazoa > Chordata > Mammalia > Rodentia > Muridae > Mus > Mus musculus. Next base: position 87,999,741 of record NC_000068.7, read on the forward strand.
TATAAGCTGTCTGCTAAATTACCAGATTCCCAATGAGAGAACATTTGGAAAGTGAGGAGATATGTCTTCAAACAATATAGGACAGCAATTCTGCTAAGTACAGTGGCTTCCCATTTGTACTCATCTTTCAAGTGTTGTTAAGTATAAATGTAAAGGTGCAATGACCCTTTCTAGTTTAGTACTCAAATGTGCGTATATGAATGTCATGGAGCTTCTATCAGTATGTCTGCTTTTGGTATGCAAATTTTGTTAATGAAAATATTATTAATTATTCTAGACTTAAATACAGTATTTATTCCATATATACTATAAAATATGAATGTTTGAATAGTTAATTTTATTATCACTTACTAAAATGCAAATTTATATGCACATCATTACTATAGAGTAATTAGAAATATAATGATTTACTGATGGCTTCTGATTAAAATATTCTCTTTCAAGTGTTTCTACAATTAACAAATGAAATAGTTCAATCTCAAATAGTTTTAGCAAGAAAATTCCATTGCTCATTATATTATAATTTATGTTTAGCTTCATGAGTTGTTCACTTACATATTAAACAATAACAAGTCTTCTATTTCTCAAAGAAAGATGCATTATTAAAACATAAATAAATGGTTACTAAATAAATAATACAGATAAAAAGGAACAAAGAAAGGAACTAACATAACTGAGATGAATCTTTCTATTCTCGTCAGAGCCACAGGAAGTATGTACATGATGTTTTACTTTCACTCGGAGACTACTGGAACTAATGTATGATACATTTCTGCCTTGGATATGCTCTTTTATTCACTAATGGTTAATTAAATTACTTGATGATCATTTCCCCATGAGATAATACAGCAACTTCAACAAAAGTTGAAATCATAAGTTTTTATATGTACTGCATGGCTTAATTAGATTAGTGGCATATATTCATGCTTCAAGTCAAATAAAAGTTACAAGGCATCATAATTCTTTTGAACAAACACAGAAATATACATGTTTTCAAAATTATCAATATTGTAATTTTTGAGAATCAGAATAATACATAGAAAATACAATACATAAACTCCATTAAATACAACTTTTTACTAGATGTTTTCTTTATTTATATTGCAAATTTTATCCCCTTTTCTCATTTCCACATTGACACTCCCCATCCCATCCCCCCTACCCCTGCTTACTAACTCACCCACTTCAAATTCCCTGTCCTGGCATTCCTCTACACTGGGGCATCTAGCTTTTACAAGACCAAGGATCTCTCCTCTCATAAATCCAACGTTTATATTAAGATATTGAAGTAGGCATGTATTATTTGTAGCCAAACAATATGCTTATTCTTTATTGTTCTTTTATTTCGGTACTCCAGTAACAAGGACAGGTATTCAGTTTAAGGTATTGAAGGATAGTTATATATCAATGTTATCAACAAAGTCATCAGTGCTACAATATTCAGATAGTGGTTGTCACTGGACACTGGTAAACACAATATAGTGTAATTTAGAGATAAAAATAGAGAACTAATTAGAATTTCATTTGAAGGTTCAGGTTTAAACGAGAATTTGATGTATACCCAAGTCTACTCATTTTCCCATGCTTCTATTTCAGTCATAAATATTTTCAAATAAATCCACAGAATGCAGTTTCCAATCCCTACACTCATGAAGTTAATGCTTAGAATCTAATCAGATTATAGTAATTTTGCTCATCATCATATACAACATTGATTTCTTTCTACTTAGTTCATACCCACTTCACCTATAAATACAAATTCATATAATGCTCAAAATAGTCTTTAACTGTTGTAAGAGAAAAAAAACAATCTAATACATAGAAATAGCACATTTAATTATACACAGTTCAGTGCTATCCTAGTTTGCTTATGTTATAAAAACTTCCATATGGAGTCACGCACTATCTTGGGCACAAACTTGGTGGATGGTCCCAAGATCCCCAGAGGACGCTCCATGCTGCAGGTACCCTTGCACACCCAGGATCTTAAGATCACTAGTGAGTGGAACACAACATCTGTTCCAAAACAACCTGGAGGTTCTTGTGCCAGCAGGATCAGGGGACAAATGAAACCCAACCAACCAGCAAATGGGGTTCTTTCTTTGCACCAGCTCCATGCCATCTTGGGTGTGAACCCCATGGACGGTCCCAAGGTCCCCAGAGGACTCTCCACACCGCAGGTGCCCTAGCACACTCAGTATCTTAGGATCACTGAAGAGAGTTAGCCTCCAGAGAGGGCTCTGACCCCAGGACTCAGGTGAGGGTGCCATCATGTATCCAAAGTCTCTAAGAGACCAGTCTGTGCAGGAGAGCACGTGGGCTGCAGAAGCAACAGAGCTTTTTGGCCTTCCTCTTCACCCAGGAAGTGGATCTGAGCTCCAGACTTCTGTGTACTTCCCTGCAAGAGGAGAGCTGGCTGCAGAGAGTGCTCTAACCACTGGGACTCAGGAGGGAGTTGAACTCCCAGGAGTGCTAACAGAGGCTAAAGAATCACAGAAGGAGCAAGCTTCAGCCAGAGACAGCTAGAACATCTAACACAAGAGATTACCAGATGGCAAAATGCAAACATAAGAATCTTACTAACAGAAACCAAGACCACTGGGCATCATCAGAACCCAGTATGTCCACCACAGTGTGTCCTGGATACTCCAACACACCAGAAAAAACAAGATTCAGATTTAAAATCATATCTCATGATGCTGGTAGAAGATTTTAAGAAGGGCATTAATAACTCAGTTGAAGAAATACAGGAGAACACTGCTAAACAGGTAGTAGTCCTTAAAGAGGACGCACAAAAATCCCTCAAAGAATTACAGGAAAACACAAACAGATGATGGAATTAAACAAAACCATCCAAGATCTAAAAAAATGGAAGTAGAAACAATAAAGAAAACCCAAAGGGAGACAACTCTGGAGATAGAAATCCTAGGAAAGAAATCAGGAACCATAGAAGTGAGCATCAGCAACAGAATACAAGAAATGGAAGAGAGAATCTCAGGTGCAGAAGATTCCATAGAAAACATGAACATGACAATCAAATAAAATGTAAAATGCAAAAGATCATAACCCAAAACATCCAGGAAATCCAGGACACGATGAGAAGATCAAATTTAAAAATAATAGGTATAGATGAGAATGAAGATTTTCACCTTAAAGGGCCAGTAAATATCTTCGAAAAAATTATAGAAGAAAACTTCCCTAAACCTAACCCAAAGAAAGAGATGACAAGGAACTTTCTCTTTTAAATATATGTAAGTCTGGTTTGGCCACAGTGACACAGAGAATGACTTTTGTGGTAGTCTTCTTGTGAAAGAAACTCACTAGCTGTCCTTCCAATAACACTCAACCTTTACAATTCACAACACAAAAGCTAAATAACAATATAATTTTAATTTAGGTCAAAATTTTAATATCTCTTATTAGTTCTGTGACTCTTTAAAACAGGGACTAAAATGAAAAGTAATGACAATGTGAAGTCCAGTGTTTATTTGGATGGAGAGTTCTATAATTTGTAAGTCTCTTTATTGTCACTTGGGAATCACCCTACCAGTGTGAAATTCCACAGGCTGAACCATATGGCTATAATTTCTGAATGATTAATTTGGAAGAGTCTGTGATCAGGCATGGCTTTGGTCAAAATCATGGTGATTCAGTCAAGTTCTGAACCCTTAAGAAACCAGAGATCCTTCCATGAAGACATCAATAGTCTATACATATTTTCAGGCTTCCAGTATTTGTACTTTTAGTTTTATATGTATTTCAATTAAATTACATATGGTAAAAGAACTTGTTCCTTAAGACAGATATGGGTTCAAATCTGTATCTTATTTACAAAACAGCTTGTAGCTATATTAAATTCACATGGATATCAACTCTTAGTTAATGTAAACATTATAGACTATCATATGTAATATTATTCAAGAGAGTGTCTACTGCTATATCAAACCATATATGAAGGATGAAGTCCTTAGTGTTTAAAGAAAAGATGGTAATATTCACATCATCATGGTCATGAAGCACAGATCTGTCCCAAACCCTGTTCTCTCAAAATCCATCTATCTAGTTTGTCATAACCAACCTAAAACTGCTAGCTTCAGGCCCCAAATGAAAATCTGTACAGCATCTAACTATGAAGCCAGGTTTGCTTTTTCTACTTTTAGTCCTGGGTAAGAGCTATGCATATGATTTCATTGGTGATCCATGCAATCCATCTAATTTCCCTGCTAAGGCTTTAACTACAATGTTATCTAAATCTCAGACTCTACATCCCAAAGCATACTTGAGTAATGAAGACTAAAGCACTATGTTTTATACTAGCCTATATAATCCTTGCCTAAGGGGCAGGTTGGAATGCCACATTGACCTATAAAGAATCATGATCTATCATGTGGTTCAAAGAATATTTACTCTTGTCTTTTCAAGCTGAAATATTTAATGCATTCAATATCAAGGTGCCAACATCTCTTCACTTTTTAAAGTCCGTGTTTCCCAGGTCTCTATTATATTAAGGATGTATTGGGAAATTATTCCTTATAAAATATTACCTACTTCAGTGAACAGAAACCTTATGGTATAGAATCAAAACTTACCAAACATTTTTAGTATTATATTTTTCCAATTAATTTATCCTCTCTATTTAATCTCATATTTGGCTTATTTCTTTTTAGCTATTCCTGCAAAACACTTAGTATTTGTCCCTAAAAACGGCCAAATAAGACATCCCTACTCTTTTTTTCCAGTTCTTCTCTGTATCCTAATTAGCACAAATGCTTCTGATAGTTTAACCACCATATTTAGAGTTAAAGTGTTTAAAGACCCCCCTGATCATTAAAAACATATATTTTAACAAAAATGAAGTTATACAACATACATAAATATTCATACAATCTGTACATTATTATTTAAAAAAGAAACATGTTCGGTTATATCTTACTAAGTATACCTGTATTGATAGGCCCATTCATAGGAATTAAGTCAAATCACTACAAGGGGAAAATTTACAGTTTTGAATATAAAAATTATACAAAGTAAACTTAATAGCAACCAATAGCAAACTAATATTTATTTTTAAAAAACACTCAGTTTGTATACTAAGGCAGACACTGTGATCAATATCATGGGATTGGTTGATGAATAGGAATGAATAACTTTGGAAGTAAAAGACAACACAGCACATAACTAGCAAGATAAAAAGGATGGACAAGATGGATAATCAAAAAATAAGTAAATACAATTTCTTACATCCACCATCCAGTTGAAACTTAAAACGCAAATTGTCTATTGTAATTAAATATGTGCTTACAAAAAATGTTAATATTTGAAGAATTAAAAGTATGTTCTAAAAGCCTGGCATGGTGGTGAACACCTTTAATCCCAGCACTCCGGATACAGAGGCAGGCAGATTTCTGAGTTTGAGGCCAGCCTGGTCTACAAAGTGAGTTCCAGGACAGCCAGGGCTACACAGAGAAACCCTGTCTCAAAAAAACAATAAACCAAAAAAAAAAAAAGTTTGTTCTATATGAACAAATAAGCTACAATGAATTTATTTTACTTGTAATTCAAAAGAAAAGGAGAAAATATATGAATCAACTTTTTTTTTACTAAGAATATTATAATGCAACAACCACCCTGCTACACTTCATGGTCACATACTTTGAGTGAAAAATACGAAAAACACAAAGATTAATATATTGTAAAGTGTGGTGGATCTGGGAAGAGTTGGCAGAGTGAGTTAATCTGATATAACCATATTATAATATATTTTCAAAGGAATAAAAAAAGGAGATTTATCTGCTAGTGAGAATAGTGGAGAAAAGATATCATGAAAGATGATTTAATTAAGTGAAAAGATAATCTCACATGAAATACATACTAAATAGAGCAAATTTTTAAAAAAAGTGATAGCCAGAAATAACAGGGAAAATACCAGTTTCAATATTAGACACTGCAATTTCTTTCATGATGGATCCTCATTATACATACAATTGGGGAAATAAAATATTCAACTGATTCTTAAAAATTTTACACGGAACAACTAAAGAAATTTGCTAATGCTGTAAAGCCCATCGTTAAATAGCTAAGTAAACAATTTTTTGCTAATAATTTTTCTAAAGGCAAATTTGACATCTTTGTTTCTGAGACTATATATCAAGGGATTAAGCATGGGTATAATCAATGTATAGAACACAGAGGTCATTTTGTCAATATTCATTGAATGTCCTGTACTAGGACGCAAATAAATGAAAATCAGGGTGCCATGATAGATGGTGATTACGGCCAGGTGAGAAGCACAAGTAGAGAACCCTTTCTTCCTTCCTTCTGCAGAACCTATTTTACAAATGGCCACTATAATATACATATAGGAGAGGAGAACAGTAAGAAGAGAGAGAGCTTCCACCAAACTTGCAAACACCACCAATATTATGTCATGTGTGTAGGTATCAAAGCAGGACAGAGAGAAGAGTGGAGAGACATCACAAAAGAAATGGTTAATTACTTTGGAGCAGAATGACAACTGGAAAGTATTAGTTGTATGGATTATTGAACTCATAGTTCCACCCAAGAATGCTCCAAATGCCAACTGAATACAGACTCTCTTGGACATAATTACAGTATAAAGCAGGGGGTTACAGATTGCAATGTACCTGTCATAAGCCATTGCAGCCAAAAGGAAAGATTCTGTATCAACCAGAGAGCAGAAAAAATACAACTGTGTAGCACAGCCATTGTAAGAAATCACCTTCTTGTCAGAAATCAGATCCACAAGTAATTTGGGGGCAATGACAGAAGAGTAACATGCATCTATGAAGGATAACATACAGAGGAAAAAGTACATGGGAATGTGTAAATTAGGACTGACTGTGATCAATAAGATCATGCCAATATTCCCCATCAGAGTAATGGAGTAGATGGAGAAAAACACAGCAAACAGGAGACTCTGGAGCTCTGGATGATCACTAAATCCCAGGAGATAGAATTCAGTCTTCACAGTGCTGTTCTCCACACTCATTATTTGTAGAAATTTTGGTTTCTGCATCCCAGGTATAATAATAATGGAATAAACACATAGATAAATTAAAAATTCAACAGAAAAGTGATTTATAATCTACCTCATTCTAATAGAATAAGAAAAATAGCATATTAATAAATTTTCAATATTCGTGACAAATTGGAATGTATAATGTCTTCTTAAAGTTTTCATGCTTCATATTCACCATCACATTGTTGTGCTCTGAATATAGATGACAGTTTATTTTAAATTTCTTTGGCTCTCTATAAATGTTGTCAAATGTTACCCAATGTATATTTTTATATCTGTAAATAAGTTTGTCAGTTTCCTGTATTTTGCCTCATCAAGTGCTATAATAGATAAAATTATCTCAGTTCCAGAAAAATCTGCATCAACAAATGGGTAGAAGGACTACTTTTCATTTTAAGATGTGGTTTCCAGGTGAGGAGCAAGGGTGGTCTTCACAGTCATTCAACTATCATTAATAACACAATATAAAAATAAAACAAAATAAAGAGTAGGAATGATTATTCTGTGAGTATAAGTTCTGTTCCTCAGAAGCTAAGGAAATGTTCAAGAAGACAAACATCGACCATGTCTAAGGATTAGCTATAATCTGAGAATGATGGAATGGGACCAATATGGCATTACCTAATTATTCAGAGTTCCAAACACTAAATGTCACACTTCTTTCACTAATTTTCTGTGAATGTTATGATCTCTCCTACAGGTTTAATACACGATTTTGCTTACAGGTAATGATCTCATTAAGTTAAAGAGAAATCAGTGTATTTTACAATATATATGTATATACAAATTGCTATCTAAATCTTCCCTTCTTTGTTTCTTCATGCCTTTATTGGTGTTGTTGTTTTGAGGCTGTGTCTCATTATGTAGACTTGGTTGGCCTGGCACTCCCTAAATGATCAAGCTGACCTCACCTCTAACTCACAGAGTTCAACCTACATCAGCCTCCTAAGCACTAGGTCAAAGGTACATTCCATCATGCCTGGCTCTGTTTATTTTTAGTTAATAGTTAATACCTTACTAAGAAAGATTCATATTCAGATGTTTCAAGGTCTAGTAATATGGATTAATGTCTTAAAAGTAGCACACTTTGAGGGTACTTGGATTTAGTTAGTTTTTCTTTATTTTTTTTTAAATTTATTTATCTTTTTGACTCACCAAGAGGATGAAATAAATGGTTGGCTGTAGACATGGTCAAAGTCAATTAACAGCTTTCTAGATGGTGATTGTTAGAACTGAACCACTGTAGTCCCACCCAGTGTCAACATCTGAGGATTGTGATAAGAATACTTACCAGATGACTACCCTTCTCTCATTCACCTCCTTCTTCACTGTTGTGAGCCAGAGTTTATTTTTGAACAGAAAGTATGTTTAACACTTAAAAGAAAAATATAAATCCATGATAGCATTTCTCATTTTCCATTTTTGACACACCTGTGTTCTTCAAGGAAAGTATACCTCCCTTAAAAAGTTACCCTTCAAGGAAAAGCAGGACATTTTAAGGTTTGCTTTTAGGACTTTAATCTCACATGAGCTTCTAGGAATACAGGCAGTAGTATTCAAATCCCCATGGCGAAATAAGTGAGCAATTAAACAGTTTCACGAAGGAATTCATTAAGCAAAATATGGAATGATGCAACAAATGGAAAGTCTTGGAAATGCTTCAAAGATAATCACTTTGACTTTCCAAATTTTAGACTATATAAAATTTACTAGAATTTATTAACCCCTGATTTAGGTAACCAGAACAGTTTTTCAAATGGCACTGAGAACTTTATGTGTAAAAAGAATAGTAGGATGAATTTAAATAGCATATTTATTGATATATAAAAATATAACAATAAATATAATTGCAATAATTAAAATGAGTATAGTTCAATTCTTTATAATTAGAAATTTAAGATAAAACTGTTGAAAGAAAACAAATTATCATTGGAATATATTTATATCTACACTGAACTGAAATTTTAACTACTTAAGGTAACATTATTTTCCAAGGACTTCATTCAGTAAACATTCATACTTTGTGAATATTTTGTTTCAGTTCCTTTTCTTGTTAGAAAACAAAGAATAGGAGAATAATTTTATCTGGAATGTAGGAAGGGCATCAAGTATGGACCTGTGACAGATAGAAAAGCAGCATCAGAGAAAGTAAAATACTATGGTTCATGATGTGTATATCATGGTACTTTAGTTTACCAATGTGTCCTTCTAATCACATTTAGTAAATGTGAACTAAAAGGAAGGAATATTTTACAAAAGTAATATAGATATTCAAGTTCACTTCTGTGGGTCAAAAATGAAAGAAGACTTCTTGGTCTTCATAATGTCTGTGAGTTGTATCTTTTGTATTCTGAGATTTTGTCTAATATCCATGCATCAATGAGTATAAACCATGTGTGTTCTTTTGTTATTTGGTTTCCTCATTCAGGGTTATATTTTCTAGTTCCATCCATTTTCCTGTAAATTTCATGAAGTCACTCTTTTTAATAGCTAAGTAGTACTCCATTGTGAAAATGTACCACATTTTCTGTATAGATTCCTCTGTTGAAGAACATCTAGGATCTTTCCAGCTTCTGGGTATTATAAATAAGATTGCTACGAACATAGCTGAGCATGTGTCCTTGTTATATGTTGGAGCATCTTTTGGGTAGATGCCCAGTAGTGGTAAAGCTGAGTCCTCAGGTAGAACTGTTTCCAATTTTCTGAGGAACTGTTATTCAGATGTGAATGCTTGCAGCCAACCATCAGAGTGAGCACAGAAACCCCAATGGAGGAGTTAAGGGAAGAACTGGAGGAGATGAATAGGTTTTCAACCCCTTAAGAAGAACAACAATATCAACCAACCATACCCCTCAGAGCTCTGAGGGACTAAGCCAACAACAAAAAGGAGTACACATGGAGGGACCCATGACTCCAGCGGCATATGTAGCAGTGGATTGACTAATCTGTCATCAATGCTAGGGGAGCCCCTTTGTCCTGTGGATGCTCTTGACCCAGAGTAGTGGAACGCTAGGGTTCTGAATTAGGAGGGAGTATGTGGGTGGGTTTGTGAGCACCGGCATAGAAACAGAGGGGATGGTAGAAGGGATAGGGGATTTAACTTGGAAGGAGGAAAATAGACACGCAAGAAATAAAATAACCAGTAACAAGAATATATTACACTTCAAATAGAGAGCAAAAATAAAACAAAGTAAAATATAATAAAAAAGAACCCTCATACCAAATCTGAGTAAGCAAGTCAGCAGTAGAAGTCTCAAGAAAAGGAACAAGTACCCTAGACACATTCAGGAGTCCAGTAAAAGTGCTGAGATCAAAGTTATTATGCATATCCTGGCAACCTAGTGAGAACCTATGTAGGCCCTGTGCATTATGCTTAAGTCGCAGTGATTCATGTATATTTTGATCACTTGTTTAATAGGGTCTTGTTCTTCTACTGTCCTCCATAGTCTCTGTTCCCTCTATCACTTCTGCCTCATTTCCAAGAGATTCCCTGAGCTCTGAGTCAATGGATTAAATGGAGACATCTCTTTAAGTTTTGTATGTTCCATGATCTCTCTGTTTGTAATGTCTTACTGGGGGTCCGTAAAATAAACTATTAACCTCATGTACTGGTTTTCTTAGAGGCTTACTGCCTGTTTGCTAACCTAGGCTTAGTCCTGAAAATTTCTGGCCTCTATACTTCATAATGAAGGCCTACAATGTTTTAATTCTATGAGAGTTCCTACTGAAGAAGCTCACACTTAGTTTTTCTTTCTGAACTCTGGCTGGCTAGTCCAATTCATCTGTTCTGGCTCAAACTCATCCCCAAGCTGACTGACTTTATCTGTCTTCCCACTGAATTGCTCTGCTTAGCCTCACACTCATGTTGGCCATCTGTTCTAATCCCTTGGATCCTTCTCATTCTCTAGCTCCTTATCTTTCCTGTGTCTAGCCAATTCTTTCTGCAACTTGTCTCTATAAAACTGATCTGATAAAACCTGCCTCTGAATTCCATGAACCAAACAACCATAAACTCCACTGCATTTCATAGCCTCTCATTTTTCTGAATCAACTGAAGTGATTGACTAGGACTAGGTGATATACATGTCTCCGTCTCTTGAGGGTGGGATTAAAGTCATGTGCCACCACTCCTGGCCCTAAACATTTTTTTTTTTTTACCTGAAATTTGTTCTGGCAAAGAACTTTGAAATCAGATATCTGCACCTATTCCTGTTAGATTAAAGGTGTGTGTGTGTATGTGTTTGTGTATGTGAGTCTGTGTGTGTGTGTGTGTGTGTGTGTGTGTGTGTGTTTCAGCTTGAAGCTGGATCACACAGACCTAGAATGTCTTTGGATTAATAAACCATGTTAATAAACATGTTGCTAGATTAAATTTCATCTACAAGAATCTCTTTATGTGAACACATCTGTTGGAGAAGGATGCCTCTCCTATAATGGCTGAATAAGGCACCAATCCATATTGTATAGGAGAATGTCTTTAGGAGATATTTTAAACACTACTTTCAGTATCTGTTCTGACAGTATATTCAGAACAAAAATTTATCTCAAAATCCAAAAATGGGATGTTTATAGCCCATAATGTGCTGCTTCAAAGACTGGTGGGCTTGTACTCTCTGGTTTGTAGGGATTATAATTTTTACTTACTATATTGAGAAAGAGCAAATTACTGGCGATTCTTTGTTATGAAAGAACTATTTATCAATGATGCCATCTTATACTATCCGATTTTTGTGGGTTAGGGTCTCAAGGTATGAAGATAATAATTGTAATTCATGCATTAACAAGCTTGTCAATCATGCTGCAAAAGAATAGGGGTGGACTAAAAAACATTACATATGTTAAAACTCACGCAGAATCTTGTCTACAGCAAAATTCCTTCAGAATTAATTTGAAATTAAAGTACACTACTGTACTGTAGTTCTACCATACCAGAGCATTTCACACTGACTTCTAGAAAACTTAAGGAACTAGTGTTTTTTCTTATCTTTCCTATCCTTCCTTCCCTCCTACTCCCTCTTTCTCCACCCCTCCCACCTACAATCCCTCCTTTATTACTTCCTTCACTTCTTTCCTTCTTCCTTCCTTCTGCCCTTTCTCTTCTCTTCTCTTCTCTTCTCTTCTCTTCTCTTCTCTTCTCTTCTCTTCTCTTCTCTTCTATTCTCTTCTCTTCTCTCCCTCTCTCTCTCTCTCTCTCTCTTAAAACAGGGCTTGCATTAAACTTAGAAATCCACCTAACTCTGCCTCCCAATTGTTGGGATTAAAGGTATGTGATACCACCACCCAGCTGATAAGCTGTGTTTTAAAGATTCCTTTCTTTACTTCTTTTAGAGAGGCATGAATAATTTTACTCTCTTAGGTGGAAATTAAGATTTAGTTTTAGAGTTACAATGTATTTTAACAACCTGAACAGTTGAATTTAGGTGAAATTTGTCTAGAAGCACAGATAACCTAAGTCATTTCAGATTAATTAAGCCAAAATTGCTCTTAGTTTGAGGTAGCAAAAATTATTACATATAATGGACAATATTCTAATGGACATGTTTTATTCCTGGCCCCACCTTGCTTATACGTCAACAATTATATGGAAGCGTAACAGGCAGTAGAATGGATTTTATCTCTGTCAGGGAGATCAATTTCAACTCTGTTTTACAGACAGACATAGGAGAATCTGAGCAAGTGGGGTTTAGTTTAACCATCCAAGCTCTGGTTTGATTTTGGTGTGTTAATAACATTCATTGACCCTATTTTACTTATTTATGTAGCTTTTTCAATATAGATCCCTGGATTTCAATGTTACTAAGGACAAATGTTTATGAATTTTAATTATTCATTTAAAATTAATTATTTCACACAGGTATACAATGATTACATAGTATATACTGTAAAATATAATGTTTTATATATGTAAAATTATGAGGAGACTAATTAAAGGTAACATATACATGCATCTCTCTACTTACTCGTTATTTGTTGTGAGAATTCTTAAAATCTACCTCTTATCTATTTCAAGAATACACCATTATAGTACTGACTATAATTCCCTATATCTTGGGCACTAAGACCAATAATTAATAAATGGTACCTCTTGAAACTAAAAAGCTTCTGCTATGCTATAAACACCACCAATAGAGCATAACAATAACCTACAGAATAGGAAAAGATCTTCCCCAACTCTGCACTTGATATAGGACTAATATCCAATATATATGAAGAGTTCAAGAACTTGGACACCAGTAAACCAAATAACCCAAATAAAAATGGGATGCATGGCTACACAGAGAATTCTCAGCAGAAGAATCTCTAATGGTCATAAAAAACTTAATGACATGATCAATGCCCTTAGTCATGAGAAAAAATGTACATCAAAACAGCTCTGAGATTATACCGTACACCCATCAGAACGGCTAAGATCGAACCTCAAGTAACAGCTCAAGATGGAGAGGATGCGGAGCAGAGGGCATACTCTTCCATTTTTGGTGGGAATGCACTGGTCCAACTTCTCTGGTAATCAGTTTGACAGTTTCTTAGAAATCTGGGAATAGTTCTACCCCAAGACTCAGCTGTACCACTTCTGGGAATATACCTAAATGATGTTCTACCATGCCCCAAGGACATTTGTTCACCTATGTTCATAGAAGCTTAACTTGTAATAGCCAGAAACTAGAAACAACCCAGATGTTCCTCACCTAAAGAATAGATAAAGAAAAATATGACTCATTTACTACTCAGCTATTAAAATCAAAGACATCATTCATTTTGCAGGCAAATGTATGGAACTATAATGCATTGTCCTAAATGAGGTAAACCAAACCCAAAATGACATGCACAGTATATACTCACTTATAAGGGGATGTTAGCTGTAAAGTGCAGGATAATCATGCTAGAAGACACAGACCCCCTAAAAAAGGAATATAACAAGGAAGAGCCCAGGGAGAATGCTTGAATGTTACTCAGAAAGGGAAATAAAATAGACATAGGATATAGATGAATGGAGAAAACTGGATGAAAGAGAGTACAGGGATTGAAATTTTGTAGACATAATCAACTGTAGAAAGAGCCAGAGAAAGAAATCAAAAAGTAACAGCTTGCAGATAGAGGACATCTCTAGTATTTGCCAAAGATGTGGGATTGGGGAGGAACCAGGGAGTGTATGGGGGTACTTCTAGCTGAGACTCCTAGCAGTAGAGAATATGGACCCTGAAGTGGCCATCACTTGTATCCAGGCAGAATTCGCAGTAAAGGGATGAGGACACAAATACACCCTCAAAAAACTGTCTACCAAAAAAGTATCCTGCTAACAATATGTGCAAGGACAAAGATGGAGTACTTTCTGACGGAATGGTAAACCAAGGACTGGACCAACCCTAGATCCATACCATGGAAAGTACCAATCCCTGACATTATTATTACTACTCCTTTATGCTTGGAGATAGGAGCCTAGCACAACTGTCCTCTGAGAACTCCATCAAGCAGACAATGGAAACAAATACACAGGCCCACAGCTAATCATTAGATAAGGTCTTGTGGAAGGATTGGGACACAAAGTTGACAGAAAATTCATAAGAAGACCCATAGAGTCAATTCAACTAGTGCTTGGAGTATCCTAGAGACTGAACCACTAACAAAATTGTAAGCAGGGTATCAATCTAGCCCTTCCCCAATATATGTGGCAGAAATATATCTTAGTCATCATATGTTTCCCACAAGAACTCTAGCAGCGGCTATCCTAGAATCTGTTTCCTGCTTGTGTATCTCATTCCCCTAACAGAACTACCTTGAGTAGCCAAAGTGGGAGAGTCCTGCTGTAATTTTATGTGCCAAGGTATCATTCAGAACAATTTTCCAAGCAAATGGTCTGAAGAAACAAGCTGGACTAGCCATTCTAATATCGAATAAAATCGACTTCCAACCCAAAGTCATCAAAAAAGACAAGGAGGGACACTTCATATTCATCAAAGGTAAAATCCTCCAAGAGGAACTCTCAAGCCTGAATATCTATGCTCCAAATGCAAGGGCAGCAACATTCATTAAAGACACATTAGTAAAGCTCAAAACACACATTGCACCTCACACAATAATAGTGGGAGACTTCAACACACCACGTTCATCAATGGACAGATCATAGAAACAGAAACTAAAAAGGGACACAGTGAACCTAACAGAAGTTATGAAACAAATGGACTTAACAGATATCTACAGAACATTTTTTTCCATTTTTTATTAGGTATTTAGCTCATTTACATTTCCAATGCTATACCAAAATTCCCCCATACCCACCCACCCCCACTCCCCTACCCACTACCGACTAGGCCATCTTTTGATACATATGCAGCTAGAGTCAAGAGCTCCGGGGAACTGGTTACTTCATAATGTTGTTCCACCTATAGGGTTGCAGATCCCTTTAGCTCCTTGGGTACTTTCTCTAGCTCCTCCATTGGGAGCCCTGTTATCCATCCATTAGCTGACTGTGAGCATCCACTTCTGTGTCTGCTAGGCCCCGGCATAGTCTCAAAAGAGACAGCTACATCTGGGTCCTTTCGATAAAATCTTGCTAGTGTATGCAATGGTATCAGCGTTTGGATGCTGATTATGGGGTGGATCCCTGGATATGGCAGTCTCTACATGGTCCATCCTTTCATCTCAGCTCCAAACTTTGTCTCTGTAACTCCTTCCATGGGTGTTTTGTTCCCACTTCTAAGGAGGGCCATAGTGTCCACACTTCAGTCTTCATTTTTCTTGAGTTTCATGTGTTTAGCAAATTGTATCTTATATCTTGGGTATCCTAGGTTTTGGGCTAATATCCACTTATCAGTGAGTACATATTGTGTGAGTTCCTTTGTGAATGTGTTACCTCACTCAGGATGATGCCCTCCAGGTCCATCCATTTGGCTAGGAATTTCATAAATTCATTCTTTTTAATAGCTGAGTAGTACTCCATTGTGTAGATGTACCACATTTTCTGTGTCTATTCCTCTGTTGAGGGGCATCTAGGTTCTTTCCAGCTTCTGGCTATTATAAATAAGGCTGCTATGAACATAGTGGAGCATGTGTCCTTCTTACCAGTTGGGGCATCTTCTGGATATATGCCCAGGAGAGATATTGCTGGATCCTCCGGTAGTACTATGTCCAATTTTCTGAGGAACCGCCAGAATGATTTCCAGAGTGGTTGTACAAGCCTGCAATCCCACCAACAATGGAGGAGTGTTCCTCTTTCTCCACATCCACGCCAGCTTCTGCTGTCACCTGAATTTTTGATCTTAGCCATTCTGACTGGTGTGAGGTGGAATCTCAGGGTTGTTTTGATTTGCATTTCCCTGATGATTAAGGATGTTGAACATTTTTACAGGTGCTTCTCTGCCATTCGGTATTCCTCAGGTGAGAATTCTTTGTTCAGTTCTGAGCCCCATTTTTTAATGGGGTTATTCGATTTTCTGAAGTCCACCTTCTTGAGTTCTTTATATATGTTGGATATTAGTCCCCTATCTGATTTAGGATAGGTAAAGATCCTTTCCCAATCTGTTGGTGGTCTTTTTGTCTTATTGACGGTGTTTTTTGCCTTGCAGAAACTTTGTAGTTTCATTAGGTCCCATTTGTCAATTCTTGATCTTACAGCACAAGCCATTGCTGTTCTGTTCAGGAATTTTCCCCCTGTGCCCATATCTTCAAGGCTTTTCCCCACTTTCTCCTCTATAAGTTTCAGGGTCTCTGGTTTTATGTGAAGTTCCTTGATCCACTTAGATTTGACCTTAGTACAAGGAGATAAGTATGGATCGATTCGCATTCTTCTACATGATAACAACCAGTTGTGCCAGCACCAATTGTTGAAAATGCTGTCTTTCTTCCACTGGATGGTTTTAGCTCCCTTGTCAAAGATCAAGTGACCATAGGTGTGTGGGTTCATTTCTGGGTCTTCAATTCTGTTCCATTGGTCTACTTGTCTGTCTCTATACCAGTACCATGCAGTTTTTATCACAATTGCTCTGTAGTAAAGCTTTAGGCCAGGCATGGTGATTCCACCAGAGGTTCTTTTATCCTTGAGAAGACTTTTTGCTATCCTAGGTTTTCTGTTATTCCAGATGAATTTGCAAATTTCTCCTTCTAATTCGTTGAAGAATTGAGTTGGAATTTTGATGGGGATTGCATTGAATCTGTAGATTGCTTTTGGCAAGATAGCCATTTTTACAATGTTGATCCTGTCAATCCATGAGCATTGGAGATCTTTCCATCTTCTGAGATCTTCTTTAATTTCTTTTTTCAGAGACTTGAAGTTTTTATCATACAGATCTTTCACTTCCTTAGTTAGAGTCACGCCGAGATATTTTATATTATTTGTGACTATTGAGAAGGGTGTTGTTTTCCTAATTTCTTTCTCAGCCTGTTTATTCTTTGTGTACAGAAAGGCCATTGACTTGTTTGAGTTAATTTTATATCCAGCTACTTCATTGAAGCTGTTTATCAGGCTTAGGAGTTCTCAGGTGGAATTTTTAGGGTCACTTATATATACTATCATATCATCTTCAAAAAGTGATATTTTGACTTCCTCTTTTCCAATTTGTATCCCCTTGATCTCCTTTTGTTGTCAAATTGCTCTGGCTAATACTTCAAGTACTATGTTGAAAAGGTAGGGAGAAAGTGGGCAGCCTTGTCTAGTCCCTGATTTTAGTGGGATTGCTTCCAGCTTCTCTCCATTTACTTTGATGTTGGCTACTGGTTTGCTGTAGATTGCTTTTATCATGTTTAGGTATGGGCCTTGGGCTTCCAAACGCTGAAACCACTGCATACACTAGCAAGATTTTGATGGAAGGACCCAAATATAGCTTTCTCTTGTGAGACTAGGCAGGGGCCTAGCAAACACATAAGTAGATGCTCACAGTCAGCTATTGGATGGATCACAGGGCCCCCAATGGAGGAGCTAGAGAATGTATCCAAGGAGTTAAAGGGATCTGCAACGCTGTAGGTGCAACAACATTATGAACTAACCAGTACCCTGGAGCTCTTGACTCTAGCTACATATGTATCAAAAGATGGCCTAGTTGGCCATCACTAGAAAGAGAGGCACATGGACACACAAACTATATATGCCCCAGTACAGGGGAACGCCAGGGCAAAAAACAAATGAGAATGGGTGGATAGGGGAGTGGGGGGTAGGGTATGGGGGACTTGTGGGATAGCATTGGAAATGTCATTGAGGAAAATACCTAACAAAACAAAAAGAGGTCTGCTTGTTCTCAGAGGATACGGGGAGAGGAAAGAAGAAGAAGTTAAAGAAAACAAAAAAGGCTTGTACAATATGTTCTTTATAAAAATTATTTTCCATCAAATGTTGAGTTTTGTCCTTAACTTGGTTTTTTGTACTCTGATGTTTCATTCTACACATTTTAGGTTTGTTTTGCTTTTGATATTTTAATTCCATCACTCACATCATTTAATAATTTAAAATATACTAATTTGATATAAAATATATTTGACAATTTTTAATTTTATTTCTGTTTTTATATCCTCTATATGGGTATGTATTATTTTTATGTCAATGTATTATATGAGAGTGTTTAATCTTTTATTTGAATACAGCTCATTCATGAGATTTTCTTTATCACCATATGTTTATGAAATTTCTGAAAAAAAATCCTGCTTTTTTCTTTTTTAAAATTTTTATGGGCATAAATATTGATGATATATAGCTCTTCATACCTAGGTCCTGGTTAGAGAGACCTGGTCTCCCAGGAGTTCTGACACACCTATGAGCACAGGTAGGACCACCACTTTTCCTCAAATTCCTGGCCCAAGAAGGATGAGCCCAGAGCTATCAGGGCATGGGAACCAAAGAACAACTGGTAAAGCATCCTTCCATTTTCCATCTGTGTCTGGGAGCTGACCCTGTGCCTTACCTCTCTATACCCAAAATCCTCCTGGAGAGAACTTATCTCCTACAAATGCCAACACAAATGTTTACAGGAAGGACAAGCCACAGTCACAGACATCAAGACTAGCTAAAACCAGAGATAACCAGATGGCTAGAGGCAAGGGCAAGAACACCCCACTCTCATCAATGACCAGAATGTGGAAACAAAAATTAAACAGAGACACAGTGAAACTAACAGAAGTTATTAACAAAATGGTTTAACAGATATTTATAGGACATGCCATCCTAAAACAAAAGAATATACCTTCTCCTCAGCACCTGATGGTACCTTCTCCAAAACTGACCATATAATTGGTCACAAACCATGCTTCAACAGATACAAGAAGATTGAAATAACCCTATGCATCCTATCACATCACCACAAACTAAGGCTGATCTTCAATAACAACAAAAACAACAGAAGGCCCACATGCACCTGGAAATTGAACGACAGGCAACTCAAAATATTTGGTCACCTGGGGATTCATCCCATAAATAACTGCAAATAAATTAGGGAAATAACACCCTTCACAATAGTCATAAACAATATTAAATACTTTGGTATGACTCTAACCAAACAAGGGAAAGAGCTCTGTATTATAAGAACCTCAAGTCTCTCCAGAAAGAAATTGAAGACCACATAAGATGGAAAGATCGTCCATGCACATGGATTGGTAGGATTGATATAGTAAAAATGACGATCTTGCCAAAAGCAATCTACAGATTCATTGAAATCCCCATCAAAATTCCAACTCAATTCTCCATAGAGTTATAAAGAGAAATTCTCAAATTCATGTGGAATAACAAAAAACAGGATAGCAAAAACTTTTCGCAATAAAAGAACATCTGGGGAAATCATCATCTCAGACCTCAAGCTTTACTACAGAGCAATAGTGATAAAAATTGCAAAGTTTTGGTACAGTGACAGGCAGGTAGATCAATGGAATAGAATTTAAGATGCAAAATGAACCCACACACTTATGGACACTTGATCTTTGACAAGGAAGCTAAAATCGAGAGGAACAAAGACAGGATTTTCAACAAATGGTGCTGGTTCAACTGGTGTTCAACATGTAGAAGAATGCAAATTAATTAATTCTTATCTCCCTTTACAAAGCTCAAGTCCAAGTGGGTCAAATGCCTCCCCATAAACCCAGATACAGTGAATCTAATAGAAAAGAAAGTGGGGAAAAGCCTCGAATACATAGGAGACATTTCCAGAACAGAACAACAATGGCTTATGCACTAGGTCAAGAATAGAAAAGCAGGGCCTCATAAAATTGCAAACCTTCTATAAAGCAAATGGCACAGTCAATAGGGCAAAAATGGAAACCAACAGATTGGGGGAAAGATCTTTACCAACCCTTCATCTGATATATGGTTAATGTCCAATGTATACAAATAACTCAGAAGTTAGACTCCAGAGAACCAAGTAACCCTATGCAAAATGTGGAACAGAGGTAAACAGAGAATTCTCAATTGAGAAATCTCAAATTGCCAAGAAGCACCTAAAGAAATATTCAACATCCTTAGTAATCAGGGAAATGCAAATCAAAACGACCCTGAGATTCCACCTGAATCCAGTTAGAATGGCTAATATCAAATTTCAGGTGACAGCACATGCTGGTGAGGATGTGGAGAAAAAGAAACACTCCTCTTTTTCTGGTGGGACTGCAAGCTGGTACCACCACACTGAAAATCAGCCTGGTGGTTCCTCAGAAAATTGGACATAGTAGTACGTGAGGACCCAGCTATACCACTCTTGGGTATATACCCAGAACATGCTCCAACATGTAATAAGGACACATGCTCCATTATGTTCATAATATCCGGAAGCTGGAAACAACCCAGATGTCTCTCAAGAGAAAAAATGGATACAGAACACTACTCAGCTATTAAAAAATGATTTCATTAAATAAACAGGAAAATTGATGGATCTGGAAAATATCATCCTGTGTCGGGTAACTCACTCACGAAATAGCACACAGGGTATATACTCACTGATATCTAGATATTAGACAAAGTGCTTTGAATGCCTACAATACAACTCATGGACCACATGAAGCTCAAGAATAAGGAAGACCAAAGAGTGGATGCTTCAGTCCTACTTAGAAGGTGGAACAAATTAATCAGGAGAAGTAATGGGTTGGAGGAACTTGCAAGCAAGAGAAGAAGGGAAGGGGAAAAAGAGGGGAAAGAATTAGTTTTTGGAGGAGACGCAGGAGATTTGCTGAGGGTCAGGAATTTGAACAGAGATGTGTAGCAATGGGGGATGGGGAACTGGGAGGTAGCAACCAGAAAGTTCCAGACACCAGGAATCAAAAACCTCCCAGGACCCCACGGGGATGACATTAGCTGAAATACCCCACACATGGGAAGGAGAACCTTTAGAGACCATATCCATAGGTTAGGCATGATCCTCTGGTTGAGGGGTGGGGCCTCCCAACCATCTTCAAAATGTTAACCCAGAATTGTTCCTGTCTAAAAGAAATGCAGAGACAAAGAGTGGAGAAGAGATTGAAGGAAAGGCTATCCAGAGACTGCCCTACCTGGAATCCATCCCAAATGCAGACACCAAACCCAGACACTATTGAGATGCCAAGAAGTACTTGTTTGACAGGAGCCTGATACAGTTGTTTCCTGAGAGGCTCGGCCAGATCCTGACCAATACAGATGTGGATGCTTGCAGCCAACTATTAGACTGAGCACAAGGACCTCAATGTAAGAGTTAGGGGAAGGGCTGAGGACCTGAAGGGGACTTATCTGGCATTAATGGGAGTGGAGGCCCTTGGTCCTGTGAAGGCTTGATGTCCCAGTGTAGAGGAATGTTCGGGAGGTGAAGCAGTAGATAAGGTGGGTTGGGGAGCATTCTCATAGAAGCAGGGTAAGGGGGATGGGATAGGGGTTTGCAGAGAGGAAACCCGCAAAGAAGATAACATTTGAAATGTAAATAAAATATCCAATTTGAAAAAAAAATGATGCTATGATTCCATTGTTATCTTGGGACTTACATTTCCTTCCTAGGTTTCATATTGTGTGTTCAATGTACCTGTGGAATAAGGAACATTCGCTTATAGTCATTTAATATTTGTAAACATCTGAAAACTTAGTTTGGTTTATATTACTTTTCATATCAGAAAGAATTATTTATACACTTCTGATATGAAATACAAATAATAGAAACATGACAGAAAATGTGGAGAATACTCTATAAAGAAGGTAGTAAGAAGAAAATGCATAATTAACAAATAATGAGCTAAGAAGTTTTCCTTCTTGAGTCTAAAAGATATTTTCATAAGAGATGACGAGCTGACATTTATTGTGAAGGATGTGGCTCAAAAAGGCTTTTCTTTTCCTTAAGCATTTTTTTTAGCATTTTGTATTAATTTTATGCATTGTATATAAAAAAGAATTCTATAGTTGCTATACACATAAAGAAACTAAAATAAGTGTTTGAAAAGTAAGAATTCACCTACATTTTGTATACATTTATGATTTGTCAAAAATTAGATCCCATGATGAATAAATTTTCAAAACATATAACTGCATACACCTGGTTATTTATTTATTTGTAAAATGTGAAGTCTACTGTTTTCAGTTACATGGATAGAATGGACGATATTATAGTGAAACATCTGGGTACTAATGGAAAGGGCTCCATGTTACTAGAGCTTGTCTAGGCTGAAGGGAGACAAGTTTGGAGAACAAATGTTCCCTGAAGACAGACATGGAGTTTGATAGGAGAATTAACTATTAATGCTAACTAGTATAGTAGGGTCATTATGGATAGCATCAGCTAACTACTGTATTTCATATTTCCTACAGAGTCTTGTATATTTTCAGTACTAGAAAGACAAGGCTCTCAGTTTTATTCTCATCATTTACCTTTTCCTTCACTCTATGCTGTGAGTACTGAATGACATTCAATACTTCATGAAACATACCATTTAAGGCACACTTAAATATCTGTGATTTTAAAATATTACATCAGCTAAAAAGAATTAATTGTAATTGTTTATATAAGGTCTCAAAAGATCAGCACGATTTAGTCTCCAGGGTTTGTGTCTCCAAGGCTGGAGTCATAAATACAAAAATGTGTATATCATTCTCACCTACAAAGATTCCACCTTGACCCACAAAAGGTTTGTTTCAAGGACAAAATAAAAGTATATATTAGTGTACATCAGAAAAATAAGTTGGGTTGAAGGTAAGTTCACTTATTTTCATACATTGTATCACTGAGCAAAATTCAATACTCTCACATTTTGATATAAAATATATCCCTATGTGAGAGAGATCCTCTAATATCTTATCTCAATGTTTTATCTTGATACTGTAATCCACTATATCTCTGTTATTCTTATCCGATATTTTAAACTTTCTACTTTGCTCCATAAATGAAAATAATTTACAAACAATTATATTAATATCTCAACAAAAGAGATTAATGGGAATGTGCAATTGAGAAATTAAAGAAGATCTTTTAATCTAAGTATCAGGAGACTATCTGTATGTCAGATACTAAATGTATCTGTATTTCAACATTACTGGACTGATTCTTGTATAAAAATACATATTCTTTGTTTGTCTGTATATGTGTCTTTGCATGTGTGTGTGTTTCTTTGTGTATCTGAATGTCTGTGTGTCGGGGTTTCATGCACTTTGTCTCATTGTCACTGTCTCTCAGTGTCTTTATGTCTCTGATTCATTCTATCCCTGCCTCTATCACTTGTGTGTATGTGTTTACGAGTGTACATATTCACATGTGTGTAGAAGCCACAGGATTACTCCAGAAATGTTTCTTAGATACAATACACCTTGGAATCAAAGATCATAAGGCTATGATGACTAGCCTACAAGTCACACAGATCTACCTATGTTCATCTCTCAGTTGCAGCTTAGATATTTAAACCTAGCTAATTAGAATGACAATTATATTAATATCTCAACCAAAGAGATTAATGGGAATGTGCAATTGAGAAATTAAAGAAGATCTTTTAATCTAAGTATCAGGAGACTATCTGTATGTCAGATACTAAATGTATCTGTATTTCAACATTACTGGACTGATTCTTGTATAAAAATGTAGGGTAATTATGGATAGCATCAGCTAACTACTGTATTTCATATTTCCTACAGAGTCTTGTATATTTTCAGTACTAGAAAGACAAGGCTCTCAGTTTTATTCTCACCATTTACCTTTTCCTTCACTCTATGCTGTGAGTACTGAATGACATTCAATACTTCATGAAACATACCATTTAAGGCACACTTAAAATATCTGTGATTTTAAAATATTACATCAGCTAAAAGTAATTAATTGTAATTGTTTATATAAGGTCTCAAAAGATCAACACAATTTAGTCTCCAGGGTTTGTGTCTGCACAAAGGGTTTAGTCTGACAAGGTCTGCAGACCCATTTGGAAAGTACTCTGCTGTCTGATCTGCCTTCTCTACTCCAGAAAGTATAATATGCTTTTATTCTATTCTATGTTTGTGTTCCTTAGGCAATATAGAAAATTAATGAATATATTTCCTATAAAAGTCACTAAGACTATTTTCAAACAGTTCCTTTCTTGTGTCAGATATGCACATATTTAGATCCAATATGGAATAACAAATATATACATATCAATTTATATATGTGTGACTATATGTTATAAATTAAGTTTACAAGGAAGAAATAATGTATTATATAGGCTAATCATTTATGAGTATGTACAATGAAAAAGATAGACTTTTATTAAAGGTATAAAAGTAACTGGAGATGAAGATGATATAATTCCATGTTCTTGAAATTATAAACACCAAAACTTACAATCTAGCATAAATTTAACTCAGTAATTGTATTACATTTAATAAGCTGTAAAAATGGTTTTGAATTTTTATAATGTGTGATCTTCGTTTCTCTGACACACCAAAATCCAGATGAGCAAAGAGTAGTTTGCTTTCTAATCTAAGAACTATAACAAATTCCTATTTCCCTCATTCTCTTCTTTATTAACTTGTAGAATAAACTACATATTCTGGAGAAGACAAGCCATGTTACTGACATATGGAAATAACAGTGGGGCCATGTTCATCCTATTGAGCTTCTCAGATTACCCAGAAATAGAGATGCCTCTCTTCTTGGTGTTTCTCGCCATCTACAGCATCACTGTGGTAGGAAATATTGGCATGATAGTCATAATAAGAATTAATCCCAAACTGCACACTCCCATGTACTTCTTCCTCAGCCACCTCTCCTTTGTGGATTTCTGCTATTCCTCTGTCATTGCTCCCAAGATGCTGGTGAATCTTTTTATAAAAGACAGAGCCATCTCATTTTTAGAATGTATAGTACAATATTTTTTCTTTGCTATCTTTGTGGTAACTGAAACCATTTTATTAGTGGTTATGGCCTATGACAGATTTGTGGCCATCTGCAGACCACTGCTTTACACAGTAGCCATGTCTCAGAAACTCTGCATCAGTCTAGTGGTGGGATCATATGCATGGGGACTCATATGTTCCTTGACAATGACATGCTCTATTATCCAGTTATCTTTTGTTGGTATCAACACAATTGATCATTTCTTTTGTGAGTTCTCCTCACTTCTGGTT
Organism: Mus musculus; assembly: GCF_000001635.26. Taxonomy (NCBI): domain Eukaryota; kingdom Metazoa; phylum Chordata; class Mammalia; order Rodentia; family Muridae; genus Mus; species Mus musculus. Next base: position 88,025,285 of record NC_000068.7, read on the forward strand.
CTTTCATGCTCTGATACTCATGTTAATCAAATACTTCTCTTCTCACTTTCTACTGTGAATGCTCTTAGTACTCTACTCATCATCCTTCTGTCATATATGTTTATCCTTGTCACCATACTCAAGATGCAATCATCCAGGGGCCGCCAAAAGGCTTTCTATACGTGTGCTTCACACCTGACTACCATCACTATCTTCTATGGTACTATCCTGTTTCTCTACTCTGTACCCAACTCAAAGAACTCCCAGCTCACATTCAAAGTGGCCTCTTTGTTTTATACCCTGGTGATCCCCATGCTAAACCCTTTGATTTACAGTCTGAGGAATAAAGATGTGAAGGACACAATCAGACAAATCATGAAGATTAAATTTATAGCTCTCCCCCATTTATCCTCTAAAGTACGTTGATCCTTGCATAAGTACAGGGGTTTTAAAGAATTTTAATTATAAGATCATATTAACATTAATTATTTCTTAACTGAACAGAAATAACCTCATTTTAAAGAAAATTCCATGGTCTCTGTATCAATTTTCATTAATCAATTAGCAATCACAAATTATTTGTATTCTATCTCCAAAATTAAAATAGCATTATAGTTTACAATCTCATTATAATATTTAAGTATAACTATCAGCAAGGTTACTTTATATTACATAATAGCATTTCTACCATACCCCTTCTTTATGACACCCCAAGGAGCCAAGATTTTTGAAGGACTTATGATAATTTCATATATATTTTAAATAAACAGGTTTTCATTATATATGCATTAGTAAAGTAGTGCAATTCTTTTTGGAATTAACTGTGTGATCAAATCCCTTTTCTATTGTATGTATCTCTGTTTTACTGATGTTACACAATTTTATATGAGAGATCACATATGAACCTACAGTGACTGTGATAGCTTCCACAAGACCTGGGCAAGTTCCAGATAGACCAAATCCCAGCATGATGGAAAAAAATGTAGAAACGTAAGTCCACCATTAACTATATATTGAACTAATTGTTATTTGATAGCTTCTAGGAAAGGAATAATCAGATTCTTCTTAATAATGTGGCTCCCTGCTATTCTTACCACAGAACACATACTACCCCAAAGACTAGATGGGCAATCAAAACAGGACGATAGGGGAAAACATATTTCAAAGTTGGGTGAGAAGATATGAAAAAGATTGAAATAATTGATAAAAAAATAAAAGCTGAGGGACAATTTCATAATATGCCTGAAGCCTATGAAATTCTCAAATATATTCATTTGTGCTTTAAGTTAACAAATTCAGTTAAGAATAGACATGCATACATGAATATAAAGCAAATGGTAAAAATATGGGATTTTAACAAATAAATAACTAACAATAATCCTTAACCACACCATTGTTTTCTACATCCATCAAATAAGAAATAAAGACAAATATCCGATTTAGAAGGTTAAAAAAAAAGAATGGATGTAATAATGGCCTCAAGAATACAGAATTAGTATTGATAATAAATAAGGGCAAAATGAATACAATTAATGTTTTCAATGAGATTGAGAAAAAGTAGACTTCTGAAGAGCACTTAAATTTAAATTAAAGTTATTCTTTCTTTTAAAATTGATAATGAAAATCAGAGATGAAGTATTTTTTGTTTTGTTTTTTGGTTTATTTTTACGGAATTGTTCAGATTATACAACTTTCCTACCCAAAAGAAAATAGAACTCTTGGCAACAGTGGAAAGCCATTACCAGAAACCAGAAGAAATTAAAATACAGAGTCCCGATGTGTATGTCAACAAAGCAGTCTCTCTTTTTTTTCTTTTATTGGATATTTTATTTATTTACATTTCAAATGTTATCACCTTTCCCAGTTTCCTCTCCAGAAACACCCTATCCCATCCCCACCCCACCCCCGGCTTCTATGAGGGTGCTTACTCACCCATCTACCCACTCCCTTCCCTGGCATTCCCCTACACTGGGGCATCCAGCCTTCACTAGACTCAAGGCCTTTCCTCCCATTGATGCCCAACAAGGCCATCCTCTGCTTTATATACAGCTGGAGTCATGAGTCGCTTCATGTGTACTCTTTGTTTGGTGGTTTAGTCCTGCAAGCTCTGGGGAGTCTGGTTGGTTTATTTTGTTGTTCTTCCTATGGGGTTGACTTACTTCTAAGATTCAGGTAACATTAAAGTGAAAGGGGGCAGAAAAATTCTCAGAGACAGAGGATAAAGAAGTGTCCAGGAGATTGTGCCTCCCGGAAATTTCAGAAGGAACACGCATAAAGTCTCACCAACATGACTGTGTAAGCATGAGGACTGAGTTATTAGAGATGTATTTGAGGCAAAAGAAGTTTTATTCAGAAGATAAAAGACATAAATGAAATCATGGGGTAAGAATGTAGTACTGTAATACTGTATTAAAAATCTAATAGTTGTTTTACTAAGCAAAATTGTTACAACTTTCATGATTTTCTTCCTCTGTGGTGTGCATGTATTCTCCAATGCATCACGTAAATGACCTGAATAGAAACTTGTAGGAGATGATTTTATCATTTTAAATATACTTTTAGGAAGTGCAATAGTTAATGATAGATTCTTAAACTCTTCTAAATGATTGACTGCATGTTCATATATGTCTATTTAAATGATGTCAGAAATATTACAATGTACTGAATAAACTTTTATTGATTTTTTTGTGAAAATCTGAGTCTTTGTCCAAATAATTCTAGTTTATTTTAAATAAAAAGTGGATAGTGATATGAAATATTATAAATTTATTGCTTAAAGAATAGTACTTAAAAGAGAGAAAAATCATCAAATCCTATTCCTCATGCATGATATAAAACCAAATTTTACCTCTTTGAACCACTTGGTTGAATTATCTCCTGCAGGCATTCTTCCAAGCACCCAGTAGGAATGTGTATAATTTTAAGTGATGATTAGTCTAATGGAGCAAATACATTTATATATAATTTGAAAAATGTAAAAATGTACAAGTATATCATCTGTAATATGTTATAAAAGCTCAATAAAGATATTATTTGATCAAGTTATTTTATATATGTGGTAATTATTAAAATATTTTGATATAAATTTTAAAATAATGAACAGATTTTCATTGTATATGCATTGTAAAGTAATATGAAAGTAGTTTTAGAATTGGTTGTCTGAGTAAATCTTTTTTCTTTTATATTAACTTATATTTTTCTGACTTTCACAATTTTACCTTTTAAATGTATCACTTGGAAATTATTTAATTTGAAGTACAAGACTGGCATTCAAATTTAATGCAGTCTGTGTTTACTTCTGTCCTCCTTGGAAAATCATGTTCATATTTTAACAGAAACAACAAAACCAAGTATGCAAGTTCATAGCTTTTATTTTGACACAACAGCAAAAACCATTTTACTCTCAAATTCAAAGAGACCAGCAATTCATAGCAACCTTGTAAACAAGATGGTAGAGCAACTGTCTTTCTGAATATAGCTAACTATAGTTTATAAGATGCTCATCATTTTGATGGGTATTTCATAAATTACATACTTTATTTAACTTATAGATGTTGAGTGTTCTACTATGTAACACATATTCTTTGTGTATCAATGTGTATTAGGTTTATGCTCTTGAAAATATGAATAGTACTTAAGTGATCTGATCATTGGGAAGTGCAGATAACTTTTATGATTGGCATCATAACTTCATTAGGAACATGTGCTCTGTATAAGTTTCTGGACAATATAATGTAGTTTTTAATTTTATCAGTTTATTATGTTTCATTTTGCTTGAATTATTTTTTTTTCTTTCTTTTTTTCCTTTTTTTTTATTATTAGTTATTTTCCTGGTTTACATTTTCAAGGCTATCACAAAGGTCCCCCATACCCACCCCCCCAATCCCCTACACGCCCACTCCCCCTTTTTGGCCCTGGCGTTCCCCTGTACTGGGGCATATAAAGTTTGCAAGTCCAATGGGCCTCTCTTTGCAGTGATGGCCGACTAGGCCATCTTTTGATACATATGCAGCTAAAGACAAGAGCTCCCGGGTACTGGTTAGTTCATATTGTTGTTCCACCTATAGGGTTGCATTCCCTTTAGCTCCTTGGGAAATTTCTCTAGCTCCTGCATTGGGGGCCATGTGACCTATCGAATAGCTGACTGTGATCATCCACTTCTGTGTTTGCTAGGCCCCGGCATAGTCTCACAAGAGAGAGCTATATCTGGGTCTTTTCAGCAAAATCTTGCTAGTGTATGCAATGGTGTCAGCATTTGGAAGCTGATTATGGGATGGATCCCTGCATATGGCAATCACTAGATGGTCCATCCTTTCGTCACAGCTCCAAATTTTGTCTCTGTAACTCCTTCCATGGGTGTTTTTTTCCCATTTCTAAGAAAGGGTAAAGTGTCCACACTTTGGTCTTCATTCTTCTTGAATTTCATGCGTTTGGCAAGTTGTATCTTATATCTTGGGTATCCTAAGATTCTGGGATAATATCCACTTATCAGTGAGTACATATTGTGCGAGTTCCTTTGTGATTGGGTTACTTCACTCAGGATGATACCCTCCAGGTCCATCCATTTGGCTAGGAATTTCATAAATTCATTTTTTTAATAGCTGAGTAGTATTCCATTGTGAAAATGTACCACATTTTCTGTATCCATTCCTCTGTTGAGGGGCATCTGGGTTCTTTCCAGCTTCTGGCTATTTATAAACAAGGCTGCTATGAACATAGTGGAGCATGTGTCCTTCTTACCGGTTGGGATATCTTCTGGATATATGCCCAGGAGAGGTATTGCTGGATCCTCCGGTAGTACTATGTCCAATTTTCTGAGGAACCGCCAGACTGATTTCCAGAGTGGTTGTACAAGCCTGCAATCCCACCAACAATGGAGGAGTGTTCCCCTTTCTCCACATCCTCGCCAGCATCTGCTGTCACCTGAGTTTTTGATCTTAGCCATTCTGACTGGAGTGAAGTGGAATCTCAGTGTTGTTTTGATTTGCATTTCCCTGATAATTAAGGATGTTGAATATTTTTTCAGGTGCTTCTCTGCCATTAGGTATTCCTCAGGTGAAAATTCTTTGTTCAGCTCTGAGCCCCATTTTTTAATGGGGTTATTTGATTTTCTGGAGTCCACCTTCTTGAGTTCTTTATATATATATTGGATATTAGTTGCTATCCGATTTGGGATAGGTAAAGATCCTTTCCCAATCTGTTGGTGGCCTTTTTGTCTTATTGACAGTGTCTTTTGCTTTGCAGAAGCTTTGCAATTTTATGAGGTCCCATTTATCGATTCTTGATCTTACAGCACAAGCCATTGCTGTTCTATTCAGGAATTTTTCCACTGTACACCCATTCATGATAAAAGTCTTGGAAAGATCAGGAATTCAAGGCCCATACCTAAACATGATAAAAGCAATCTACAGTAAACCAATAGCCAACATCAAAGTAAATGGTGAGAAGCTGGAAGCAATCCCACTAAAATCAGGCTCTAGACAAGGCTGTCCACTCTCGCCCTACCTATTCAACATTGTACTTGAAGTCCTAGCCAGAGCAATTCGACAACAAAAGGAGATCAAGGGGATACAAATTGGAAAGGAAGAAGTCAAAATATCACTTTTTGCAGATGATATGATAGTATATATAAGTGACCCTAAAAATTCCACCAGAGAACTCCTAAGCCTGATAAACAGCTTCAATGAAGTAGCTGGATATAAAATTAACTCAAGCAAGTCAAGGAAGTGAAAGATCTTTATGATAAGAACTTCAAGTCTCTAAAGAAAGAAATTAAAGAAGATCTCAGAAGATGGAAAGATCTCCCATGCTCATGGATTGGCAGGATCAATATTGTAAAAATGGCTATCATGCCAAAAGCAATCTACAGATTCAATGCAATCCCCATCAAAATTCCAACTCAATTCTTCAACGAATTAGAAAGGGCGATCTGCAGATTCATCTGGAATAACAAAAATCCGAGGATAGCAAAAACTCTTCTTAAGGATAAAAGAACCTCTGGTGGAATCACCATGCAGGACCTAAAACTGTTCTACATAGCAATTGTGATCAAAACTGCATGGTACTGGTATTGTGACAGACAAGTAGACCAATGGAACAGAATTGAAGACCCAGAGATGAATCCATACACCTATGGTCACTTGATCTTTGACAAGGGAGCTAAAACCATCCAGTGGAAAAAAGACAGCATTTTCAACAAATGGTGCTGGTACAACTGGTTGTTATCATGTAGAAGAATGTGAATTGATCCATACTTATCTCCTTGTACTAAGGTCAAATCTAAGTGGATTAAGGAACTCCACATAAAACCAGAGACACTGAAACTTATAGAGGAGAAAGTAGGAAAAGCCTTGAATTATTTTGAGATAGAATCTTATTATATAGACAAATGAGGTCTCAAACTCAAAAACCTTATGGTCCCGCCTTCCATGTTCTGATACTAAAAAAACATATCATTAACAGGAAGCTATACTTTTGTTTTTTTATCTTATTTTAGAGAAACCTCATTTTTTTCTATAAGAGAATAATGTACAGTTTTACTCACATTGTGAAAAGCTTTTTTGTCTCCATGTTTGTAAATATTCCTTAGTTTCCCTTTTTTAAAACAATCATACTAATTGTAATGAGTTAATTTCCCACTGTGAATTGATTTGCATTTTTCTGATGTTAAATTACAGATTTCATACGTCTTAGCTGGTGACCAACCTTTCTTTTTTCTTTTTCCTTTTTTCTATTAGATATCTTCTTTATTTACATTTCAAATTTTATGTGGCATGTCTGTTTGGTTTTTCAGCCATACAAAAGTATTTATGTTTTTCTTTGCTTTGCTTTGCCTTAGTTTGGTTGCTGAAAATTTGAGGTTCACTATCCATAGTAGGTTTAAATCTTTGACTTAAGCTCAGTTTACAAATTGTCTGTGTTTTGTGTCACAGGTCTTTTTCTGGAGTCACAATCCATATCAGGTTATTCAGCCTAGGAAGGGAACACACTTAACATCTCAAATTCATACTAGAGTATCATTACAATTTTATTGAGTCACCAAACAGAGTTGGGTGAAGAAATACTTACAGGAACACAAATTATTAGGAAGTATCTTTATTAATGCAAACCCCAAGTCAGTGCAGGTGAGGCCTCAAGAAAACAGCAACCCTAGCATTCTCTGAATAACTAGCTAGTATCTCACTCTACAGGAACAAGAATATACTCTTGGCTTTTCAGAGTCTTGTGCCCAAATAGTTGTTTATTTTTTTCTATAAGCCCGAAGGGGTCTTCCCAAATCTTCCAAGTCTCTACTTTTATAAGTATATAGCATTTTATTTATGATTTGAGTCTCAAGAGTTCCCCCTTTCACCTTGAAAGCAATATTTCCAATCAAAAGAAACTGCTATACCACACTATCCCATTCCAGAAGCTATTCTTTTGATTATTTCCTTTATTATATAGAGGTAGTATTGTGTGAGTTATTGCAAATATGACAAGGACATCATTGTCTTGTACTCACAGCTGTAGTTACTAGCATAAGACCCACAAAAGAGCAAAGTAGTTAACATTAAAACATGGATGTGGTAGGGACACATGAATTCTCCTAATTGATCATCTATTAGAGGTTAATGGCTCCTGGCAGAGGAAGAGTCATTTTTCTTCAAAAGTATGAAGGTTTAATGGCTCTCTTTCCTGACAGTATATAGATAAAATTTTGTCATAATAATCATCTTTAAAAATGGAAGAGGAAGAATTAAATTGTGAAAATAATGTTTTTGGAGAACCCTAGGAGAAGTTAGAGGTAAGCCTTGGAGTGTAAGTGATCAAATACTGTATGCTTCTATGAAATTCTCAATGAGGAATTAAAAAATATTTTAAAAAATAATGCTTTGATATAACAAAGTAACTAAATTGATGAAACTTTTTTTTTTAGGAACGAGGATGATATTATTATTTTCCCAAGAAATTAAACGATGACACTCTCCAAAATGGTAGCAATTAATGGCTCTTAAACAACTGGAATGTGCCGGGCGGTGGTGGCACACGCCTTTTTTTTTTTAAATTAGGTATTTTCCTCATTTACATTTCCAATGCTATCCCAAAAGTCCCCCATACCCTCCCCTCCACTCCCCTACCCACTCACTCCCACTTTAGGGCCTGGCATTCCCCAGTACTGGGGCATATAAAGATTGCAAGTCCAATGGGCCTCTTTCCATTGATGGCCGACTAGGCCATCTTTTGATACATATGCAGCTAGAGTCAAGAATTCCCGGGTACTGGTTAGTTCATAATGTTGTTCCACCTATAGGGTTGCAGACCCCTTTAGCTCCTTGGTTACTTTCTCTAGCTCCTCCATTGGGAGCCCTGTGATCCATCCAATAGCTGACTGTGAGCATCCACTTCTGTGTTTGCTAGGCCCCGGCATAGTTTCACAAGAGGCAGCTATATCTGGGTCCTTTCAGCAAAATCTTGTTAGTGCATGCAATGGTGTCAGCATTTGGAAGCTGATTATGAAATTATTTTTCATTTCGGAAATATTTGTACAGCTTTTAAGTTATGATCTATTGGTTAATGTATATGTCAGATAAATCATATATATCACCTAAAATATCTACTACTATTTAACAATGAGTAAATTAAACATCTTTCTAGTTTTTCTGAGACCTGTAATATTTTATTATTAATATTCTTCATACAGAGTAAGATAACAATCAAGAAATTAAAAATTCTTAACCAATATATTATTAAATAACGTACTTCAACATATAGTACTAAAACAACATAACACTTGAATTTTTCATAAAATAAAAGACGGGTTTATTCTATTGTAATCAAACTCAATTTCTACTCTGTTGTGCAATATTAAGTATGTTAATTTTAATAGAATTTATTAAATCAACATTTATAAACACATTTCACATAAATGACAAACACAAATGACATAATATGCTTAAGAAGAATAGACTTTAGTACCTATTATTTTTTTTACTGTGTCCTTGACATCCTTATTTCTCAGACTGTATATTAGGGGATTCAGCATGGGGATCACCACTGTGTAAAACACAGAGGCCACTTTTACGGTATGCCTGGAGTTCTTGGAGTTAGGTACACAGTATAGGAATAGGATTGTTCCATGGAAGATGGTTATAGCTGTCAGATGGGAAGCACAAGTGGAGAAGGCTTTGCGGCGTCCACTTGCTGACTTCATCTTCAGAATAGTAACAACAATGAGCACATAAGACAAGAGAATGATAAGGAGTGTGCTAATCTCATTAAAAGTGGCAAAAACGAAAAGCAACAGTTGACTGACAGATGTGTCAGAGCGTGAAAGTGAAAGGAGAGAGGAGAACTCACAAAAAAAGTGGTTGATCATATTGAAACCATAAAAAGAAAGATTCAAGGCAGAGCAGGTCAGTATCAAGGAGCATACCACCCCCCAAGCATAGGATCCCAATACCAGCATGGCACAGAGCCTCTGGGACATGGCCACTGTGTAGAGTAGAGGGTTGCGGATGGCCACAAACCTGTCATAAGCCATCACTCCTAATAGAAAAGATTCAGTTACCACGAAAGTACAGAAAAAAAAGAATTGCACTAAGCATCCTACAAATGATATGCCTCTGTTCATTGTAACTAGATTTACCAGCATCTTGGGAGCAACAATGGAGGAATAACAAAAATCCACAAAAGAGAGGTGGCTGAGAAAGAAGTACATGGGGATGTGCAGTTTGGGATTAATTCTGATTATGACAATCATGCCAATATTTCCTACCACAGTGATGCTGTAGATGGTGAGAAATATCAAAAAGAGAGGGATTGTCAATTCTGGATAATCTGAGAAGCCCAAGAGGGTGAACACAGCCCCACTGTGATTTCCATCTGACAGAGTCATGACTTCTGTTTGTAAGAATCTAGACGACCTACAAGTAAACACAGACTGTGAAGAGATGCCCAGCTTGTTTCATGCTCTTCACAAAGCTTGTGAAGAGAAAGCAAAAATCTTTAAAAAGTAGTGTAGTTATTATGAAATGTAGATATTGTGCATAATACAAAATATAAATACTGTAAAGATTTGTAAAATTAAGATGAAATATTGAATAAAATTATTGCCTCACATAAAAGATATTCATCATAAATAAAGTAAATTGAGATATATGGATGGATTTAGGCTATTTCAAGTCAAGCACTTATATACAAATTTTAGTGATATTGGATTATTTTAAGGTCATAAAAGATGTCATGATGACTGACTATATCATCCTTGTTATCAGTAATAAAATCCAAGGAATATATAAAAGATCTAAGGTATATATCCATGTTACAATATTTGAAGTAAACAGCATGACTGGCTATGTCATCCTTGTGATCAATAATAAAAGCCAAGGAATATATGAAAAAACTAAGGTATATATCCCATGTTACAATATTTGAAGTATCAACAGTTCTGATATCTCAGCTTGAGTAGTCGTCTTTTTATGAGTTTATTTTCTCAGAACTGTATGTGTTTATCTCACCCTTCTTTTTACTCTCTTTGGTTTTATTTTTGCATGTGTCTCCATATTCTATTTAACTTCTTCCCTAGTCCATTCATTTTGTCTTTTTATTACTTTACCTGTGCTGTGTAAGGACAGGATACTAATTTTGTTTAATGGAACATGAAGACATTTGATAATAATTAAAATTAACATTGTGTGTAAAATAACCTTTGTATTTTACTTCATGATGAAAAATAGTTTCATGCTGGACAGTGCATACATTGCTTTCTCTATTACCATTAGTAAGTGTTATTTTTGGTCACACAATTGTTTTTAGACAAGCACCCAAGATTATAGGCAAGGATAAGGAATTTGGTGACCAAGATTATAAATGTGTTACTTTGCCATTGAAGCCAATGCATTTCAATAACAAAATTGAACTCAGTATATTGCTGGTTATTTTTTATTTTATGAAACAATTTCTTTCTTCAGGGTTCTAAGGTTTTTTTGTTTTGTTTTGTTTTTTTAATCATACAAATCTTTCACTTGGTTGGTTATACTATCCAAGATACTTTACATTGTTTGAAGGTATTGTGAAAGGTGTTATTTCCAGATATCTTTTTCAGTCTATTTGTATATAAAAGGGTTGCTGATTTTTGTGAATCTATTTTGTGTCTAGCTATTGTGTTAAAAGGGCCTATCAGCTCTAGGAGTTTCCCAGCACAATGTTTTGGGTCACTTTATGCCTACTATCATTATCATATGCAAATAAAGATACTTTAACTTCTTCCTCTTCTATCTGTAATGCATTGATATTACCCAGTTCTCTAATTCTTCTAGATAAGGCTTCAAGTCTTAAGTAGGTATGGAGAGAGTTGACAGCTATGTCTTGCTCCTGATTTTAGTAGAATTGCTTTGAGTTTTTCTCCATTTAAATTAATGTCAGCTATGGACGTAATGTAATTCTCTTTATGATGTTCAGAATAGTCCTCTGTAACCCTGAAGTCTCCAACATCTTTATTATGAAGGGCAATAGGATTTTGTCCAAGACCTTTGCTGCATTTAATTCTAATGAAAGATAAAAAGGAAGCTGATCTGGATAGAAGGGGGAGAGGGAGGAACTGGATTAAGAGAGAGGGGTAAAACTAACCAGGATATATTATATAAGTCAAAAAATAATTTTAAAATATCATTTAAATAACAAAAAGATTCAGGAGGAAATCTGAACTTTGACATTATGTTTGATACTCAAATTAAATGTAAGAGTTTTAAAAATATTTTTATAAAAATGAGGCAAGAAACATGTTGCTATTTGCAAACATCATTAGAGTATGCATTGATAAAAAACGTACAAAGGTAAGTGGGTAGAGAAGGAGAGGAGACATGGGAGACCTGAGGGCATACTAAATATGAATGTATGAAAACAAAATACAATGTATGAACTCCTCAAATAATGACTTAACGTATATTCTTAATGTCCTAGCTAATTATATAAAGGAACTCATATTTTCTGTTTATTTATGTAATAGCTCTTATACCGCTATTATTTAATTGTATTAAATATCTAGTGAAGACTTCTCTTCTGCAAAAATACAAGATCTGCCTTGTTATATTAATTTTGTTTTCTAATCTTAATAATACTATTCTTTAATTTTTATTAGTTTATAGTATTCATTTTACCTTATATAGATATCTGAGAATTTGTCCTTTAATTATTCCTCAAAATATTATAAAAATGGGAGCCTTAAGTCCAGTTGTCCTTTTACCTACCACAAGCAATAGCTTTCACTGGATTCTTAAGGTACTTACCTGCACCAGGGCCCCTAAAGCAAAGCTTCACAGAGAGACTACACCCTATGACACTGGCTCATTCACAAAACTTTAAAAGAGTGTTTTACTCATGAATGCTGAGTTTCCATTGATATTAAAGATTGTGCTTATAAATCTATCTTACTGAGGACAAAGGCAGGGCCTCTCCTTTTGTGGAGTGGCAGATACATCTTGTATTTATTATTACAGCCTTGGAGACAGGAACCTTAGAGACTATGCTTTATTCTCTTGAGATCAAAAACTAAACAATTACAATTAGTCACTTCAATTTGATGCAATTGTGGGTGGAAAATTAGATCACCATTGGGGACAGTTCATAAATATAGTGATTATATATATATATATATATATATATATATATATATATATATATCACATATATGTGTATTTATGTATGTATGTATATATTTAACTCATATATATATATATATATATATATATATATATATATATATTATATAACTCATATTGTTCCACAAACAAAGAATGACCTCATTAGGCTTCTCCTACTGTTAGATATAATATATTTTAGAAATCTATATTAGTATAGAATTATTTAAGATTTTTTCAATCCATGATGTTCTCTTTCTACAGTACACGGAGTATGTCTGGGATATGTGGATATTCTGCTCTCAGGTCATTATGGCTCACTAAAGATGATGAAAACTTTACCAACATAAGCCCAAGATAAATAGGATATTTTACACCTGTTTTCTTTGTACTGTACTGACTCATCTACTTAATATTATGCTTTTTAAATTTTTCTTAAAAATGAACATTTTGGATATAGTCCAAAGTGCTTCACTACTTAGAATCCAGACAAACTTCTCTGAACTTTCTCTAACATTCAAGCAATTACTCTATGTACTGTTTTACTTTCTGGGCATGGTTGAAATGTAGGTTTCAAATTTGTTTTTATTGTACTTATTTTAGAGCTTGTTTTTCCTTGAAAAGAAAAAACATGCACAAATGCATGAATTTCATTTTTTAGTTCACCAGTATCATCAAAGTTCATAAATGAATGACTATTCCATAAATATTTATTAAATACCATTCCATGTTCTTAAAAACTAATGGAATTCACCAATTATTCAAAGAGAAGATAATTTAACAAAACTAATTTTGTAAGCTTTTCAAAAATGGCAATATAATGTCAATATATCTTACAGCAATTAAAGGAAAAACTAAAAGCATCAAGTCAAAAATAAAATAATTCTACTCTACAAGTTTGCTTTCTATTGTCAAGTCTTGTTTTTTTTTTTTTTTGTTTTTTTTTTTTTTTTAAGAATGAAGTAACCACCTTCTTGAGTTCTTTATATATGTTGGATATTAGTCCCCTATCTGATTTAGGATAGGTAAAGATCCTTTCCCAATCTGTTGGTGGTCTTTTTGTCTTATTGACGGTGTCTTTTGCCTTGCAGAAACTTTGGAGTTTCATTAGGTCCCATTTGTCAATTCTCGATCATACAGCACAAGCCATTGCTGTTCTGTTCAGGAATTTTTCCCCTGTGCCCATATCTTCAAGGTTTTTCCCCACTTTCTCCTCTATAAGTTTCAGTGTCTCTGGTTTTATGTGAAGTTCCTTGATCCACTTAGATTTGACCTTAGTGCAAGGAGATAAGTATGGATCGATTCACATTCTTCTACACGATAACAACCAGTTGTGCCAGCACCAATTGTTGAAAATGCTGTCTTTCTTCCACTGGATGGTTTTAGCTCCCTTGTCGAAGATCAAGTGACCATAGGTGTGTGGGTTCATTTCTGGGTCTTCAATTCTATTCCATTGGTCTACTTGTCTGTCTCTATACCAGTACCATGCAGTTTTTATCACAATTGCTCTGTAGTAAAGCTTTAGGTCAGGAATGGTGATTCCACCAGAGGTTCTTTTATCCTTGAGAAGACTTTTTGCTATCCTAGGTTTTTTGTTATTCCAGATGAATTTGCAAATTGCTCCTTCAAATTCGTTGAAGAATTGAGTTGGAATTTTGATGGGGATTGCATTGAATCTGTAGATTGCTTTTGGCAAGATAGCTATTTTTACAATGTTCAGCCTGCCAATCCATAAGCATGGGAGATCTTTCCATCTTCTGAGATCTTCTTTAATTTCTTTCTTCAGAGATTTGAAGTTTTATCGTACAGATCTTTCACCTCCTTAGTTAGAGTCACGCCAAGATATTTTATATTATTTGTGACTATTGAGAAGGGTGTTGTTTCCCTAATTTCTTTCTCAGCCTGTTTATTCTTTGTATAGAGAAAGGCCATTGACTTGTTTGAGTTTATTTTATATCCAGCTACTTCACCGAAGCTGTTTATCAGGTTTAGGATTTCTCTGGTAGAATTTTTAGGGTCACTTATATATACTATCATATCATCTGCAAAAAGTGATATTTTGACTTCCTCTTTTCCAATTTGTATCCCCTTGATCTCCTTTTGTTGTTGAATTGCTCTGGCTAATACTTCAAGTACTGTTTTGAAAAGGTAGGGAGAAAGTGGGCAGCCTTGTCTAGTCCCTGATTTTAGTGGGATTGCTTCCAACTTCTCTCCATTTACTTTGATGTTGGCTACTGGTTTGCTGTAGATTGCTTTTATCATGTTTATGTATGGGCCTTGAATTCCTGATCTTTCCAAAACTTTTATCATGAATGGGTGTTGGATCTTGTCAAATGCTTTTTCTGCATCTAACGACATGATCATGTGGTTTTTGTCTTTGAGTTTGTTTATATAATGGATTACATTGATGGGTTTTCGTATATTAAACCATCCCTGCATCCCTGGAATAAAACCTACTTGGTCAGGATGGATGATTGCTTTAATGTGTTCTTGGATTCGGTTAGCGAGAATTTTATTGAGGATTTTTGCATCGATATTCATAAGAGAAATTGGTCTGAAGTTCTCTATCTTTGTTGGGTCTTTCTGTGGTTTAGGTATCAGAGTAATAGTGGCTTCATAAAATGAGTTGGGTAGAGTACCTTCTACTTGTATTATGTGAAATAGTTTGTACAGAACTGGAATTAGATCTTCTTTGAAGGTCTGATAGAACTCTGCACTAAACCCGTCTGGTCCTGGGCTTTTTTTGGCTGGGAGACTATTAATAACTCCTTCTATTTCTTTAGGTGATATGGGACTGTTTAGATGGTCAACTTGATCCTGATTCAACTTTGGTACCTTGTATCTGTCCAGAAATTTGTCCATTTTGTCCAGGTTTTCCAGTTTTGTTGAGTATAGCCTTTTGTAGAAGGATCTGATGGTGTTTTGGATTTCTTCAGGATCTGTTGTTATGTCTCCCTTTTCATTTCAGATTTTGTTAATTAGGATTTTGTCCCTGTGCCCTCTAGTGAGTCTAGCTAAGGGTTTATCTATCTTGTTGATTTTCTCAAAGAACCAACTCTTCATTTGGTTAATTCTTTGAATAGTTCTTCTTGTTTCCACTTGGTTGATTTCACCCCTGAGTTTGATTATTTCCTGCTGTCTACTCCTCTTGGGTGAATTTGCTTCCTTTTTTTCTAGAGCTTTTAGATGTGTTGTCAAGCTGCTAGTATGTGCTCTCTCCCGTTTCTTCTTGGAGGCACTCAGAGCTATGAGTTTCCTTCTTAGAAATGTTTTTATTGTGTCCCATAGGTTTGGGTACATTGTGGCTTCATTTTCATTAAACTCTAAAAAGTCTTTAATTTCTTTCTTTATTCCTTCCTTGACCAAGGTATCACTGAGAAGAGTGTTGTTCAGTTTCCCCGTGAATGTTGGCTTTCCATTATTTATGTTGATATTGAAGATCAATCTTAGGCCATGGTGGTCTGATAGGATACATGGGACAATTTCAATATTTTTGTATCTGTTGAGGCCTGTTTTGTGACCAATTATATGGTCAATTTTGGAGAAGGTCCCGTGAGGTGCTGAGAAGAAGGTATATCCTTTTGTTTTAGGATAAAATGTTCTGTAGATATCTGTCAGGTCCATTTGTTTCATAACCTCTGTTAGTTTCACTGTGTCCCTGTTTAGTTTCTGTTTCCACGATCTGTCCATTGATGAAAGTGGTGTGTTGAAGTCTCCCACTATTATTGTGTGAGGTGCAATGTGTGCTTTGAGCTTTACTAAAGTGTCTTTAATGAATGTGGCTGCCCTTGCATTTGGAGCGTAGATATTCAGAATTGAGAGTTCCTCTTGGAGGATTTTACCTTTGATGAGTATGAAGTGTCCCTCCTTGTCTTTTTTGATAACTTTGGGTTGGAAGTCGATTTTATCCGATATTAGAATGGCTACTCCAGCCTGTTTCTTCAGACCATTTGCTTGTAAAATTGTTTTCCAGCCTTTCACTCTGAGGTAGTGTCTGTCTTTTTCCCTGAGATGGGTTTCCTGTAAGCAGCAGAATGTTGGGTCCTGTTTGTGTAGCCAGTCTGTTAGTCTATGTCTTTTTATTGGGGAATTGAGTCCATTGATATTAAGAGATATTAAGGAAAAGTAATTGTTGCTTCCTTTTATTTTTGTTGTTAGAGTTGGCATTCTGTTCTTGTGGCTGTCTTCTTTTTGGTTTGTTGAGGGATTACTTTCTTGCTTGTTCTAGGGCGTGATTTCCATCCTTGTATTGCTTCTTTTCTTCAGAAAATCAAATAACCCTATTAAAAATGGGGCTCAGAACTGAACAAAGAATTCTCACCTGAGGAATACCGAATGGCAGAGAAGCACCTGAAAAAATGTTCAACATCCTTAATCATCAGGGAAATGCAAAGCAAAACAACCCTGAGATTCCACCTCACACCAGTCAGAATGGCTAAGATCAAAAATTCAGGTGACAGCAGATGCTGGCGTGGATGTGGAGAAAGAGGAACACTCCTCCATTGTTGGTGGGATTGCAGGCTTGTACAACCACTCTGGTAATCAGTCTGGCGGTTCCTCAGAAAATTGGACATAGTACTACCGGAGGGTCCAGCAATACCTCTCCTGGGCATATATTCAGAAGATGGCCCAACTGGTAAGAAGGACACATGCTCCACTATGTTCATAGCAGCCTTATTTATTATAGCCAGAAGCTGGAAAGTACCCAGATGCCCCTCAACAGAGGAATGGATACAGAAAATGTGGTATATCTACACAATGGAGTACTACTCAGCTATTAAAAAGAATGAATTTATGAAATTCCTAGCCAAATGGATGGACCTGGAGGGCATCATCCTGAGTGAGGTAACACATTCACAAAGAAATTCACACAATATGTACTCACTGATAAGTGGATATTAGCCCCAATCCTAGGATACCCAAGATATAAGATACAATTTGCTAAACACATGAAACTCAAGAAGAATGAAGACTGAAGTGTGGACACTATGCCCCTCCTTAGAATTGGGAACAAAACACCCATGGAAGGATTTGCAGAGACAAAGTTTGGAGCTGAGATGAAAGGATGGACCATGTAGAGATTGCCATATCCAGGGATCCACCCCATAATCAGCATCCAAACGCTGACACCATTGCATACACTAGCAAGACTTTATGGAAAGGACCCAGATGTAGCTGTCTCTTGTGAGACTATGCCGGGGCCTAGCAAACACAGAAGTTGATGCTCACAGTCAGCTAATGGATGGATCACAGGGCTCCCAATGGAGGAGCTAGAGAAAGTATCCAAGGAGCTAAAGGGATCTGCAACCCTATAGGTGGAACAACATTATGAACTAACCAGTACCCAGGAGCTCTTGACTCTAGCTGCATATGTATCAAAAGATGGCCTAGTAGGCCATCACTGGAAAGAGAGGCCCATTGGACACGCAAACTTTATATGCCCCAGAACAGGGGAACGCCAGGGCCAAAAAGGGGGAGTGGGTGGGTAGGGGAGTGGGGGTGGGTGGGTATGGGGGACTTTTGGTATAGCATTGGAAATGTAAATGAGCTAAATACCTAATACAAACTGGAAAAAAAAAAAAGAATGAAGTAACCACGTTTCAAATATTTGTAATGTAAATCAACTTCTCAATTACTCCCTTTAGAAACATGTAAGAATATTTTTTATCTAAGTTTTTATCCTTTTTCATTGAACAACTTTGTTTTCATACCTATCCCCTCCCCTAGATTCAGTCACTCGTGGGTGCGAGGCGGACCCCAAACCTAGAAGAAAATTGGAGGAAGGGAAGGAGAAGCAGAGACCAAGATGGGTTCCTATCAAGGTCTCCATTTATTATGCTGAGGTGCCTCCTTGTATAGCATACATTGTAGGGAATAGGGAGGGGTCAAGGGGGAATTTAACAAAGAACAAAAAAGTGGGCATCTGCTGACATGAGGGCCAAAGTCAGGTTCCAGGCAGCGGGCACTCTGCATCTTATCTCTGGAACATAGATCCTCCTTGACAGCCTTGGCGTGTCAGGCCGGGCTTAGATGTAATTTATATCCTTGGATGGCATGGGAGTTCAGGAAGAGATAGGGAAGAGGGGACTATAATTCAGCTTTTACAGCCTCAGGTTCCAGGAAGGGAACAGGGAGGAGGGAGTGATAACCAGCTCCTAGCACGAGGCCATTTGGCCTGTCAGGGTGGGAGATTGTGAAGGGCTCGCTTTCTCACAGGATGGTCTCTGACACATACCGGTTAGAATTATTCATATAATAAACGATTGAAATGGAATAAATTAAGAAATATCTTTATTGAAGGTATCAAATTATTTTATTTAAATAAGTAGAATCATTAGATTACTCCAAGAGTGTGAATAATTAATTAAAAAATTTAAAAAATTCTACCATGTGTATTTTGTTCCCCCTTCTAAGAAGGACCAAAGTATCCACACTGTGGTCTTCCTTCTCCCTGAGTTTCATGTGATCTGTGAATTGTATCTTGGGTACTCTGAACTCCTGGGCTAATATCCACTTATCAGTGAGTGCATACCATGTGTGTTCTATGTGTTTGGGTTACCTCACTCAGGATGATATTTTCTATTTCCATCCATTTACCTAGGAACTTTATGAATTCATCCTTTTTAATAGCTGAATAGTACTCCATTGTATAAATGTACCACATTTCCTGTATCTATTCCTCTGTTGGGGGATGTCTGGGTTCTTTCCAGCTTCTGGCTATTATAAATAAGGCTGCTATGAACATAGTGGTAACCCCAGAGCTCCCAGGGACTAAACCACCAACCAAAGAGTACACATGGAGGGACTCATGGTTCCAGATGCATACGTAGCAGAGGATGGCCTTGTGGAACGTCAGTGAGAGGAGAGGTCTTTGGTCTTATGAAGGCTCGATGCCCATTTTTTCTGTTTGATTTTTTGTTTTTTGGCTTTTGGTTTTTCGAGACAGGGTTTCTCTGTATAGCCCTGGCTGTCCTGGAACTCACTTTGTAGACCAGGCTGGCCTCAAACTCAGAAATCCACATGCTTCTGCCTCCCGAGTGCTGGGATTAAAAGAATACACTACCATGCCCGGCTGGCTTGATGCCCATTATGATTTATGGCAGGTTTATCATGGGGCTTACACTATATTTAGTAGGGCACTATATTTAGGAAGACACCTCTTCACTGACCAAATCGACACGTACAAAAGACAATTTTTAAAAGTAAATATAGAATCACATTATGAGAATGATTCAAAAAATATTGCTAGTTATGTCATTATGAGCGAAGACAGACAAGGACACCGTAAACTTTATTTATGCAGTAAGAAATGACTTATTCAAATACCTAGCAAAAAATGTGTTGATGTTTTGTTTTGGTTTTTGTTTGTTTGTTGTTGTTTTTGTTACTTTTTACAATGTACAAGCTAATTTGCTTCCAAATAATTTCAAACTGCTGTAGCTTCTAACATGGCTACCAGGTGATAAAAGATGCCACTGGTTCTATGTAATACCACACCCTCTATTCTACAGTATTAGCCTGCCAAGAAAGTTGTGCTCACTGATGCAATAGTGGTAGGATAGTAATGAGCATAACCAGTTATATCCAACTGGATATGAATCCAGCTCTGCAGTCATGGCTAATACAGTACAACTTTTCAAAACCCAGTGAATGGTGATACTATAGGTCCTAGTGAGAAGTCTACAGGTTACATTAAATGGTCATGGTTGTTAAATTGCCTTCTTACAATTTGTTTATAAAAGTGACTTGATTTGCTCTTAACCTTGCTTAGAAAACTGACAGTTTATTGCAGCTAACTATAAAAGCACACTTTTCTATCAGGATTTGGCCACCAGTAGGTTTCTCATTACCTGATCAGTAAACCCATACCACATATCTGACATTAATACTAATTTAACTCAGTGAGCCATTAGTAATATTTTTTATGATAAGAATGTTTGATAGAGGTTTGTTAAGTTCGGTGAGAATTTAAAAGGAGGTAGCAGGAAACAGATAATATTAAAATAGATGCACAAAATTTTACAAGCTAAATAAAATATTATACATATTTTTATTATTATTCTTTAATCTTATTTACAGTCCAGTTATCCCCCTCCTGGTCCATACTCCGACAATTTTTCATTCCATTCCCCCTCCACTCTCTCCAAGAGGATGTCAACTCTCACCCCAACCCCCCAGACTTTCCTACTCTCTGCGACCTCAAATCTCTGGAAGGTTAGGTGCATCTTCTCTCACTGAGACAAGATAAGGCATTCTTCTGCTGTATATAACTCATATCAGCTAGGGTCTGCTGCTTGATTAGTGGCCCAGTGTCTCAGGGATATTGGGGCTTCAAATGAGTTCAGATTGCAGGTCTTCCTATGGGGTTCCCTTCCCCCTCAGTTTCTTCCAGCCCAATTCAACCACAGGGGTCATCAGCTTCTGTCCATTGGTTGGATGCAAGTATCTGCATCTGACTCTCTCACGTGCTTGTTGGACCTCTCAGCGAGCTACCATGCTAGGCTCCTGTCTGTAAGCACACCATTGCATCAGTAATAGTGTCAGGCCTTGAGCTTGACAATTTGAGCTTGTAACTGGACCTCCTTTTCTTCAGTCTCTTTTCCATTTTGGTACCTGCAGTTCTTTTAGACAGGAAAAATATTGGCCCATAGTTTTGCATAGTATATACGCACAAATAAGTGGATATTAACCAAAAAAGTACAGAATATCCAGGATACAATCCACAGAATTCAAGAAGATCAAGAAGCTGAAGAATTTAAGTGAGGATACCTCAGTCCCACTTGGGAGGGAGAAGAAGTCAATCACAGGAAGGGGGAGGGAGGGACCTGGGTGGAAAAGGATACAGGGTGGTGAAGAGGGGACCATGATC
Source organism: Mus musculus (assembly GCF_000001635.26). Taxonomy (NCBI): domain Eukaryota; kingdom Metazoa; phylum Chordata; class Mammalia; order Rodentia; family Muridae; genus Mus; species Mus musculus. The sequence goes on from NC_000068.7 coordinate 88,046,750, forward strand.
AGGTATTAGGGGCAAGGATGGGAGTGAAGACCTGAGGGTCAGCAGACATAATAAAAATGGGCAACCTAGAGAAGTATGAGATGCGGAGGGATCCTTTAGAATCTTCCAGAAACGTAGCAGGTGAGAGACTCTCAGGACTCAGAGGGAAGGACCTTAGATTAAATGCCCAACCATGGGGAGAGGGAATTTATAGAGTCTACCTCCAGCAGAATGATAGAGAATCAAGTGGTGGAATGGGGTTGCCATCTCACAGTTATAATATAATTTTAAAAAGAAATTTATCAGCTATGCAGCCTAGCAACTTTGCCCTATGTGAATACATTATGTAATTTTTAATGATATTTTCAAGTCTATTCAAATTATAGCACAAGGTGACATTAATTTTGTTAAAAATAAATTATGAAACTCCACATGAATATGTACATATACATTTTCAAAGCTGTTTTTATGGTTGTGATAAAACCATATAGCATTTATGGCATGACTTACTATAATAATGAAATTTTATTTTTAAATTTTAAGTTAATTTATTTTTAGTTCAATTTATTTGTTGACAATTTCAGACATTCACATATTGAGTTTAGGCAATTCTCTCATTTCATCCTGTCCTGTTTTGCAGTCTTTTCTATGGAAAACTTTCTTCTTACTTAACTTTATAAGAAAATACATATTGGGGCTGGAGAGATGATTTAGCAGTTAAGACCATCTCCTGCTCTTCCAGTGAATCTTGATTCTTTTTCTAGCACCTATATGGCAGCTTACAACTATCAATCACCCCAATTAGAATCTAATATCTTCTTCTGATCTCTGAACATACCAGGCGCACACATGGTGCATATATAGGCATGCAGAAAAACACAAAAATATCTAATGAAATAAATTAATTAAAAATTATGGAAATATGTTTAGATATACAGAAAAAATCTGTAATGACAAACCCAGAAGAAACGTCTTAATTTAATTTATCAGTATGTCCTTGAAGGCTTCCATGGAAACATCCTATGTCCAAGACTGAGAGCTTTAAAATAAAGGAGTGTGGATTGTTCTCAGACACTAATACTTTCACTTTTTCAAGTATTCCTCATCAAAAAACTTCTCTGATCAGCTTGCAAAACAAGTATATCAAATATTCATTTGTAAAACTCAAGAAACTCATAAGGACAAGTTGCTGACTTCTGATCCCATTAACTTAGTTATTTTTTCATTTCTTTGACAAAGACTATGACAAAGGCAATGTACAAAAGAAAGTATTGGGTGGCTCACAGTTTTAGGTTGGAATTCATGACCATCATGGTGGGAAACATGGTAGTAGAAAGACAGGAACAGTGCTAGAGAAGTAGCTGAGGGCACATATCTGATTGACAAGCAGGGGTAAAGAGGAGAGAGAGAGAGAGAGAGAGAGAGAGAGAGAGAGAGAGAGAGAGAGAGAGAGAGAGAGAGGTGGAAAGGGGAGCAGGAGGGGAAGAGAAGGAGGTGGGGGGAGAGGGAAAGAGGGAGGAAAGGGGAGAGGGAAAGAGGGAGGGTATAGGCTTTTAAACCCTCAAAGCCCACTCCAAGTTACATACCTCCTCCAGCAAGTTCCTAGTTCCTAATCCTTCTCAAATACTTCTACTAACTGAGGTCCACAGATTCAAACACATGACACTATTAGGTCATTTGTATTCAATTGACCACAGCTGTTTCACTAAAATTTTGGTTTCCAACTATTTTTAGAGAAAAGAAATGGTAATACAAATATGCTTTTATTCCATCTTTATGATGAGAAACACCTACTTTAAAAATGCTATTGTAGTTTTGATAAAACTTAAGTATATCTTATATCAATTTTTCTATGTAAATGAAAATTTCTCACTGTTTAGCCATTTTTATTAACCTGTAAATTTTCTTTTCATGAAACTTAAAGTTTACATTTAGCACTCATTCTTTATTTGGAAAACAAACAAAATAATATATAATATTTTTCCTCATATGATTATTTCTTCCAAAGTGATGATGTTTTAAAATAGATACTTTTTGATGTATATTTATTTATGTAGCAATTTTTCATCATTCAAGTTTATTTTAACTCCTGGAAATTTTGCCACCAAATATATAGGTTTAGTCATTCATAAAATTATAATTATTATAAATTTAGGTATTTTGATAACCAACTATTCTGGGATTTAAGCTTTTTGCCCAATAATATCCAAGTCCACCCTTAGAAATAAAATCATTCGAACATTTTCCTTTGTAAAACAACAGCATTAACTCAGAGTCTAATAATTGCTTTATATAAAAGGAAGTAGATATTAGGTTTGTAGAGTTAATTTTTAATTTTAACACATGTCAGACAATTCTTCACTATTTCCTTAGATCTTTGTGTCTGTTTCTACCAAAGACATACAGTTACCATTCTGATGCTAGCCTCTCAAAAAAAAAAAAAAAAAAAAGGTGATTATCGAGTTCAGTGTTCTCTATACACAACATTTGTAGAAGATACAGAAAGAAATGAATATATGATATAAGGATACTCATTTGTATTTCAATAATGGAGTTAAATAGCAAACATCTGCTAACAATGACAGAATTTCTGTGAAGTTTACCATCAGAATCTTTCTGTTATGAATAAAACAAAACTAGACAAGGTTCTGCATTTCTACATGAGATACAATCATTCTTTCAGAAAAGTATGTTCTACAATACATCTAGCTATGCTGTCTATTATCTTATGTTGTTGGTCATTATTATTATTATTGATTTGAAATAAATATTGTGAACCAAATATTTTCTATTTCCTCCAAATAAACATCTTTACTTTTATCTCCTGAGTCGAGTTTATTTATCTGTGCATCATAACAATCTACAGAATTCCTACAAAAATATACCATAGATGCTAGAAAGAGCCATTGTTCTAATTTTATTACTGTATTGAACATACTTTAAAATAATTCACTGAAGAGGGATCTTTGTGCTCACTAATTTCTGGAAAGCATCCTTCACATCCTTGTTTCTTAGGCTGTAGATCAGTGGGTTCAACATGGGGTTGACAACAGTGTAAAAGACAGAGGCCACTTTAACGACTTGCCTAGAGTTTTTGGAGTTAGGTATACAGTATAAGGAAAGTATGGTTCCGTGAAAAATTGTGATGGCAGTCAGGTGGGAAGCACAGGTAGAGAAGGCTTTGCGACGTCCACTGGCAGATTTGATTTTTAATACCGTCACGAAAATGAACACATAAGATGTGAGAATGATCAAGAGTGTACTCACTTCATTGAAGGTTGCAAAACAAAAGAGTAGCAGGCTGGGAATGTGTATATCAGAACTAGAGACAGCAATGAGGGCAGTATATTCACAGAAGAAGTGGTTGATCACATTAAATCTTGAAAACTTTAGCTGCAGAGCATAGCAAAGGAGAATCAATGGAGCAAATATGCTCCAGATATATGACCCAGTCACAAGCAGGATGCACAGCCTTGGTGACATGGCCACAGTATACAGCAAGGGATTACAGATGGCCACGAAGCGATCATAAGCCATAACTGCTAGTAAGTAGGACTCAGACACCACAGCCACACAGGACAGGAAGTACTGAAACATGCAGCTGAAGTAAAGTATAGTTTTATCAGCCAGGACCAAGTTTTCAAGCAGCTTGGGTGTGATGATGGTTGAGTAGCAGAAGTCAACAAAGGAAAGGTGGCTAAGGAAGAAGTACATTGGAGTGTGGAACTTAGGGTTGATATTGATGAGTGCTATCATCCCAAGGTTTCCCACTACAGTGATAACGTACATGAAGAGAAAGATTAGAAAAAGGGGGATCTGAAGCTCAGGGTAGTCTGTGAAGCCCAACAGGGAGAAGATAATCTCCACACTCACATTTCTTTCCATTGGCACCATAATGCCTATCAGTAGACAGCTGAGGCTGAAGACTCTCCTGTTTAATAGAAATTTATGTAAGAAATGTCAACTATTTTTCAATGAACAATACAAAATGCCATTCTAGTTTGATTATTTGCACAAATCTAACCAATATGTTTTTCTTTTTAATTTCAAGAAATGAATGATTAGAGAAAACTATGAAAAAAAGAATTAAACAGTGCCATTTGGCCATATATTACTTTATAATACCAATGTGGCCTAGCATACTCAGAAGAGGTTTAGTGCTTTGTTTCTTAACTGCCAAAGGCAGAGGCAAAAAGAAAACCTATTTGCATACAGTTCTCTCCTAAACATTATTTTCTTTGTATTAATGATTTAACATGGAAAGAAAAATCAAAGCATATCTTATTTACAGTATCAAGAAAATAACATTTATTAAGTTGCAAAAAATCTGAATAAACTTACTGGTTACAGAGAGAGTCACCATTCTCCTGGTGCTCTATGAATTAAGAATGGCAAGAAGTGAAGATCTTTTATGTTTACCTGATAGCTCTGGGGATTCAAACACTAGAGAAAATTCAGGAAAATATTCCCTACAGGGCTCAGAGCAGATAATTAAGAATTATTAGCACATCCTGTCTTGAAGAATCATAATAATGAGATTTTCCTTTGAATGACAAAGAAAACTCTACCATGAAATTCACTCTAGTTTTGTCAATACATGATTAAGACATCCTCCGTCACTGCAATTAAAATAACACCCAAACAGTGCCTCATCAACTGCAAAACTAGACCTCTTTAGATTTTAGAAAGAGTATATAGCTATTTTAGACAACCAATTTAATCCTCTTTTCCCCCAAAGTAATCCAAAATGTTGTAGATTGTGTGTAGGACCCTAAGCAAAAGAAAACCCTCTGCCATATCCAGTGTACCATGCAAGCCACTGTTTTATTTGGGCCCTCTAACTCAGCAATCATGACATTTCTTAGGAAACATTTGGCAGATAGAAGTTATTCAGAACACTGAGTAGACCAAACTACTACTTGATTAATAGACCTTCAGGATTGTCAAGTAATACAATAACACTCTCTTAAAATATCTTACCTTTTTATTTCTTTTCAGCCAACCATTCTCACTTTTAGTAAAATAGCTTTTGTTCTCACATAATATATCTTGATTATGGCTTCTTCTTCATCTATTCATCCTAGGTTCACCTTACCTCCTCTTTCATCTGGATCTGCACTCCCCTTCTTTGAGTATTATTTCAGTATTGACAACCTACAAAGAGTATGTAGTGATATATTTGAATTGATCATTGAGACCAAGAATCTAGACAGCTACAGGAAGTGTTGGAGTATCTATTTCTATGTCTATCATTATTGAGTTGATAAGAAGTTTTATAAAGAAACTGTGTTTTGGAGTAGGTTAAGACACTTATCTCCCAAAGGATTAAGCCTTTCCCCTGTAAGAAGAGGGATAGGCACAGAAGTTCTAGTAAGCATCCTTCTCTGAAATAAGAAATGTGAAGATTCAGAAGTAGAGGTACCTAGAAACTCTACACACGCTATATTATTTTTCTTAATCACAACTGAAAAAAACATAGAAGCTCCTGAGACTCAAAGGTGTGTGACACACCTTGAGAAAATATGGGGTCAAAACACATGGCCATACAACCCTGCAGATGAATATCAATGCAATCTTTTGCTCTATTGTTAACAAATTTGTTGTAAAGTAATAGAACCCAAGTAAAGCCAGCACACTGCAATGAATTCACAAACTGGGGAAAGAATCAATTTTGTTTTAGGTACTTTTTCATCAAACAGTTGAAATATATATGTTTAAATTGCAATTATAAAATGTGTTTATAAAATGAGTTGCAGTATGCATAGTTAATGTAAAGCCAAACCAATATAGTTCCGGCTGAGTTTGTGGCTGCAGATGTTATACTTGTAGTTGGCAACAGGAGCATATTTAGGTGTGCATGGAAATACATAGAGCCAAAGTATAATTATGAAATCACTTCTTGTCATTACCAAATTTTATGAAACTAAGGTACAGATTTTCAAAATCCAGTGGGATAAACACCTATACCCACAGAGAGTTGATGCGCCAGGGTAGAGGGGTACCCAGGAGGGAACTCTGCTCTCTCAGAGAGGAAAGAGACTGGGAGAGGGAAAGAGTTAGGATTGGGAGATCAGGAGGAGGAACAGCGATTGGGATGTCAAGTGAACAATACAAAACAACCAAAACAAGACAAATCATACCTAATCAAATCGGAAAATATATCTTTTTATCTTCTGTACCAATGAGTTCAAGGATATTCTCCACTTTCTGTTCTATTTGATTTAGTGAATCTAGTTTTACATTGAGGACTTTGATCTACTTGTACTTGAGTTTTGTGTAGGGTGAAAGATATGGATCTGCTTGCATTGTTTTCTACATGCAGGTATCCAGGGAAACCAGCACCATGTGTTGAAGAGGCTTTCCTTTTACTATTGCATGGTATTTCATTCTTTGGGAAAAACCAAGTGTCCACAGGTCTGTGGGTTCGTTTCAGGGTCTTAAAATTGACTCCATTGATCAAACTTTCTGTCTCTATACCAATACCATGTATTTTATTATTATTATTATTACCATTGTTCTGTAGTACTATTTGGGGTCAGTGATAGTGATATCTTCAGAAGCTATCCAGGGGTTTCTTGTTTATTTGTTTGATTGATTGTTTTATTTTGTTTTTGTTTTTGTTTTTGTTTTTTTTTTTTTTGTTGTTGTTGTTTCATGGTTGTTTTTGTCCATAGGAAGGCAAGAATTGCTCTGGCAACGTATGTAAAGAATTATTTTAGAATGTTGTTGGGAATTGCACTCATTCTGTAATCTGCTTTCGGTAACATAGCCATTTTCATTATGTTAACTCTACCAATTCATGAGCATTAGAGATTTTTCCATTTTATGATATCTTCCTCAAATTCCTTCGTCACTGTCTTGAAATTCTTGTCATATAGGTCTTTAACTTGCTTGGTTAGAGGTATACCAAGATACCTCATATTATTCATGATTATTTAAAGGGTGTTTTTTCCTATTTTCTTTCTTGGACAGTCTATCATTTGTATAAAGGAGAGATAGTAAATTTTGGGGGGTAATTTTGTATCCAGCCACTTTGCTGAAGCTGTTTTTAGCTATAGTTCTCTGGTGGAATTTTTTAGCTCTGTCTCTCTGTCTGTCTGTCTGTCTGTCTGTCTGTCTGTCTGTCTCTCTCTCTCTCTCTCTTTCACACACACACACACACACACACACACACACACACACACACACACATCATATCATTCACTTTGACTTTTTCTTTTCCAATTTGTATACCCTTGATCTCCTTTAACTGTCCAATTTCTCAAGCTATAACTTCAAACACTATATTGAATAAACAGGGAGAGAGTGTGCAGCCTTTTCTTATCTCTGATTTTAATGGAATTGCTTTAATTTTCATTTAATTTGATATCAGACACTGGATTGCTGTAATTATTATTATTGTTATGTTTAGCTATGTGCCTTGAATTTCAGATCTCTCAAAGACTTTTAAGATGAAGTGGTGTGGGATTTTGACAAAGGATTTTTCAGCAACTAAGGATATGATCACATAATTATTTCTATCAGTTTGTTTATATGATGGATTACATTGATGGATTTCCTTATATTGAATTATTTTTGAATCTGTAGTATGAAGCCTATGTGGTCATAGTAGATGAAATTTTTGATGAGTTCCTGGATTCAGTTTGCTAGAATTTTATTGAAACGTTTTGCATCAATGTTCATAAGAGAAAATGGTATGGGAATCTCTCCCTTTCTTTCTTTCTCTTTCTTTCTTTCTTTCTTTCTTTCTTTCTTTCTTTCTTTCTTTCTTTCTTTCTTTCTTTCTTTCTCTCTCTTCCTTCCTTCCTTCCTTTCTCTCTCTCTCTTCCTTCCTTCCTTCCTTCCTTCCTTCCTTCCTTCCTTCCTTCCTTCCTTCCTTCCCTCCCTCCCTCCCTCCCTCTCTCCCTCCTTTCTTTTCTTTCTTTCTTTCTTTCTTTCTTTCTTTCTTTCTTTCTTTCTTTCTTTCTTTCTTTCTTTGTTTCCTTCTTGTTTCTTGGATTTGGTTTTATTTTGTTTTGTTTTGTTTTGGTTTGGTTTGGTTTTTTGTTTTTGTTTTTGTTTTTTGAGACAGGGTTTCTTTGTGTAGCACTGACTGTCTTGGAACTCACTCTGTAAACTAGGCTGGCTTTGAACTCAGAAATCTAACTGCCTCTGCCTCCCAAGTGCTGGGATTAAAGGTGTGCACAACCACTGCCTGGCAGTTGGGAGACTTTTAATGACTTCTATTCCATTAGGGGTTATAGGGCTTTTAAATAGTTTACCCAATATGGATTTAAACTTGGTAAGTGGTATCTCATTAGAAAATCATCCATTTGGTTAAGGTTTTCCTATTTTGTGGAGTAAAGCCTTTTGAAGTAAGATCTAATAATTTTTGAAATTCCTTATTGTCTGTGGTTATCTTTCCCTTTTCATTTCTGATTCTATTTATTTGAATATTGTTCCTCTGTCTTTTGATTAGGTTGGCTAAGTGTCTATTTTTTTTTTGTTTGTTTTTAAATATTGTCAAAGAACCATCTTTCACTTTCTTTTTTTTTTCTTTTATTTTAATTAGGAATTTTTATTTACATTTCCAATGCTATCCCAAAAGTCCCCCACACCCTTCCCCACCTAATACCCACCCACCCACTCCCATTTCTTGGCCCTAGCATTTCCCTGTACTGAGGCATATAAAGTTTGCATGACCAATGGGCCTCTCTTTCCACTGATGGATGACTTGGCCATCTTCTGATACATATGCAGCTAGAGACATGAGCTCCGGGGGGTACTGGTTAGTTCATATTGTTGTTCCACCTATAGGGTTGCAGATCCCTTTAGCTCCTTTGGTACTTTCCCTAGCTCCTCCACTGGGGGCCCTGTGATCCATCCAATAGCTGACTGTGAGCATCCACTTCTGTGTTTGCTAGGCCCTGGCAATGTCTCACAAGAGACAGCTATATCAGGATCCTTTCAGCAAAATCTTGCTAGTGTATGCAATGGTGTCAGCATTTGGAGGCTGCCCAGAAACTTACAATACCCAAGATATAAGATATAATTTGTGAAACACATGAAACTCAAGAAGAATGAAGACCAAAGTGAGGACACTTTGCCCTTTCTTAGAATTGGGAAAAAAACACCCATGGAAGGAGTTACAGTGACAAAGTTTGGAGCTGAGACGAAAGGATGGACCATCAAGAGACTGCCATACCCAGGGCTCCATCTTTCACTTTCATTGAATCTTTGTATTGTTTTCTTTGTTTCTAATTGATTGATTTTAGGCCTGATTTTGATTATTTCCTGCCTTCTACTCCTCTTCAGTATTGCTTGAATATTTTTTTTCTCGAGGTTTCAGATGTACATTTAAAATACTTGTGTGACTCTTGTGTTAATGTTGTCTATGGTATCTACTGCACCTGAGATTCTCTCTTCTATCTCTTGTATTCTGTTGGTGATGCTTGCATCTATGACTCCTAATTTCTTTCCTAGGTTTTCTATCTCCAGTGTTTTCTTTCTTTGTGATATTTTTATTGTTTCTCTTTCCATTTTTTGATCCTAGATGAGTTTGTTCAATTCCTTCACCTGTTTGGTTGTGTTTACCTATAATTCTTTAAGGGATTTTTGTGTGTCTTCTTTAAGGGCTTCTACCTGCTTATCTCTGTTCTTCTGTATTTCTTTAAGGGAGTTATTTATGTCCTTAAAGGACTCTATAATCACCTTAGAAGTGATTTCAAATCTGAATCTTGCTTTTTCAGTGTAATAGGGTCAGTATCCAGGATTTGCTATGGCTGAAGAACTGCTTTCTGGTGATGCCAAGTAACTTTGGTTTCTGTTGCTTATGTTCTTGGGCTTGCCTCTTGCCATCTGGTTATCTCTAGTATTACCTATTCTTGCTGTCTCTGACCAGAGTCTGTCCCTCTTGTGATCCTGGTTGTGTTAGAACTCCTCAGAGTCGAGCTGCATCTGTGATCCTATGAGGAATACCAGGGCAGGGAGTCAGGAGTGGGTAGGCTGGAGAACACCTTCATAGAAGCATTCTTTTACTCTGAGATAGTGTCTGTTTTTGTTATGGAGGTGTTTCTTATATGCAGCAAAATGATGAATTTTGTTTGAGCATTCAGTCTGCTAGCTTATGTCTTTTTATAGGTGAGTTGAATCCATTAATATTGAGAGATATTAAAGACAGATGACTGTTGTCTCCCGATATGTTTGTTTTTGTAGGTGGCTTTACGTGCTTGTGGTTCTCTTTTTTGGCTTGGTTGTGAGATGCTTAATATCCTGCCTTTCCTTTAGTGAAGGTACCTTCCTTCTGTTGGAGTTGAGAAGTCTTTGTTGAGAAGTCTGGTGTAATCCTGATAGGTCTACCTTTTAATGTTACTCGACCTTTGTCCCTTGCAAATTTAATATTCTTTCTTTGTTCTGTGTGTTTAGTGTTTTGATTATTATGTGATAAGAAGATTTTCTTTTCTGGTCCTATTTATTTGGTGTTCTACATGTTCATGGATTGGCAGAATTAATATATAAAAAATGGCCATCCTACCAAAGGCAATCTACACATTCAAAGCAATCCCCATCAAAATACCAACACAATTCATCAAAGACATGCAAAAAGCAATTCTCAAATTCACCTGGAAAGGCAAAAGACAAAACAAAACAAAACAAAACAAAACAAAACAAAACAAACAAACAAACAAAAATCCCAGAATAGAGAAAATAATTCTTAATAATAAAAGAACATCAGGGAAATCACCATCCCTGACCTCAAGCTTTACTACAGAGCAATAGTGATAAAAACTACATGGTATTGGTATAGAAACAGACATGTTGATCAATGGAATAGAATTGAAGACCCAGAAATAAAACCATACACTTAAGGACACCTGATCTTTGACAAAGAAGCTGATGATATACAATAGAACAAAGAAAGAATATTTAATAAATGGTGCTGGTCTAACTGGTTGTCTGTATGTAGAAAAATAAAAACACACCCATATTTTTCACCTTTCACAAAGCTCAAGTTCAAGTGGATTAAGGACCTCAACATAAAACTACATATACTGAATCTAAGTGATAGTGGGAAAGATCATTGAACTCATTAGCACAGGGGAAATTTCCTAAAAAGAACTCCAATGGCTCATGTTTTAAGACCAAGAATTGATAAATGGGACCTCAAGAAACTTGAAAGCAAAGGACATAGTCAATAAGACAAATCAGGAGACTACACATTGGGAAAAATCTTCACTAACCCCACATCAAATAAAGGGCTAATATACCAAAATATATAAAGAACTAAAGAAACTAAACACCAATAAATCAAACAACCCAATCAAAAAATGGGGTATAGAACTAAACCAACAATTCACAACAGAACAGTCTTGAATGGTTGAGAAGCACCTAAAAAATGTTCAAATTCTTTAGTGATCAGAGAAATGCAAATCAAAACGACCCTGAGATTCTACCTTATATCAATCAGAATGGCTAAGATCAAATCTCACATGTTGGAGAGAATCTGGAGAAAGAGGAACCCTCCTCCATTGTTGGTGGGATTGCAAACTGGTACAATGACTTTTGAAATCAATCTGGAGGTTCCTTAGAAAACTGTAAATAGATCTACCTGAAGACCCAGCAATAAAACTCTGGGAATATACCCAAAAATGCTCCACCATGCTGTTGGAGCACGTGTTCCACTTTGTTCATAGCAGCCTTATTTGTGATAGCCAGAAGCTGGAAACAACCCTGTTGTCCCATGGCAGAAGAAAGGTTACATAAATGTGAATCATTTACATACTGGAATACTACTTAGCTATTAAGAGCAAGAATATCCTGAGTTTTGCAGGCAAATGGATGTAACTATAAAAGTATCTTCCCGAGTGAGGTAACACAGACCCAAAAGGACATTCATAGTATGTACTCACTAATAAATGAATATTAGCCATAAAAGAAGTACAGGATATCCAAGATAGAGTTCACAGAACTCAAAAATGTCAACAATCTGAAAGACCTAATGAGGACTCCTTAGTTCCACTTTGGAGGAAGAAATAAGTCATCACAATTGGGGAGAGAGGGAGGGATCTGGGAAGGAAAGTGGACTGGGAGTGGGGAGCAAGAGGGGAACATGATATGGTATTAGGTAAGGAAAAAGAACTGAAGCCCTGAGGGCCAGCAGAAAGAACGGAAGCATGCAACCACTGGAGGTAGGAGGTTGGTGGGACCCTCCAGAATTCACCAGAGAACTGGGAGGTGAGAGACTCTCAGGACTCAAAGGGAGGGAGGGACCTTAGATGAAATGCAACAGTAGAGAGAGGGAACTTACAGAGCACATCTCCAACAGGAGTAAAGGGCATCAAATGAGGGTGGGGGTTGCCATCCTGCAGTCAAAACTCTAACCCATAATTATTCCTGTCTGAAAGAATGACAGGAATGAAAATGGAGAGAGGTCTGAGGAAAAGACAGGCCCAACATGAGGTCCAACTCAAGGGGAGGTCCCAAGGCTTGACATTATTACTGAAGCTATGGAATGCCCAGAAAAAGGGACCTAGCATGACCCCACTCAGGAAGACCCAACATGCAGCTGTAAGAGTTAGATGCAGATATTTGCATCCAACCTGACCCCTGTGGTTGAATTAGGGAAAGGCAGAAAGAAGCTGAGGAGGAGGGAGACCCTGTAGGAGGACCAGCAGTCTCAGTTAATCTGGAGCCCTGAGATCTCTTAAACACTGGACCACCAAACATGCAGCATACACCAGCTGATATGAGTTCCCCCAACACACATACAGCAGAGGACTACTGGATCTATGTTCAATCAGAGATGATGTGCCTAACCCTCAAGAAACTGGAGACCCCAGGGAGTCTCGAGATCAGGTGGGGTGGGGAAATGGGGACATCCACATGGGGCCAGGAGGTGACAAGGAGGTATGGGATGTGGAACAGTTGGGATGGGGTGGGGGAGTAGAATAAAATGTGGAGTGTAAAAAGAATAAAGAGAAATTCTTTTTTTTTGTAATTTTTAGTTTTTATTAAGTTATTTTCTCTGTTTTGTTAGGTTAAAGGTGGTACAGTATGTTTTTTAAAATATTTTTATTATTACGTATTTTCCTCAATTACATTTAGAATGCTATCCCAAAAGTCCCCCATACCCTCCCCCCCCCCCCACTTCCCTACCCACGCATTCCCATTTTTTGGCCCTGGCATTCCCCTGTACTAGGGCATATAAAGTTTGCAAGTCCAATGGGCTTCTCTTTCCAGTGATGGCCGACTAGGCCATCTTTTGATACATATGCAGCTAGAGTCAAGAGCTCAGGGGTACTGGTTAGTTCATAATGTTGTTGCACCTACAGGAATGCAGATCTCTTTAGCTCCTAATTTGCAAAACACATGAAACTGAAGAGAAAGTATCCAAGAATAAAGAGAAATTCTAAGATGACATAATAATGAATAGAGAAACTTTGCAATTTTATAAGGTCCCATTTGTCAATTCTTGATCTTACAACATAAGCCACTAGTGTTCCTTTCAGGAATTTTTTCCCTGTACCCACGTGCTTGAGGCTTTTCCTCACTTTCTCTTCTATAAGTTTTAGTGTCTCTGGTTTTATGTGGAGAATCTTGATCCACTTGGACTTGAGCTTTGTACAAAGAGATGAGAATGGATTGATTTGCAATCTTCTACATGCTAACAGCCAGTTGAGCCAGCACCATTTGTTGAAAATGCTGTCTTTTTTCCACTGGATGATTTTAGCTCCCTTGTTAAAGATCAAGTGACCATAGGTGCGTGGGTTCATTTCTGGGTCTTCAATTCCATTGATTCAATCAATTCCATTGATTCATAACCATCCATTGATCAACCTGTCTATATGAAAACTGTCGACATGCAAACCTATATGAAACTGAATATGAGTAATGTATAATGGATAGTTTCTACTTCTGATGGCTTGCTTCAATTGCACAAATAATAAGGTTAATTTTGAGTTATCAGGTACAAATTCAGCAATCTTTATATGCAAAACAACTCTTTCTACATATAAAGAATGAGTGATTATGTTAAGAGATTCAAGATAATGTAACAATACCATGAGTTGCATGTAATTCTGAATTCTGAACTGATATAGATGGAGTTTTGACCACCTTGCTTATTTTGTCTGATATGAACATTGTTTTCTCTATCTTGCGTGCATCATTATAGAATGTTGGTGCCTATTGAATATTAGTCTTACATTACATGGAAAAATCCAATTAGTTCCTTTTATAAAGAATATGTCTTTCTTTTTGGGGTATTTGTTATTAACATCACCCAAGTAATTACTACAAGCACTTTGCCAATTTTTTTTCATCACACATAATGGCATAATCTCAGCACACATAAGAAGTATTATAATTTTGCCCTGATCTTTTCCTGACAATTGGTATATTATTCTATCTTTTATAATGAACTCAGAAATCTTTTCTATATTTGTCTTCATTTATTTACTTTGTTTATTAGCTAAAACCCAACTCATTTCATGATACTATCTTCCATTTGCATAATGAGCCTACTGGGAGAATAAACTGAGGCAAAATAACCAAACACAAGCAAGACTAGTATTAATTTGACCCGAATATGCATCTTGTGAAAGGAAATAAAACTGTGATTCATGTAATGTATGTCAAATAGCCCAAAGAGTTGTTTTTGAGCTTTGAAACCTGGGGCTGAGAACATAGCAGAACAGACCAGGGCATGCCTGGGCAGGCCCATCTCCTCCCTATCTCCCACCCCTCTGACCTAAGTTAAATGTTACAGGCTGCTGATGTTTAAATGGACCAATCATGTGAAACTGCGCCAATTCCTCCCCCAGCCCCACTCCTTTTCTATAAAAACCCCTAGCTTCCAAGCCTCGTGGTCGAATCCACTGTCTCCTGTGTGAGATAAGTTTTGACCCGGAGCTCTGCCATTAAAATACCTCATGTTGTTACATCAAGGTGTTGTGTTCTATTCGTGATTCTTGGGTGCACGCCGAATCGGGAGCTGAATGGGGGTTTCCCCAATAGGTTCTATAGTTTCTTTCACTTGCAGTCCTTGTTCTACAAAAATTAAGTCTTTTTTCTGCTTCAACAGTTAGAAATCTTGGACTGTTTAAATCTGAATCTCCTTGTAATGTTTGAAACAAATCACTTAACTGATATGTACTTACTCAATTGTAGGCTTCAGCCAGTTAACATCACCTATTAATTATTGAAAATCCTTAAGTATTTTCAAATGGTTTGTAAAGAATTTATTTGTTAACTGCTCTTAAATCCATTATTATCCTAAGTTTTCCTGATTTCATTTTTACAACAAACACAGGGGAATGCCATGGGCTGGTAGACTCTTCTATATGTTGGCCTCCAGTTTTGTTGTTGTTTTTCTTTGTTTGTTTTTTTTTTGTTTGTTTGTTTACCAATTGTTCAATTCCTGCATTTTTCTTTTGTTATTGGCCATTGCTTTTGCCATACATGTTGGTTTGATAACCATTTTATTGACAAGTTTGTTGGTATGTCAGCAATGGTCACTGTTATAAATTTGGGAATTAGATCCATGTGATATCCTGTGTTTGGATTATGGGCACAGTTTGTGATTTTCCTCTATCTCCCTTATTAATATCTTCACCAGAATTATCAAATATATCCCACCTTTCCTCATTTGACGTCCCTCAAATTGCAGAAATATTAATTTCCATACCCCATTGTTGTAAAAGATCCCTTATGCATAAATTTATGGGTATGTCTGTCACATAAGGTCTCAACTTCCCTGTTTGCCAATCTGGTCCTACACAGTTAATCCACCAGAATCTTTATCTTATTCCTGATAATTTACTGATTCCCATAAACTGTGTGTAACTTTCTGAAGTGGCCAATCTGAATTCCTTTGGGGAAAGAATACTAACATCAGCTCCTTTATCTACTAAACCTTCCATGTCAACAACATTCATATACAATATTAATTTGGGTTTCTGATCATTAACCATTGTTTGCCAGTTCACAGAGTCTCCAATACTCCCAAAAGCTCCTATCCTTTCTACTTGAGCAGTCTTGCCCTTAATGTAAGGAAACAACAACAGTTAAACAATTCTATCCCCTGCATCAATTTGCATCTCCTTTCCCGCATATGCCATGATTCTAATTTCTTTCTTGCAATCCCCATCTAGTATAATGGGATGTGTAATCAATCTTTGAGAAGTTAACCCACTGATTCCCAAAAAAATTTAAACTGTTTCTGAGGGTAAAGGACCATACATACCAGTGGTTAACTTGTAACATTCCATTTGGGGGATAGGGTAAGAGTCATATCTGTGGCCAGATCCAAAGCCACTTTCCTTTCTCTGGTATGTATAAGATAGGAAGTACATAATTCTTATTTTCTTGCCTGCTTGTTATTTTCTGTCTAATAAAAAGAAGATAGCTTGTATTGTATTCTGCAAGTCCTCAAACTGGCACCACCTTCTGTTTATTTCCCGAGGATAAGAGGATACCTCATATGTCCCTATTGGACTAGCAATCCTATAACCATTGTTTTCCCTTTCAACAACAGCTACAGTATCCTGTAAACCTTTGTGGTTTAAAAGAGCCAGAACCTACCTGTTCGCTTCTACAAACACCATATTCTCTTGAGCAAAATGTACCTGCAATTTGGAGCTCTGAATTTTCTAGCCTGACAACCTCTTTGGAAGTGACCAAATTCACCACAATTAAAGCATTAGGCATTTTAATTTCTAAGACTTCTAGCTATGGCTTTCCCTATGATATTAGCCAGATGGTCCAGAAAACCAATATCAGTTGTTTCTCTTATCTATTTGTCTATAGGGGCCCCTTGTACTTTCAATTGTCTGATTCCTCTCTTAACACTCAGCATTCACATTGTCAAAGGTAAGGATTTCTATCAATGACTGTTTTCAAAGTTTGATATGGCACTATTTATATAGAAATTAATCTCTGTAAAAAAAAAATCAGTGAATGTGAATGCTGTAGACTCCCCCAGCCTGAAGCAGGTTGGTGCAGACATTGACACTGCACCTGGTGGGGCCACCTGCCGTGCAGCTTTCCTACTTGGCTGGCTTCTTTTGATGTGTCAACTGCAGCTCTTCTCTGAGATCCTGTTGCCTGCTGAGACACCTTTGAGACAATCCACAGTTGTGCAGCCTCTTCTGGCTGGATCCTGGTGCCTGGATTGACTGGCGGGAGGTGGGGGGGGGGCAGAGATGGGCCTCCCCTCTTTATAAGCACAGACTCTTAACAGAATCTTAGTAAACTTTGGGGCCCTGAACAGAAACATGTCTTGGCCTCCATTAATTCTCTCGCCTCTCACCGTTTCCTTCCATACAGCTCTGGCCTCCCACTCAGGAACCCAGTTAGTGTGGCCACAGGCGGCTACAGAATGCTTCTGTAGGTCCCTGTATTACCTTTGTAAATGAGATAGTTACCGCCCCCAACCCTGTTCCTCAATCATATCCCAGACCCTTAAAAGAACATAACATAACATATCCCAGACCCTTAAAAGAACATAACACTGTTCAATTATACCATCATCATGTTGGATTTGTTCTTATAAATTAACAGAACATCATTCACCAAGCAGTTGATCTTTAGTAATATTTATTTCCCCTCGATATATTCTGTTGTTCTATTTTGTGGCTTTGTGCCTACATCATTACAAACACTGTAATTGTTGTACAGCTTATAAAACAGCTGAGATCAATCCTTTCTAGTCTTGGGGGATAACCTTATTCTGTGTAGCCCAAATATTTAACAATTCTTTAACAAATGGAGAGTGCAAGTCATATAATATCATAGCCTCTATAAAGTGCTTTAAATCTACCATTTCTGTATGATGGCAGATGCACTAATTATTGGCAGAAACATCATTATTACCAGGCATATCATGCACAAAGACTGGGAAGGCTGTGATGCCTGTGTCAGACCAAGTAAATTTTCTGGTGATGCACTTGGATTAACAGTCTCCAGTTGTACCCGGTACCATTTCCTGCTTTTCCCAGCCCCTAATTGCCACAGTGGTGCTTTGGCTGCCTAGCAGTGAATATACATCGAGCAGGATGAGTGGTAGTTAACATTCCAGCCTATTTTGCTTCCCCTTTTCATCATGCAATATATTCCTAGTTTCAGACGTCAACCCTGAACCTTGTTCTCCTTCCACTGACTCTTTTTGATTCCCAAGAACTTTGAGATCTTTTCCCAAATTCTCTTATGCTTCACCAACCCCGCAATACTCTCTAACATAAGAGAATAGTCAGTGTGCCTCCCAATTTTTTTAAAGAGAGTCTACATGAAAACCATGAAACATAAACAAAAAACACCCTCCAGAAACAATGTAGGAGACCTGCCAGAGGTTTAGCCACTATTTTATCAGCCTCCTTACAAAACATTGCTAACACCTCTTAACATGACCTTTCATACACCACATTTAAAACAGAATTACACACTATGTTTAAGCCTTGCTTAGAAAACTGATAGTTGAAGGAAGCTAAATAAAAAGAATCATTTTTCTATGGGTAATTGGGCACAAGTAGGTTTCTCATTCACTAGTCAATGAGACAACACTTTATATGCTATATTAATGTAGTTTTAACTCAGTGAACTATTAATAATAACTTTTAAGATAATCATTTTTGATGGGGAAGATTTGGTAAGTTCTCTAGGAACTTAAAAGGAGGTAGTAGGAAACAGATAATATCAACATACATGCACAAAACTATAAAGAATAAATAAAATACTATATTTTGAAAAAAAAGATTAATTTCTATGCTCTAGTAACTTTGCAGTATGGGAGTATATTATGGACTTTCAATGTTTTTTTCAAGATTATTCCAAGAGTAATATAAGGTGACATTATTTATGGCAAAAATAAAGAACTCCAACTGGGTTTATCCATATACATTTTCAAAGTTGGTTTTTATTGTAAGAATGATTTGCGGTTACTATGAGATTCTTTTTTATATTTTAAGTTAATTTATTTTTGGTTAAGTTTACTTTTTGACAATTTCATACTTTTACACATTAGAGTTTTGGTAATTCCCTCATCCCTGACAGTCTCATTTTGCCTTCTTTTAAATGGAAAACTTTCTTTTACTTAACATTATAAAGGAACTACAGATAGGGACTGGAAACATGGCCTACCAGTTAAAAGCATTTCCTGTTCTTCTAGAGAATCTTGATTCTCTTTCCAGCACCACTATGGCAGCTTATAACCATTGTTACTCCAATCACAATCTAATGTCTTCTGACCTGTAAACATACCAGGTATGCACATAGTGTACATATAGGCATACAGAAAAACAAATAAATATCTAATAAAATGAATTAATTTTTAAAAACTTATGTAAATACATTTAGATTTAAAGAAAAAAATCTGAAATGACAAAACCAGAAGAAACATCTTAATTTTATTTCATATCTGTATATCTTTGAAGTCTTCCATCGAAACATCAATATGTCCAAGACTGAAAGCCTTAAAACAAAAGAGTGTATGAATTAATTGTTCTCAGACATGAATGCTTTCAGTTTTCCAAGTATTTCTTATCCAAAGACTTCTATGATTAGCCTACAAAACACGTATGTCAAATATTCACTTCGTAAAACTCAAACCACTCATAAGTATAAGTTGCTGATCTCTGATCCCATTAATTTAGGTAATTTAAACTACTACCATATTTCTATGTTTCTTTTTTCTGTCAATCCACTTTGTATTGTGCTTCCACTTATGATTCATGAAAATTGTAACCATCATATTTCCTTTTTGACACCATTTCTCTTTGTAGTTGTCTTTCCTGGAACTTGCTCAGAAAAGCAGGCTGGCTTTGAACTCGGAAATCTGCTTAAATATTCCACTGGGGCTCTGGGAATAAAGGTGTGTGCCTATACTGCCTGGCTAAAGTGTAATCACTTGTAAAATAAAGATTATTTGAACACCTTTGACAAAAAATTGTTACCCATATGATATTATTGTCAGTCTCATTAAATATGTAATTCATGCTTAATTTTCTGTATTTGAACCTCAAATTCCTTTTTCTTTATATTATCAAGAGTCAAACTAGCTCAATTAATAACTGTGTTATCTGCATTCTGAGATAGGTTTGTACATTACATCAGATATATATATTTTGGCAAATTTGGGAATGGAAAAGATCAAACATTTGTAGCTCATTCTTACTTGGGCTCTTGTGCTGGTTCATTTGGTATTAATTTTGTCTTTGAAACAGTCATTTAAAATAGATAGTGAGATGAAATACTTATAAATTTGAGTGAATTTTTAAATTTCAGTTAGGCAAGAGTTATTCACAACTGCTCCTATGTGTCACATACATGGAGGTATGTGAAAAGAAATTTCATGTCCCACTCTGATCAATAGATTCAGGTACAGGCAAAAATGAAAATTTCATTTTTGAATGATGAAGCTGTTATGCAATTATTTTACTACACATTGAAATTATTATTAAAACTGATTATTAAATGAAAACGTTCAAATTGTATTTGTCTGATTCTACTGTTTATACTCACTGATTCTCAATTTCCTCTTCCCATAATGTGATGAAATCTTTTTTTTTTTTTCCCTTTTTTTTTTTTTTTCAGACAGGGTTTTTCTGTGTAGCCCTGGCTGTCCTGAAACTCACTTTGTAGACCAGGCTGGCATCAAACTCAGAAATCCACTTGCCTCTGCCTCCCAAGTGCTGAGATTAAAGGCATGCGCCACCACGCCCAGTTTGGGGGTGAAATCTTAAGGTTGATTTAAAAACAGAAAGTATAAATATTGGTGTTTTGTTAAATTTTCATAAGAATGATCAGCATGTAGACATACTTAGTAGGGACCAAAGGTTTGTTATTCATCCATTATTTTATCATTTTTAATACCAAAGAGGGTTGAAAATATTATGCCTTTAAATCAACTATAGAGAATGTTCACTTTTATAGAAATTTTAATCTATAACTAAATATACCAATTTAAATTACTGTTTTTATATCCTTTGAATTATCACTAGTTGTTGAGTGTTACACTATCCATGATTCATTTGTAATGGTTAATAATTTAGACTAGAACACAAATCATTTACCCAAAGACCTTTAGTTCTATTTTAAAGGAAAGTATTGGTGAAATCCAGAATAATTTGTGATTAAAGATATTAATCTCTATTTTTTATGAGACTTATTTTGAGGGCCATTACATTCAAGGAAATTCCTAAATATGCTTGAGAGTAAATTATCTGTGCTTAAGTTCTTCACATTTTGAGACCTAACTCTTCCAGTATTTTGGGGACCCTAGCCTATAATTATTTATCCCTTAATGTAATCAAATGTTATTCCATATATATTTATTGTTTTTTCAGTTTTAATATTCAATATTTGACACATTTTTCATAATGTAATCTCTCTTACATGTCTTGATTTTACGTATTAAAAAATGAAACTTGCAATTTTGAAAAAAGGCTCTGTTGTTAAGAAAGTTGTTAATTTTTTTATAACCCCTGGGTCAAAATCCCAGAACTCAAACAGTGGCTAACAATCACCTGTACGCTCTGTCAACTTTGACTGGTACCAAGAATGAGCATGGTATAACATCTATGCAAAACATTCATAAACATAAAGTAAAATAATAAAATTAAAAATTAAAAAACAATTCACCTGGAAACAAAAATCTAATATTTAACCATTTTCCTATTTCCTTTACTCCTTGGTAGTAACCAAAATTTTATTCAATCATCTTGTTATTGAATTTTACTTACATTGGTGCTATTAGACATGTTTTTAGATGTTTTTAATGTTTCTGTAAGTTTGTTACTTTAGCTCTGGGAGATATGATTAGGACTATATTCCTGTGTTCCTAGACTCTGACTTTTGAATGTATGTCAGATGATATGAATTTAACATTGGTGGCCCTTCAAATAGTCTCATGTGAAGACTAAATCTTGTCACACTTCTGGAATGCATAAAAATGTTTGTTTCCTTACCACCATATCTAAAACACTTGTTTTAGTTATTTTTTCATTGCATGACAAAAGACAATGAAAGAGAAAACTTACAAAAGAAGGCGTTTATTGGGAGCCCACAGTTTAAGAAGGTTCGAATTTGTGACCATCATGGTGAGAAACATGGCAGCAGAAAGCTGGAAACGTGCTAGAAAAGTAGCTAAGGCACACATTTGATCTGAAAAGTGGAAGAAGAGAGAGAGAGAGAGAAGGCAAGAAGAGGAAGGAAAGGGAGGAGAGAAAGGGGAGGAGGAAGAGGAGGAGGAGGACTCAAGGCTTTTGAACCCTCAAAGCCCCCTCTGAGTGGCATAATTCCTCCAGCAAGACCCTATTTTCTAATTCTTCCCAAACATTTCTAGTAACTGGAGACCAAGGATTCAAACACATGGCACTATTAAGGTTATTTGTGTTCAAGCCTTCACAGCTGTGTCATTAAAGTTTTGGTTTGCAACTATTCTTACAGAAAAGAAATGGTAACACATATATGCTTTTATTCCATCTTTATGATGAGAAACACCTACTTTAAAATGACTATTGTACGTAAAAATCTAAGTAATCTTATATCAATATTTATGTGCAAATGGCATTTTCACAGTGTTTAGTCATTTTTATTAATGCGTTAATGCTCATTGCATGGAACTTAATGGTTAAACTTTGGCACTTAGTTTTTGGAAAATAAATAAAATATTGTATAAAACTATTTCATCCAAAGTGATAATATTTTAAAATAGATATTTTATAATTCATGTTAACTCATGTAATGTTTTCTTATCATTCAAATTTATTTTAATTCATGGAATTTTTACTACCAGGTATTTAGGTTTATTCACTCACTCATATAAACAATGAAACATAAAAAACAGAATATGATCTGCAAATATTTCTGAGTAATTATTTGTTTTTTCTTTTCATGAATTACTATACATGATGCTTCTAAGTAATTTGATAAATTATTCTAGGATTGAAACTTTTTCTCAATAATATCTAAGTGATATCTTAGAAATAAAATCATTTAAATATTTTTTCTTTCGGAAACACAGAGCTAGTGTCCATGACATCTATCACTCAGTGTCTAATAATTGCTTTATAGAAGAGGAAGTAGATATTCAATTTGTAGAGTTTACTTTTAATTTTAAATCATGACAACCAGTTCTTTTTCCATTTCATTAGATATTTGTGTCATATTCAACCAAAGACATGCAGGTATTGTTTTGATGCAAGCCTCTCAAAAGAGTGATTGTAGAGTTCTGTGTACTCTATATACACCATTTGTAAAACATTAAGAATGAAATTAATATATGATGTAAAGATACTTCCATGTGCTTTAATAATGTAATTTAAAGGCAAACCTCTATTAACAGTGACAAAATTTCCCTGAAGTTAACATTCAGAAGTACTCTGTCATGCTTATAACACAACCAAACAAGATTTCTTCATTTTTGTGTCAGTTATTTTCACTCCTTCAGAAGAAATTACATCCTGATATGCTTACTAATTTCTTATTGTTATTATTATTATTATCATTGTCATCATTATTTTTGTAAATGGACTTGAAATAAACATCATGCACCAAAAGATTTTCCATTTCCTCTAAAAAGTATCCAAATTTGCCTTCATTTTCTGAGTTGAATTTTACTGACTATGCATCATACCAATCAATATAATTCAAGCAAATATGTATCATGGTAGAGAGAAACAGCCAGTGTTCTAATATTATATTTGTTTTGGACATATTTTAAGATGGCTCAGTGAAGTTGGAACTTCAGTGAAGTGCTCACTAATTTCTGAAAAACCTCTTTCACATCCTTGTTTCTCAAGCTGTAGATAAGAGGGTTAAGCAAGGGGTTGACAACTGCATAAAAGACCGAGGCTACTTTGACGGCATTCCTAGAATTTTTGGAGTTCGGTACACAGTACAGGGAAAGTATGGTTCCATGAAAAATAGTGATGGCAGTCAAGTGGGAGGCACAGGTAGAGAAGGCTTTGCGACGTCCACTAGCAGATTTAATTTTTAATACCGTCACAAAAATTAACACATAAGAAGTGAGAATGATCAGGAGTGTACTCACTTCATTGAAGGTTGCAAAACAGAAGAGTAGCAGGCTGGGAATGTGTATATCAGAACTAGAGACAACAATGAGGGCAGTATATTCACAGAAGAAGTGGTTGATTACATTAAATCTTGAAAACTTTAGCTGCAGAGCATAGCAAAGGAGAATCAATGTTTCAAAGGTACTCCAGATATATGACCCAGTCACAAGCAGGATGCACAGCCTCGGTGACATGGCCACAGTATACAGCAAGGGATTACAGATGGCCACGAAGCGATCATAAGCCATAACTGCTAGTAAGTAGGACTCAGACACCAGAGCCACACAGGACAGGAAGTACTGCAACATGCAGCTGAAGTAAAGTATAGTTTTATCAGCCAGGACCAAGTTTTCAAGCAGCTTGGGTGTGATGATGGTTGAGTAGCAGAAGTCAACAAAGGAAAGGTGGCTAAGGAAGAAGTACATTGGAGTGTGGAACTTGTGGTCAATATTGATGAGCACTGTCATGCCAAGGTTTCCCACTACAGTGATGATGTACATAAAGAGAAAGATTAGGAAAAGGGGAATCTGAAGGTTAGGGTAGTCTGTGAAGCCCAACAGGACAAAGTTAATCTCCACACTCACATTTATTTCCAGTGGCACCATAGTGGACAGCTGAGACAGAAGACTTGCCTGTTTAATACAAAATCATGTAAGAAATATCAAATATTTTTAAATAGCATTATAAAAGTCCATTTTAGTTTGGTTATTTGCACAAATCAAACCATTGTGATTTTTTTATTACAAAAAATAGAAGATTAGAGAAATCGAAGAGAAAATATGTAAACAGTGCCATTTGGCCATATTTTGCTTTATAATATCTCTGAGGCATAGGCATACTCTGAAAAGGGTCAATGCTTTCTTTTGTAATTATTGCCAATGATTGAGGCTTTTCCTGTATGCATTTATTTTGCTCCTGAATACTATTGTCTCTGGCTTAAGAATTTAACATAAAAAGAAAAATCAAAGGGTATCTTATTACAATGTCAGGCAAAAGACATTTTCACAGTAGCAAAAGAAATCTGAATAAACTCACTTGTTACAGAGACAGTCAGCATACTTCTGGTGCTCTGTGAATCTAGAAAGCAGAAAGAGAAAATATTTTATGTTTACCTGATATCTCTGGGGACTAACCCTAGAGAAAATTCAAAACAGTATTCCATACAGGCTCAAAGCAGGTAATTACTATGAGTAATAAATCTCATCTTGAAGAATCTTTACTTTAGTAATGAGACTTTCCTTGAAATTACAAAGGAAATCCTGCATGAAGTTCACTCTTCAGCACTATTAGTCCATAATTAAGACATTTTCTGTCACTGGCATCAAAATAACATCCAAACATTCACTTTCTTCTGCTAAACTTAGTATACCTCTTTTGATTTTATAAAAGAGTATATAGGAATTTAAGGCAAATAATTTAATCATTTTTAAATAAAAAGTTGTAGATTGTGTGTAATACATGAAGCAAAAAAATTTCTCTGATTATTCAGTGTATCATGCAAGCCACCATTTTACTTGGGCCCTCTAATTCAGCATGAATGACATCTTGTAGGAAACATTTGGCAGATAGAGATTGCTCATAACATTGGGTAGACCTCACAGTTATGTGTTAAATAGATCTTCAAAATTGTCAAGAAATACAAATCTCTCTTAAGATAACTTCTCTGTTTCTTTTTTTTTTCAGTCAAGCATTTCTCCTTTTATTAAAATAGCTTTTATCTCACATTTTATCTCCTTATTATGGCTTCATCTTCTCTTCTTACCTCCAGCTAACCTTCCCTTACATCTGGATCTGCTTCCATCTTTGTCTCATAAGAGAATACTCTTCTAAGGGATCGAAATAAAATATCTGATAAAATAAAAACTAGTACATTGAAATAGTATACAACAAGCAGAGGAAAAAAATTCCCAAGAAAACACACAAGAAACAGATATAGACACAGAGCTCCACTCATTCACAAACTCAGATATTATAGAATAACACAAATTGGAAGCTGTAATGTATGCACTAATGACCTACAAGCTAAAAAAGAGAGATAAAGTATAATCAAAATAATGGTGTTTAAGGCCTCACAGGACTGTATGAGATAAGGAATATCCAAGGATGTCCTTGAATTCATTAGATGTTGTCAATCTACTGCTGGGCATGTGACCTCCCACAGTCACTTCTCACATCTGCATCCCCTTCTTCTCTGAGTGAGTGGAGGTTTGAGCTCAGTATCAGTCCACTCACTCTGGCACATCAAGTCTCTGCAGGCCTAGGTGCCTCTTCTCCCAGAAGCAAGACAGTTAGGGGAAAGGATACCACAAGCATGAACAAATTTAGGCACAGCCTGCTGTTCCATTTGTGAGGGACTTACAAGGTGAGCAAGCAGTTCAACATCTTCTCCGAGCTTTATTTCATATTCCCGGAGATAATTTGAATATGGAATAACATAATAAAGCCTGATTTTCAGGTGACTTCTCATGTATACTAACGCCACACAAAACTGCAGAGTGGCAAAACTCTAGTCCTATTGAACAATGGTCCTGAAAAATACCAGGGAAATTAAAGTTTTTAATGCTATGTGAGTAACAATTAAGGAAAATGAGGCCATGGAATAGAAAGGAAGTAAGGAGGGAAATTATGCTATTATATTATATCTCAAAAAAATTAAAAAATCATGCCTGGAGCATTAGGATCATATACAAAACACAATTTTCAGATAATATCAAAAGCAGTTATATAGATGTGTGCAATGCTAGCCTCAAAATACACTGCATACTTACAACCTACAAACAATATATCATGACATATTCCTATTGATTATTAAGAAGCAGAAGTTATGCAATCAACATAAATGTTGGATCTTCTATTCCTATGTTTGTCATTATTGAGTTGATAAGAATTTTTATAAAGAAACAATGTATTGGAGTAGGTTAAGACACTTATCTACCAAAGAAACAATCCTTCTCCTACAAGAAGAGTGATAAGCACATTAAGTTATAATAATCATCTTTTTTCTGACCCAAGAAATGTGAAGATTCAGAAGTAGAGGTACCTAGATACACTATCTATGCTATATTCTCTTTCTGTAGTCACAACTGAAAAAATATATAGAAGCTACTGAGACTCAAAGGTGTGTGTGATACTCCTTGAAAAGATATGGTGTCACAGCACACAGCCCTACAAGCCTGCTGATGAGTATCAATGGACGCTTTTGCTCTAATGTCAACCTATTGGTTGTAAAGTAATAGAACACCAAGTGAAGTTATCACACTAGCCAAGAATTCACAGACTGGGGAAGAATCAATTTGGTTTTAGGTATTTTCTCATAACACAGTTAAAATAGCTATGTTAAAATTACAATTATAAGAATGAGTTGCAGTATGCATAGTTAATGTAAAACCAAATCCATATACTTCCAGCTGAGTTTGTGGCTGCAGATGTGACACTTGTAGGAGGAAACTGGAGCTTATTTATATGTGCACATATATACATAGAGCCAAAGTATAAATCAGTATGAGATCATTTCTTGTCATTACCAAATTTTAGGGATTTTTTAAAATTCAGATATCAAAGTATATTTTACCATTTAATTGGGTATGATTTGTTTGATTTTGTTTGTTTTGTATTGTGTACTTTACATCAAGGCCTCTGTTTCTCATCCTCTTCTCTAACTCCCAAGTCTTTCTATCCACCCCTTCTCCTCTTCTTTTCTTCTTTCTGTTTTTTTTTTTTTTTTGAGATTTATTTTATGTACGTGAGTATATTGTCACTGTCCTTATACACACCAGAAGAGGACATCAGATCCTATTACAGATGGTTTTAAGCCACCATATGGTTTCTGGGAATTGAACTCAGGACCTCTAGGAAGAACACTCAGTGTTCATAACCTCTAAGCCATCTCTCCAACCTTCTGCTCTTCTTTTCTGAGAGAGTGGAGGTTACCCTGGCTGTCCCCCCTACCTTGCACATCAAGTCTACAGATCTAGGCACTTCTCCTACTGAAGCCAGGTAGTTAGGAGAACAGATTCTATACACAGACAACAGCACTTGGAATAGAGCTTGCTATGGTTATCAGGACCCACATGAAGACCAAACTGTACATATGCTGCATGTAGAGGACTCCTGGTCCAGCCCATGTTCAGTCTCTGAGAGGGCCTAAGTGTCCAGTATAGTTGATTCTGTTGTTCTTCCTGGGTAGTTCTTATCCTTTTCAGTGCCCTCAGTCTTTCCTCTAACTCTTCCATAAGAGTCCCCAAGCTCCATCAAATGTTTGGCTGTGGGTCTGTGCATCAGTCTGAGTCAGCTACTGGGTGGACACTCCTAGAGGATAGCCATGCTATCTTGTAGGCAGGATAAATTTTGGTTGAAAGTTTTGTGGGTAGGTTGGGGTACCTATCTCTCTACTGTGGTTTTTGCCTGTCTACAGGAGGTATCCTATACAGGTTCCATATCTATACTGCTCTGAATCTTACTTAAGTTCACTCTCATTGATTCCTGGGAGCCTCCCCATTAGTGTTTCGTCATATTCTTGAGATACCCACTGAACCTCCTCCCCACCAGTGCAGATAGCCTTTCATTCTCATGGCCCTCTGGCTGTCTCCCCTGCCTCTCACCCCACTTGATCCTGAAACCATTCCCATAAGCCTCCACATCTCTTCTGCTACTCAGTTACTTCCCTTCTTCTGCCACCTACCACTATTATATTCCCCCTCTTGTGAGTTTCTTGAAATGAGATTCAAGTAACCTCACTTGGCATTCCTTCTTGTTTAGCTTCTTGGGGTCTGTAGAGTGTAGTTGGGTATACTGTATTTTATGGCTTATATCTACTTATAAGTGAGTATATACCGTGCAAGTCCTTTTAAGTCTGGCTTATCTCATTCAGGGTGATATTCTCATGTTCTACCCACCTACCGGCAATTTTATGATGTGTTTGTTTTTAATAGCTTAATAGTATTTCATTGTGTAATTTTATCACATTTTCTTTATACAGTTTTTTAGTTGAGGGACATGTAGGTTGTTTCCAGTTTCTGGCTAATAAATTTGCTAAGAACATGGGTGATGAAGTGTCAGTGGTATAGTGGGGTATCATTTGGTTATATGCCCAGACATGTTATAGCTGGATCTTGAAGTAGAACTATTTCCAATTTCTGAGAAACAGCCAAATTGATTTCCAAAGAACTTGAACAAATTTACACTCCATCCAGCAATGGCGTATTTCCCTCATTCCACATCTTATCCAGCATGTACTATCTCTTGTGGTTTTTGTTTATTTGTTTCTTTCTTACCTAGTCTGACTAATGCAGGGTGAAATCTTATAGTTGTTTTGATTTGCATTTCCATAATGACTAAGGACTTTAAACATTTCTTTAAGTGCTTCTCAGCCATTTGAGATTCCTTTGTTGAGAATTATGTTTAGCTCTGTATCCCATTTTGAGAATTAGATTATTTGTGGCTTTGGCATCTAACTTCCTGAGTTCTTTATTAGTATTCCCTTACAGAGGCTTTTTTATTTCTTGAGGTCCCATTCACCAAATGTTGATCTCAAAGCCTGAGCCATTAGTATCTTAGGAAATTATCTCCTGTACCAATTAGTTAAAGGATATTCCCCAATTTCTGATCTATTAGATTTAGTATGTCTGGTTTTGCATTGAGGACTCTGATCCACTTGCACTGAAGTTTTGTGAAGGGTGAAAGATAAGGATTTATTTGTATTCTTCTACATGGAGACATACAGTTAGACCAGCACCGTTTGTTGAAGATGTTTCCCTTTTTTTCATTGTATACTTTTGCTTCTTTGTCAAAATTCAAATGTCTGTTGGTGTATTGGTTTATTTCAGGGTCTTTGATTTGATCCCATTGATCAACATGTCTTTTTCTACATCAATACCATGTAGTATTTATTACCATAGCTCTGTAGTACAATATGAGATCAGGGATGGTGATACCTCCAGAAGTTTTTTTGTTGATTAAGATTGTTTTAGCTATCTTGTTTGTTGTTGTTGTTGTTGCTGTTGTCATTTTCCATAAATAGATGAGAATATCTCTAGAAAAGTCTGTAAACAATTGTATTGGAATGTTAGTAGGGATCACATTGATTCTGTTCATTGCTTTTAGTAAGATGGCCATTTTCACTATGTTAATCATACCAATCCATAAGCATGGGAGATCTTTCCATTTTCTGATATCTTCCTCAGATTCTTTTGTCAGTGACCTGAAGTTCCTATCATATAGGTCTTTCACTTGCTTGGTTAGATTTATACTAAGATACTTTATATTATTCAAGGCTGTTTTGTTTCCCCAAATTAGTTTCTCAGCTGGTTTATCATTTCTACAAAGATGGGCTACTACATTTTTGAGTAATTTTGTATCCAGCCACTTGCTGAGGTTGGTTATCAGCTGTAGGGGATCTCTGGTAGAATATTTGGGGTCACTGACATATACTACCATATCATCTGCAAATAGCAAAATTTTGACTTCTTCCTTTCAAAAAGTATTCCTTTGATCTATTTTAGTTGTCTTATTGGTCTAGCTAGAACTTTAAGTACTATGTTAAATAGACAGGGAAAGAGTGGGCACCCTTGTCTTGTCCCTGATTTTAATGGAATTGCAACAAGTTTCTCTCCATTTAATTTGATGTTGGCTATTGCCTTTCTGCAAATTGCTTATATAATGTTTAGGTATGCCCCTTAAATCTCAGAACTCTCTAAATATTTTAATATAAAGAAGTATTGGATTTAGTCAAAGGATTTTTCAGAATCTAAGGATATGATCATGTGATCTTTTTCTTTCATTTTTTTAAAATATGGTGGATTATATTGATGGACTTTTGTATTTTGTACCATCTTTGCATCCCTGGTATGAAACCTAAATGGCCATGGTGTATGTTGTTTTTGATGTGTTTCTGGATTGGTTTTGAGAGAATTTTATCATTTTTGCATCATTGTTAATAACAGAAATTGGTCTGAAACTCTCTTTCATTGTTAAGTCTTTTTGTAGTTTAGGTATCAGAGTTACTGTGGCTTCACAGAATGACCTTGGCGGTGTTCCTTCAGTTTCCATTTTGTTGAATAATTTAGGGAGTATTGATATGAGCTCCTATTTGAAGGTCTGGTAGAATTCTGCATTAAGCCCTGGGCTCTTCTTTGGTTGGGAGATTTTTATGACTTATATTTCCTTTGTGACTACAGGGCTCTTTAGTTTACCTAATCTTGATTTAACTGTGCTAAGTGGTATCTGTCTAGAAAATCATCAATTTGTTAAGATTTTCCAATTTTGTGGAGTAAAGCCTTTGAAATAAGATCTAATGATTCTCTGAATTTCCTCATTGTCTGTTTTCATCTCCCCCTTTTCATTTCTGTTTTTATTCATTTGTATACTGCCTTGTTCTCTTTTGGTTAGTTTGGCTATGGGTTTGTCTATTTTGTTGATTTTGTCAGAGAACCAGGTCTTGGTTTCATTTAATCATTGTATTGTTTTCTTTGTTTCCAATTTATTTATTTCAGCTCTGTTTTTCATTATTTACTGCCTTTTGTTCCTCTTTAGTGTGTTTGCTTTTTTTTCTAGAGGTTTCAGGTGTACTTCTAAATTGCTGGTATAAGAAATTTCTGATTTCTTTTGGAAGGCACTTAGTGCCTTGAACTTTCCTATTGGCACACCTTTGATTGTACCTCATACATTTGTATATGTTGTGCCTTCATTTCATTGAATCATAGAAGGTCTTTAATTTCTTTATTTGCATGTGGTGGATGCAACATTTTGTGTCCATGTATGTACATGCACATGTATGGTAGTGTGGAAATCAGAGGCTGAATTTAGTTTTCTTCCTCAATCATTCTCCAACAATTATCTTTAAACTGATTTTTTTTTCTCTGAACCCAGAAGTCTTTGAATTGGCTAGGTTGCCTGTTCAGCAAGTCTATAGATTCTTATTGTCAAGTCTCCTTAGTAGAAGAGAAACCTGCTCCACCTTTAACTGGATGTGTTTTATCTGAATTCACATCCTCATGTTTGCACAACAATCATATTTATATTTTATGGTATCAGCTAATAAAAATTTACTAATAATTTTAATGTAGATTAATTTGATCTCATTCATTGTTTAATTAGCTATTAATTACATTGTATCTAAAAAATCTGCAACCAAGTTTGAAAATACTCTGCTTATTACTTATGCTAATATTTTATAGCCTATATGTTTATAGTCACCTACCATATATTTAATTAGATTCAAGTATATGTTGGAGTATAATATAAAATAAAAATTATTATTTTCATTAAGGATTATATGCTTCACTCCTAACCATATACCCAGAAAATGCTCCAACATTTAATAAGGACACATACTCCACAATGTTCATCTCAGCCTTATTTATAATAGCCAGAAGCTGGAAAGAACCAGATGTCCTTCAACAAAGGAAGGGATACAGAAAATGTGGTACATTTACACAATGGAGTATTACTCAGCTATTAAAAACAATGAATTTATGAAATCCTTAGGCAAATGGATGGAACTAGAAAATATCATCCTGTGTAAGGTAAACCAATCACAAAAGAACACACATCGTATGCATTCAGTGACAAGTGGATATTAGCCCAAATGCTTGGAAACCCAAAATACAATTCACTAACCACTTGAAACTCAAGAAGGAAGGCCAAAGTATGGTCTTTGATCCTTCTTAGAAAGGGGAACAAAATACCCATGGAAGGAGTTAAAGAGACAAAGTGTGGAACAGAGACTGAAGGAATAACAATCCAGAGACTGCCATACCTGGGCATTCGTCCCATATACAATTACCAAACCTAGACAGTTTTGTGGATACCAACAAGTGCTTACTGAGAGAAGCCTATTATAGCTGTGTCCAGAGTGGCTCCACCGGTGCCTGATAAATACAGAGGTGGATCCTTGAAGCCCTTCCATTTGGCTGAGCACAGGATTCCCACTTCAGAAGCTAGAGAAAGGACCCAAGGAGCTGAAGGGGTTAGCAGTCCCATAGGAGGAACAACAATATGTATCAATCAGAACCCCCAGAGTTCCTATGGACTAAACCACCAACCAAAGAGTACAAATGGAGGGACCCTTGGCTCCAGCCACATATGTAGCAGAGGATGGCCTAGTAGGTCATCAATGGGAGGAGAGGCCCTTGGTCCTGTGAAGGCTCAATGCCCTATTATAGGGGAATGCCAGGATCAGGAAGCAGGAGAGGGTGAATTCTGAATTTGTGAGCAAAGGGAGGGAGGAAGGGATAGGGGGTTTTCAGTTGGGAAACCAGGTAAGGGGATAACATTTGAAATGTAAATAAAGAAAATAACTAATAAAAAAAGGGAAGAAACAGAGAAAATGAAGAGATATATGGCTCTTATACAGGGCCTGATTAGAACACTCTTTCTCATATCTTGTTTCCCAGTAGAGACACTTTAAGAAACATTTAATCTTTGATATTAAAATATAAAATAATGTACAAATACATTAGAATCCTTTTCAAATTGATATTTTCCATTTCCCACCATCAATTTCTAGGTTTTATTTTATTTCGGAGATAATTAAATTACAATAATTCTCCATTCCTTTTCTCCCACCAATAGCCTCCCAAATATGGGTATTCACTACCCATCAAATCTACAGCTTTTTAATCTATTTTTGTATATATCTTAGTATATGTAATATATATTATGCATACACATTCCTAAGTATAACTTTTTGATTTTGTGTGGTGTTACTTGTATGTATAAGTTTTGTTCTGAGTATTTGAAATAGGAATTCCTGAGTAAAAACCTTTGAATATATTGCTGTTTTTTTTTAAACAGAAATTATAGGAGAATCAGGATATGTAAAACTAGTAATACCACTAGCATAAAAATCTATAATCTGCACAATATAAGGTATAGGCCAACTGTGTTGCATTTCTAATGTAGAACTGAAACTTGAGTTTATGACACAATTAACTATTTCAAACTCAAGCTAGAAGACATATTCAATATGCAAAATAACTTTTTTATTTTATTTTTTTTATTTTTTTTGGCTTTTGTGGGTCTGAGTACCAAAGGATTTCCATCGAAATCTCTGGCCAAGCCTGGTGTGAGGGTTATGGCGAAGGGAAGTGAATATAGGCAAGGAGGGGAAGTTGCTTCCGCGCTTCTGCTGAGTTCCACCTCCATCTCTGCCATGCAGTAATTCCTTGCCACCCTGCATTGAGTTGGGTAGGGCTGGGCCAACAAGAAACCGACTAGCCATTGAGGAGTGGAGCAGGGCCTCAGGTGACTCTTTGGAAGAGTAAATCTTCTCCCAAGTGTTACAGCTCTTTTTTCTTTCTTTCTTTTTTTTTTTTAATTTTATTTTTTATTAGATGTTTTCATTTACATTTCAAATGCTATCTATCCCCTTTTCTAATTTCCTCTCTGAAAGTCCCCTATACCCTCCTCCCTCCCCCTGCTCCCCAACCCACCCACTCCCACTTCCTGGCACAAGCATTCTCCTATACTGGGGCATAGAATCTTTGCAAGACAAAGGGCCTCTCCTCCCATTGATGGCCAACTAGGCCATCCTCCATTACATATGTAGCTAGAGACACAAGATCTGGCAATAGTGGTTAGTTCATATTGTTGTTCGTCCTATAGGGCTGCAGATGCCTTCAGGTCCTTGGGTACTTTCTGTAGCTCTTTCATTATGCTTGTCTTTGCTTCAACTATTCTCTGCGTTTGTTAAAGTGTTTGATTTTTCCACCTTTCACTTATCTAGCCCATGTTTTTATCTGAACTGACAAATCAGTGGCTCTCAGCACTTACCTCCATGACCTCCCTGCTTTGTTTTACCCTGTGGTGACAAAGCAGGTCTTGGCTATCTATTACGAGATTTTTAGGTAGGCTACCTTGAAATTTTCATCTGTGCCCATTGATACTAGATTATCTTAGGTGCTTTCTCTGGCACTGAACCAGGTAAGGCAGCCCAGCTAAAAGAACATATCCTATGTACAGCCAACAGCTTTGGTGATAGGCCCTGTTCCAGTTGTCCAGGACCCATAGGAAGACCAAGCGTCAAATCTGCTTCCTATGTGCTGGGAGGCCTAGCTTCAGTCCAGGTATGATTTTGGTTAGTGTTTCACACTCTGAGAACCCCAAGGTTCCATGATAGTTGACTCTGTTGGTCTTCCTCTAGAGTTCCTAACCCCTTCTGGACCCATAATTTTCCCTCCTATTTTTTCCAAAATATTCTGGAAGCTAGATCTACTTTTTGGTTGTCTATATTTGTCTGAGTAAGCTACTGGGTAGAATCTAACAGAGAACATGTTTCTGTCTGCAGTATAGCAGAGTATCATTAATAGTATTAGGGGTTGGTGCTTGCCCATGGGATGGGTCTCAAGTTGGGCCAGTTATTGGTAGGCTAATCCCCACTCTCGAATCCATCCACCATGCAAACTTTTATTATTATTATTATTATTATTATTATTATTATTATTATTATTATTTACTGACATTTCAAATGTCTTCTGTGTTCCTTGTTTCCCCTCTGAAAACTCCATATCCTACCCCCTCTTCCTGCTTGTATGAGGGTGCTCCCCCACCCATCCATCCATTCTCACCTCATGACCATAGTATTCCCCTATGCTGGGGCAGCAAGCCTTCACAGAACCAAGGGCCTCCCCTCTCACTGATGCCAGGTAAGACCATCCTTTGCTACATATGCAGCTGAAGCCATGAGCCCCTCCATTAGTATTCTTTGGTTTGCATTTTAATCCCTGGGAGCTTTGGGGGAGGTCTAGTTAGTTGATATTGTTGTTCTTCCTATGGGGTGGCAAACCCCTCAGCTCCTTCAGTCCTTCCCCTAATTCCCCCACTGATGTTCCCATGCTCAGTATGATGGTTGGCTGCAAGCATCTCCATCTGTATCTGCTCTGGCAGAGATTGTCAGGAGACATCTATATCAGACTTCTGTCAGCAAGCACTTCTTGGCATCACCAATAGTCATTGGATTTGGTGGCTGCAAATGGGATTGATCCCCAGGTGGGGAAGTCTCTGGATGTCCTTTCCTCTAGTCTCTGCTCCATTCTTTGTCCCTGTATTTCCTTCAGAAAGGAGCAATTCTGGGTTAAAAATTTGAGAACGGTGGGAGGCCCTATCTCTCAACCAGGGCTATGCCTATCCTCTGGATATGATCTTTATAGGTTCTCTTTTCTATTTCTTCAGTATTTTAGCTAATTTCATCCCCTTTGGGTCCTGGGACCTTCTTGCTTTCCTGATGTCTGAGACTTTTTGTTGGCTACCAGCAGTTCCCAATCCCCCACTGCTACATATCTCTGTTCAACTTCCTAACCCTCAATACATTTCCCCCATTTCCTCCTATACTTGATCTTGGACCCCTTTTTCCTCTTCGCTATTCTCTATCTCCATGACTATTTTGTTCTTCCTTCTAAGTAGGACTGAAGCATCTATGCTTTTATCTTCCTTTTTCTTGAACTTCATATGGTCTGTAAGTTGTATCATGGGTATTCCTAGCTTTTTCCCTAACATCCACTTATCAGTGAGTACATACCATGTGTGCTCTTTTGTGACTGTGTTACCTCACTCAGGATGATACTTCCTAGTTCCATCCATTTACCTGCAAATTTCAAGAAGTCACTATTTTTAATGGCTGAGTAGTACTCCATTGTATAAATGTGCCACATTTTTCTGTATCCATTCTTCTGTCGAGGAATATCTGGGTTGTTTCTAGTTTCTGGCTCTCATAAATGCTGTGAACATAGTGGAGCATGTCTCCTTGTTATATGTTGGAGCATCTTTTGGTTATATGCCCTGGAGTGCTATAGCAGGGTCCTCAGAAAGAAATATGTCCAGTTTTCTGAGGAATGGCCAGCCTGATTTCCAGACTTCTTGTCCACCCCTTCATGTTAAAAGTCCTGGAATTCAAGGACCATAACTAAACCTAGTAAAACAGTATACAGCAAACCAGTAGCCAACATCAAACTAAAGGATGATAAACTTAGTGCAATCCCACAAAAATCAGACACTAGACAAGACTGCCCACTCTCTTGCTATCTATTCAATATAGTACTCCAAGTTCTAGCCAGTGAAATTAGACAACAAAAGGCTGTCAAAGAGATACAAATTAGAAAGGAAGAAGTCAAAATATCACTATTTGCAGATAATAGTATACTTAAGTGACTCCAAAAATTTCACCAGAGAAATTCTTCAGCTGATAAAGAACTTCAACAATGTGGATAGATATAAAATTAATTCAAACAAATCAGAAGCCTTCCTCTACTCAAAGGATAAACAGGCTGAGAAAGAAATTAGGGAAACAACACCCTTAACAATAGTCACAAATAATATAAAATACCTTAGTGTGACTCTAAACATGCAAGTGAATGGACTAAAACTTCAAGTCTCTGAAGAAAGAAATTTAGAAGATCTCAGAAGATGAAAAGATCTCCCATGCTCATGAATCAGCAGGAGTAACATAGTAAAAATGGCCATCTTACCAAAAGCCATCTACAGATTCAGTGCAATCCCCATGAAGATTCCAACTCAATTCTTTAGAGATAGAGAAATTTTCAAATTCATTTGGATGAACAAAAAGCCTAGGATAGCAAAACTATTATCAACGATAAAAGAACTTCTGGGGGAGTCACCATCCTTGACCTCAAACTCTACTACAGAGCAATAGTGGGGAAAAAAGCATGGTATTGGTATAGAGACAGACATGTAGAACAATGGAATAGAATTCAAGATGGAGAAATGAACCCACACACGTGTGATCACTTGATCTTTGACAAATAGGCTAAAACTACCCAGGGGAAAAAAGACAGTATATTCAACAAATGGTCCTGTTAAGTGGCTGTTGACAAATAGAAGCATGCAAGTTGACCCATTTTTACCTCCTTGTACAAGACTCAAGTCCAAGTGGATCAAAGGCCTTAACATAAAACCAGATACACTGAATCTGTTAAAGGAGAAATTGGGAAAGAGCCTTGAACATATCTTTACAGGGGAAAAGTCTGAACAGAATACCAATGGCTCAGGCTCTAAGATCAAGTATTGACAAATAGGATCTCATAAAATTGAAAAGCTACTGAAAGGCAAAGGACACTCTCAGTAGGAAAAAATGACATCCTATAGAATGGAGAAAGATTTTTTACCAACTCTTCATCTAATAGATGCCTAAAATACTATACAAAGAACTCAAGAAGTTAGACTCTACAGAACCAAGTAGCACTATTTTAAAATGTGGTACAGTTTTAAACAAAGAAATATTAACTGAGCAATCTCTAATGGCTGAGAAGCACCTAAAGCAATGTTCAACATCCTTAGTCATCAGGGAAATGCAAATGAAAACAACCTTGATATTCTACCTCACACCAGTTAGAATGGCTAAGATCAAAAACTCTGATGACAGCAGATGCTAAAGAATATGTGTAGATAGAGCAACATTACTCTATGAGATTGCATTTCTTTTTTTTTAATTAGGTATTATCCTCATTTACATTTCCAATGCTATCCCAAAAGTCCCCCATACCCACCCCCCCAACCCCCTACCTACCCACTCCCCCTTTTTGGCCCTGGCGTTCCCCTGTACTGGGGCATATAAAGTTTGCAAGTCCAAAGGGCCTCTCTTTCCAGTGATGGCTGATTAGGCCATCTTTTGATACATATGCAGCTAGAGACAAGAGCTCTGGGGTACTGGTTAGTTCATATTGTTGTTCCACATATAGGGTTGCAGTTCCCTTTACCTCCTTGGGTACTTTCTCTAGCTCCTCCATTGGGGGCCCTGTGATCCATCCAATAGCTGACTGTGAGCATCCACTTCTGTGTTTGCTAGGCCCAGCAATAGTCTCACAAGAGACAGCTATATCTGGGTCCTTACACTCTCCTGGGCTTATGTCCAGAAGATGTCCCAACCAGTAAGAAGGACACATGCTCCACTATGTTCATAGCAGCCTTATTTATAATAGCCAGAAGCTGGAAAGAACATTGCATTTCTTATATACAGGATAAAATTGGGATTAAAAGTTTTGTGGGTGGGTTGGTATCTCTATTACTCCACTGGGGTTCCTGCATGGTTATAGAAAGTGCCTCCTTCTGCTTCCATATTCCCAAATGTAGTGAGTTACAGCTAAGTTCATCTCCTTTTATTATTGGGCACCTCTCCCAGGTCTCTGTCTCTTCTTGACAATGCCCTCCATCTCATCACCCCTGTCAGTTGCAGACTTCCATGCATTTTTCATGTCCATCTAGACATCTTTCCTATCCTTCCTCACCTGTGACCCTGAACCCTCCCTTCCTGTCACTGTCCCTACTTCCTCCCATTTCTCTCCCTCTATATGCCTCTTATGATAATTTTATTCCTTCTTGTAACTGATAGTTATCTTTGTACCTAGGTCCTTCCTTTTTGTTTAGCTTCTTTGGGTCTGTGGAATGTAGTATGGTACCTGTCTTTTATGGCTAGTACCCACTTGTTAGTGGTACATACCATGGATATCCTTTTCGAACTGGATTACTCAGTATGATATTCTCAGTTATACACATTTGCCTGCAAAATTCATGTTTTTGTTTTTCATAGCTGAATAGCATTCTATTATGTAGATGTACCACATTTTCTTTATCCATTTGAGGGGAATCTAGGTTGTTTCCGGTTTCTGGTTTTTATGAGTAAAGCTGCTATGAACATTCCTGACCAAGTGTCTTTGTGGAACAATGGAAATATGCCCAGGAGTGGTTCAGTTGGGTCTTGAAGTAAAACTACTCCAAGTTTTATGAGAAACTACTAAATTTATTTCTAAAGTGATCATACAAGATTTCTTTACAACCACCATCAAAGTGTTCCTCTAGCTAGCATGTACTATCTCTTGAATTTTTGTTAGGCATTCTGGTGGGTCTAAGATGGAACCTCCGAGTTGTTTTGACTTGCATTTACCTTATGACTAAGGACTTTGAATATTTCTGTAAGGGCTATTCACTGATTTGAGATTCCACTATAGAAAATTCTGTTTAGCTTTGTACCCGATGTTTTAATAGTGTTATTTGGGTTGGTGTCTAACTTCTTGAGTTCCTTATAAATCTATGATATTAGCCTTTTGTCAAATGTATGGTTGGATAATATCCTTTTCCAATCTGATATGTATGTGTGTGTGTGTGTGTGTGTGTGTGTGTGTGTATTTATAAGAATATAGATAGGGATACACACACATATATGTGTGTGTATGTATTGTGTGACTATGAGTGTGTGTGTATGTGTGTGTATTGGAGAGGAGTATAGAAAATTGTTAGAGTGTTTGATGTCTGAAAATGTCTACACAATTAATTTAAGAGAGTCAGGTGATATTGAGTGTTTGGCAATCATTTTTGCAGAGGAAAAGTAGGAGTGTGAGAAGAGAGATGAGATGAGTGAGGGATAGGTGGTCACTAGGGAACAGGAACTGAAGGTAGAAGATGTGTCCTAATAATGAAGGGATCAGTGTGATGAGTGTAAGAATGTGTAAAAATTGTGGCGGGTTGGTCTGACAAGAGTGGGGATGTGTACTAATAATGGATGAGTCAGTCTTATGAGGGTGGGGAGGGATGAGTGGACTCTAAGCAGTAGCATAGAGTGGAGAAAAGGAATCTGAAAAAGAAAAACCCATGGAATTATGTTGCCTCCATAAATGACTTTTACATTCCTTCATGACTTATTTGAACTTGTCCATAGCCTCTGAACCATTTCTTGTTTCCACTTTGTGAGTTCCTTGTTGACTCCATTCAGTGATGCAGTAAGATCTGGAAGTATATGTCAAATAAACCCTTTCCTCCTTAACTTTTGTTATTTTATCATAGGTATAGCAACTTTAAGAAACTATCTATTATCTATTAATCTATCAATTATATGTTTTACATCTATTACTCTATTATTCTGTCTTAGATGAGCTGACCTAAAATCTTCTAATGCACAATTAATTAAAATGTAATTGAAAATCTCTAATTAAGGATCCCTCTGTTCTCTGAGGATGGTGCTATCCCAGGAGAACCTCCATTCTCCCACAGCCTCCCCTACACTGTCATCAACCCATGAACCATACAGGTAAGCATCCCCTCACTCGCCCTGCTCGCTGAGCTCTCTGGGCTTAGATAAGTTGTCCTTAGCAGTGTGCTAGCCTAGGGAGACCTCATTCTCATGTCACCTCTTCTCCTGCCTTCATCAGACCCGAGGCTCCTGAATCATACAAGCCTGCAGGTCCAGAACAATACAGCCCAAGGATACCCCTCAGAGGGCTGCCATACCAGGACCATCAAGGATCACCCCTCTCCCAGTACCTACTATAACAAGTACATCAAGGGAATAAAACCTTCCAGATTTATAAAAGGCCCTCAAAAAAATAATCACAATCAACAGAAGAAGCCAGGGCAATATGACGCCTTCAAAATATAGCTACCACATACAGCAAGCCCTGGTTCTCCTAACACAATGGAAACACACACACACAAATGACTATAAGTCCAATCTTATAAACATGATAGAGATCATTAAAGAGGAAATGAATAAATACCTTAAGGGGATATAGGACAATACAATTAAAGAGGTGAAGGAAATAAAACTGCAAGACCCAAAAGTGGGAATAGAAGCAATAAAGTAAACACAAACTTAGGAAATCATGGAAATGGAAAGCCTAAGGAAGAGAATAGGAACAACAGAGGTAAACATTACCAACAGATTACAAGAGATGAAAGAGCAAATATCAGGTGTAGAAGATACAATTAAAAAATTGATATATAAGACAATGTTAAATCTATAAAATTTCTGACACAAAACATCCAGAAACTTGAGATACCATAAAAAGACCTAACCTAAGAATAATGGGAATAGAAGAAAGTAGAATACCAGATTCAAGGCCCAGGAAATATTCTCAAAAAAATTATAGAAAATATTTGTAACCTAAAAAAAAGAGATGTCTAAAAACATATGAGAAATTTATAAAGTACCAATTATACTGTGCCACAAATGAAAATCTTCCTGCTATGTAGTAATCAAAACACAAAATATAGAGAAAAAATAAAGAATATTAAATGCAACAAGGGGAAAAGGCAGGTAACAAACAAAGTCAAAGCTTCCAGAATTACACCCAACTTCTCCACAAGGAATCTAAAAGATAGAAGGGCCTACACAGATATCTTATAACCTCTAAAAAAAACTCCACAGGTGCCAACCTAAACTACAATAACCAACAGAACTCTCAATAACCATAGAGGTAGAAAACAAGATATTTTAAGTCATATTCAAATTCAAACAGTATCTATCCACAAATTCAGCCATATAGAAAAAATTAATAGAAGGAAACTTTAATGCAAGTTAAATCTAAGTATTGCTATATATTTCTCTGTATAGCCCTGGCTGTCCTGGAACTCACTTTGTAGACCATGCTTGGCCTCGAACTCAGAAATCCTCCTTCCTCTGCCTCCCAAGTGCTGGGATTAAAGGCATGAGCCACCACTGCCTGGAGAAGATTGAATTTTTAATTAAAAATAAAACAAACTCTGCAAGCTGGTCGTTTGCAAAAATAATTCTCAATATTGGATTTAATTTTTAAAAATTTCATACAGTGTATTTTTATCACATTTGTACCCCTTCCCCACTACTTCCATATCCATATACTTTGGACATCCATATTTCCTGAGTCTCCTTAGCTATTCAAGTGTGTTAATTGCTATAGGGCCATCTACTAGAGCATGAGAAACCTCTCAGGGGTTGCATCCCCAAAGAAAACTTTTCATCCACCAGCCATAAATCAAAAAAAAAAAAAAAAAAAAAAAAAAAAAAAAAAAAAAAGAAAAGAAAAGAAAAGAAAAGAAAAGAAAATGAAAGAAAAAAAAACCTGAAGAATTAAGTAAAATGATCATCTGAGAAGTTCCAAATCCATTGTATACACAAATGACAAAGAATAACCTATTCAGGAAGGTAGACCAGGTCAAAGGATGGCAGCCTGCTCCTAGTCAACATGATTTATGATTATAAGAACCATATTATGTTCCC
Source organism: Mus musculus (assembly GCF_000001635.26). Lineage (NCBI taxonomy): Eukaryota > Metazoa > Chordata > Mammalia > Rodentia > Muridae > Mus > Mus musculus. The sequence goes on from NC_000068.7 coordinate 88,089,755, forward strand.
AAGACTGAAATCCATCCCCTGTTGAGCTTTCAGCTTTCCTAGGGTACATAGCTTGAGAAGCACAGCAATGATGTGGCTCAAAGTATAACATAAACTTGAAATAGCTTCTACATTTCAAATTATTGTAAGTGTTCTTATATTTAGTTACAGTTTTATTCAATACATTTGAAATGTTTTTACACTTGATGTTAGCCAAAATGCTGAGAAGTTATTTGAAATGTTTTTAAATGGTAGGATGAACTTTAACTGAGAATATCTACATGATCTTTTTTAGTGTCTTGATATTAATATTGATAAAATTTATGTTTTAAAATCATAGAATTTTTATTGTTTCTAATTTCCTGTTGTTTTCATTAGCAATGTTGCTTTGGTACATTCTAAAACTCAAACTCCTATACTCACATCTATTGGAACTACTCAAACATATGTGAAAGGATAATATAATAGTAACAATCACAAGAAATTACATATTTAAGAATATCTGTATTTATATTTTTTCAATTTTATGTTTAATACATTTATTTATCTTCTAGAGATTCATAGTTTTAAAAGAGCCTATTTAATCTTTTTCAGATTATATTATCAAATATTTCAAGACACTTTAAAGGTTTTGTTTATCCTATGCATAAATATTATTCTACCATTCAGACTGAAAAAAGTATCATACCCCACAGGAAGAACAATATCAACCAGTGAGAGCTCCCAGAGACTAAACCACCAACCAAGGGTTACACATGGAGGCACCCATGGCTCCAGCCCTATATATAACAGAGGATGGCCTTGTCAAGCATCAATGAGAGAAGAGGCCCATGGTCCTGTGAAGGCTCAATGCCCCAATGTAGGGGAATGCTAGGACAGGGAAGCAGAAGTTGGTGGGTGGGTGGGGGCACACCCTCATAGAAGCAGGAGTAGAGGGGGTGAGATAGAGGGCTTCTGGGGGGATTCGGAAAGGGGATAATATTTAAAATGTAAATAAATAAAATATCCAATAAAAATAATATTTCTGTCATAACCTTAAACTTCTTAAATAAGAGCCATCACTAAGAGCTGTGTTCTCTATCCTCAGCAAATTCATCCGAACTCAAATTTAATTAATTCATAAAATGAAGGCCACTTACTATATTCTTGATAATATGTAGTTAGTGAATTAGTCATAATAACTACAAATCACTACCAACCTAAAATGTATCTAGAGATTTCTAGAGGATCAGACACTCAATGCTTATTCACTAAGAGTTTTGTTTGTTTGAGCACAGTATTATATACCTATGGCCAATTCATCAAATCATATGAAATTTTCTTTAATTTCATTTATAAATCATACAGATATAATTATAATTTATTAATTATAGGGAACGGACACAATAAGAATTAAAGAGATTTACTGTTATTTCTTTCTTAAATATGTCATAAATTTTGAGCTAACTTTGTTTTATACATTAGTTTTTGCACCAATCTTGTACCAATAAATACACTAAGCAAACAAGTGACTTGTAAATAATATCACAATTGTAATTCTGAATAAAAAAAATGGTCAAAGAGTTACTTATAGTTAATTAAACCAAGAACTAAGTTGCATCACTGGTAATTTGTGATTAAAAAAACCTAAGAGTTTATATTTTATAGTGTTTTAATAACCACAGTTATCATTTATTTTTGAGATTATAATATAGTAACCACATCTTCCCTTAATAGTTAGTTGTAACTCAGATTTCATTGTTTTGTTTTGTTTTTTCTTCAGTGATGATGGTCTTCAGTTCCCTATTTCTTATCACTACCGGGTAATTCCTGTCCATTATTTCATGATTTCATATTATGCCCATTGTAAAATCAGTAAACAAAGGCAAAAAGGATATTTCAATATTTCTGCCCTTATTTCCACTATCTACAGGAACCATTTTGCTAGTCTATGAGATTATATTCCAATTCCACTTCACATGTATTTTCAATTGTATTTATTATTAAACTCTTAAATGACAAGGGGAACAAGATTTACATATGACATTTCACTCACACCTCTAGATTATGTAATATAACAATGAGCACACAATTTCAAGTATTCAAGTGGCCATAGGAACAATGGAAATGAAATTTAGCACATGAAATATGTTATCAATAACTTGACCAAGTATGGCACCTGATACTCCAATACTTTTTGTTTACAAAACATGTCTAGATTCCCCTATAGAGTTGGAGCTTAGGCTTTGAATTTCTCTTGAGTTAGGTTAACAGATGAAGTATAATATGAGTTATCTAAAAGTTATGAGTTGAAGATAGTTAGATTGCTCTATTGTGACTCTCCTTTAATCAGAGGAGGAGCCAAATGAGTTTATGAGCATAGGCTTGAAGGTTGAAATTTACTAGTTTAGGAGCCTAGACTTGAAACCTCAGTTACTCAGTAAAATAACAAATTCAAACAGATAACCTGTAGTATATAACTAGTTATTTATAGTGAATAACTAACAATTGTAAAAGATGTTTCCATATATATGTATATATATATGGAACACCTATATCAAATGCATTTATTACATCAATGAAAATATGCTTGTTGTTATATCTCCAATATGAGTAATGGGAGAACCTGAGAAAAATGATTACACCAACATGATTTCCACAAAAGAAATGAAACTAAAATAATCTCAGCCAGGTTTTACATAAGTAACAGTAAAAAATAACCACAGCTGATACTATCACAAGGGACAAAGTGGAATTTACAATATACTTTAAATCCTGTGGTAGTTTACTAACAGAAAAATGTTTAATTTATAAGACTAGAATAAATTCAACTATAATATACTATATATTATGAAAGTGAAATTTAAATATATCATATTTTGCTTGGTCATTTTTTATCAGTGTAATCTATTTGGAATTGAATAAACTGAATTGTTTTTTAGATAGTTCATGTTTCTGCCTGAACATCTAAGTATTGCTATATATTAGGAAAGCCAATTAGTATTTATAAAACATACTTTTGAGAACAGTTACAGTTCCACAGCAGTACATTGAATTCTGAAGACATATTTTCTCTATTTCTTACAGTTAATTACTAAAGCATAATTAAATTTAATTTTTGTAGACACACAGAAATTGTCTGATTTTCCAATGAATATCACTCCATTATTGATAGAAATAGCTAAAAATTTTCAATGAAATATATGAAGTATATTTATGAAAGTCATTAAAAACTTGTTTGTTATATTGAATGAAAAATACATTTCAGGTAGATTAACTTTCTGACAGTCTCCTTGACATCTTTATTTCTAAGGCTGTAGATGAGGGGATTCAGCATAGGGATGACCATGCTGTGGAACACAGTGGCTACTTTCACAAGAAACAGTGAACTTTTGGATTTGAGCACACAGTATAGTAGAAGAACGATCCCATGACAGACACCAATAGCTTTCAGGTGGGAGGCACAGGTGGAAAATGCTTTTCGGAAGGCCCCCTTTGTGGGAATTTTGATGACAGTGACAACTATAAAAACATAGGAAGTGATGATGATCAAGAGGCAACAAGCCTCATTAAACATGGAAATGACCAGGCATGCCATTTGACTGAAGGAGGTGTCTGAGCAGGACACAGAAAGCAGAGCTGAATACTCACAGCAAAAGTGATCGATGACATTAGGTCCACAGTAAGAGAGCTGCAAAAGAATATATGTGAGAGTTGAGGAAAATATCCCAGCCCATATGTAAGTAATTACAACCAGGAGGGAGCAGAGTTCATGAGACATAGCAACAGTGTAGAGCAGAGGGTTACAGACAGCCACAAACCTGTCATAGGCCATCACTGCTAACATGAACATCTCTATAATCACAAATGTACACCCAAGAAAATATTGAGCCATGCATCCTTCAAAGGAGATTGATTTGTCTTCTACAATCAAGAGGTCTAACAGCTTTGGTGCAATTACAGATGTATAGCAAAAATCAACAAAGGATAAGTGGCTGAGAAAAAAGTACATAGGAGTGTGGAGTTTGGGATTCATCCTGATGATAAAAATCATACCAAGATTTTCCAACACAGTAACCATGTACATGATCAAGAATACCAGGAACAGGGGCAATTGGAGGTTTGGAAATTCTGAAAAGGCCAACAAAATAAAAGAAGCCACCATGCTTCGATTTCCCTCATTCCACACTTGGCTTCTGTTAGAAGATACCACAGAATTCATCCTGAGCAGCAGTCTGCAACACAGGAATGCGATGATGGCATGCAGGCAGGCCTCCAAGAGACGTCACGGGGAAGTCATGTATCAGATGGGTATTGATTTCTCTTTGACAAACTTATGCTTTATCTCAATCAAGATCCACTTTTTATTTGAACATGGCTTGTGTTTTTTCACTGAGTCACTCATGCCTCTCATCTGGAAATAAAAAATATGATCATTATAAATAAAATGAGTTACCTATAAGTTGCAAGATTTCCTGGAAGGTGCAATCATGGCACATATATCCTAGAGGTAAAAAATGGCCATGAAATTGGACAGAAGATTCATGCAATAATAGGGAATTCACATTTAGTATTATAAATTTATCTTCCTATCTGTGGATGGTGGGACCATGGATCCTAGAAGAGAATCTAATAATACCAATTCACTGAGCCAGTAAATTTCAAATTCCATTCTAAATACTTATCCCTATTCCCGTATAAAAGAATAGTTCTCACCCTCAGAAAAGACACTTCTTTTTGCAGCAGATGGAGATCATTACAGAAAATACAAACTGGTGAAAATGCAGAAGTAAATCACTGTGGGATGTCTAGTCTTTAATAAACCCTCAATGGAGCTCCCATACCTGAGTTTAAGACAGTGGTTCTCAATCTCCCTAATGCTGTTACCTTTTAATACACTCCCTCATTCTGTGGTGACCCTAACCATAAAAGCATTTCATTGTTACTTCATAACTGTAATTTTGCTGTGGTTATGAATCACAATGTAAATATCTGATATGCAAAATATTGATATATGACCCGCAAAGGGGTCACAACCCACAGGTTGAGAACCACTGGTAAAGAAACATAACAGAAGGAGATGGGGGAAATTTTTTAAGAGCCAGAGGAGCCCAACTATATGTCTGCTATTAGGAAGAATCTTTTATGTGTGAAGAAGGAGCTGCAACCATGCTATCTCAACTAGGTCTAAAATATGACAACATAATTTGACATGCCAACTTGGATGGGATAATTCTCAGAAGACATTACTCCTAGAAGAAGAGTCACTAACAATTAATGGTTGCTGATAGAGAAAGCATCAGTCTCCCTCAGGGACCTACCCCCTGATAGGTTAGCCAGTCCCAAGAGGCTAGTCCTAAATAAGTTTGAGCAATGACAAATAATCTCAGCAGGTTACATTCATAAACTTATATACATTTATATCTAATAATTATAACTAATGAATAAGAGACCACAGATTGTCAAGAGTGGGAAGTGCAGAGGAGGAATTGGAGCAAGGGAAGGGACAGAGAGAATGATAGAACTACATAATTTATATATGAAATTATAAATAAATACAATTTAAAAATTACATGTACATTACATCTATGTAATTATTTTTAAACTTACATTTCATAATTTAAAATTACAGTTTTATCTTAAATGCAATGAAATAGGAAAGAAATAAAATACGTTGAGGGATATTTTTCTTTTTTTTTTTTTTTTTTAGTCTTTATCGGTAGTATTTTATTCTGTTAAGTATACATATACTTAGAAATTCTTTGGAAAGTTTTCTGCAGGTATTTGTGTTTCATTATAATAAATCCAATTTTAATATCTCCAGTTTTCTAAATTGAACTTGGTTATATTGCTACTTATATAAAATTTAGTAAGGTTTTCATTAGCAGTGTGAAAAAAAATTTCTGCTTTCAAACAGTATAAAATTGTTTAAAGTCAACATCACAAAAGTCCCTTCCAATAGTTACAAAGAAAAATTGCTCTTAAAATATGCACTCTCTCAGGAGATAAAGACTTCAGCCACCCAAGCTAGTCCCATGGAATATTCATAAAATAGTCAATGACAGCAGGAATACATACTGATCACTTACCTATAAGGTATTAATTCACAGCTATTACCTGATACTCTTAAATAACTTACACACATGGGTTACTTTTTGGAAATTGCATTTTTTTTTTTTTTTGGTTTTTCGAGACAGGGGTTCTCTGTATAGCCCTGTCTGTCCAGGAGCTCACTTTGTAGACCAGGCTGGCCTCCAACTCAAAAATCTGCCTGCCTCTGCCTCCCGAGTGCTGGGATTAAAGGCGTGTGCCACCACTCCCGGCAAGGGATATCTTTCTTATAAAATTATAAAACAGTTATTGTAAGAGATGTGGTTCAGCAGAGTCTGCCTAGAGGGTAACAGTATTTCAATAATGATATTTTTGCTTGTTCATAATTTTGAAGATGATAAGAGTATTATGTATCTACAATGTGTCATTGAGAAAAAATTCACAATATTCTATATGGATGTTTTCCTGTTAGATTTTCAAGGAATATATTATATTCTATGAATAGCTTTTCTACTACTTTCATACTTTATATTCAAATTCTTTTTCAAATAACCTAAACATTCTCAATGATGCTCTTACCAGAAAGTCATTTATAAGGCTATAAATTTTATCTAAACATGGGTTAAGAAAATACAGTTTGGAATTACCTTGAAAGTTTCATTATCTTGTTTGAAATGGTATGCTTGCTTATTTTATATTTATCTATCCGCTTGTCCACATACACATATATCTTAATAAGCAATATTATTATATTTCCAGACAATTTGAACCTAAATAAAAGCCCTATAAAATTATATGATCCTGCAATGCTAGCCCTGAGAAATTGAGGCAGGAAGATCACCATGAGTTTGAGGCAAGCTTGAGCTATAATAAAAGTTTCAGGTTAGCCTTAGCCTGGGATATGGCATGAGACTATATGCCATGAAAATTATATACAGCAAAGAATATTGACCTTATTCAGAGTAAAATAATAATATAAAATACTTTATACAAAATGCACTGAATATTTGAAGTGAGTCTGGAGCCTCAAGTATTGCAATATCTATATATATATCTTACATATATATATATGTAAGATATATATATATGGATAATAATATACAAACTCAGTTGAACCTAGCACCATGAGACAAAGGGTATGGGTAGATTCCAAGACAACTTTACCAGTCCTGCAGTTGAAGGGACATTAAGAATTACTGTTGCTAGATCTTCTAGCTCTGTGAACACTTACCATAGCAAAGCAAGGCCTTCTTTGTCAATAAACAAACTACAATAAGGAGAAAGACAGTACTGCTGCTACAGACCAGACAGAAACTGACCAGCCATCTTCTTGGACCTGCCTGGGGCTTTGAAGCAGAATTTGTTCAGACACATCATCTGAGTGAAGACTTTTAAGACAGACACTGAGACCCACAGATGAAAACCTTGAGAACGTTCAGTGACATATGAACTCTCTTGACAGAGTATAATGGCTACTGAACTTGGGGAAACTTACATGATAATAAGCAAAATGTTATGTCTATGTAGATAAATCAAATGTTATTTAATGCCAATGTGAATTCTCATAAACTATGTAAAATGTTCTATTTCAATTCACTGATCAATTAATTGGTTCAATAATCCTTTGTCTTCCGAGACTCCACCTCTTGTTACCCTTTTGGCTTAGGTTGTGTTATATTTTAATGCTAACACCCCACCTCCACCCAAATTTTAATGGAAATAACATAAGACAATCACTCCAATGACACCTTCCAAGAAAGAAAGAAAGAAAGAAAGAAAGAAAGAAAGAAAGAAAGAAAGAAAGGAAGGAAGGAAGGAAGGAAGGAAGGAAGGAAGGAAGGAAGGAAGGAAGAAAGGAAGAATAAGGAAAAGTTGTGATACAAGTGGAACCATGTCGCAGACAAAAACTGAAAAAGTTGAGCAGATTCAAAAACCCTGGCAAACTCATATCTGAGACTGGTAGTTGTTTTATCTGCCCCTGACCCAGTTCCTATCTTGGAGCATGTGGCCATGACACCTCAGATGAACATCATGACCACATGTTACAGCTCAGAATTCTTCATGTCAATGAGGTACTAGATGGGCTAGCTCTGATGATTTAACAAATAAGCTTCCCTTCCCAGACATTCCTTCCTGCAAAAGATATTAAATCTCTGATCCTCCCTGAGTAAGTGGTATGTGAAGGAAAATGAGATTTTGTAACTTGTGATTCATGTAAAAGAGTTGTCTATGAGCCCACGGCCTAGGGCCGAGAACAAAGCAGAACAGACAGGGCTGTTGTTAAGACATTCCTAAGAACAGCTTGACTGTAAAGATGAAAAAAATAAAATCTCCCCTCTGTCTACTGCCCCTTGACACTGGGTAAAGTCATACATCAGCTGGTTGCTATGTGAACAAAGATAAGCCCCAAGCCCACAGGAACAGAATCCTGATGCCCTTTTGCTAACATGTAATCTTTCTGTTAATGTTTGAATAAGCCAATAGTGTGTTGCTATGCTGAATTCCACACCCCTAAGCCCCTTAACCCATAAAAACCCCTAGCTTCCGAGCCTTGTGTCCAACATCCTTTATCTTCTGTGTGAGATTCATGTCAGTCCAGAGCTCCGTCATTAAACTGCCTCATGTGATTAAAGCAATGGATTCTCGTGTTTCTTTGGGTGCTCTCTCATTCCCGAAACTAGAGTGGGGATCCCCGAAATGGGTTCTTACAGTATGCACCCATTTTCCATGATGAACAATGAATGAAATTGTTTGGGCAAGCAAGGACCATCTCTCTCATTGCCATGGCGTAAGCCTTTGTCATACAGAGCTGCCACCTAAGTTTTCTCTAAAAGGCCCCTCTTCCTTCTAGACACAAACTCTCACCCCCAAACTAAGCAATAGTTCCTTCACTCCTGACTCCAAGCAGTTCCCAATAGCAACTGGACACACAGGAGTTTGAGAACCTCTGACTCCTTGGCTTCAGTATGTGTTGTTTCTTACCCGAGCTGAGACTCTCATTGTAGGCTATTTTGTGCCAACCCTGCAATCCTGATGGTGAAGAGGATAGAATGGAGCTTAGTTTCCCGTGTTTCATCTTTTTGAGGGGCGTGTACACACACACACACACACACACACACACACACACACACACACACACACACACACCAGCAGTGGAACTGAATGAGGAATCACAGGTTATCAGACTCAGGATGGTATTCTCAAGAGCTCTCCATATGCCTGCAAATGCAAATGTCTTTGTTTGCTGAATAGTATTCTATTGTATAACTGTGTCACATATTTTTTAATCCACCCATAAGTTGAAGAACATCTAGGTTACTTCCAGTTGCTCGGTATTACAATAAAACTACTATGAATATAGCTGGAGAAGTGTCTTTTTGAGATGGGGGAATTTCTTTTGAGTACGTGGCCAGGAGTGGTATATCTGGTTCTTGAGGTAGAAGTATTCCAAGTTTTCTGCAAAACCATTAAGTTTATTTCCAAAGTGTTTATACATGCATAAGAACTGAATGGAAAGAGGGAACTGTATGGAAGAGGTTTTGAGGAGGGATATGCAAATAGTGGTCATTAGAGGAGGGCAAGAGAGTGGTGGGAAAGAGAATGGAACTCATTGTGGGCCATCTATGTTGGAGATCTGGGAAAAGGAAGTGAGCCTAGCTGAGATTCCTAATACAGGGGGATATAGATACTGAAGTGGCCACTTCCTACAGTCAGCTAGGCTTTCAGTGTAAGGAGAGGTACATCAACAAACCCACAAAAAGTTCAACCGAAAATTTTTCCTGCCTACAAGATATACAGGGATAAATAGGAGTAGAGGCTGAAGGCATAGCCAACCAATGACTGTCCCAACATGAGACCCATCTAATTGGAGAGAGCCAACCCCTGACAGTAGTAATGATACTCTGCTATGCTTGCAGACAGGAACCTAGAATGTCTCCTGGGAAGCTTCATCCAGCAGCAGATGAAAACAGATGTAGACACCCATAGCCAAACATCAGGCAGAGAGCATGAGGAGTCTTGTGGAAGTGTGTAGAATATAATTGAATAAGCTGGAAGGTCAAGGACACCACAAGAAATCCTACAGAGTCAACTAACATGGGCACAATGGGGTTCACAGAGACTGAACCACCAACCAAATAGCATGCAGGAGCCCTTCCGTATGTATAAAAGGTATGCCACTTGTTCTCCATGTGAGTCCTTTATAATTGAAAAGGTGGTTGCCTCTGACTCTATTGGAAACCGTTGGATCCCTTCCTCTATCTGAACTGATTGGTTGTGCTTCAGTGGTAGAGAAAATACTTATTTATGCTGGGACTAGATGTCTCAGGGTGAGGTAGCACCCAAGGTGAGGTGGGGTTGCTTTCCTTGCCTTGTTGGGAGGTATTTGTTAGGGTGGGACTGAGAGGTATAGAGGCATGGGGTACTGTGAATGGGATGCAACATGATGAAAAAATAAATGATGAAAAGAAAAATAGTCAACACAGGGGTAACTTGGTCATTTTTATGTATTTCCCAAGTAAAAACAGTCACCAGTCTTTATCTTTTAATTCTATAATTATTGCATAAGAAAATATCATATGTACTTTCAATATTATTGAGAAAAGATAAACAAAATTCCTTTTTGATGTTTTCATTGATCATATACATGCTATATCCAAACACTATTGTAAACAAATAGAATACATTCTTGATATTGACATTGTTTAATACATTTTATTTATCTTAGTATATCATGTTGACACTCAAAAGTGAGTGCTGCACTTAGAAGCTAATATTTTCAGTGCATGCCTGTTGTTTAAATCAAGGCAGTATTTTATACTGTAAACAAGATTTTATATGAAAAACAACATTAAAATGTAATTATAACCATAATTTACCAATGGTACTGAATAAAAAATACTTCTCAGGACTTCAGTTTATATAATATATGTACAATTATAATCTTTGTTTTCATTATTTATTGATCAAAAGTAAAAATAAAGTATAATATGACTAGAAAGTGTTGAGTATGTAATTTACCTTTTAAATCTTTCTTCTACACTATTCACAAGAGATATTTTTAAAATATTTTATATAGAAACTTCACATGTAACTTAGCTGAATTCATTCCATTTGTAAAAAGAAATATCTTACTAACAAAGTGAAAAGCAGTATACATTCAAGGCAAATGTATATAACTCAATAAGTCTAATCATAATTTCAGTTATGATTGAAGTACAATCAAGTTGTTTGGTATAAATATATATGTATAGAAATATAGTATGTGCCAAAATCATGTTGAATGAGCTTGAAGTTTCAAGTGCATGAGTCTGCTGACTGTCCCCTTTACATCTTTGTTCCTAAGGCTGTAGATGAGAGGGTTAAGCATGGGGATCATGACAGTGAAAAGCACAGTTGCCACTTTGACCACAAGCCATGAGTTTTTGGAATTGGGTACACAGTAAAGAAGGAGAATGATCCCATGGAAGATGCTGATGGCAGTCAGGTGGGAAGAACATGTAGAGAAAGCTTTTTGGAGTCCACCCTTAGAAGGCATCTTAATGATTGTGACAACTATGAAGACATAGGAGGCCAGGATGATGAGGAGGCTGCAAGTCTCATTGAATATAGAAATGGTTAAACATACCACTTGGCTGAAGGTGGGGTCAGAACAGGACAAAGACAGAATGGCAGAGTACTCACAGCCAAAGTGGTTGATGATGTTAGGTCCACAGTAGGATAGTTGCAAAAGAGAGTATGTAATTGTCAAGGAACAGAGTACACCCCACATATATGTTCCAGCTACAAGGAATGCACACAGCTTGGGAGACATTGAAACTGTGTAGAGTAAGGGGTTACACACAGCAACAAACCTGTCATAGGCCATCACTGCTAACATGAACATTTCCGTAATCACAAATGCACAAATAAAAAAAATTGTGTCATGCATCCTTTGAAAGAGATTGTCCTGTCCTCCACAATCAAGATTTCTAGCAGTTTAGGTGTAAATACACTGGAATAACAAATATCCAAAAATGAAAGATGACTGAGAAAAAAGTACATGGGTGTGTGGAGCTTGGGATTGACCTTTCTGACCACAATTATGCCCAGGTTACCTATTAGAGTAACTGTATATATCATAAAAAATAGGAGAAAAAGAGGTGCATGGAGATGTGGATATTCTGAAAATCCCGAAAGGATGAACATGGTCACAGAACTCTCGTTTCCCAAATCAAGCATCATGATCCTTCATTTAAAACAAAAAAACAAAAAAAAAAAAAACCAATAGAATGAAAGAGAGCAAAATTTAAAGCAGCAGAGTGGGAGATTATGCATTGGAAGATTTTTAGCTTAGGCCTCTTGAATACAAGAGGTTTTCCATTCTCATACATGAAAATTATACTTAAATTAGAATCTTGCTTGCATCAAATTGTGATTGGTGTTGTTTTCATTGATTTTGATATTCAGTCATGTGGGTTCTTCTTTTCAATCTAGAATATAAACAGTAGCACCTGATAAAATTATCATAATTACAAATTATATATATATAGGGAAAAGTATGTATATGTAGTACATATACATGAAACCTTAGAATTTTACCTATTAATAAACAATTTTATGACAATAAATCACATATAGAAGACAAAAAGCATTAAACATAATTTCTTTTATTCATACAATCATGTCAGAGGACTGCCTTGGACACAATACCTTTTCCATAGATATCGAAACGTAATGGTAAATTTTCTAAAATTGGTCCATAAAGACAGGTATCATATATGCCCATACTATGTTGTTTTTAGTATTCTACAAATATTACACTGTTACCTACATTTAAAATCATATATAGTTTATAATTTTAAGTGATCTGTCCTTTTGAATTCATATTTCCACCTTCTGACAGGTTAAAAAGCTCAAGAGACTCAGCAGCCAAAAATGATTTCATGAAGATGGAAATAAAGACATTTTAAAAGATTCACTTCCAGTAGAATGACAGGGTATCAAGTGGAGGGATGAGGTTGCCGTCCCACAGTAAAATATGCTGACCTAGAATATTTCCTGTCTAATAGAACTGCAGGGACAAAAATGGAACAGTGACAGAGGGAAAGGAGATTCAGTAACCAGCCCAAATTGGATCAATCTTAAGGAGAGGTTCCAAGGCCTGACACTAATACTGATGCTAATGTGTGCTTACAGACAGGAGCCCTTGGAGAGGCCTAATTAGCAGTTGACTGAGACAGATGCAGATATACCCAATTAATGGACTGAAGTCAGGGACCCCTCTCATTGAACTGGGGAAAGGCTAAAATAACTTGTGGAAGAGTGCAACTCTATAGGAAGACCAGAAGTTGTTGGTCAAATACATATACAGGAGAGAACTGCCAGGTCTGGCCTCAGTAAGAGAAGATGCAGGAAAGTCTAGAGACTTGAGGACCCAGGGAGTGGGAAGGCCCAACAGGTGGGAGTGGAGTGGGGGAGGTGGGGACAATCTCTTGGAGATGGGGGAGGAAGAATGGGATGAGTAACTGCAGGAGGACAGACCAGGAGTGGAATAACCACTGGACTGTGAAAAAAAAATTAAGATACTTAAAAAAAAATTTAAAAAAGATCCCCAGTGGTTTTCTTTAGCTTGTATGGCACTCTGTGGTACATATCTCATCAGACAGGAAAGGATAAGCCTCAATAACTAGGAATTAAAATGTGAAAGACTGGGTAATGAAAATATATGTTTTCATATAAAATAAACAGAATTCCTTTCTTTTGGTAGCTAAAGAAAATTAAAATATAGATATGATTTGTTGATAAGAACTTTTGTTTTAATTATTCATAAGGAGTCTAAGTATTAAGTAATTTACACAATTATACCTGAGGTCTGTTTCAGGGATTGTAGGTAGAAATTATATAATATAATTATCATGAAAGGCAGTGAAAACTCAATGCTCTCTTTAACTACATCATGTTATAGCTTACATGAAGTATGGAATTAACCTCAGGCAAGTAGTGTGATTAGTATCACCCTGTGTTACAATAGAGATTGTACACCATTTTTGCATGCGTGACCTTTGTTGACTGTTTCTCCTGTATAGGTCATTCAGACATGTCATACCTTTCTTTGTAAGTCAACGAACTCAATTTAATCTGTCTTTACTTTGTTGTGAAAAATAATTCCTCATATGGTCATATCATAATGTCATAAACACTGAGTGATCTTCTCAACGTAAACCAAGGTGATATTAAAATTTGATGAAGTCTGAAATGATAAATATAAAATATATTTTAAATAATTAGCAATATTTAAATTTTAAATAATTAGCAATTTTTAAATCATTAGCAATATTTCTCATCTTTTAAGTTTTATTTTTACTAAGTCCTGAACTCACCATGAACTTACCTCCTCTTCTTTTTATTTTTTCATCAATCCTTCATCTTGTGATATGATTTTATATAAAAGCTCTCCTCACTTCTTTTGGAGCTTACTTCAGACCTTGTTAGTAATGTAAGCTGTATGTCATTTGTTGTCACCATTAATTTAATAACTAAACATTGAAACATTAGTGTAGAACATCACAGGTACAATGAGTCATTACAGATTATTATCAGAAGATGTATGATGATATGTCTTGCAATGTATTCCTGAAGAAAGAGCCAATTTGGAGACATGGTTCATGTCAATTCTTCATTAGAATAAGATAGAAAGTCTGAACAAGTCAGAATCAAATAATGACATTGGATTAGACATAAATGATCTGTCATCAAGGGAAGCTCAGAAGGAGGTTCTTCAACTGAGTTCTTCCTAACAGTTAAAGAATGAAATCATTTCTCCATTCAAATCATCAGTAACAAGCTTTGTATAGCAGAATATTAAATCTAACACACAGAATTGGCAGGGGCACTTATAATGGTCACAGTAATAGTGAATGAAATAGTAAGCTTAAGGCAATCTCCATGACCTTAAAATATACTGGGAAATTCTATTTATCAAAGCAGGAGGGACATTACAAAGAAACCAAGAGATGGAACAAGTTAAGAAACTTAAAATAAACCCCCAACATTGACAGTAAACAATTTATATCAAATTACTTGGAACATGAATAGAATAAGGTCAGTCTTGTCAAAAAATGGTGCTAGTTGATATGCTCATGTGTTCAATAATAGAATTAGGACTCTGTCTTATCAACTATAAATTTAATCTAATCATACTAAATAACTCAATATAACATAAAATACAATAAAGCTTCACATATGAAATCATCATTGAAGATATATTTCAGGACACTGTAATGGGGAACAAGTTTCCATCCTTCAAAGGCACAAAGATAAAAGAAAGAAACATACTCAAATAAAAGCCTTATAACAAGAAAAAATAAATTTTGGTTGAAATTGCAGAGTGAGTGAAAATGCAATATAGAATGCAAATTATTGTTTATAATACAAAAGTAACTTTAAAAAATCATAAAATGGTCATGGAAAGTCGAGGGAGGAAGGAAAAAAGGGCCAGGATCAGACATGGGAGAAACACAGATGTACAGAGTGTCTGGAAATTGAACAGAGGTGTGTGGCAGTGAGGGATGAGGAATAATGGGTAGCCACTAAAAAGTCACAGATGCCAGGGAAGCAAGAGGTTCCCAGGATCCAAAAGGGGTTTCATTAGCAAAAATACCCCCAAAAGGGAAGAGAGAACCTGTAGAGACCATATCCAGTGATTAGACATGGCCAGATCTCAAAAATATTAACCCAGAATTGCTCCTGCCTAAGGAAAGACTAGGAAAAACAGAGAGACCAAGACTGAAGGAAGACCATCCAGAGACTACCCTATCTAGGGATCCATACCATCTGCACACACCAAACCCAGACATTATTACTAATTCCAAGAAGTGCTTGCTGACAGGAGCCTGATAGAGCTGTTCCCTGAGAGCGTCTGGCAGAGCCTTACTGATATAGATACAGTTGTTCACAGTCAACCATCAGACTGAGCACAGGGACCACAATGGAGGAGTCAGGAAAATGACTGAAGGAGCTGAAGAGGACTGCAATCCCATAGGAAGAATAACAATATCAACCAACCAGACACCCCTCCCCAGAGCTCCCAAGGACTAAACTACCAACCAGAAGATGGGATTGTAGGCCCTTGGACCTATGGAGGCTTGATGCCCCATCTTAGGGCAATGCTATGATAGTGAGGTTGAAGTGGATGGGTGGGTACTGGAGCAGCTACATAGAATCAGGGGAGAGGGAATGGGATAGGGAGTTTTTGGAGGGAAAATAGAGAAGGGGTATAACATTTGAAATGTAAATAAATAAAATAACCCCCCAAAAAATTAAAACAAACAAACTAATAGCAACAGGAAAATTAAAAAAAAAGATTTGAAAATAAACCATATGAATACAAAATTTACTAAAGGACAGAGGAAAGTATTCCAACATCACCAAGAAAGTTTTAATATAATCCATGTTGTAAATATATATATATATATATATATGCATATACATATATATGTATATACATATATATGTATATATATGTATATATACACAGATATATGCACACATACACACATATATCATGCATATATATATATATATATATATATATATATATATATATATATATATATATATAAAGGAGCGATATATATATCACTTATAAGAATGGCTATTATTAAATTACAGAAGAGAAAAATACTGGCAATTGTGTCTTGAAAATGATAACTTGTACTAGTGATCATGTAATGAGGATAGAAATTATACAATTCAACAAACATGACTATCAAATAACCCAATATTCAGACTTCTGAGTTTATCTGAAGGAGATGGAACCAGCCTATTGATTAGAATCTGTACTCCAGCAACCACAGTTTGTAAACAAATTAATTACTTGGCTTTCTCTGTATTCAAAACCACATGGTTTACAACTGATTCATTTACTGTTTGGACATAAGAATAAAGTGATGTAAGTGTCAATGATGAGACTACATTTGGACTTCACATTTTTATTGAAATGCACCTATCTTAGTAAGACAAATAAAATATGATAGTTTACAAGAATGGTAGAACATTTAGTTTAGTTTTTTTTTTTTTTTTAACTCAATTGACTCATTTTAACTCAGATATTGACAATGGTGTGGAAGATACTAGGGGCAGAAACTAAGGAAACAATATGGCAAGATAGCAATTTCCATTGAAAGTGAAGTGACAGTTGCTTTTGTGAAGGTGCACAGTCAGGTGACTATGAATAAAAATAACATGTAGTTTGTTTTCAAATTTCAAATGATGTATTTAAATATATTCATGAAAAGTGGCTGCTTTTCAGGAGTTTGATGATATTTGGATTATTTTAAAGTATATAATATATGAATGTTTTTACCTATAACCTGGTACTGTATCACTATGCATAGTGTTATAAATAAGTTCAAGAATGAATAAAATAAAAAGTAAGAATAATCATAAATGAAGTAAATTTTCTTTCTTAGTTCATCTTTAATCTCCATTAGTGTCTGTATAGCATTATCCATCATAATTGAAGATAATTCTAAAACATGATTACAAACGGTGAATTTGCATTGAATACTGATATTTTAAGTTGAACTGATATTTCTAATCATTGGAGACATTTTTAAATCTATTGATAATGTTGATGATTTTTTTAAATCTTTATTTATAGTCTTATATTTCCACTTTGTTGTAAAGATGGTTCAGTGATTAAGAGTGCATGTGGTTACTCTAGGGGGAAAGAGTTCATTTTCCTGCATACACATGGAACAGCTCATAACCACCATTAACTTTAGCTTAGGGAATCTGATATTCTCCTCAGGTGCCTGTTAGCACCTACACTCATGTCATACAAACATATGCATATACATACATATCATACATACACACACACACACACACACACACACACACACACACACACAGACAGACATACAGAGAGAGAGAGACAGAGAGACAGAAAGAAAGAGATACAGAGAGAGACAGAGACACAGGGTGATAGAGAGACAGAGAGGGGGAACTGGTAAAAAATAAAAAAATGTCTTCAACTCATATATTTTATATGCATGCATGTCTGATGTATGTATGTAATTATGGTTGTATGTATGGTAGTTCACAAACTGAAAAGAATAACTGTATTTTGGTAATATTTAAACAGTAGATACAGTAACTTCTAAAAACATATGTTAAAATGTTTATGTTTAGATGGTGACCTTTTGGACATACAGCTTAAGGAGCTGAGTAGAAACTTTGAGCAAACCAGTAAGGTGATATCAGAGCTCATTACAGTTTGTTTAGCACCAACGTACCTTCAGTCAAATAAGAAGATATTACTCTTTCTCATTCCATATAAGCTTTTCCTTTAAAAAATTTTATTAGATGAAACATAAACAATATTAAAGTAAAAATATATCCCAAATGTAAAGTACTCACCAAAGACAGACGTTCTTATTATAAATTTTAAATTATGCCATTCTATTCATTATAAGTGGTGTGCAGAATATTGCTCAAAATTAAAATTGTTTTATATGCCAAGAAAGGCACGCTTTAATGACAATAGTAATTTTTCACAAACAATTTAATAAAGTACCATTTTTTTCAAAGTAGCAATAGTTTGAGCCACATATTGGTGCTCTTGATTGGGCCTTGAAATTATGCTTTATGTACATTTCATATACTGACATCTAACTGTTCAACACTAGGGAGTCAGACCCTGGAGAATCCTAACAGGTTGTAATCACAAACTGAAAGAAATATAATTAGAGAGAACTCCCTCATCTCTTATTAAGAAAACAGTAACTTCCAAATCATTACTATACTGATATTCATGTCTGAAAAAAAAGCCACTAAAACAACCATATATGTGTTTCTTGTGTTTTCTATTTATTAAGTTTTATTTTGGCTTATTTGTTGTTTTTTGTGTGTTTACATGTTCCTTTTCTAAAATAAGAGAGAAAGAAGATCCTTAGATGGGGGTAGATGGGAAATTGGGGAAGATCTGATAGGCATTGGGGGAAGGAAAATCATGATCAAGGTATGTTCCAGAGAATTGGGATGGTGAGACTCCCAGGAGTTAATGCAGGTGATCTTCGCTGAGATGCCTAACACTAGGGACATGAAACCTGAAGAGGCCACCTCCTGTAGGCAGATAGAACCCCCAGTCGATCTATAAGGACACCAACCAACCCACAAAACTTTTGACCCAAAATTAGTCCTGTCTAAAAGAAATGTAAGGACAAATATGGAGCAGACATTGAGGGAATGGCCCAACTTGAGACCCAGCCCATGGAGAAGCACCAATCCCTGACACTATTAATGATACTCTGTTATGCTCACAGGCAGGAGTCTAGTGTAACTGTCCTTTGAGAGCCTGTACCCAGCAGATGGCTGAAACAGATACAGATACCCATAACCAAACATTGAATGAAGTTGGAGACCATTGTGGAAGAGTTTCGTGAAGGACTGAAAGCCCTGAAGAGCATAGGAACTCCACAGAAAGACCAACAGTGACAAATATCCAGTGGCCTGAGAGATCTCAGAGACTAAGCCAACAACTGAAGAGCATACACTGGCTTGTCAGAGGCTCTTGGCACAGTAGCAGTAGGCTGCCCTGTTTGACCTCAGTGGAAGAGGATGTGCCTAATCCTGAAAAGATTTGATGAGCCAGCATAAGAGGACAGGAAGGGAGGCTCCTTCCTCCGAGAGATGGAAAGAAGGGAGGATGGGGGAAGAGACTTTATGAGGGGAAACTTTGAAGGTATACTACATTTGAGACATAAATAAATAAATGAATAAATAAACTAAAATGAAAAGTACATTCTACAGAATATTTAAAAAGAAGATAAAGAGATTACATTTTTGCGGAGAATGTATTTCTGATGAAGATAAAATAATATTGCTATAGCCATGTTACAACAAATTGAATTTTGCAAAATACAGCTATTGATATCACCATAAGTTTGCTGTTTTGTACATTGCATAATTCTTAGTATGAAAGTACATAGTAGCCAAACAAAACCAAAAAAATATGAGAGCGATTTTAAATCCTACAGTAGTTTCTACTTTTTGAAAAAATAATTTTCAGAATACGCTGCATTTCAAAAAACTATTCTGCAAAATTTCTCAGAATTGGATGCAGGTTTATGTAACTACTATGTCATGCTGATAATATCTTCATCTTCAGGACTATCATTTCATTGTAGCTTTAACAGATGAATAGCATAAGCTGTGCATCTTTTATGTGCACAAACTCAGATTATGTGTATTTAAAAAGACAGTAGAGAAATTGAGAAGAAAATAATATATTATTGGAAATATTTTTAAGAAGGACTATATTTTAGAAAGAAAAAATTTCAAGTTGTTATGCAGAAAGGCAGGACAGATATTAAGAGAATAACTCTAGAGATCCATTATATCTGTCAATGATAATGTGTTTCACTTATTAAGGGATTGGAGTTGAGTGCACAGGATGCACTTTCAGATACAATAAAAAGACAATACAAAACCATTGGACTTGCAAACTTTAGATGCCCCAGTACAGGGGAATGCCAGGGCCAAAAAGGGGGAGTGGGTGGGTAGGGGAGTGGGGAGTGGGTATGGGGACCTTTGGTATAGCATTGGAAATGTAAATGAGCTAAATACCTAATAAAAAATGGAAAAAAAAGTGTACTGAAAAGACTGGGCAAACAACTCTGTCAATAAATGACTTGCCACACATGCCTGACAGATTGAGTTGAAATTCTCAAAACCAAAAGCAAAAACAAAAAACAAAAACAAAAACAAAAACAAAAACAAAAACAAAACAAAACAAAAACAAAACAAAACAAACAAACAAACAAACAAACAAAAAAAGGTGTTTTGTGATATGTTCTCCATCTGTTGCGAAGAAAGAGTTCCTTCATGAGGGGAGATGAAATAATGTTGAGTGGGAGAAATAGAGTTACCCTGGGTAGAGCACACCAACTGGTTACACAAGAACTGAAAACATAGAACCTTATAACATTACACAGATTAGCAGTTGTATCTGTGTATTTAGGAGTAAATATTTATTTCTATATACATATAATCATGCAATAATAATTAATTTGAAAGAGCATGGAGGTGCATATGAGAGGATTTTGAATGAGAAAAAGAAACACTGAAATATATACTTTTACTATAATATCAAAAATGTAAGAAATATTTTTAAAGAACTAGGGGTCCTACCATACATACACTGTTATATCAATGGCCCAATGGTGAGATGAACATAGAACAGGAGAAGTCTCTAGAAGCATATGGGGCAGGAAGCATGGTGTGCAAAGCAGAAAAGAGCACTGTGACTCTGTCACCAACAAAGAAGAAATGAGGATCACACAAAATTGGAATCAGACCTCTGCACATGCCAAGGCATGTGTAGCCTCAATTCATAAACATGAATATATATGCACTTATGCATACATCATATGCAAACATATACCATTCCTCTTTCACATACAAATCCCACAGAAAAAATATAACATGAATTAAAATAGATTAGAATAATACATGGTGAGAATGCGATATCAGGAATATTTTTAGTATTTAAAACTAAATAAGCTTTCCAAGAGAGGAATAAATAATAATTAATTCATATCTCATGAACTTAAAAAATAAATAATTACAACTACAAAACATGGAATTATAAGAAGGTTTTCAAAAACTGTTTTTTTGAAACTAGAATCAGTACATTTAAAATATTCATTAGGCAAAAATTGCAATGATTACAATTTTAAAACACAAAAGCTTTATATAACCACATGACATTTTCAAAGAAAAAGTGCAATTAATAAAAAAGATAGAACAGAAGAAAAAAGCTCAAAATGCATATTTAACAATGAGATATAGTACAATTATGAAATGATAAATTAACATTCACAAAAATCATTACTTGTTTATTCCATAGCGCTAAATACTTAATTTATGCATTATGTACACATGCAACCAAAAATGATTAAGATATAAAAAAGAAAAAACAAGAATACCAATAATTCCAAAATTATGGTGTTTAATATAGGATGATGATAAATAATCTCTGAAAATTACATAAAGTATGAATATTCTAATTGCCCTGAATTTTTCATAAGGCAATGTATACAATTATTTATGCATTTCAATTTCTTCAATAAACACAATGATGTTTTGGTGCTAATTTTAAGTTGTTTTAATACTCTGTATTAAATGATAAATAGTATAATAACATATATAGAGCTTTGTAAAACTAGGTTAGATATTACAACTATGACTGTTTCATATTATAACTATGACTATTGTGATCCCCTACACTGTCCAAGTAACTAATCTCAACTAACCCAACAACTCCAAGAGGTGATCTTGATATAACTGGAGAGAAAAGAGGGTGTGCTATGCTGTACCACTGGTATTGGTTACTTGTCTTGTTTCCAAAACATACTTTACAAAAGCATTTAAGGAAGACTTTGTTTTGAATCATACTTTCTATGTTCAGTCTATCATGGTAGAAGTAGAATGAGTAAATAGAAGTAGAATGGTGCTCAGATCATTTCCTCTCTCTCTCTCTCTCTCTCTCTCTCTCTCTCTCTCTCTCTCTCTCTCTCTCTTACTCTCTCTCTCTCTTTTTAATATACTACAATATCCCAGGGAATCCTAGTGCCCATCCCAATTAACCTAAGTAGGGCAACAATCCCTCATAACATATGGTCAGAGGCTAACTTAATCCAGATAATAGGTCACAAGGCTGCGTTGAGGCTTGTTGGTGATTAAAAACAATATTATTTGCACAATATTGAGCATGACTCCATGATAACTAACTTGTGATTTTAGCAATAAGCACACTCTTTTTTGGGCTGAGCCACAGGACTTTATTCAACCTATAACCTACAAATAAAAAATATTGAAATATTGAATATGTAAGTCATGGAAAATAGTGTTTATAGGATATATGTAAAGAATATTCATTACATAACACTGAATAGAATTTGACAGCAACAGAGTCTGGATACTGGAATAAAGATCTATTTACTTGGATTGTTATTTTTTTAATCGAGAAAATGTTTTTTAGACAATATTTGGCTCATTGTTTTTATATTTTATTTATTTTATTTACTTTTTACACTCCAGATTTTATCCCCCTCCATCCACCCCCAAGTGGTCCACATCCCATACCTCATCCCCAACCCCCTGTCTCTATGAGGATGTCCCTTTTCCCCACCCCACCTGACCCTATACTCCCTGGGACCTCCAGTCTCCTGAAGGTTAGGTGTATCATCTCTGACTAAATCCAGATCCAGGAGTCCTCTGATGTATATGAATTGGGGCCTTGTTGTATGCTGTCTATTCGGTGGTCCAGTGTTTGATAGATCTCTGGCATCCAGATTAATTGAGACTGCTGGTCCTCCTACAGGATTGCCCTCCTCCTCAGTTTCTTTCCATCTTTCCATGATTCAATGACAGGGGCCAGAAGCTTCTTTCCATTGCTTGGGTGCAAATAACTGCATCTTACTCTTTCACCTGTTTGCTGAAAAAAGAAAGTGAAATGGGCTGGCGAGGGAGAGGGAAACCTGATCTGGTATTGGGTGAGAAAAAGGACTGAAGCCCTGAGGGCCAGCAGAGAGAATTTAAACAGGCAAACTCAGGAGGTAGGCAGTTGGGAGGACCCTCCAAAATGCACCAGAGACAGGGGAGGCAAGAGATCAGGACACAAAGGGAGGGACCTTAGATGAAATGCCCTACAGTAGGGAGAGGGAACTTGTAGAGCTCAAGTCCAGCAGACAGGGCATAAAGTGAGGGATGGAGTTGCCATCCCACAGTGAAATCTCTGACCCATATTTGTTTCTGTCTGAAAGAACTTCAGGGATGGAAATGAACAAAAGCCTAAGGAAAAGATGGTCCAGGGACAGACCCAAAGTGGGATCCAGCTGAAGGGGCGACCCCAAGACCTGAGACTATTACTGAAGCTATGGAGCACTCACAGTAAAGGACCCATAATGACTGCCCTCCAAAGTCCCAACAAGCAGCTGAAAGAGTCAGATGTAGATATTTGCACCCAACCAATGGACAGAAGCTGCTTTCCCCAGGGGTTGAATTAGGGGAAAGCTGGAAGAAGCTGAAGAGGAGGGTAACCCTGTTAGAGAACCACCAGTCCCAATTAACCTGGAGCCCCAAGATCTCTCAGACATTGGGCCACTAACCAGGCAGCATGCACCAGATGATATGAGGCCCCCAACATATATACAGCAGAGCACTGCTGGGTCTGGATTTAGTCAGAGAAGACTTGCCTAAACTTCAAGAGACCTGAGGTCCCAGGGAGTTTAGAGAGCTGGTGGGGTAGGGGTTGGGGGTGGGGGCATCCTCATGGAGAAAGAGAGGTGGAGATGAGGTATGGACTGTGAAACAGTTGGAGGGTAGACCAAGAGGGGAATAAAATATGGAGTTTAAAATAAATAAATAAATTAATTAATAAATTAATAAAAGATTTTTAAAAAATATGTGTTCTTTCATCCCAAACATGTTTTAGTATGAAAGGCAGAAGTCTGTTAACGGCAGTTGTCCATAAACACAAATTGTACAGAAAAAAAAAAATGAACTGAACATGGATCTAGGTAGTAATGGTTAAAATATAATACAGAAAGGCAGGGATACTTCTGGTATCACATTTCAATGAGTGTCTAATTCATATTTCAGCAGATTTTAGTTGTCCACAGAAGAGGAGGAAGAATTGTAGGAATCACAGGAGTCATGGACACCAGAAGAAGACAGACCACAGAATCAATTAATCAGGGCTCATAGGGCCCCACAGAGACTAAAGCAGCAACAAGTGAGTCAGCATGGGTTAGCACTAGGTCCTCTGCATATGTTACAGTCATTACCATGGTATTTTTGATCTTTAAGCGACTCCTAAAACTGGTAGTGGAGATGTCTGTGAATCTTTTATCTGCCCATGGAATCCTTGCTTCACCCAGCCCTGATATGAGAGTTTGTGCCTAGTTTTATTGTAACTTGTTATACTATCTTTGCTCTTTACTGAATGGAAATGAAAGAACAGTAAATATGGGAGAAAAGGAAAGAAGTACTTAAAGGAGTGGAGGGAGAGGAAACTATGGGAGACATTACATTAAAAAAAAGATTGTCTCAATAATTAACATAGCTAACCGTACATTTTAAATATACTGAAATATGATTTAACTACTTTTGGGGGGGTTGTGGAATTTTTGCTGCAGTTAGATAATCAAGGGATAAATTTTTACAATCCCTCAGCTCTTTCTGTGACACAGAATCTCATATTTGATCTCTTGAACTAATAGCAGAGTTCATAACTAGTATTTTGTACTTTTCCTTCTATACTTATAACAGTATTATTGTTTTGGCATTTCCTCGTTCTCTAAAATTCTGTGTTCCTATTAGACTTTGTGTTGGTCATGATTTTCACAGTATTCAACTTATTAACCTTATTTCCATAACTTGATTGCTGCTTTCTCACAATTTCCTGAATTATCCTGAATATTTATTTATTGAATTATCCTGTATATTTTTAAATTTATCTTCTGTTAACTTGTACTTTTCACTCATGAAAGACTATTCTGTGTATAAAATTTATTCTGTTGATATTGTTGAGGTGAAATGGCATGTATGTGTAAAAACCTTTGTTTTCACAAAAAGGCAGAGAGAAAAAAAGTGTATTTATAAAGTAGGAACATGCTAATGTAATATGAAAACAGAAACTTTACATCTTGAAAACTGTATTTTGTTATTGTGCTTTCAGTGTTAATCTCTTCCCAAGATATAGTGCCCAACAGAAGCACTTTGACTTTGTGAAATATTTCAGTCATTGACAAAATAAGATATTTATAACACATAGCAGATTTCATTGCCTTAATAAAATATTACTTGTACTTTGTGAATTAAGTACTAAGTGTTTTATGTTAACTGACATCTGCTGAATAGTGCTAATATTGAGAGGAGATGCCTCCTAAATAATTGACTATTAAGATACTTAAGATACTGGAAATCATCTGGAAACTAGAGGCTCTTGCCTTTTCTTTTTAATTCACTTTACATGCTGATCTCTGTCCCACCTCCAGATCCTCCTTCCACAGTTCTTGCCCCAAACACTTCTACCTTTCTCTTCAAAGAAAGTTGAAACCCTCAAATCCAAGTATCACCCATCTGGGCTCTTGAAATCTCTGCAGGGCTTGAAACATTTTCTCCAGCTGAGACCAGGCAAGACATCCAAGTTTGGAGAACAGATTACACAGACAAGCAACAACTTTAGGGATAGGCTTCTCTTAGATTGTTTGGGACCTACATGAAGGCCAAGTTGCAAATCTACATATGATCAAGGGGTGTAGGTCCAGCCAATATATGCTCTTTTGTCTGTGGTTCAGTCTCTAAGAGAACCCAATAGCAATAGTACAAGCTAGTTGACTCTGTGGTCTTCTTGTGGAGTTCCTATCTTCTTTGTGTGCCTTCAATCTTTCTCCAACACATGTTTAACCCCTGCACTTGGAAGCAATCAATCACATACCTAAGAGTTCAAAGCTAACGTGGTCAAAGCAAGCTTGAGGATAACCAAGGCTATATAAAGAGAAACTGTGTTAAACAAAACAGAAAAGACACTGACAATACTCCACCTCTCTCAGAAATTAACTGTTTATGTTCTTAAAGGTCTTTTATTTTAATTTTATTTTAATTTAATTTTATTTTAATGATGATACAGAATACATAAATAATATTTTGTGAAAAATTCTTTTCAAAAATA
Organism: Mus musculus; assembly: GCF_000001635.26. NCBI lineage: Eukaryota > Metazoa > Chordata > Mammalia > Rodentia > Muridae > Mus > Mus musculus. The sequence goes on from NC_000068.7 coordinate 88,116,486, forward strand.
CACTTAAAATCACTTACAACAATGTCAAATATGTAAAAAGGCAAACATGCTTGTAAAGTTTAATGATTATAAATATGATATTAGATATATAATGAAGAGGCTGAAAAGTAAATTAATGTTAAATCTTGATAATGTGATAGCAGTAGCAGCTCGAAAAGAAGATGCATGAAAATAAGATCTACTTTGGTGATGTAAATCCTATCCCTTAAAAAAATTGGAAAGACAAAAAAAAAATAATATTTATCATCATTTGACCATCAATGAAATAATTTCATATACTATGGTGATGTAAATCCTATCCCTTAAAAAAATTGGAAAGAGAAAGTAAAAAATAATATTTATCACCGTTTTCCATCAATGAAATACCTTCATATATGATTAATTTCTTTCTTTTTTTTATTTTTTATTTTTTTTCCATTTTTTATTAGGTATTTAGCTCATTTACATTTCCAATGCTATACCAAAAGTCCCCCATATCCACCCACCCCCACTCCCCTGCCCACCCACTCCCCCTTTTTGGCCCTGGTGTTCCCCTGTACTGGGGCATATAAAGTTTGCAAGTCCAATGGGCCTCTCTTTCCAGTGATGGCCGACTAGGCCATCTTTTGATATATATGCAGCTAGAGTCAAGAGCTCCGGGGTACTGGTTCGTTCATAATGTTGTTCCACCTATAGGGTTGCAGATCCCTTTAGCTCCTTGGCTACTTTCTCTAGCTCCTCCATTGGGAGCCCTATGATCCATCCATTAGCTGACTGTGAGCATCCACTTCTGTGTTTGCTAGGCCCCGACATAGTCTCACAAGAGACAGCTACATCTGGGTCCTTTCAATAAAATCTTGCTAGTGTATGCAATGGTGTCAGCGTTTGGATGCTGATTATGGGGTGGATCCCTGGATATGGCAGTCTCTACATGGTCCATCCTTTCATCTCAGCTCCAAACTTTGTCTCTGTAACTCCTTCCATGGGTGTTTTGTTCCCAAATCTAAGGAGGGGCATAGTGTCCACACTTCAGTCTTCATTCTTCTTGAGTTTCATGTGTTTAGCAAATTATATCTTATATCTTGGGTATCCTAGGTTTGGGGCTAATATCCACTTATCAGTGAGTACATATTGTGTGAGTTTCTTTGTGAATGTGTTACCTCACTCAGGATGATGCCCTCCAGGTCCATCCATTTGGCTAGGAATTTCATAAATTCATTCTTTTTAATAGCTGAGTAGTACTCCATTGTGTAAATGTACCACATTTTCTGTATCCATTCCTCTGTTGAGGGGCATCTAGGTTCTTTCCAGCTTCTGGCTATTATAAATAAGGCTGCTATGAACATAGTGGAGCATGTGTCCTTCTTACCAGTTGGGGCATCTTCTGGATATATGCCCAGGAGAGGTAATGCTGGATCCTCCGGTAGTACTATGTCCAGTTTTCTGAGGAACCGCCAGACTGATTTCCAGAGTGGTTGTACAAGCCTGCACTCCCACCAACAATGGAGGAGTGTTCCTCTTTCTCCACATCCACGCCAGCATCTGCTGTCACCTGAATTTTTGATCTTAGCCATTCTGACTGGTGTGAGGTGGAATCTCAGGGTTGTTTTGATTTGCATTTCCCTGATGATTAAGGATGTTGAACATTTTTTCAGGTGCTTCTCTGCCATTCGGTATTCCTCAGGTGAGAATTCTTTGTTCAGTTCTGAGCCCCATTTTTTAATGGGGTTATTTGATTTTCTGAAGTCCACCTTCTTGAGTTCTTTATATATGTTGGATATTAGTCCCGTATCTGATTTAGGATAGGTAAAGATCCTTTCCCAATCTGTTGGTGGTCTTTTTGTCTTATTGACGGTGTCTTTTGCCTTGCAGAAACTTTGGAGTTTCATTAGGTCCCATTTGTCAATTCTCGATCTTACAGCACAAGCCATTGCTGTTCTGTTCAGGAATTTTTCCCCTGTGCCCATATCTTCAAGGCTTTTCCCCACTTTCTCCTCTATAAGTTTCAGTGTCTCTGGTTTTATGTGAAGTTCCTTGATCCACTTAGATTTGACCTTAGTACAAGGAGATAAGTATGGATAGATTCGCATTCTTCTACACGATAACAACCAGTTGTGCCAGCACCAATTGTTGAAAATGCTGTCTTTCTTCCACTGGATGGTTTTAGCTCCCTTGTCGAAGATCAAGTGACCATAGGTGTGTGGGTTCATTTCTGGGTCTTCAATTCTATTCCATTGTTCTACTTGTCTGTCGCTATACCAGTACCATGCAGTTTTTATCACAATCGCTCTGTAGTAAAGCTTTAGGTCTGGCATGGTGATTCTGCCAGAAGTTCTTTTATCCTTGAGAAGACTTTTTGCTATCCTAGGTTTTTTGTTATTCCAGACAAATTTGCAAATTGCTCCTTCCAATTCGTTGAAGAATTGAGTTGGAATTTTGATGGGGATTGCATTGAATCTGTAGATTGCTTTTGGCAAGATAGCCATTTTTACAATGTTGATCCTGCCAATCCATGAGCATGGGAGATCTTTCCATCTTCTGAGATCTTCCTTAATTTCTTTCTTCAGAGATTTGAAGTTTTTATCATACAGATCTTTCACTTCCTTAGTTAGAGTCACGCCAAGATATTTTATATTATTTGTGACTATTGAGAAGGGTGTTGTTTCCCTAATTTCTTTCTCAGCCTGTTTATTCTTTGTATAGAGAAAGGCCATTGACTTGTTTGAGTTTATTTTATATCCAGCTACTTCACCGAAGCTGTTTATCAGGTTTAGGAGTTCTCTGGTAGAATTTTTAGGGTCACTTATATATACTATCATATCATCTGCAAAAAGTGATATTTTGACTTCCTCTTTTCCAATTTGTATCCCCTTGATCTCCTTTTGTTGTCGAATTGCTCTGGCTAATACTTCAAGTACTATGTTGAAAAGGTAGGGAGAAAGTGGGCAGCCTTGTCTAGTCCCTGATTTTAGTGGGATTGCTTCCAGCTTCTCTCCATTTACTTTGATGTTGGCTACTGGTTTGCTGTAGATTGCTTTTATCATGTTTAGGTATGGGCCTTGAATTCCTGATCTTTCCAAAACTTTTATCATGAATGGGTGTTGGATCTTGTCAAATGCTTTTTCTGCATCTAACGAGATGATCATGTGGTTTTTGTCTTTGAGTTTGTTTATATAATGGATTACATTGATGGATTTTCGTATATTAAACCATCCCTGCATCCCTGGAATAAAACCTACTTGGTCAGGATGGATGATTGCTTTAATGTGTTCTTGGATTCGGTTAGCGAGAATTTTATTGAGGATTTTTGCATCGATATTCATAAGAGAAATTGGTCTGAAGTTCTCTATCTTTGTTGGGTCTTTCTGTGGTTTAGGTATCAGAGTAATAGTGGCTTCATAAAATGACTTGGGTAGAGTACCTTCTACTTATATTTTGTGAAATAGTTTGTGCAGAACTGGAATTAGATCTTCTTTGAAGGTCTGATCGAACTCTGCACTAAACCCATCTGGTCCTGGGCTTTTTTTGGTTGGGAGACTATTAATAACTGCTTCTATTTCTTTAGGTGATATGGGACTGTTTAGATGATCAACTTGATCCTGATTCAACTTTGGTACCTGGTATCTGTCCAGAAATTTGTCCATTTCGTCCAGGTTTTCCAGTTTTGTTGAGTATAGCCTTTTATAGAAGGATCTGATGGTGTTTTGGATTTCTTCAGGATCTGTTGTTATGTCTCCCTTTTCATTTCTGATTTTGTTAATTAGGATTTTGTCCCTGTGCCCTTTAGTGAGTCTAGCTAAGGGTTTATCTATCTTGTTGATTTTCTCAAAGAACCACCTCCTCCTTTGGTTAATTCTTTGAATAGTTCTTCTTGTTTCCACTTGGTTGATTTCACCCCTGAGTTTGATTATTTCCTGCCGTCTACTCCTCTTGGGTGAATTTGCTTCCTTTTTTTTCTAGGGCTTTTAGATGTGTTGTCAAGCTGCTAGTATGTGCTCTCTCCCGTTTCTTCTTGGAGGCACTCAGAGCTATGAGTTTCCCTCTTAGAAATGCTTTCATTGTGTCCCATAGGTTTGGGTACGTTGTGGCTTCATTTTCATTAAACTCTAAAAAGTCTTTAATTTCTTTCTTTATTCCTTCCTTGACCAAGGTATCATTGAGAAGAGTGTTATTCAGTTTCCATGTGAATGTTGGCTTTCCATTATTTAAGTTGTTATTGAAGATCAGTCTTAGGCCATGGTGGTCTGATAGGATACATGGGACAATTTCAATATTTTTGTATCTATTGAGGCCTGTTTTGTGACCAATTATATGGTCAATTTTGGAGAAGGTCCCGTGAGGTGCTGAGAAGATGGTATATCCTTTTGTTTTAGGATAAAATGTTCTGTAGATATCTGTCAGGTCCATTTGTTTCATAACTTCTGTTAGTTTCACTGTGTCCCTGTTTAGTTTCTGTTTCCACGATCTGTCCTTTGAAGAAAGTGGTGTGTTGAAGTCTCCCACTATTATTGTGTGAGGTGCAATGTATGCTTTGAGCTTTACTAAAGTGTCTCTAATGAATGTGGCTGCCCTTGCATTTGGTGCGTAGATATTCAGAATTGAGAGTTCCTCTTGGAGGATTTTACCTTTGATGAGTATGTAGTGTCCCTCCTTGTCTTTTTTGATAACTTTGGGTTGGAAGTCGATTTTATCCGATATTAAAATGGGTACTCCAGCTTGTTTCTTCAGTCCATTTACTTGGAAAATTGTTTTCCAGCCTTTCACTCTGAGGTAGTGTCTGTCTTTTTCCCTGAGATGGGTTTCCTGTAAGCAGCAGAGTGTTGGGTCCTGTTTGTGTAGCCAGTCTGTTAGTCTATGTCTTTTTATTGGGGAATTGAGTCCATTGATATTAAGAGATATTAAGGAAAAGTAATTGTTGCTTCCTTTTATTTTTGTTGTTAGAGTTGGCATTCTGTTCTTGTGGCTGTCTTCTTTTTGGTTTGTTGAATGATTACTTTCTTGGTTGTTCTAGGGCGTGATTTCCGTCCTTTTATTGCTTCTTTTCTGTTATTATCCTTTGAAGGGCTGGATTCGTGGAAAGATATTGTGTGAATTTGTTTTTGTCGTGGAATACTTTGGTTTCTCCATCTATGATAATTGAGAGTTTGGCCGGGTATAGTAGCCTGGGCTGGCATTTGTGTTCTCTTAGTGTCTGTATAATATCTGTCCAGGCTCTTCTGGCTTTCATAGTGTCTGGTGAAAAGTCTGGTGTAATTCTGATAGGCCTTCCTTTATATGTTACTTGACCTTTCTCCCTTACTGCTTTTAATATAATATCTTTATTTAGTGCATTTGTTGTTCTGATTATTATGTGTCAGGAGGAATTTCTTTTCTGGTCCAGTCTATTTGGAGTTCTGTAGGCTTCTTGTATGATCATGGGCATCTCTTTTTTTATGTTTGGGAAGTTTTCTTCTATTATTTTGTTGAAGATATTAGCTGGCCCTTTAAGTTGAAAATCTTCATTCTCATCAATTCCTATTATCCGTAGGTTTGGTCTTCTCATTGTGTCCTGCATTACCTGGATGTTTTGAGTTAGGATCCTTTTGCATTTTGTATTTTCTTTGACTGTTGTGTCGATGTTCTCTATGGAATCTTCTGCACCTGAGATTCTCTCTTCCATTTCTTGTATTCTGTTGCTGATGCTCGCATCTATGGTTCCAGATCTCTTTCCTAGGGTTTCTATCTCCAGTGTTGCCTCGCTTTGGGTTTTCTTTATTGTGTCTACTTCCCCTTTTAGTTCTAGTATGGTTTTGTTCATTTCCATCACCTGTTTGGATGTGTTTTCCTGTTTTTCTTTAATGATTTCTACCTGTTTGGCTGTGTTTTCCTGCTTTTCTTTAAGGGCCTGTAACTCTTTAGCAGTGCTCTCCTGTAATTCTTTAAGTGACTTATGAAAGTCCTTCTTGATGTCCTCTATCATCATCATGAGAAATGTTTTTAAATCTGGGTCTAGCTTTTCGGTTGTGTTGGGGTGCCCAGGACTAGGTGGGGTGGGAGTGCTGTGTTCTGATGATGGTGAGTGGTCTTGATTTCTGTTAGTAGGATTCTTACGTTTGCCTTTCGCCGTCTGGTAATCTCTGAAGCTAGCTGTTTTAGTTGTCACTGTTAAGAGCTTGTTCTTCAGGTGACTTTGTTAGCCTCTATAAGCAGACCTGGAGGGTAGCACTCTCCTTAGTTTCAGTGGGCAGAGTATTCTCTGCAGGCAAGCTCTCTTCTTGCAGGGCAGGTACCCAGATATCTGGTGTTCGAACCAGACTCCTGGCAGAAGTTGTGTTCCACTCACCAGAGGTCTTAGGATCTCGTGTGGAATCCTGTGTGGGCCCTTGCGGGTGTCAGGCGACTCCGCTGGCAAGGTAGCCCGGGGCTCGAGTGGAGTGGAAGGGGTTTGTGCCCCAGATCAAGCCTGGGTAGCCTGCTTCCCTATGTACCGCCGTATCAGGTTGAGCGCGATTGGATTGGGGCAGGCAGGTGCTGTGTTCCACTCACCAGAGGTCTTAGGATCCCGTGGGGAGTCCCGTGTGGGCCCTTGCGGGTGTTGGGCAAGACTCTGCTGGCAAGGTAGCCAGTGGCTCGAGTCGAGCGGAAGGGACTTGTGCCCCAGATCAGGCCTGGGTAGCCTGCTTCCCTATGTACCGCAGTCTCATGTTCCGCGCGATTGGATTGGGGCAGGCACTGTGTACCACTCACCAGAGGTCTTAGGATCCCGTGGGGAGTCCCATGTGGGCCCTTGCGGGTGTTGGGCAAGACTCTGCTGGCAAGTTAGCTTGGGGCTCGAGTCGAGCGGAAGGGCGATTAATTTCTTAGTAATAAAATCAGGGAGAGAATGCACAATCAAATATACAAATTAGTAATAAGATTTTATCATTGAATAATTGATTTATTTGCTATTACCATAAATGGAGCAATTAATTATATCATTTTTGCCTCACCATTTAAACACAGTATATTGTTATCTAGAATTGGTGGGAAATAGAAGCAGTATTTTGGAATTAATGACTTTCTTTATATAAGATGATGTTTTCATAATACAAAACACAAACATACATATGATTGCTTTATGAAATAAGATAAAAAATTAAAGCAAAGTAAAATTTACACAATACAGCACAGAGACAACTTTGTGAGTTAAGAGCACAAGAGTATGGATTCCATCAAGATAACTATCATCTGAATTTAAAGATATCTTAGAAAACCAACTGCATATTAAAAAATGTAATTAATGAATTCTGCTTCAAACTTCTGAATCCTACCATCCACAGTGTCTAGAAGTGAAGTTTCTAAATATTCCCTATTCTGAAATTTATTACACTGTGTCAAATTACACTATATTTATATAAAATAGAGAAAATGTAAATGCATGTGAACTAACAAAAGTACTACAGTCTCCCACCCAACTCTTACCACTCTTTGCCTCTCAATGTATCTCTGTCTTACTGTGTGCCTATATCTGAGTCTTGCCATCACATACACACACAGAGACACACACACCCACAATGCACATGCATGTATATGCAGAACAATATTCATAATTATGTCAAGTGAGAGTGCAGTTTTGAGCTGATAAGTCTCCTGACTGTGTCCTTCACATCTTTATTTCTAAGGCTATAGATAAGGGGGTTCAACATAGGGATCATGATTGTATAAAGAGCAGTGGCCACTTTGACAAAGAGCCGTGAGCTGTTTGAGTTGGGAACACAGTACAGGAGGAGTATGATCCCATGGAAGATTGATATGGCAGTCAGGTGGGAAGTACAGGTGGAGAAGGCTTTTCTCAGTCCTCCTTTGGAAGGCATCTTTATAATAGTGACAACTATGAACACATATGATGCTAGAGTGATCAGGACACTAGAAGATTCACTAACTATAGCAATGACTAAGGATGTCAACTGGCTAAAGGAGGAGTCAGAGCAAGACACAGAGATGACAGCGGAGTACTCACAGCCAAAGTGATTGATGATGCCATATTCACAATAGGAGAGTTGCAAAAGGGTATATAGAAGTATCACAGTACATAGTCCACCAATCATATATGTCCCAGCTACTAGCAGAGCACAGAATTGAAAAGGCATCACAACTGTGTAGAGTAGGGGATTACAAACAGCCACAAACCTGTCATAGGCCATCACTGCTAACATGAACATTTCTGTAATCACGAATGTACAAATAAAGAAAAATTGTACCATGCATGCTTTGAAAGATACAGTCCTATCTTCCATGATCAAGATCTGCAAAAGTTTGGGTGTAAATACACTAGAATAGCATATATCTAAAAATGATAGGTGGCTAAGAAAAAAGTACATGGGTGTGTGAAGTTTGGGATTGACCTTTATAACCACAAGTATGCCCAGGTTCCCCACCAATGTTACTGAGTAGATGGCCAAGAACAGGAGGAAGAGGGGTTTTTGGAGCTGTGGATATTCTGAGAAACCAACCAAGATGAATGTGGTCGCAGAAGTCTGGTTCATCACTTCATAAGCCATCACTTTTCAGATTATAAAAGAAGAGAGAAATAAAACTTAATGGAACTTGAGAGAGTGGAGCAGTAGAATCTCCTGTGAATCATGTGAATCATGGAGTAAGATGACAATTTATTCCATTTGTGAATGTTCTGCCTTGTTATGGGTTCTTATGTGGGCAGTCAGTGATCAGTAATTTAGGACATTGTCCTTTGTTCTTCACTATTGTATTTTTATCATCTGTAATAAGATGGGATACTCATCAGTATCATTCTACTAAAATTATGTTCATATGCTTATATAAATAATAGATCCATTTATTTAATGCTATATTACTTCATGATAAAATAACATTACAGTCATCAGAAACATATTGCAAAGTTATGTAAGCACTGACAAGATTGCAGTGGCCATTAGTCCAAGTTAGAGTATATTTGCCCACTCTAAATACCCAATATATGGTTACAAATGCCAAGTGTATGACACTAAATGGAAGAATATTACAACCATCTTGAAATTTTCATATTTCTTACCTTTAGCAAACCATCATTCATTGTGTTTATATATTAAAAGAGGACATAACCAGCTATTTGTCAGCAATTAAGAACAACAAAAAACACTTTAGCATGAAAAAATGTTAGAATCTATTTTTAATAAAAATAAATATTTAATTTCAAACAATTAAAAATGCTTTAGTCATGTGGCCAAATTAAGAGCATGGCATGAGAAAAATTAATCATGTTCAAGGTTAAACACCGTGAATATTCAATGTATTCCTGAAAGATATTAGATAATAATTACAGTTTCTTTTGTTGGGTATGAAGAGAACTGACACATCTTTTATTCTCAGTCTTAACAACAGATTGTTTCCTTTAATTCAAGTTACTATTATTCCCTAGAATAGACCATCATGTACACAGTCACATTCCTATTTGCATTGGGGATTATTGGACCTCTTTCAGTCTTGTGTTGAACCATTATTTAGTCAATCACATATGATAATGAGAAAATCTTATCTATTAACTTAGATTACTTCTGTCTTGCAATTACAAAATTTGAAAAGTCTCTGAGTAGTAATCTGCTACCACTATAAATAACTTTGATAAAACAATTATATACATATTTAAGAGTTCTTTAATACTCATTGCAGAATGACCACCCAGAATAACATATGTTACACATATGTTAATTAAATGACCTAAGTAATTTTCTGATCTCAATACACGGCACAGCAGATTTAAATTAAAAGGATACCTAGCAATTTACATTTCTTTTATTCTCTCTTTATTAGCAAAATTTCCATTATTTTCTCAATAGTTACATTCCTCATATCTAAATACCATGGTTTAATTTTGTTACTATATAATTCCAAACACTGACTATAATTAATTCTATGTATAAATGTGTATCATAGAATATACAATTTCTTCTTATTATTGATATATATATTTATAACATTTGTTTTTTTATGAGCCTTATGTTTTATTTTGAAGGCCCCTGAATAATTAGAATTCAGGTATACTTTCATGTGTATTTACAAATATTTCAAGTTACAACACTTAGTCTTTTTAACTAAAGAAATAGCTTTACACTTGTTCTTTTGTTTTTGTTCCCTCCTTTATATCCTGATCTTCCCTAGACTTTTTTCCTTTTTACTTTTTTTCTCACACTAGGTAATCTCTGTCTCAGAATACATAAACAATTTCTTCAAATAACGTCAGCTCTGTCTCTTCAATTAGTATAGGATCATTATGAGGTTGAATACCTGTACTCCTGTACTCAGGATTGTGATGCAGAAAACATGTATTTGAGGCAAATATATGCAAATACTGAGAACATGTCAATACAAGAAAAGCATAATTAATTTATTTGGTACATTTACAAAAACTTCCATTGGTTATATATACTGCATTTTAATTACCTATTGAAGGGCATGTAGGCATATGCCATTTCTAAGGAAAGATTAAAATAGCTGAAGTATAATTATAGCATTATAAATTGTGTCCAGCTTCCAACAGAAATAGCACACATTATAAAGCTATTTAAAGAATAGGAATATGCAGAAAAGCTTTAGCTGTCCATGTTCTGAGTGAATATGTCAGTCATCTCATTTTCTAGTATTGAGAATAATACAAAGTATAATAAAACAATAAAAATATAATCAAGACTTCTGAACAATCACTGATGAAATTATCTTATGATGGTAAAGTTCTGTATGATAACTAAGATACTCTTTGAAGGTAATTAGAGAAGTTAACAAGAATTTTTATAGATTACTACAGGGAATAAATCATGTTGATTTTAAGCATTTAAAATGAAATAAAAAGGACCTGTAGAGCTATATCTTTGCTCCTTTTAAAATTAGGATTAAGATTCACTTTTGGATCGATATGTACATTGATGCTACCCCTAATGCCAGTGTTACATCAACAGTTCTTTTAATCCTTTCCTAGTATGTGCTACTGCTTATTGTTTATACTGCATATTGATGTGCCTGAGATAAAATACTCCACATCAATGATCAGCAAATCAAAGAGATAACACATGAAGGAGTATAAGAGAATGTTTGGAGAAAGGAAAGAAAAAAAAAGTAAAATAAATGTGATAATTGAATAACATTTCAAAAAGGCCTATATTCACTTTTAGAGGTATTGTAATTTTATAACATCTGTGAAAAAATTATCATTTGATGGCTTATATTCTCTTTTCTTGAAAAGTTTTGTACACAGCTCTTCTAAGAAAACTGCTTTTTCTGTATCATTTCCAGCATATTTACTACTGCTCCAATTGCATTTGCAATTATTATAATTAGTCATATATAACTTGCCTCATATATTGTGTTCTTTTTAGTAGACATGTTTTTTATGCCTCATACTCTGCATCTGAATTCACTAAAGTCATGAGGATAAACTTTTAGGTAATTATTGTTTACATTTTTGCACAGTATTAACAGTAAGAAAACAATTTTAAACTCAATACAGTGGCAATGAACAATAAACTTCAAGTTTAACACCCAAATATGTATCACTAAATGAAATACGGACATATCACTCATTTTCAGCTCACATCCATTAACCCTTTCGTCTAGTATGTGTGGATCCTGTGTATATTCACAGACTGTAAGCATAGACAACTTTAAAGTAACTCACCAAAATAGAGTCTTTCCTGTTGTTCCACATGTACAGTTTACCTCAAAATTAAAATGCTTTTATAATCCTCCCAATTACAATAGCAATTAATCAGTGAAATATAATTCAATAGAATACACAAATACTAATATTTTAGCAATTGGAAACTAATTGTGGAGAACAAAAAGGAGTCATGCAGAAGACTGAAACCTGAAAATTTATTTCATGGTATTGTTCATTGTTTAATCAGTAACTGCTTGACACTAGAGACATAAACCCAAAGGAATCCAAATTGCGTGTTGTCATGAAATATGTAGAAATAATTATAGGAAACCTCTACTCTGTGACTGAAAATATAATTTCCCCTCAATAATCATTAGTAGGATTTCTAATAAATGTTAGCTTCATATAGATGTTTTAAAGTCAAGAAACAAAATTAAATATGTAATATTTATTCTAATATGTTAAGAAAATCAAATTTTCTATGGTTTTGTGTTACATGAAAACTGGTACATGATGGAGAAGAAAGTATAATTTATATAAAAACATGGAACTTTTGTCTCAAAGACATATTAAGTAGGAATTTGATACTAAATATGTACTCAACTAGAGCTTCATTGGTTCTGAAAGCATTGTCATAATCTTTCTGTATAGCTATTTATACTTATCAGAACAAGAAACGAGGTACAATAGTTCTGTTTTAAGTATTCATGTTGTTAATCTTCCATGGAGACCTGCTGATTAAAAGTCAAGAGAGGCTCCAGTCAGGAAAACAGATTAACACCACAGGCTTCACTTCTCTCTCTATTGTTCCAAATCCAATAGACCAGTCTCAGCACTAACTATTTAGCAGAGTACCTGTAGCAGCCTCTTCTCACCTCATCTCTGGCCAATCACACAGATTTTTCCTCCTTACATTCCTCCCTCTAGCTGAAGTTTTGTCCTACCCCCAAACTCCACCAGTCACTCGATGCTAATCACTCCATTTAGGCCACTCCATTTAGGGTCGTGGAGAATAGACTTGAACTCACTAGCTCAAGAAAGACTTGATGAGCAGAATAGCACAGAAACTAACAACAACAGTTAATAAACAGAACTTCCTAAAACTGAGAATATTGTGCATGGCAAAGGACATTGTCACTTAGACTGAGTGGCAGTCCACAGTATTGAAAATATTTTATCAATTACAAATTAATAAATGGCTAATATAAAAAATATGTGAATAACTCAAGAACCCAAATAACCCAATTACAATTATTTGAATTTTACAAGAAACCAAATAACCCAATTAAAATTGTGGCACATATCAAAATAGGGAATTCTGTTTACTTGATTTTACATTTAATGTTCAGATATCTAATGTCAATAACAAAAATGATAACTCATGCGGCCAAAGATATTGGATAAGAAAAACACTCATTCTTTGCTTGTGAGAGGGCAATCATGAACAGCCACTATGAAAATTAGTAATTCATTACTTAGAGGGATGTTAATCAATTACAATATGATCCAGATATACCACTCTTGGTCATACAAGAGTATATGTACTCTTGAGTACATGCCCAAGAGGGCACATTATACTACCACAAGGCCATTTGTTCAGCTGTGTTTATTTAGACTACATTTATATAGCCAAAATTAGAAATAACATAGCTGTCCCTCACCAGAAGAATGGATAAAGAAAATGTACACTTACAACATTGAGCATTACTCAGCTGTTAAAAAACAAATGACATCATAAAATTTAAAGATAAATGGATGGTTTTAGGAAAAACCCACCCTGAGTGAGGTAACTCAAATCCAGAAATAAAAATAGTAATATATTCAATTATATGTGTTTATTACTTCATGAGTGTATGTTAAACAAGCTACAATTTGCGGACCCAGAGATGTTAGTATAGAGAAAGAAGTACATGAACATATGGATCACCCTTGGTGGAGCTGTAGGGTAGATTTAATGAGAGGACTGTGGGTGGATGTGGGATTGGACTCAAAGTATCTGCTAGAGAGAAAAGGTAAAAGTAGATAGAGGAGGTAATGCAAGAGGAGATGGCTATAACGGAGGAACATTTGGGATTTAATATGGAAATCAAGTATGCTGAAAATTACCTAAAATATATGAAAGAGATGTTAATAAACAACCCTGAGATTCCATCTCACACCAGTCAGAATGGCTAAGATCAAAAATTCAGGTGACAGCACATGCTGCCGAGGATGTGGAGAAGGAGGAACACTCCTCCATTGTTGGTGGGATTGCAAGCTTGTACAACCACTCTGGAAATCAGTCTGGCAGTTCCTCAGAAAATTGGATATAGTACTACCGTAGGATCCCGCAATACCTCTCCTGGGCATATATCCAGATGTCCCAACCGGTAAGAAGGACACATGCTCCACTATGTTCATAGCAGCCTTATTTATAATAGCCAGAAGCTGGAAAGAACCCAGATGCCCCTCAACAGAGGAATGGATACAAAAAATGTGGTACATTTACACAATGGAGTACTACTTATCTATTAAAATGCATGAATTTATGAAATTCCTAGGCAAATGGTTGGACCTGGAGGGCATCATCCTGAGTGAAGTAACACAATCACAAAAGAACTCAAATGATATGTACTCACTGATAAGTAGATATTAGCCCAGAAACGTAGTATACCTGAGATATAAGAGACAATTTGTAAAACACATCAAACTGAAGAAGAACGGAGACCAAAGTGTGGACACTTTGCCCCTTCTTAGAATTGGAAACAATCACCTGTGGAAGGAGTTACAGAGACAAAGTTTGGAGCTGAGACAAAAAGATGGACCATCTAGAGACTGCCATATCCAGAGATCCATCCCATAATTAGCCTCCAAACGATGACACCATTGCGTACACTAGCAAGCATTTGCTGAAAGGACCCTGATATAGCTGTCTCTTGTGAGACTAGGCCGGGGCTTAGGAAACACATAAGTGAATGCTCACAGTCAGCTACTGGATGGATCACAGGGCTAGAGAAAGTATCCAATGGAGGAGCTAGAGAAAGTATCCAAGGAGCTAAAGAGATCTGCAACCCTGTAGGTGCAACAGTACCCCGGAGCTCTTGACTCTATCTGCATATGTATCAAAAGATGGCCTAGTAGGCCATCACTGGAAAGAGAGACCCATTGGACATACAAACTTTATATGCCCCAGTACAGGGGAACACCAGGGACAAAAACTGGGAATGGGTGTGTAGGGGAGTGGGGAGGAGGGTATGGGGGACTTTTAGGATAGCATTGAAAATGTAATTGAGTAAAATATGTAATAAAAAAAAAGAAACTAAATAATGTGAAACAGTGTTCCCACTGGCCATCACTTGTCCACAAATAAAGCTACCAATAACAGCACTGGACTATACCCAATTTGGTTATCCAAAGAGATTCTACAGAAATGTTCAAACAATGTTGCCAGTACATAGGCTGCTCTCTACAAAATGACAGCAAGGCTCCATTGCTGTCAAGACTCACACTAATTATTTAATATTGAGAAGTTGGGGATGTACCTATACTAAACTTTTATATCCTCCTGAGTTTTGCAGGGAGATGGATGGATATAGAAAATATCATCCTCAGTGACGTAACTCAGACCCAAAAGGATATGCATATCATCTATTCTCCAATAAATGGATGTTAAAAAAAAAAAAAAAGAACTTCAAAAGGTCAACAAGCTAAAGTGCCCAGTCCCTCTTGGGAGGTAGAAGAAGCAATCACAAGCGGGAGGGAGGGAAGGAGGGAACTGGGAGGGAAAATGCATGGGGTTGGGGGAGGTAGTGGGGAGAGGGACCTGATATGGTATTGGATGGGGGAAAAGTCCTGAGAGCCATCAGAAAGAATGGAAACGGGCAACCTCAGGACATAGGAGGCTGAGGGATCCTCCAAAAAGCACCAGAGACCAGGGAGGTAAGAGATTCTCAGGACTCAAAGGGAGGGACCTTAGATAAAATGCCAGACAGCCGGAAGAGTGAACTTACAGAGTCCACCTTCAACAAGAAAACAGGGCATCAAATGAGAGAGAGGGGGCCCATCCCACAGTCACAACTCTGACCCATAATTATTCCTATCTGAAAGAATTACAGAGATGGAAATGGAGAAGTGGTTGAGGAAAAGAAGGTCCAGGGACAGGTCCAAAGTGGGATCCAGCTCAAGGGGAAATCCTAAGGCCAGACATTATTACTGAGGCTATGGAATGCTCACAAAAGGGACCTTCATGACTGCACTCTGGATGACCCAACAAGCAGCTGAAAGAGTCAGATACAGATATTTGCACCCAGTCAATTGACAGAAGCAAATGACTGCTCTTGTTGAATTAGGGAAGGATGTAAGAAGCTGAGGAGAAGAGCGATCCAGTAGGAAGACCAGCAGTCTCAATTAATCTGGAACCCCTGGATCTCTCAAACACTGGACCACCAAACAGGCAGCATACGGCAACTGATATGAGGCCCCCACCAGTCATACAAGCAGAGGACTGCAGCGTCTGTGTTCATTAAGAGATCATGCACTTAACCCTCAGGACCGGGGTCCACAGGGAGTTAAGAGCTCATGTAGGGTGGGGGGGTGGGGACATCCACGTGGAGACAGTCATATGTTGTGGAACTGTCAGAAGGTGGACAAGCAGGGTAAGGGAGAATAAAATATTACTTCATTTTAAAAGGTCTACCAGGAAAAGTGTTTACCATGAAATATACAGCCCCATAATATGCAAAATTAAATGACAATAACCACATCTTAAAGTTAGTATAATTAAAAAAAGACAATAACTGTACAAAATTGTTACATTAGAAATGATTGGGAAATTTTTGATATTAAGAAATTTATATCCATTCCTCTGTTGAGGGGCATCTGGGTTCTTTCCACGTTCTGGCTATTATAAATAAGGCTGCTATGAACATAGTGGAGCATGTGTCTTTCTTACCAGTTTGAACATCTTCTGGATATATGCCCGTGAGAGGTATTGCGGGATCCTCAGGTAGTACTATGTCCAATTTTCTGAGGAACCACCAGACTGATTTCCAGAGTAGTTGTACAAGCTTGCAATCCCACCAACAATGGAGGAGTGTTCCTCTTTCTCCACATCCTCTCCAGCATCTGCTGTCACCTGAATTTTTGATCTTATCCATTCTGACTGGTGTGAGATGGAATCTCAGGGTTGTTTTGACAATAGCCAGAAGCTAGAAAGAACCCAGATGCCCCTCAACAGAGGAATGGATACAGAAAATGTGGGACATATACACAATGGAGTACTACTTAGCTATTAAAAAGAATGAATTTATGAAATTCCTAGGCAAATGGATGGACCTGGAGGGCATCATCCTGAGTGAGGTAACCCAATCACAAAAGAACTCACATGATATGTACTCACTGATAAGTGGATATTAGCCCAAAATCTTAGAATACCCAAGATACAAGATACAATTTGCAAAACACATGAAACTCAAGAAGAACAATCTTAGAATTACGAACAAAACACCCATGGAAAGAGTTACAGAGACAAAGTTTGGAGCTGAGACAAAAGGATGGACCATCTAGAGACTGCCATATCCGGGGATCCATCCCATAATCAGCCTCCAAACGCTAACACCATTGTATACACTAGCAAGATTTTGCTGAAAGGACCCTGATATAGCTGTCTCTTGCGAATCTATGCCGGGGCCTAGCAAACACAGAAGTTATGCTCACAGGGCCCCCAATGGAGGAGCGAAAGTAGCCAAGGAGCTAAAGGGATCTTCAACTCTATAGGTGGAACAACAATATGAACTAACCAATACCCCCCTGGAGCTCATGTCTCTACCTGCATATAAATCAGAAGATGGCCTAGTCGGCCATCAGTGGAAAGAGAGGCCCATTGGTCGTGCAAACTTTATATGCCTCAGTGCAAGGGAACGCCAGGGCCAAGAAGTGGGAGTGGGTTGGTAGGGAAGTTGGGGGGAGGGTATGGGGTACTTTTGAGATAGCATTGGAAATGTAAATGAGGAAAATACCTAATAAGAAAAATTTAAAAAAAAGAAATTTATATATTAGTATGAGGCATATAAAACACTTATTAGAAGATATACTGCACCTACTTGCAACAACCTGTTAGCACAAACATAAAAATTTTCAAATTTAAAGCAATGAAATGATTTTTATGTTTCACAGGTATAATTTTCCAGAAAGAACAATTATTTGAGATAAGTATGTGAGATATAATTGGTTAGAACCATGTTTTTCTGGCAGCCATTTTCTAGGGGAATGTTATAAGTCATGAAGCCAACACAGTCCTTTGAGAAAGTATCAGCAAAGTTGAGCCACATACATTGATCATTGATATGATGCCTTTTACTTTCAGTTTGAGTCTCTGTGTGTTACATTCTTGTTAGTGTATTCCCTGAGAAAGTCCTGAATGTACCACACCCTGCTCTCAAGGAAGTAACTATTTGGGAATCTTCTCTGGGTCGTGGAGATTATAATCTGCCCCTAAGCAAATATATGAAACAATATGTGTAGAACAGCTTGGACTCAAAGTAGGATGACAACATTCAGCAGGATAGGAGAAATGACAGCAGGTTAGCGCACTGAACTCCCTTTAAGGTGTATTTAGAATTTCTTAGAATTATAACCTATAAGATAATGACCATACACACTAAGTCCCTAAAAGAACTCAGCAACAAAAACTAGAATGACTAAGATGATATAATAACATGTAGAGTTGGTGGAAGAATGATATACTAAATTTATTAGCCTATTTTGTAGTAGTATTTCATATAAATTAATAAACAAAAATAGTCTAATAAGTTTAGTATAAAAGTTTTAGTAAAAAGTCAAATGTGAATTAGAGTTGCCTATTACTTGTCGCCACTGTTTTGACAGAAATTTTATAATTCCACCATAAATCCCATCTTATTCTGAATTACAAATTCCCCAAAAGTGAAAAATAAATGTCATAGAAAGAGTAGAAGGCTAAATATACAGCACAGAGAGTGAAAAGCTTAACCCTGAAGTGTAAGGACTAGAGGTAGCCTAGGCCTCATGTAATGTCAGACATGTGTGCTTGCCAACATATTATCTCAGCACTGAAGAGGTTGAGCCAGAATCCCCGGAAAAGGACACTGATTCTCATGAAAATAGTGAGCCTTGTGTTCAGTGAGAAACTCTACTTAATATATCATGGGGAATGGCTATTTCTATTCTACACATACATATACATACACTTATAAATATTTGTGCAGCATATCCATAAAATATATATGCATACATATTTATGTAAAAGAAGTAACAACAACAGATTTGTATATATGGTAGAATGTCATTAAGTATAAGCTTGACATTTTCAAAATGAAATGAAGATTGGTAGACCAAAACAATATTTTTGAGACACATAGGGTTCAATTTCTTATGTTATTTTTATTTATTCTTGTGTAGATGTTAGAGGATGTCTTTCTATGTGTTTGTTTTTTAAAAAATAGAATATGATGATCAGCTATCACTTACTTTTTATTGAGTTAAATGCAGTATATTTTTCACAAAGCCTGAATTGAGAAACGTTCATGCTTTTGTATTAACTGTTGACAATGAATAAAATAAGTAAAATTTAATGTTTTATATACTGAATCACTTTTTAGTAACTTTAAAATGAAAAGAAAAACTGGGAATACTAGCTAAAATACAAATAGTTAAAACCTCTACAGAGTTTACACAAAAAAGTGATGTCATGAAAATCCACACAATTTTGACAAGAAAATATCTTTGTCCATTAGGTCATAGATTTCATTTAAGTGAGTAAACATGTATGAATTTAACTTCTATATCATTTAATAATGATCTCTTGTTTTAAAATGAAAGTAGTTGCATTTTCCTGTATGATTTAATATAATCATTAAGAAACCAATATAAGATGTCTTTCTCTTCTTATCAGTGGTATGTGAATATATGTAGATGTTTTATTCCTCCCAGTGACATTTGAGACTTTAATCTAATAAGCCTATGCCTTGACTCCTCTGTGTTATTCTTCATTGTTTAAATTCCTAGTTCAGACCAGGTGGTGGTGGCTCACGCCTTTAATCCCAGCACTTGTGAGGCAGAGGCAGGAAAATTTCTGAGTTCCAGGCCATCCTGTACTACAAAGTGAGTTCCAGGACAGCCAGGCCTACACAAAGAAACCCTGTCTTGGAAAAACCAAAAAGAAAAAAAAAAAAAAAAAACAATAAATTTCTGATTGGGAATTTCTTACTGAAAATACTGCAATAAGTTAGCAATGTTTAAATTTTATTTATTCACCTTTTTAAACTGACTTAATTAGAATCACTGCTACTTCTATCACAGGTCCAAAAGGATAAATACATGCTTTAATCCCCTGGTATGAAAACAAAGCAGTATATTTTTTTTAAATGTCCTTAATATTGTAATGGGCTCTCCAGGTAGTAAATTTATAGACAGAATGCAGTGCATATGTAAATAATCTATACTTTATCATTTTATATGCAAAAGACAATGAGATACAGCCTGTGAAAAACATTTTATTCTTTGTTTAGTCATTCCAGCAGCAAGGATAAAGGAAGAGATAATATACAGTAAAATAGTTACATCATTTACCCTACCAACATAATCTGACAGTATTATAATAAAATAATACTCATAACCATTTACTGATGGACATGAAAGAATGATATAGTTTATAGAACTGGTGATAGGTGAATGAGAAGATAAACTTCAGCTCTGATGTCTTCAGAAGATTATTAGTTGTTAGTTTATGTTTCAGTCATAACTTCACCAAATGGAGCTTCAAATGTGGGAGTTAACAGACATAGTGCTTACAACCAGATCATCTTGTTGAAAGTGGCATTAACATTTTAAGTAACTTATTTACTTCTCAGCCAACTCACCTAAAATTATGGGTCATGTGCAGCTCGAGTTGATTTTTAAATGGTGCAATAGAAAGAATGACAGGTCTTTCCAGATAAATTTGAAAATTGCTCTTTCCATGTCTTTGAAGAATTTTGTAGGGATTTTGATGGGGATTGAATTGAATCTGTAGATTGCCTTTGGTAGGATAGCCATTTTTGCTATGTTAATCCCGCCAATCTATGAGCATGGAAGAGCTCTCCATTTTCTGAGATCTTTGATTACTTTATTGAGAGCCTTGAAGATGTTGTCATACAGATCTTTCACTTATTTGGTTAGAGTTACTCCAAAATATTTTATATTATTTATGGCTATTTTGAAGAGAGTTGTTTCCCTAACTTATTTCTTAGCATTTGTATAAAAGGAAGGTTTACTTGAAATTTATTTGAGTTAATTTTATATCCAGACACTTTGCTGAAATTGTTTATTAGCTGGAGATGTTCTCTGGTAGAGTTTTAGGGGTTGTTTCTGTATACTATCATATCATCTACAAATAGTGATACCTTTATTTCTTCTCAAATATGTTTCTTCTTGATTTCTTTTTGTTGTCTTATTGTTCTAGCTAACACTTCAAGTACTATATTGAATAAATATGGGGAGAGTGGGCAGCCTTTTCTTATCCTCGATTTTAGTGGGAATGCTTCAAGTATCTCTCTATTTAATTTGATATTGGCTTTTGATTTGCTGTATATTGCTTTTATTACATTTAGGTATGAGCCTTGAATTCCTGATCCTTCTAATACTTTAAACGTGAAGGGGTGTTGTATTTTGTCATACTCTTTAGTGTGTACTGTACATTTTTACTTCCCTCAGTCCTTAGGAAGTTATTAAATATTTCTGATTCTTTGGAATTTGTTTATATTAAAAACATTTAATATAAAATATGAGTGTAGTTAAATGTATATATTTGTAAATGATACATACTTATATAATATACATTTATATATGTTAAGGAATTTAATATATTTATTTATATATAAGATAACATCATTTGTATATAACAGCAGATACAATAACTTTTATATTATACAACACATTTGTTGTTAGTTTTTCACATACTGTGGAGTGAACAACTACTGGGTTCTTGGACCTTTATGTTTTAAGACCTTCATTGTTCAAATATCTGGACCATAGCCTATAAGTCATACTTATAAATTCATATATACATATATATGTATATATATATATAACATTCTCTGCTATTATTGAACCCTGAATTAGTCAAGATGGAAAGTCAGTACAGAAGAAACCATATGGATGAGGAATAAATAACACTAAAGATGTCTAAAAAGTGAAAAGAAAGCTTATTTTATATTTACTTATATTCACATATTATATATAATATATCTTATATACCAGACATGAAAAATCTCTGTTTGAGTAGTGGGTCAGGAGAGCCTAGGAGACTCCCAAGGCATTAAGCTATGGATTATGTTACCATGATTTCTGTTAAGAGGTTGCAATAAATCACCTATGTCTGAGTACACTTTACACTTAAGACTCATGACTTGGAAAATTCTAGCTGCCCCTGATCCTATTTGCAATTAAGAGTGCTTGTGGCTACTCTAGGGGGAAAGAGTTCATTTTCCTGCACACACATGGGACAGCTCATAACCACCTGTAACTTCAGCTTAGGGAATCTGATATCCTCCTCAGATGCCTGTTAGCACCTACACTCATATCATACAAACATACACACACATTAATTTCTAATATTTTTAGAAATTAATATATATTAATTTCTGAAAATATTATGACAAAATGTTTATGCTTAGATAGTGGCCTTTTGGGTTATATGGGTTCAGGAGCTGAGTAGAAGCTTTGAGTAAACCAGTAAGATGATATCAGAGATCATCATAGTTTGTTTAGTACCAAAAAACATAGCTTTAGTCCATAAGCAGATGTTACTCTTTCTCATTTCCTATTAACGTATCCTTCTAAAATTATTGTGACATCAAACATGCACAATACTAAAGCAAAAATATATCCCAAATGTAAAGTATTAAGCAAAGACAGATGTTCTTATAGTAAGTTTTAAATTATGTCCTTCTATTCATTGTGAGTGGTGTGAACAATATTGCTCAAAATTAAAATGGTTCTATATATTCAAGAATGGTATTCCTTTAATGACAATAGTAAATTTTCACAAACAATTCAATAAAGTGCCCTTTCTTTCAAAATATTAATAGTTTCAGCTATGAATTGGTGCTCTTGATTGGGCCTTGAAATTATGCATTATGCACTTTCTATCTACTAACATCTAATTGCTCAACATTAGGGATTCAGACCTTGGAGAATCCTAACAGGTTGTAATCATGAACTGAAATTAAATAAATGTAATTAAAGAGAACTCCCTCATCTCTTATTAAGAACACAGTAACTTCCAAATCATTACTATACTGATATTCATGTCTGAAAAAAACTACTAAACAACCATATATATGTTTCTTTTGTTTTTTATTTATTAAGTTTTAATCTGACTTATTTGTTTGCTTTATTATTTCTGGGTTTGTCTGTTTCTTTTCTAAAATGAGAGAGAAAGAAGATGCTTAGACAGGGATGGATAACGATCTAGGGAAGATCTGATAGGCATTGGGGGAAGGAAAACTGTGATTCAGTGAAGTCCGTGAAAATTGGGATGGGGAGACTCCCAGGAGTCAATGCAGATGACCTTAGCTGAGATGCCTAACACTAGGGACATGGAAACTGAAGAGGCTACCTACTGTAGGCAGATAGAACCCCCAGTTTAGGGATAAGGACACCAACCATCCCACAAAACTTTTAAACCAAAATTAGTTCTGTCTAAAAGAAATTCAAGGACAAATATGGAGCAGAGATTGAGGGAACGGCCCAACTTGAGACCCAGCCCATGGAGAATCACCAATCCCTGACACTATTAATGATACTCTGTTATACTTACAGTCAGGAGCCTAGCATAACTGTCCTTTGAGAGCCTCTACCGAGACTCTCAAACAGATACAGATACCCATAACCAAACACTGAATCTGACTGAAACATATACAAATACCTATAACCAAGCATTGAATGGAGATGGAGACCATTGTGGAAAAGTTTGGGGAATGATTGAAGGCCCTGAAGAGCATAGTAACTCTACTGGAAGACCAACAATGACAACCCAGTGGCCTTGGAGCTCTCAGAGACTAAGTCACCAATTGAAGAGCATACATGGGCTGACCAGAGGCTCTGGGCACATATGTAGCAGCAGGATGCCTTGTTTGGCCTCAGTGCAAAAGGATGTGCCTAATCCTGCAAAGACTTGATGATGTAGCATCAGGGGATACCCAGGGAGGTTCCTTCATTCCAGAGATGAAAATGAGAGAGGATGGGGGATGAAACTCTATGAGGAGAAACTTTGAAGGGAGACTGCATTTGAGAAGTAAATAAAAAATAAACTAATTAGAGTGAAAAAGATGTTGTATAAAATATTTTAAATGAAGATAAACAGATTTATATTTTCAGGAGACTCTATTTCTGTTGATCAAGGTAAAATAAAATAAAAATGTTTATTGCTATAACTACATTAGAACAAATTAAATTTTGCAGAAAACAGCTGTTGATTTCACTATAATTTTTTGCTCTTTTTCATATTGCATAATCACTAGTATGAAAGTAGATATTAGATAAGCAAAAGCAAGACATATGAGAGCGGTTTTGATTCCTATGTGAAACAGAAACACTCTCCGGAAGTTTCTATTTTTTGAAAAAATTACTTTTCAGAATATGCTACTTTTCAAAATTATTATTCTACAAAATTTCT
This sequence comes from Mus musculus, assembly GCF_000001635.26. Taxonomy (NCBI): domain Eukaryota; kingdom Metazoa; phylum Chordata; class Mammalia; order Rodentia; family Muridae; genus Mus; species Mus musculus. Next base: position 88,140,764 of record NC_000068.7, read on the forward strand.
CAGAATTGGGTCCAGGTTTATGTAAATAATATGTCATGCTGATAATATCTTCATCTTCAAAACTATCACTTTATTGTAGCTTTAACAGATAAATACCATAAGCTGTGGGTGTTTTATGTACACAAGCTCAGTTTATGTGTACTAAAAAAGACAGTAGAATAATTGAGAAGAAAATAGTATTTTATTGAAAATATTTTTAAGAAGGACTATATTTTAGAAAGTAATATTTTCAAGTTGTTACGCAGAAAGGCAGGACAGATGTTAAAAGAATAACTCTAGAGATCCACTCTATCTGTTAATGATAATGTGTTTCACTTATTAAGGGATCGGACTTGAGTGCACAGGATGCACTTTCATATACAATAAAATGACAATACGAAAGTGCAAATGACTCACTCAATAAATGACGTGCCACACATGCCTGACAGATTGAGTTGAAATTCTCAAAACCCAAATTAAAAAAAAAAACAAAAAAACAAAAAACCAGGTGTTCTGTGATGTGTTCTTCATCTGTTGCTAAGAAAGAGTTTTATGAGTGGAAATGAAGTAATGCTGAGTAGGAGAAATAGAGTTACCCTGGGTAGAGCACACCAACTGGTTACATGAGAACTGAAAACATAGAAACATGTAACATTACACAGTTTGGCGGTTGTATCTGTGTATTTAAGAGTAAATATGTAAAACCATATACATATAAGCATGCAACAACAATTAATTTGAAAGAGCATGGAGATGCATATGAGAGGATTTTGAATGATAAAAAAGACTGAAATATATATTTTTAATATAATCTCAAAAATATAAGAAATATTTTTGAATAGCTAGAGGTGCTACCATGCATACACTGTTATACCAATAGCTCAATAGTGAGATGGAGGGAGAACAGCAGAGTCTTTGGAAGCTCACTGGGAGGGCATCATGGTGTGCATGGCAGCAAGCAGCACTGTGACTCTGTCTCCAACAAGGGAGAAATGAGTACCAAACAAAATTGGAGTAGGGACCTCTGCACATGCTAAGGCATGTGTAGCCTCAATTCATAGACATGAATATGTATGCACATATACATACATTTTGTCCACACATGTACCCATTCCTCACTCACGTACAAATCCCAGAGACAAAATATGACATGAATTAAAATAGATTAGAATAATAAACCATGATAATGCGGTATCCAGATTATTTTTAGTGTTTAATTTTAAGTAAGCTATCCCAGAGAGGATAAAATAATAATTAATTCATATCTCATGAACCTTAAAAAATAAATAATTTGCAACTACAAAAGCATGCAATGATAAGAATGTTTTCAAAAACATTCTATTTTTTGAAACTAGAATCAGTACATTTAAAATATCCATTAAGAAACAAAATTGCAAGGGTTACAATTTTAAAACAAACAATGTCTTATATAACCACAGGGCATTTTCAAAGAACAAGTGCAATCAATAAAAAAGAAAATTCAGAAGGAAAATCTCAAAATGCACATTTAACAATGATATATAATATAATTATGAAATTATAAAGTAACATTCCCAACAATCTTGTTGTTTCTTCCTTATTAATAAAATCTTAATTCATGCAACCAAAAATTATTAAACAAGACATACTATCAATTCTAACATTATGGTGTATAAGGTATGATAATAATGATGATGTTAATAAATAATCTCTGAAAACCACTTAAACTATGAATTTTCTTATGCTCTGTTTTTTATAGTGCAATGTATATAATTATTAATCCATTTCAACTACTTTAGTAAATACACTGAAGTATTGGTGCTAATTTTAAATAGTTTTAGGCTCTGTATTAAATGATAAATAGTATAATACCAAATACAGAGCTTTTAAAACTAGGTTGGAATATTATAACTATGACTGTTTCTCTAACAGCTAAAAACTAAATAATTCTCTGTTTTCACAATGCTTGCAATGATTCCATTTATCCCCACATCCTAAAGTCTACTAACATGTCTCATAAGAATTTTTTCATTTCTCTTTCAATATATTTACCAATTCACTGAATTAAATGCAGACTACACCATGGCTATTGTGATTCCCTCCACTGTCCAAGTAACTAATCTCAAGTAACTTATCAACACCAAGGGGTGATCTTGGTATATCTGGAGAAAAAGGGGGATATGCTACAACAATTCTGTACCACTAGTATTGGTTACCTCTCTTGTTCCCGAAAGATACCTTACAAAAGCACTCGAGGTAGGCTTTGTTTTGAATCATACTTTCTAGGTTCAGTCTATCATGGTAGAAGTACATTGAGTAAATGCTGGTTCTCATATCATTTCCTCTATTTTATAAAATGTATTACAATATCCCAGAGAATCCTACTGCCATCCTAGTTAACCTATATAGGGCAATCCCTCATAGTACATGGTCAGAGGCTAACTTTATCTAGATGAGTCACAAGAGTGCCTGGAAGCTTGTTGGTAATTAAAAGCAATTTCATTGTTACAACATTGAGCATTACAACACGATCACTGATGTTGACTTCAACAATCAGCACACTCAGTTTGGGGCTGAGCCATAGGACTTTATTCAACTCATAACCTGCAAATAAATTTGGTTCAGATTCTTCAGGGATAATTTTGATATTTACAGAAAATAATCTATGATTACTGCTTTAAATAATGACAGGTAGGCAAAGGTGCTTTAAAGAAGGTCACACAGGCATATCAGAAGTTAGCTGATCAACTCTCAAATCACAAATTTCTATAAACACCCATGGCTACTTTAGTCAATTCTTGATATAATAATCTATCACTGAATATCCTTGGAGAATATATTTGTTTCTTTTTATCAGCTAAAAACTGGTGGCTGAATATTATCTTTGTGTTGTGTTAGGATATATGTGTTTGTTGATATATTGCCATTTTAAGGGTGAAACTAGTAGAATGAAATTCATACCACATTATTTTTCAAATTAAGGATAAATATAAAATAGTACCAAGTTTTCAATTAATGATACATAATTTATAAATGCATACACACCAATTACAAGACACAGAGAATAATCTTGAATTTGTAAATCATGGAAAATTGTCTTTTCATGATATATGGAGAGAAAATACATTACATAACACTAAAATTTGACAACAACAGATTCTTTCACAACACAAAGATAATATTCAGCCACCAGTTTGAATGACAATCTGTTTCTTGACATTTAGGTTCTGAATTGAGCTTTTTCCTTGGATTGTTTTTTTTTTTTCTTTCTTTCTTTTTTTTTTGAGAAAATGTTTTTAGACAGTATTTGGCTTGTTTTTATTCATCCCATCCCTCAGAAACCTCCCTACCCACTAAGAGCCTTCCTTTCTCACACACACACTCTCTCTCTCTTTAGAAAAAATATGAACAAATGACTGAATCCTTTCTCCATCTCAGTATATATTTATTACATACATTATCTCCAATAAATGTCAATGCCAATGCTCCACAATCAGAAATAAATATCTTTTAAAATATGTGTTGGTCATATGAAACATGTTTTAGTATGGAAATTTAATATATATGAACCTGACTTCCTATTCTACAATATAGTCTTTCAGACCATCTCTAGAATTCCACATTTCTCCAAAGTTTATAGTGACCTATACGTGGAATGTCCATACTAAGGGTTAGAAAGGCAGCAGGCTGTTTGTTACATGTCCATAAAGACAAATTGTACAGAGGAAAAAAAAAAAGAACTGAACATGGATCTGGGTAATGATGGGTAAAATATAATACAGAAAAGGCAATGACACTTCTGGTATCACATTTGAATGAGTGTCTAATCCACATTTCAGAAGATTTCAGTCGTCCACAGAAGAGGAGAAAGAAGAACTGTAGGGGCCAGAGGAGTCAAGGACACCAGAAGAACACAGCTCATAGAATCAACTAAACAAGGCTCATAGACCTCACAGAGAAAAAAGAAGCAAACAAGGGAGACTGCATGGGTTAGCACGAGGTCCTCTCATATATGTTACAGTTGTTAACCTGGTATTTTTTGGTCTTTATGGGACTCCTAGAAGTGATAGTTGAGGTGTCTCTGAATCTTTTGTCTGCCCTTTGAGTCTCTGCCTCTCCCAGCTCTAATATGAAAATTTGTGCTAAATTTTATTGTAACTTGTTATGCCCTCTTTCTCTTTTCTGAATGGAAATGGAGGAAGAATGGATCTGGGAGAGAAGGGAGGAGGTACTTGAAGGAGTGAAGAGGGAGAATACTATGGGAGACATATTTTATGAAAGAAGAATAAAAATTATTTAATTACAAAATAAAAATGAACATACTGTAATAAGATTGTGAATGGTTTATTTGTGACTTAAGAAATTTATCTAGTGAATATTTATGTTGTTCATTTTATTTTCATTTTGATTTTTTTCTTTGTTTTTGAGATGGGGTTTCACTGTGTATCCCTGGTTGTCTGGGAACTTGCTCTGAAAATCAGGCTGGCGATGAATTCCTGGAAATCCACCTTCCTATGCCTCTGAAGTCTGGGAATTAAAGGTATTTATCAACAGCACCTAGCTACTGAATTATTAATAATGATTTCTTCAATAATTAACCTAGCATGCTGCACATTTTAAATATACTATCTATGATTTAACTTCTTTTTGTGGGTTCATGGATGTTTTCGCTGCAATTAGATAATCAAGAAATACATTTTTATTATACCTCAGCTCTTTTTGTGACACAGAATCTCATATTTGATCTCTTGAACTAATAGCAGACTTCAGAACTGGTGTTTTGCACTGTTCCTTCTATATTTCTGACAGTGCTACCATTTTGGCCTTTTCCTCTTCTTCTAAAACTCATTGATTCTATTACACTTTGTGTTGATCATGATTTTCACAGTGTTTGTGTGTTCCATTTATTGGCCATATTTCCACAATTACTCTTTTCTACTTTCTCACTGTTTCAACTGCATTATTGAATTATGCTTTATATTTCAAAATTTGTCTTCTCTTATACTTTTGGTTAATGAAAGACTACTCTGTGTATGAAGTTTATTCTAATGAGGATATAGTTGAGGTATAATAGTATGTATGTGTAAAAGCTAAATATACCAACTTTCTTTTAAAAGAGAGGCACAGAAAAAAATGTGTGTTGATAAAGTAGGAGCATGCTAAGTTTTTATGAAAACAGAAATTTAGCATCTTGAAAACTGTATTTTGTTATTGTGTTTTCACTGTTAATCTCTCCCCAAGATATAGTGCCCAACAGAAGCACTCTGACATTGGTAAATGTTCTAATTATTGACAAATAAGATATTTATAACACATACAGCAGGCTTCATTGCCTTAATACCATATGAATTGTACTTTCTTTTTTTTATTAGATATTTTCTTTATTTACATTTAAAATGCTATCCCAAAAGTTCCCTATACCCTACCCCTGCCCTGTTCCCCTACCCACCAACTCCCACTTGGCCCTGGTGTTCCCCTGTACTGGCACATATAAAGTTTGCAAATCCTAGGGGCCTTTCTTTCCACTGATGGATGACTAGGCCATCTTCTGCTACACATGTAGCTAGAGACACGAGCTCTGGGGGTACTGGTTAGTTCTTATTGTTGTTCTACCTATAGGGTTGCAGACTCCTTCAGCAACTTGGGTACTTTCTCTAGCTCTTCCACTGGGGGCCTTGTGTTCCGTCTTATAGATGACTGTGAGCATCCACCTCTGTATTTGCTATGCAATGGCATAGCCTCACACAAGACAGCTATATCAGGCTCCCTTCAGCAAAATCTTGCTGTCATATGTAATAGTGTCTGGGTTTGGTGGCTGATTATGGGATGGACCCCCTGGTGGAGCAGTCTCTGGATGGTCCATCCTTTCGTCTTAGCTCCAAACTTTGTCTCTGTATCTCTTTTCATGTGTATTTTGTTCCCTATTCAAAGGAAGAATTAAGTATTTTACATGTTGGTCTTCCTTCTTCTTGATTTTCTTGTGTTTTGCAAATTGTATCGTGGTTATTCTAAGTTTCTGGGCTAATATTTACTTATTAGTGAGTGCATATCTAGTGACTTCTTTTGTGATTGGGTTACCTCACTAAGGATGATATCCTCCAGATACATCCATTTTCCCAAGAATTTCATAAATTCATTGTTTATAATAGCTGAGTAGTACTCCATTGGGTAGATGTGCCACATTTTCTGTATCCATTCCTCTGTTGAGGGGCATCTAGGTTCTTTCCAGCATCTGGCTATTATAAATAAGGCTGCTATGAACATAGTGGAGCATGTGTCCTTATTACCAGTTGAAACATCTTCTGGGTATATGCCCCAGGAGAGGTATTGCTGGATCTTTCAGTAGTACTATTTCCAATTTTCTGAGGAACTGCCAGGCTGATTTCCAGAGTGGTTGTACACGCTTGCAATCCCACCAGCAATGGAGGAGTGTTCCTCTTTCTCCACATCCTCGCCAGCATCTGCTGTCACCTGAATTTTTGATCTTAGCCATTCTGACTGGTGTGAGGTGGAATCTTGTTTTGATTTGCATTCCCTGATAATTAAGGATGTTGAACACAGAGCTAAACAAAGATTTCTCAACTGAGGAATAACGAATGGCTGAGAAGCCTCTGAATTGTACTTTCTGAATTAAATACTAAGTGCTTTATATTAACGGAACCTTTCTTTTAGTGCTAATAACTAGAGGAGATACTTCAATAATTGATTTTTAAGATACTTAAGATACTGGAAAATGGGCTGTTGAGATGGCTCAGTGGGTAAGAGCAGCCAACTGCTTTTCCAAAGGTCCGGAGTTCAAATCCCAGCAACCACATGGTGGCTCACAACCATCCGTAACAAGATCTCACTCCTTCTTCTGGAGTCTCTGAAGACAGCTACAGTGTACTTACATATAATAAATAAATAAATCTTTAAAAAAAGATACAGGAAATCACTTGGAAATTTGAGGGATATGCTTTAAAAAAAAATCACATTACATCCTGATCTCTCTCCCACCTCCAGGTCCCACCTTCCACAATTCTTCTCTCAAATCCTCCTCTGCTTATCCTCTGAGAGAGTGGAAATCAGCAGTCCCAGGTGTCTCCCATCTGAGCTCATGAAATCGCTGCAAGACTGTACCCTTTTTCTCCCACTAATGCCAAGCAAGGAATCCAAGTTTGGAGACGAGATTACACATATAATCAACAACTTTAGGGATAGCTGCTGCTTCGTTTATTTTGGGACCCAAATGAAGGCCTAGATGTACAACTTCCACATACTATCAAGGGGCCTAGGTCTAGCCCAGGTATGTTCTTTTGTTGGAGTTTCAGCCTCTGTGAGAACCCAAGGGTCCAAGTTAGTTGATTATGTTGGTGTTCTTGTGGAGTTTCTATCCTCTTTGGGGGGCCACTTTAACCCCTGTATGAAGATAAGATCTACTTTGGTGATGTAAATCTTATCACTTAAAAAATTTGGTAAGAAAAGAAATAAATAATATTTATTATATTTGGTCCATCAATGAAGTAGCTTCATATATAATTAACTTCTTAGTAATAGATTCAGGGATAAAATGCACAATTCAAGATGCAAATTAGTAATATGATTTTGTGTTATTAAATAATTGACTTATGTTCTATTAAAATAAAATGGAGCAATTAATTGATATCATTGTGCCTCAACATTTAATATAGTATATTATTATCTAAAATTGGTGAGAAATTTAGTTTAAATTTAGTAGTTTAGATTTATTGACTTTCTTAATATGAAATGATATTTTCAGAAAATAAAACACAAAACAACCAAGAAGTGGGAGTGGGTGGGTGGGGGAGTGGGTGGGAGAGTGTGTGGGGGACTTTTAAGAAGGCATTGGAAATGTAAATAAAATAAATACCCAATTTAAAAAAACACAAAACACATAGGATTGCTCTATGAAAAACAGATAAAAAATTAAAAGATAAAGAAAAAGTAAACGTTACACAACATAGCACTGCAACAATTTGTGACTTATGAACACAAGAGTATGTATTCCTGAGAGATAACTATTATCTGCATGTACCAACCTCATATTAAAAATAATGTAAGTAATGAATTGTGCTTTTAAACTTCTAAATCCTAACATCCAGAGTGTCTAGAAGTTTCTAAATATTCCTTATTTGAAACTGCTTATACTTAGTCAAATTACACAATATTTATATAAATTATAGAAAATGTAAATCCACTTGAACTTAGAAAATTACCACAGTCAATCACCCCCTCTCAACTCTCTTTGCCTCTCACAATGTTTCTGCTTCAGTGTGGGCCTCTTCCTGTGTCTACATAAAAACACACACATATACACACATACACACATCCTACAGTATTCATAACTATGTCAAGTGAGAGTGAAGTTTTGAGCTGATAAGTCTCCTGACTGTGTCCTTCACATCTTTATTTCTAAGGCTATAGATAAGGGGGTTCAACATGGGGATCATGATTGTATAAAGAGCAGTGGCCACTTTGACAAAGAGCCGTGAGCTGTTTGAGTTGGGAATACAGTATAGGAGGAGTAAGATCCCATGGAAAATTGTTATGGCAGTCAAGTGGGAAGTACAGGTGGAGAAGGCTTTTCTCAGTCCTCCTTTGGAAGGCATCTTTATAATAGTGACAACTATGAACACATATGAGGCTAAAGTGATCAGGACACTAGAAAATTCACTAGCAATAGATATGACTAAGCATATCAACTGGCTAAAGGAGGAGTCAGAGCAAGACACAGAGATGACAGCAGAGTATTCACAGCCAAAGTGATTGATGATGCCATATTCAAAATAACAGAGTTGCAAAAGAGTATATAGAATTATCAAAGTACATAGTCCACCGATCATATATGTCCCAGCTACTAGCAGAGCACAGAATTGTATAGGCATTACAACTGTGTAGAGTAAGGGATTACAAACAGCCACAAACCTGTCATAGGCCATCACTGCTAACATGAACATTTCTGTAATCACGAATGTACAAATAAAGAAAAATTGTATCATGCATCCAATAAAAGAAATCGTCCTATCTTCCATAATCAAGATCTGCAAAAGTTTGGGTGTAAATACACTAGAATAACATATATCCAAAAATGATAGGTGGCTAAGAAAAAAGTACATTGGAGTGTGAAGTTTGGGATTAACCTTTATAACCACAAGTATGCCCAGGTTCCCCATCAGTGTTACTGAGTAGATGGTCAAGAACAGGAGGAAGAGGGGTATTTGGAGCTGTGGATATTCTGAGAAACCGACCAAGATGAATGTGGTAGCAGAACTCTGATTCACCACTTCATAAGCCATCACTTTCCAGATTAAACATGAGGAAGAAGAGAAAATGAGACTTATGGAACTGGAGAGAGTGGAGCAGTAGAAACTCATGTGAGGCTCACCATAAGTTGTGAAGTCAGAAGTGAACATATTCCATTTGTGAATGTTCTGCCTCGTTTTCGGTTTTCATGTGGCCAGTCAGTGTTTACCAAAGTTAGGAAAATGTCCTTTGTTCTTCAATATTGTACTTTTCTCATCTGTAATTAAAATGTAGATTATCATTATATGTGAATTATGTTTATATGCACGTGTAAATCATATATCCATATATTTGATGCTAGCATACTTCATGATAAAATATAATAATCATCTGAAACATATTACAAACTTATGTAAGCACTGAGAAGTTTGCAATGGACATTAGTCCAAGTGAGAGAATGCCCGCACAAACTCAATATCCAACTAAGGTTACAAATGTCAAATGTCCGACACTAAGTGGAAATATACCAGAAAAGTCTTCATGTTTCTTACCTTTACCATTATGTGTATATATTAAAAGAGAATATAGCAAGCTATAGCAATGAGAAACAAAATTAGAAACAAAAAGAAATACTTTAGCATTAGAAATAAAATTAGAAACAAAGAGAAATACTTTAGCATTAGAAAAAATTATAAACAAAAAGAAATACTTTAGCATTAAAATGAATAAAAAAGAAATACTTTAGTATTAAAAAATAAAAATCTCATTTTAATACAAAATTAATATTTAATTTGAAACAACTATAAATGCTTTGGTCATGTAGCCAACTTAAGAGCATTGCCTGAGATAAAAATGAATCACATCCAAGGTTAAATAAGTGATAATCCAATATATACAAAGAACTCAAGAAGTTAGACTCCAGAGAACCAAGTAAACCTATTAAAATTGGGGTACAGAGCTAAACAAAGAATTCTCAAATGAGGAATACTGAATGGCTGAGAAGCACCTAAAAAAATGTTGAACATCCATAATCATCAGGGAAATACTAATCAAAACAACCCAGAGATTCCACCTTACACCAGTCACAATGGCCAAGATCAAAAACTCAGGTGACAGCACATGCTGGTGAGGATGTGGAGAAAGAGGAACATTTCTCCATTGCTGGTGGGACTGCAAGCTGGTACAACACTCTGGAAATCAGCTTGGCAATTTCTCAGAAAATTGGACATAGTACTACCCGAGGAAACAGCAGTACCTCTCCTGAACATATATCCAGAAGATGCTCTAACACGTAATAAGGACACATGCTCCACTATGTTCATAGCAGCCTTATTTATAATATCCAGAAGCTGGAAAGAATGCAGATGTCAAGAGAGGAATGGATCCAGAAAATATGGTACATTTATACATTGGAGTACTACTCAGTTATTAAAAATAGTGAATTTATGAAATTCTTTGGCAAATGGATGGACCTGGAGGATATCATTGTGAGTGAGGAAACCCAATCATAAAAGAACACACGTGGTAATCACTCACTGATAAGTGGATATTAGCCCAGAAGCTCAGAATACTCAAGATACAATTAGCAAAACACATGAAACTCAAGAATGAAGACCAAAGTGTGGATACTTCATTCCTTCTTAGAAGGGGGAACAAAATATCCATGGAATGAGTTACAGAGACAGAGTATGGAGCAGAGAATGAAGGAATGACCATCAAGAGACTGTGCCACCTGGGGATCCATCCCATATACAATCACCAAACACAGACACTATTGTGAATGCCACCAAATGCTTGCCGATAAGAATCTGAAATAGCTGTCTCCTGAGAGATTCTGCCAGTGCCTGATCAAAACAGAAGTGGATGCTCACAGTCAACCATTTGACCGAGCACAGGGTCTCCAATGGAGGAGCTAGAAAAAGTACCCAAGGAGCTGAAGGGGTTTGCAGCCTCATGGGAGGAACAACAATATAAACTAACCAGTAACCCCAGAGCTCCCAGGTACTAAAACACCACCCAAAGGGTATACATGGTGGGTCTCATGGCTCCAGCTGCATATGTAGGAGAGGTTGGCCTAGTTGGTCATCAATGATAGGAGAGGCCCTTGGTCCTATGAAGGCTCTACACCCCAGTGTAGGGAAATGCCAGAGCAAGGAAGCAGGAGTGGGTGGGTTGCTGAGCAGGGAGTGGGGGATAGGGGAAGGGGTTTTTGGAGGGAAACCAAGAAAGTGAATAATATTTAAAATGTAAATAAAGAAAATATCTAATAAAGATAAATGAATTAAAAAATAAGTGACTGTTCTGTATATTTTTCAAAGATATTAAATAATAATTACAATTGCATATGTTGGGTATGTAGGAGAACTGACACATCTTTTGATTTTGTCTCTAACAACAAATAATTTGCCTTAATCCAAGTCACTCATTTTCTAGCATAGACCATCATCTATATAATCATACTGCCAATGGCATTAGAGTTTATTGGACCTCTAAGAAATGTATTTAGTCAGACATATGTGCTGTGTTGGCAAGAATATCTCATCTGAATTTAGATTTCTTCTACTGTCTTAAAAGTATACAATTTGAAAAGCCACTGACAAAATTCTGCTATCACTAGGTAATTACCATAGATAATTTGGATAAAACCATTTTATACATAAATGTTCTTCAATAGTCATTACAGAAAGACCACCCAGAATAACTACAAAATAGGTTAATTAAATGACCTAAGTAAATTTTCTGACCTCTAACAAAGCAAAGCATGTTTAAAGTAAAAGGATTCCTACAAATTTAGATTTCTTGTATTCTCTTTTTATTAGCAAATTTCCACTATTTTCCCAATAGTTACATTCTTCATACCGAGATATAATTTTTAATGTTGTCACTATAGAATCCTAAACACTGACTATAATTAATATTATATTTAAATATATACATAGCATAATAATTCCTCGTTATTATTATTTATTTATATTTCTTTTTTATGAGTTTTATGCTTTATTTTGAATGTTCCTGAATAATTAGAATCCTAGTGTACTTTCAAGTACATTTACAAAGATTTCAAGCTACAAGCCTGCTCTTCCTTTTAACTAAAAAAATAGATTTACACTTGTTTTTGTGCCTTTGTTCCTTCCTTTTTCTTTAGCTTTTTTACTTGTTTTCTCACACTAGATAATTCTCAGAATACAATAAACAAGTTTCTTCATCAGCCCTGAACCCTGAGTTATTATAGGTGCACTATGATGCTGAATACCTGCACCCCTGTATTCAGAATTGTGGTATAGAAATTTCATGAATTTGAGGAAATTATTTGGAAATACTGATAAAATATCAATACATAAAAACATAATTAATTTTATAATTTGCTAGACGTAAATAAACTTCTATTGTTTGTATATGCTGCATTTTCATTATCTATTGAAGCGCCCATAGGTGCATCCCATTTCTAGGGAAATATTAAATACCTGAAGTATGATTTGAGCATTATAAATTGTGCCAAGCATCCAAAAGAAATAGTGCACAATATAACAACTATCTAAAAAGTAGAAACACTCAGAAAAGTTTTAGCTATCCATTCTCTAATTGAATTTTTCAGTCATGTCTTTTTCTATTGCTGAGAATACTACAAAGAAAAATAAAACAAGAAAAATATCACCAAGACTTCTAAAACAAGTATTGCTGAAATGATGTTTTGATGGTAAAGTTTTGTACAATAGCTGAGATGTTCTTTGAAGTTTATTACAGTAAATAACAAAGGATCTTGGTAGATTACTAGAGGCAATAAGACATGCTGATTTTATAGCATTTAAAAATCAAACAAAATAAGATCTGTAGAGCTATATCCTGTCTCCTTTTAGAACTAGGATTAAGATTCACTTTTGGATCTGTATGTGCATTGATGCTTCCCCTAATGCCAGTGATACATCAAAGGTTTTTAATGTTTTCCTATTATTCTCTAGTGCTTATTGATTATCCTGCTTATTGTTATGCTGTGGGAAAGTACTCCACATCAATGAACAGCAAATCAAAGAAATAACACTATGTGCCTTCTGTGCTATTCTCTGTCATTACCAACTTCATGTCATTTTGATTAAGGGCTCACTAATCTCTAATTATTGAATAATCCATGTTTTGCTTAATTAAAAAAATATACTAATTTCCCCAAGTCTAACATAATTTTATAAAATTCACAAATTAATACTGCTTTGCACACACTACAATGAATCACGTAAGAAGCACAAAAACCAAATGACTTTCTTCATTTTTGTCAGTATGTTCATTGCTTTAAAAACAAAACAGAACATAAAACAAAAACAAGGTCCCATTATATAGAGATAGTCTGAAACTCACTGAAGTTTAAGTTAGCTTTAAACTTACAAAACTAAACCTGCCTGTGCTTCCCAATAGCTTAGATAAAATATATGAACACATAACAAAAAAGAAGTCATGATTTTGAAAAATCACAGGAAGGACTTTAAGAGAGTATTTGGAGAAAGAAAAAAAATGAACTAAAATAAGTTTTAATAGTGGAATAACATTTCAACAGGTCCACATTAACTTTCAGAGGTATTTTAAGTTGATATAATTTGTGAAAAAATTACTGTTTGATGTTTTATATTCTGTTTTCCTCACAAGCTTTGTACACAACACTTCTCAGAAAACTGCTTTTTCTTTATCAATTCCAGTATTTTTACTACAACTTCATTTTTATTTGCAATTATTATATTCGGTTTTATATAATATGCCTCATACACTGTTACTTTAATTGGACATGTTTTGTGGGCTTTATATACTGCATATAAATTCACTAAAGACATTAGGATAAACTTTTAGGTAACAATTGGTTTAATTTTTTGAACAATAACTTAACAGTAAGAAAACAGCTTTAAATTTAGTACAGTGGAAATGAAAAATATGCTTCAAGTTTAATACTCAAATATGCATCATTAAATAAAATAGCTCACACTGGTTTACACTTCTCTCTAGTATGTGGATCCTGTGTACATCCACAGACTGAAAACAGAGACAACTTTAAAGTAACTCACCAAAATAGGGTCTTTCCTGATATTCATTTTTGATAATGTTAATACAATTAATAAACCACATGTATAGTTTACGTCAAAATTAAAATGTTTTTATAATTTTCCCAGCTACAATAGCAATTAATCAGTGAAATAGAATTCAACTGAATATACAAATACTAATATTTTAGCAACTGGAAAATATTTCTGAAGAACAATTAGGAGTCATGCAGAAGACTGAAACCTGAAAATTTATTTCATGATATTGTTTATTGTTTCATCTGTAACTGCGTGACACTTGAGACATAAACCCTGAGGAATTCAAATTGTGTGCAGTCATGAATCATGTAGAAACAATTAAAGGAAATCTAGACTCTGTTAGTGAAAATATAATTTCCTCTCAATAATCATTATTAGGCTCTCTCATGACTTGATAAATCCTAACCCCATATAGATGATATATTTTCAAGTTAAAAGGAAATAACAATAAATATATAACAGTTATTCTAATATATCAACATAATTATAATTTATATGGTTTCTTTTCATGAAAACTGGTATATGATTGAGAAGTAAACATTATTTACATGAAAACATGGACATGCTCTCCCAAACACATATTGACTAGGAGTTATATACTAAATATGTATTCAATTAGACCTTTATTGGCTTCGAAAACATTGTCACAATCGTTCTATATATTCATTTATGTATATCAGAACAAGAAATGAAGTGCAACAGTTCTGTTTTAAGTATTCATGTTGTTTATCTTGTCTGGACATCTGCTGATTTTTCAAGAGACAGGCACAAGTTAGGAAAACAAACTAACACCAAAGGCTTTACTTCTCTCTCTCTCCATTGCTTCAAATCCCATAGAGCAGTCTCAGTCTCAGGACTAACTCTGTAGCTGAGTATCTGTAGCAGCCTCCTCTCATGTCTTCTCTGGCGGATCCCACAGATTTGTCCTCCTTATTTTCCCCCACTCCTAGTTGAAGCTTTTTCCTATCCCCAAACTCCATCAGTCACTCCCTGCTAACATATAGGCCACTCCAGTTAGAGACTTGGAGAATAGCCTTGAACTCACTAGCACAAGAAAGACTTGATGAGCAGAATACCATTAGCACAGGAACTAATATCAACAGTTAATAAACAGAAGATCATAAAACTAAGAATCCAGTGCATAGTAAAGGACATTGCCATTCAAAGTGTCAGACCACAGAACTGGAAATATTTTTGCTAGTTACAGATTCAATAAAGGGTTACTTAATAAAACTATATAAATAGCAAAATAACAAGATATGAAAACCAAATAACCCAATTAAAATTGTGGCACATATCAAAATAGATGTTTCTGTATACATGATCTTACATTTGTTAGATGTCTAAGGTCAATAAGAAAATTATTACTCATGCTTGCAAAGATACAAAAAAAAAAAAGAATAATACTCATTCTTTACTTGTCGGAGGGCTAACTTGAACAGCCACTATGAAAATTTGTATGTTAGTTACTTAGAGGGATGGGAATCAATTAAGTTAAGATCCAGCTATAACACTCTTGGGCATGCAAGAGTATACACACTCTTGAGTACATGCCTAAGAAAGAACTTTATCCTACCACAATATGGGACAGAGGGCTGTGCACAGACAGCCTGGACGCCAGTCAAGCAAAGGTCTGGAACTCCAGTAACCCGATGGGTGGTGACTTCCACCTGCATGGGGCAGTGGGTGTTTGGCCATGCCTCCTGGGTCCCTGGCTCCTGTCATGTAGCTTCAGCCTCTCACAGCATCCCCCCTGCCCCACCTCCCTCCCAAGCAGAGATTTATGTGGCCATCAGTCATACAGGAGTAGCACCAAGCCCTCCCACATGCAAATAAGGTTTCCCCAAAGATCTCAGACCAAACCAATGAGGAGTACCTGTTGTTAGACCCTTACCCATCCCAAAACTCTATATAAGAATCCTATCTAGAAGGATTAGGGATGCAATCCTAACTAACTCCAATCCTAACTCCATCATCTGAGACGTTTGTCCTAAGAGCTATAACTCTTGGGAGAACTATTCTCCCAAAGCACAGGAGAGCAGATCTCTGGAGCATAACTTTCATATTGCTTGAAGATGCTACTCAGTCTTCTGGAGAATTCAGCATGGTTGTATCTCACTATGATGCTTGTGAATTAAACCCTAACTTCACAGATATATCATACCCATTGATACCCACTGATGCAGCAGTGACATCAATGCTCTCAGGGTAACCAACTGCTTTCTGATTAGTCTTCAGATCTGGACATCCCAGAAGAGAACTCATGTGTATAGAGTAAATATGAAAAAAACAAACAAACACATCAATAAAAATCTAACAGCTGGGGCATCATAAGTCCTGGGGGAATCCATTACTATTATTATGATAAAAGGACATGCTGCTAAACTATCTTTTATTTACATTTATTTGAGTAGATTTGTGCTGCACTTGATTGTGGTTGGGGCAGTTCTGTTTATAAGTGGCAATGATTTGCAAACAGAATTATCTCTACAAATACATGAGAATATAAGACTATTGAGTGTACAGCCCTAAACTTTTTCAGCACACCTTTAAGACCCCTCCTTGGCTTTTTATTTAAAATCTTTAAGCACTATGTAAAAATATGTGCTGTCTATACCTTGAGTTTCTGATCCATGGCCTTCTACTTACTTTGTGTATCCTCGGTTGAAATTAGCTCAGTTCTTCAATTTGTATTCCCTCTTTTTCTCTCTTTTAACTTTTTTCTCATGCAAAGGGATGATTATCCCATAAGGATAGTGATTTTTAAGGAATATTTTAATTAATTTTTTGAGAAGTTTATACAAAGGAACCCAATCTTGATACTGTGAAACTGACCAAAATATTTAGACTACAAAGGTCACAGGCCTAATGAAAGCATACAGTTATATATTTGTTTCTTTGTGTGTGTTTCTTTTTATTATTCTCTCACACAATATATCCTGATTCATCTCCCTGTACTGCTTCCAGCCAACCTTCCCCCACGTTCTCTCACTCCAGTTTCCCTTCTTCTCAGCTTCCCTTTAAGAAGGATCAGTCTTCTGAGTGATATCAATTAACAATAACACTAGACACACAACATTATATTAAATTAGGTTTAGGCAAACAAGGAGTAGAGGATGAGTCACAAAAGCAGGCAAAGGAGTAAGTTGCACCACTACTCCTACTCTTATGAGTCCCACCCAAACACCAAGCCAAACAGCATTCATGCAGATGACCTCGCATAGATGCTTGAAGGTTCCATGACTGTTGCATCAGTCTCTGTAAACCCATACGAGTACTGTTTAGTTGGTTCTGTGGGTGGTGTTTTTCTGGTATGCTTGCCTCTTCTGGCTCCTACAATCTTTCCTCTCTCTCCTCTGCAGGCTTCCCTGAACTCCATGTAATGTTTGGGTATGAGTTCTGCATCTTCTCCAATGAGCAGCCAGAAGAAGCCTCTTTAATGGTAATTGGAGTAGGCAACAGTCTGTGAGTATAGCATCATTAGGAATCATTTCATCAACTTTTTCTTTTAATGGTCAGTTGTTCTTGGTTCTACCCTAGGTCTTTGATCCTCCCAACTTCAGAATCTTGGCCACATAGGCAGTATTGGACCTGACTTCTTCTTATCATTTGAGCCTAAAGTTATACCTTGCATTAGTTGGCCACACTGACAAACTCTGAGTCTCCATTGCCCCAGCACACCTTGAAAGCAGAACAAGTAGTTGAATTGACATCATTTTTTCTTGAGTCAGCAGAAGGGGAATAATTTCATCAGGGGTAAGACTGGTCTTATGAGATATTTAGGGTTGTTGTATAATAATAAGACATTCATCTATCTAAATCTAAGTTACTTCGCTACTGTAGCTGAACTGTATCAGTCCCTCTGAGGCCAGAAACTACACTTTCTGACATTTAGCACCTGATCATAAAACAGTAGAGTATTAAGTAAAGGATTAATTGCTAGAGCCTTTTTCTTTTGTCCAGATGCCTCTTGCTTGTCAGGAAGTTTGAGGCAGTAAATTTCTATTGAACCAGAAGAAGAGAATCACTACATTCAAGGAAGAAAAAACTTTTACATAAGCAAATCAGCATAAATTCACATAAATTCATACACACTTTCACAGTGCATATTTATATATTTACATTTAAACCAGTTGGTCTCAGCTTACATAAATTCTCATAATTACATATTTACACACACACACACACACACACACACACACACACACATAAACATAACTTTTCTTACTTATGCATTTGAAGCAAAAGACCAAGCCCCAATGAAGAAAGAATTCGCTCATTCTGGATAAAAAATCAGTCCCAATTTTTATTGCATAGAGAAAGAAAAAGTTTCTACCATTTTATTGCTAAATGAATTAAACCAAACTCTGTAAGAAGAAAGAGTTCTCTTTAGTAAGGCTAAGCTTGCCTTGCTATTAAGGAAAAAAGCTGTTCTGTCCCATGATAAAGAGAAGCCTCTCTGCTCTTTCTGCTCTCTTTGTGGCTTCTTTTATCCTCCTTCCCTTAGAGCATTATGTATATTACACTCTTAGATTTTTTTTTAAAGTTTTCTTATAGTCTCTAAGTTATTCCTCTCTGCATTGTTCTTCTAGTATTGTCTCTCCTCCTGCTCTGCTATGACAACAATGCCCTTACTCTCAATTCCATTCCTACCAACACTATGCATTTACTTTTAAGTTCTTTAGTTCAGGAAGATCACCTACTAGTTATTAGATACTCTTATGATAGGATGATGGTTTATGTATATTTGGCCCAGGAAGTGGCATTACTAGAAAGTATAACCTTGTTGGAATAGATGTGTCACTGTGGGTGTGGGATTTAATACCCTAGTCCTAGCTGCCTGGAAGTCAGAATTCTGCTAGAACCTTTCAAATCAAGATGTAGAACTCTCATATCCTACTGTTTTATTACCAGCTTGATGCTTCTATGTTTCCACCTTGGTGATAGTAGACTGAACCTCCGAACCTGCAAGCCAGCCACAGTTAAATGCTGTCCTTATACTAACAGTTGCCTTCATCATGGTCTCTGTTTATAGCAATAAAACTCTAAGATAGATGGCTTCTGACATACCTATGTGGAGATCTAGTAAGCACACGTGTGGTGTGTGTAGGGGAGGGGGCTTGAAATTAACACACCTTTATTTAATTTTATCAACACCTAGTTGATCCCTAAATAATTATATATTTTCGAGAATTTTATTTTATTTTCTCGTTGTTTTTACCTTTTATATCTAACATGTTATATTAGTGCTTTGAACTGATGGACCTTAGCAAAGAATAATTAAATTGAAATATTAGACATATGTACTCAAGAAACAAAATTACATTAAATAATGTTTTAAGGACATCTTTACAAACAATAAAAACTGATATGTAAGCAAGGCTGGATATGGACAAAATAAAAGAAAGTGTCTTGAAGGAAATCATGGAGTAATTGATGGTCAATAATTTCATCATATGGAGTGATTTGTCATGGTCATTTTAATTCTTGATATTATTTTGTAGTTTAATCCAACTTTAGTATTCTATAAAATTTGAACAATATTTATTTTGCATAAATGTTTCTTTTATTTTCTCAGATGAATTGTTTAGATGAGAACTATATCCAAGCTCTGAATACATGGCTTAGGTTGAGTCCAGAACATTTCCTTTTCTATCTTTACTACACCTAGGCTTAGGTCTGGAAGCTTCTAATATCCCTAAAATCTAATCTGACAAACTGACTGATTCAATTCAGCTTTTCTTAGCTTCTGCCTGAAATGCTCTGCTTGGCCTCATACTAACTTTGTCAATGTTTTAATCGTCTCACTCCTTCTCATTCTCTGACCTGTTCTATCTTCACCTGTGTCTAGCTTGTTCTCCTCAAGTTATCTAAATCTCTGCCATACACATACTGTTTTTTTTATATAAATTAATAAACAAAACTAGTCTGGTAAAGTTTATTATCAAACTTTTATGGAAAGTTAAATGTCATTTAGAGATGTCTAATACTTGGTGCCACTATGACAGAAATTTTATAATTCTATCATAAATTCCATCTTATTTGGAAATACAAAACCCCAAAAATGGGAAATAAATATCGTCAAAAAAGTATAAGGCTGAATATACAGCACGGAGTGTGAAAAACTTAACCTAGAAGTGTAAGGACTAGAGGTAGCCTAAGACTCATGCAATGTCAGACATGTGCTCTTGCCAACATATAATCTCAGCACTGAAGAGGATTAGTCAGAATCCCCTGGAAAAGGACAGTGGTTCTAGTGAAAATAGTGAGCCTTGTGTTCCATGAGACACTCTGCTTAATTTATCATGTGAAATGGCTATTTCTATCCTACACATACATCCACATGCATTTGTAAACACTTGTGCACCATATCCATAAGAATTTAAATGCATTCACATTTATGCAAAATAAGTAAGAGAACAACAGATTGGTATATATGATAGAATGTCACCAGGTTTAAGCTTGACATTTTTTTAAAAAAGAAATCAAGATTGGTAAACCAAAACAATATTTCTGAGACACATAGGGTTCAATTTCTTATGTTGTTTTTATTTATTCATGTGTAGATATTAGAGGATGTCTGTGTGTTTGTTTTTTAAAAAATAGACTATGGTGATGAGCTATCACTTATTTTTTATCACTTATTTTTTCTTGAGTTACATGTAGTATATTGTCCACAAAGGCTGAATTAAGAAACATTCATGTTTTGTATTAACTGATGACAATGAATAAAATTAGTAAATTTTAAAGTTACATGTAGTGCATCACTTTTTAGTAACTTTAAAATGAAAAAATAATTTGAGAATACTAGCTAAAACCTGAGAATACTAGTAAAACCTGGACAGAGTTTACACACAAAGAAGTGATGTCATGAAAATCCACACAATTTTGACAGGAAAGAATCCTTTTCCATTAAGTCAAAGATTTTATTTAACTGAGTAGACAAGTATGAAATTAACTTCCATATTATTTAATAATGATTTCTTGTTTTAAAATGAAAGTAGTTGTATTTTCCTCTATGATTTTAATATGATCACCAAGAAACCAACATGAGATTTGTCTTTCTTTTCTTATCAGTGGTATGTAAATTTATGTAGATGATGTTTTATTTCTTCCAGTGACATTGGGACTTTCATCTGATAAACCTATTCCTTAACTCCTCTGTGTTATTGGTCAGTTTTTAATTAGATTCCTTGTTGGGTCTTTTTGAGTGAAAATACTGCAATAAGTTACTATCTTAGTCAGGGTTTCTATTCCTGAACAAACATCATGACCAAGAAGCAGCTGGGGAGGAAAGGGTTTATTCAACTTACAGGTCCACATTGCTGTTCATCACTGAAGGAAGTCAGCACTGTAACTCAGGGAGGTCACAAAGCAGGAGCTGATGCAGAAGCCATGGAGGGATGTTTCTTACTGGCTTGCTTCCCCTGGCTTTCTCAGCCTGCTTTCTTATAGAACCCAAGACTGCCAGCCCAGAGATGGTCCCACCCCCAAGGGGCCTTTCCCCCTTGATCACTAATTGAGAAAATGCTTTGCAGTTGGATCTCATGGAGGCATTTCCTCAACTGAAGCTCCTTTTTCTGTGATAACACCAGCTGTGTCAAGTTGACACAAAACTAGCCAGTACAGTTAGTAATGTTTACATTTTGTTTATTCACCTTTTTGAACTGACTTAATTAGAATTATTGCTACTTCTATCACAGGTCCAAAGTACAGCTTGTGAACAACATTTCATTCTTTGTTTAGTCATTCCAGCAGCAAGGATAAAGGAAGTGATAATACACAGAAAGACAGTTACATCATTTACCCTACCAACATAATCTGACAGTATTATAATAAAATAATACTCATAACCATTTACTGAAGAATGATAGAATGATATAGTTTATAGAACTGGTGATAGATGAATGAGAACATAAAGCTCAACTCTGATGGTTTCAGAAGAATATTAGTTGTTAGTCTATGTTTCAGTCTTAACTCCACCAAATGGAGCTTCAAATGTGGGAATTAACAAACATAATGCTTACAACCAGATCATCTTGTTGAAGGTGGCATTAACATTTTAAGTAACTTATTTACTTTTCAGCCACCTCACCTAAAATTATGGGTCACGTGCAGCTCAAGTTGATTTTTAATGCTGCAATAGAAAGAAATACAGGTCTTTCCAGATGAATTTGAGAATTGCTCTTTCAATGTTTTTGAAGAATTTTCCGGATTCTGATGGGGATTTAATTGAATCTGTAGATTACCTCTGGTAAGATGGCCATTTTTGCTATGTTAATTCTTCCAATCTATGAGCATGGAATATCTCTCCATTTTCTGAGTTTTTCTTCAATTTCTTTCTTGAGAGACTAGAACTTGTTGTCATACAGATCTTTCTCTTGTTTGGTTAGAGTTACACCAAGATACTTTATACTATTTGTGACTAATATGAAGGGAGTTGTTTTGTTCATTTCTTTCACAGCCTGTTTATCATTTGTATAAAGGAAGGCTACTGTTTTATTTGAGTTAATTTTATATCAGACCACTTTGTTGAAGTTGTTTATCATCTGGAGAAATTCTCTGGTAGAGTTTTAGAGGTCACTTATATATACTATCATATCTGCAAATAGTGATACCTTTATTTCTTCTTTGCCAATTTGTATCTCCTTGATCTCTTTTTGTTGTCTTGTTGTTCTAGCTAGCACTTCGAGTACTACATTGAATAGATATGGGGAGAATGGGCATCCTTGTCTTGTCCTGGATTTTGGTGGAATTGCTTCAAGTATCTATCAATTTAATTTGATACTGGCTGTTGGTTTGCAATATATTGTTTTTATTATTTTTAGGTATGGGCCTTGAATGCCTGATCTCTCCAATACTTTTAACATGAAAGAGTGTTGTATTTTGTCAAAGGCTTTTTCTGCCTCTAAGGGATGATCATGTTATTTTTATTCATTGAGTTTGTTTATATAGTGAATTGTGTTAACCTTGCATTCCTGGGATGAAGCCTACTTGATTGTGGTTTTGACGTGTTCTTGCATTCTGTTTGCAAGAATTTTATTGAGTATTTTAGCATCAATATTCATAAGTGACATTGTTCTGAAGTTCTCTTTTTTGGTTGGGTCCTTGTGTGGTTTAAGTATCAGAGAAACTATGGCTTCATAGAATGAGTTAGTGTTCCTTCTGTTTCAATTTTAAGGAATATTTGGGGAATAATTGTATCAGGTCTTTTTTGAAGGTGGTAGAATTCTGCCCTAAGTCCATCTGGCCCTGGGCTTTTTTGGTTGGGAGGTTTTTAGTGATTTCTATTTCCTTATGGGATATGGGCTTGTTTAGATAATTTACCTCCTCTTAACTTTGGTATGTGGTATTTGTCTAGACAACCATCCATATCATCTAGATTTTCCAGTTTTGTTGAGTATATGCTTTTGTAGAAGGACTGAATTTCCTCTATTTCTGATGGTATTTCTCCAAGCCACTATGAAAATAAATCTGGAACTTCCTCAGAAAATTGGAAATAGATCTACCTGAAGAACCAGCAATACTACTCTTGGGAAAATACCTAAAAGCTGCCACTGGGGCACGGGTTCTGCTATGTTCATAGAAGCCTTGTTTGTGGTATCCAGAAGCTGGAAACAACCCAGATGCCCCATGACAGAAGAATGGATACAGAAAATGTGGTTCATTTATGCAATGGAATACTGCTTAGCTATTAAGAATGAAGACATCCTGAGTTTTGCAGATTAGTGGATGGACTAGAAAATATCATCCTGAGTGAGGTAACTCAGATCCAAAAGAACGTGCATGGTATGTCCTCACTAATAAGCAGATATTAGCCACTAAAAAAGTGCTGGATACCCAAGATACAGTCCACAGAACTCAAAAAGGTCAACAAACTGAAGGGCCCAAGTAAGGATGCCTCAGTCCGACTTGGGAGGGAGACGAAAGCAACCACAAACAGGTATGGAGGGACCTGGGAGTAAAATGGTATGGGGGAAAAGGCTTGAAGATATGGGCACAGGGGAAAAAATCCTGAATAGAACAGCAATGGCTTGTGCTGTAAGATTGAGGATTGACAAATGGGACCTCATGAAACTGCAAAGCTTCTGCAAGGCAAAAGACACCATCAATAAGACAAAAAGGCCACCAACAGATTGGGAAAGAATCTTTACCTATCTTAAATCAGATAGGGGAATAATATGCAATATATATAAAGAACTCAAGAGGGTGGACTCCAGAAAATCAAATAACCACCTTAAAATATGGGGCTCAGAGCTAAACAAAGAATTCTCACCCGAGGATTACCAAATGGCTGAGAAGCACCTGAAAAAAATGTTCAGCATCCTTAATCATCAGAGAAATGCAAATCAAAACAACCCTGAGATTCCATCTCACACCAGTCAGAATGGCTACGATCAAAAATTCAGGTGACAGCAGATGCTGGCGAGGATGTGGAGAAAGAGGAACACTCCTCCATTGTTGGTGGGATTGCAAGCTTGGACAGCAACTCTGGAAATCAGTCTGGCAGTTCCTCAGAAAATTGGACATAGTACTACCGGAGGATCCCACAATACCTCTCCTGGGCATATACCCAGAAGATGTTCCAACTGGTAATAAGGACACATGCTCCACTATGTTCATAGCAGCCTTATTTATAATAGCCAGAAGCTGGAAAGAACACAGATGCTCCTCAACAGAGGAATGGATACAAAAAATGTGGTACATTTACACAATGGAGTACTACTCAGCTATTAAAAAGAATGAATTTGTGAAATTCCTAGGCAAATGGTTGGACCTGGAGGGCATCATCCTGAGTGAGGTAACACAATCACAAAAAAAAAAAAAAACTCAAATGATATGTACTCACTGATAAGTGCATATTAGCCCAGAAACTTAGTATACCTGAGATATAATATACAATTTGCAAAACGAATCTTGTATCTTGAATCTTTTGTAGTGTAAACTTGGGCAAGATTCTACAGATATATTTTTCAAATATAGTACATCATATCAATCTATTAAATATCACTTACAGACCGCCATATTAAGGTGTACATTTACAAACAAAACTTTAAAAGGAGTTGGGACCATATCACAAGTTATAGTTTTAGATAGCCAGGTCCCTTGCAGCTTATTGTACGCTGCTGAGGGAGGGTTCCTAGAAGTAAAGCCTAACAATAGCTTTTGACTAACATTCATGGGGTAGAAGATTATTATCGAGTATATACAATGAAATGAAAAAAAAAAAACCCTTTTCAATTGACATTTCTCAAAAAGACATACAAGTTGCTGATAACTAGTTTTTTACACTTTCATCAGTCTTACTTATCAGAACATAAATAGAATTAAACCACTTTTAGCTTCTGTCTCACTCCAGGAGGAATATGAGATTTGGAAGTCTTAGGGAAACTAAAGTGTGGATCTACATTTTTTATATGCGCATTAAAACATCAACGAACAAAAATATCTTTGACTAATAAAAATAAATTTAAGATAACTCGGCCTGATCCGGGGCTCAAGTCCCTTCCGGCCCACTGCAGCACAGGGGTCCATGGCCCGGGGAGTCTCCGGACACCCACAAAGACCACACAGGATACGCCACGGGATCCTAAGAGCTCTGGTGAGTGGAACATAACATCTGCCAGGAGGCAGGTTCAAACACCAAATATCTGGGCACCATCCCTGCAAGAGGAGAGCTTGCATGCAGAGAGTACTCTGACCACTGAAACTACGGATAGAGCTAGTCTCCCAGGTCTGCTGATAGAGGCTAACATAATCACCTGAGGAACAAGCTCTAACCAGAGACAACTATAACAACTAGCTCCAGAGAATACAAGATGGCAAAAGGCAAACTTAAGAATCCTACTAACAGAAATCAAGACCGCTCACCATCATCAGAACGCAGCACTCCCACTCCACCTAGTCCTGGGCACCCCAACACAACCGAAAAGCTAGACCCAGATTTAAAACCATATCTCATGATGATAGTAGAGGACATCAAGAAGGAATTTAATAACTCACTTAAAGAAATACAGGAGAACACTGCTAAAGAGTTATAAGTACTTAAAGAAAAACAGGGAAACACAACCAAACAGGTAGAAGTCCTTATAGAAAAACAGGAAAACACATCCAAACAAGTGATGGAAATGAACAAAACCATACTAGACCTAAAAAGGGAAGTAGAAACAATAAAGAAAACCCAAAGCGAGGCAACGCTGGAGATAGAAACCCTAGGAAAGAAATCTGGAACCATAGACGCGAGCATCAGCAACAGAATACAAGAGATGGAAGAGAGAATATCAGGTGCAGAAGATTCCATAGAGAACATCGGCACAACAATCAAACATAATACAAAACGCAAAAAGATCCTAACTCAAAACATCCAGGAAATCCAGGACACAATGAGAAGACCAAACCTACGGATAATAGGAGTTGATGAGAATGAAGATTTTCAACTTAAAGGGCCGGCAAATATCTTCAACAAAATTATAGAAGAAAACTTCCTAAACCTAAAGAATGACATGCCCATGAACATACAAGAAGCCTACAGAACTACAAATAGACTGGACCAGAAAAGAAATTCCTCCCAACACATAATAATCAGAACAACAAATGCACTAAATAAAGATAGACTACTAAAAGCAGTAAGGGAGAAAGGTCAAGTAACATATAAAGGCAGACCTATCAGAATTACACCAGACTTTTCACCAGAGACCATGAAAGCCAGAAGAGCCTAGACAGATGTTATACAGACACAAAGAGAACACAAAACCCAGCCCAGGCTACTATACCCGGCCAAACTCTCAATTACCATAGATGGAGAAACCAAAGTATTCCACAAGAAAACCAAATTCACACATTATCTTTCCACGAATCCAGCCCTTCAAAGGATAATAACAGAAAAGAAGCAATACAAGGACAGAAATCACGCCCTAGAACAAGCAAGAAAGTAATCCCTCAACAAACCAAAAAGAAGACAGCCACAAGAACAGTATGCCAACTCTAACAACAAAAATAAAAGGAAGCAACAATTACTTTTCCTTAATATCTCTTAATATCAATGGACTCAATTCCCCAATAAAAAGACATAGACTAACAGACTGGCTACACAAACAGAACCCAACATTCTGCTGCTTACAGGAAACCCATCTCAGGGAAAAAGACAGACACTACCTCAGAGTGAAAGGCTGGAAAACAATTTTCCAAGCAAATGGTCTGAAGAAACAAGCTGGAGTAGCCATTCTAATATCGGATAAAATCGACTTCCAACCCAAAGTTATCAAAAAAGACAAGAAGGGATACTTCATACTCATCAAAGGTAAAATCCTCCAAGAGGAACTCTCAATTCTGAATATCTATGCTCCAAATGCCAGGGCAGCCACATTCATTAAAGACACTTCAAAAAGCTCAAAGCATACATTGCACCTCACAAAATAATAGTGGGAGACTTCAACACACCACTTTCATCAATGGACAGATCATGGAAACAGAAACTAAACAGGGACACAGTAAAACTAACAGAAGTTATGAAACAAATGGATCTGACAGATATCTACAGAACATTTTATCCTAAAACAAAATCTTCTTCTCAGCACATCAAGGGACCTTCTACAAAATTGACCATATAATTTGTCACAAAACAGGCCTCAACAGATACAAAAATATTGAAATTGTCCGATGCATAGTATCAGACCACCATGGCCTAAGGCTGATCTTCAATAACAACATAAATAAGGGAAAGCCAACATTCACGTGGAAACTGATCAACACTCTTCTCAATGATACCTTGGTCAAGGAAGGAATAAAGAAAAAATTAAAGACTTTTTAGAATTTAATGAACATGAAGCTACAATATACCCAAACCTATGGGACACAATGAAAGCATTTCTTAGAGGGAAACTCATAGCTCTGAGTGCCTCCAAGAAGAAACTGGAGAGAGCACACACTAGCAGCTTGACAACACATCTGAAAGCTCTAGGAAAAAAAGGAAGAAAATTCACCCAAGAGGAATAAACAGCAAGAAATCATCAAACTCAGGGGTGAAATCTACCAAGTGGAAACAAGAAGAACTATTCAAAGAATTAACCAAATGAGGAGTTGGTTCTTTGAGAAAATAAAAAAGATAGATAAACCCTTAGCTAGACTCACTAGAGGGCACAGGGACAACATTCTAATTAACAAAATCAGAAATGAAAAGGGAGACATGATAACAGATCCTGAAGAAATCCAAAACATCATCAGATCCTTCTACAAAAGGCTATACTCAACAAAACTGAAAACCTGGACAAAATGGACAAATTTCTAGACAGATACCAGGTACAAAAGTTAAATCAGGTTCACGTTAATGATCTAAACAGTTCCATATCCCCTAAAGAAATAGAAGCAGTCATTAATAGTGTCCCAGCCAAAAAAAAAAAAAAAAAAAAAAAAAAAAAAAAAAGCCCAGGACCAGATGGGTTTAGTGCAGAGTTCTATCAGACCTTCAAAGAAGATCTAATTCCAGTTCTGCATAAACTATTCCACAAAATAGAAGTAGAGGGAACTCTACCCAACCTACCCAACTCATTCTATGAAGCCATAATTACTCTGATACCTAAACCACAGAAAGATCCAACAAAGATAGAGAACTTCAGACAATTACCCTTATGAATATCGATGCAAAAATACTCAATAAAATTCTCACTAACCGAATCCAAGAACACAGTAAAGCAATCATCCATCCTGACCAAGTAGGTTTTATTCCAGGGATGCAGGGATGGTTTAATATACGAAAATCCATCAATGTAATCCATTATAAAAACAAACTCAAAAATAAAAAGCACATGATCATCTAGTTAGATGCAGAAAAAGCATTCGACAAGATCCAACACCCATTCGTGATAAAAGTCTTGGAAAGATCAGGAATTCAAGGCCCATACATAAACATGATAAAAGCAATCTACAGCAAACCAGTAGCCAACATCAAAGTAAATGGTGAGAAGCTTGAAGCAATCCCACTAAAATCAGGGACTACACAAGGCTGCCCACTTTCTCCCTACCTTTTCAACATAGTACTTGAAGTCCTAGCCAGAGCAATTCGACAACAAAAGGAGATCAAGGGGATACAAATTGGAAAAGAGGAAGTCAAAATATCACTTTTTGCAGATGATATGATAGTATATATAAGTGACCCTAAAAATTCCACCAGAGAACTCCTAAAGCTGACAAACAGCTTCGTGAAGTAGCTGGATATAAAATTAACTCAAACAAGTCAATGGCCTTTCTCTACACAAAGAATAAACAGGCTGAGAAAGAAATTAGGTAAACAACACACTTCTCAATTGTCACAAATATCATAAAATATCTTGGCATGACTCTAACTAAGGAAGTGAAAGATCTGTATGATAAGAACTTCAAGTCTATGAAGAAAGAAATTAAAGAAGATCTCAGAAGATGGAAAGATCTCTCATGCTCATGGATTGGCAGGATCAATATAGTAAAAATGGCTATCTTGCCAAAAGCAATCTACAGATTCAATGCAATTCCCATCAAAATTCCAACTCAATTCTTTAATGAATTAGAAAGAGCAATCTGCAAATTCATCTAGATTAACAAAAAACCTAGGATAGCAAAAACTCTTCTCAAGAGTAAAAGTACCTCTGGTGGAATCACCATGTGTGAACTAAACTTTACTACAGAGCAATTGTGAAAAAAACTGCATGGTACTGGTATAGTGACAGACAAGTAGACCAATGGAATAGAATTGAAGACCCAGAAATGAACCCACACACCTATGGTCACTTGATCTTTGACAAGGGAACTAAAACCATCCAGTGGAAGAAAGGCAGCATTTTCAACAAATGGTGCTGGCACAACTGGTTGTTAACATGTAGAAGAATGTGAATCGAACCATTCCTATCTCCTTGTACTAAGGTCAAATCTAAGTGGATCAAGGAACTTCACATAAAACCAGAGACACTGAAACTTATAGAGGAGAAAGTGGGGAAAAGCCTCAAAGATATGGGCACAGGGGAAAAAAATTCCTGAATAGAACAGCAATGGCTTGTGCTGTAAGATTGAGGATTGACAAATGGGACCTCATGAACCTGCAAAGCTTCTTCAAGGCAAAATACACCGTCAATAAGACAAAAAGGCCACCAACAGATTGGGAAAGGATCTTTACCTATCTTAGATCAGATAGGGGACTAATAACCAATATATATAAAGAACTCAAGAAGGTTGACTCCAGTAAATCAAATAACCCCATTAAAAATGGGGCTCACAGTTAAAGAAAGAATTCTCACCTGAGGAATACCGAATGGGTGAGAAGCACCTGAAAAAATGCTCAGCATCCTTAATAATCAGAGAAATGCAAGTCAAAACAACCCTGAGATTCCACCGCACACCAGTCAGAGTGGCTAAGAACAAAAATTCAGGTGACAGCAGATGCTGGCGAGGATGTGGAGAAAGAGGAACACTCCTCCATTGTTGGTGGGATTGCAAGCGTGTACAACCACTCTGGAAATCAGTCTGGCGATTCCTCAGAAAATTGGACATAGTACTACCGGAGGATCCTGCAATACCTCTCCTGGTCATATATCCAGAAGATGTCCCAATCGGTAAGAAGGACACATGCTCCACTATGTACATAGCAGGCTTATTTATAATAGCCAGAAGCTGGAAAGAACCCAGATGCCCCTCAACAGAGGAATGGATACAGAAAATGTGGTACATATACACAGTGGAGTACTACTCAGCTATTAAAAATAATGAATTTATGAAATTCCTAGGCAAATGGATGGACCTGGAGGGCATCATTCTGAGTGAGGTAACACAATCACAAAAGAACTCACATGATATGTACTCACTGATAAGTGGATATTAGCCCAGAAACTTAGTATACCTGAGATATAAGATACAATTTGCAAAACACATGAAACTGACAAAGAATGAAGACCAAAGTGTGGATGTTGGGAGCCGCGCCCACATTCGCCGTTACAAGATGGCGCTGACAGCTGTGTTCTAAGTGGTAAACAAATAATCTGCGCATGTGCCAAGGGTATCTTATGACTACTTGTGCTCTGCCTTCCCCGTGACGTCAACTCGGCCGATGGGCTGCAGCCAATCAGGGAGTGACACGTCCGAGGCGAAGGAGAATGCTCCTTAAGAGGGACGGGGTTTCGTTTTCTCTCTCTCTCTTGCTTCTTGCTCTCTTGCTTCTTGCTCTCTGGCTTCTTGCTCTCTTGCTTCTTGCTCTCTTGCTTCCTGCACCCTGGCTCCTGAAGATGTAAGCAATAAAGTTTTGCCGCAGAAGATTCTGGTCTGTGGTGTTCTTCCTGGCCGGTCGTGAGAACGCGTCTAATAACAATTGGTGCCGAATTCCGGGACGAGAAAAAACTCGGGACTGGCGCAAGGAAGATCCCTCATTCCAGAACCAGAACTGCGGGTCGCGGTAATAAAGGTTCCCGTAAAGCAGACTGTTAAGAAGGATTCAACTGTATGAATTCAGAACTTTTCAGCTGGGGAACGAGAGTACCAGTGAGTACAGCTTTACGAGGTAAGTCTGATCTTGAACTTTCTAAGGAAATTCAAGACAGTCTATCAGAAGTAAAGTGGAATATGTTTGGCCTTGAATTTTTTCTGGTGTTAGGAGCCCTTTTGTTCCTTTTCACATGTTATCAAGTGGTTAAGATAGGGCGGATTCTAGAGGAAATTCAGGACAAGCTATCAGAAGTAAAGCGGGGAGAGAGAGTAGGAGCAAAGAGGAAATATGGTACACAAAATAAGTATACAGGCCTTTCCAAGGGTCTTGAACCCGAGGAAAAGTTAAGGTTAGGTAGGAATACCTGGAGAGAGATTAGAAGAAAAAGAGGAAAAAGGGAAAAGAAGAAAGATCAATTAGCGGAGGTCTCTAGGAGATACTCGTCACTAGATGAGCTCGGGGAGCCAGCTCTTAGTAGTTCTGAAGCAGATGAAGAATTCTCCTCTGAGGAAACAGACTGGGAGGAAGAAGCAGCCCATTACCAGCCAGCTAATTGGTCAAGAAAAAAGCCAAAAGCGGCTGGCGAAAGCCAGCGTACTGTTCAACCTCAGGGCAGTCGGCTTCAAGGTCCGCCCTATGCGGAGTCCCCGCCCTGCGTAGTGCGTCAGCAATGCGCAGAGAGGCAGTGCGCAGACTCATTCATTCCCAGAGAGGAACAAAGGAAAATACAACAGGCATTTCCGGTCTTTGAAGGAGCCGAGGGTGGGCGTGTCCACGCTCCGGTAGAATACTTACAAATTAAAGAAATTGCCGAGTCGGTCCGTAAATACGGAACCAATGCTAATTTTACCTTGGTGCAGTTAGACAGGCTCGCTGGCATGGCACTAACTCCTGCTGACTGGCAAACGGTTGTAAAAGCCGCTCTCCCTAGTATGGGCAAATATATGGAATGGAGAGCGCTTTGGCACGAAGCTGCACAAGCGCAGGCCCGAGCAAACGCAGCTGCTTTGACTCCAGAGCAGAGAGATTGGACTTTTGACTTGTTAACGGGTCAGGGAGCTTATTCTGCTGATCAGACAAACTACCATTGGGGAGCTTATGCCCAGATTTCTTCCACGGCTATTAGGGCCTGGAAGGCGCTCTCCCGAGCAGGTGAAACCACTGGTCAATTAACAAAAGTTGTCCAGGGACCTCAGGAATCCTTCTCAGATTTTGTGGCCAGAATGACAGAGGCAGCAGAGCGTATTTTTGGAGAGTCAGAGCAAGCTGCGCCTCTGATAGAACAGCTAATCTATGAGCAAGCCACAAAGGAGTGCCGAGCGGCCATAGCCCCAAGAAAGAACAAAGGCTTACAAGACTGGCTCAGGGTCTGTCGAGAGCTTGGGGGACCTCTCACCAATGCAGGCTTAGCGGCCGCCATCCTCCAATCTCAGAACCGCTCCATGAGCAGAAATGATCAGAGGACATGTTTTAATTGCGGAAAGCCTGGGCATTTTAAGAAAGATTGCAGAGCTCCAGATAAACAGGGAGGGACTCTCACTCTTTGCTCTAAGTGTGGCAAGGGTTATCATAGAGCTGACCAGTGTCGCTCTGTGAGGGATATAAAGGGCAGAGTCCTTCCCCCACCTGATAGTCAATCAACTGATGTGCCAAAAAACGGGTCATCGGGCCCTCGGTCCCAGGGCCCTCAAAGATATGGGAACCGGTTTGTCAGGACCCAGGAAGCAGTCAGAGAGGCGACCCAGGAAGACCCACAAGGGTGGACCTGCGTGCCGCCTCCGACTTCCTACTAATGCCTCAAATGAGTATTCAGCCGGTACCGGTGGAGCCTATACCATCCTTGCCCCCGGGAACCATGGGCCTTATTCTCGGCCGAGGTTCACTCACCTTGCAGGGCTTAGTAGTCCACCCTGGAGTTATGGATTGTCAACATTCCCCTGAAATACAGGTCCTGTGCTCAAGCCCTAAGGGCGTTTTTTCTATTAGTAAAGGAGATAGGATAGCTCAGCTGCTGCTCCTCCCTGATAATACCAGGGAGAAATCTGCAGGACCTGAGATAAAGAAAATGGGCTCCTCAGGAAATGATTCTGCCTATTTGGTTGTATCTTTAAATGATAGACCTAAGCTCCGCCTTAAGATTAATGGAAAAGAGTTTGAAGGCATCCTTGATACCGGAGCAGATAAAAGTATAATCTCTACACATTGGTGGCCCAAAGCATGGCCCACCACAGAGTCATCTCATTCATTACAGGGCCTAGGTTATCAATCATGTCCCACTATAAGCTCCGTTGCCTTGACGTGGGAATCCTCTGAAGGGCAGCAAGGGAAATTCATACCTTATGTGCTCCCACTCCCGGTTAACCTCTGGGGAAGGGATATTATGCAGCATTTGGGCCTTATTTTGTCCAATGAAAACGCCCCATCGGGAGGGTATTCAGCTAAAGCAAAAAATATCATGGCAAAGATGGGTTATAAAGAAGGAAAAGGGTTAGGACATCAAGAACAGGGAAGGATAGAGCCCATCTCACCTAATGGAAACCAAGACAGACAGGGTCTGGGTTTTTCCTTAGCGGCCATTGGGGCAGCACGACCCATACCATGGAAAACAGGGGACCCAGTGTGGGTTCCTCAATGGCACCTATCCTCTGAAAAACTAGAAGCTGTGATTCAACTGGTAGAGGAACAATTAAAACTAGGCCATATTGAACCCTCTACCTCACCTTGGAATACTCCAATTTTTGTAATTAAGAAAAAGTCAGGAAAGTGGAGACTGCTCCATGACCTCAGAGCCATTAATGAGCAAATGAACTTATTTGGCCCAGTACAGAGGGGTCTCCCTGTACTTTCCGCCTTACCACGTGGCTGGAATTTAATTATTATAGATATTAAAGATTGTTTCTTTTCTATACCTTTGTGTCCAAGGGATAGGCCCAGATTTGCCTTTACCATCCCCTCTATTAATCACATGGAACCTGATAAGAGGTATCAATGGAAGGTCTTACCACAGGGAATGTCCAATAGTCCTACAATGTGTCAACTTTATGTACAAGAAGCTCTTTTGCCAGTGAGGGAACAATTCCCCTCTTTAATTTTGCTCCTTTACATGGATGACATCCTCCTGTGCCATAAAGACCTTACCATGCTACAAAAGGCATATCCTTTTCTACTTAAAACTTTAAGTCAGTGGGGTTTACAGATAGCCACAGAAAAGGTCCAAATTTCTGATACAGGACAATTCTTGGGCTCTGTGGTGTCCCCAGATAAGATTGTGCCCCAAAAGGTAGAGATAAGAAGAGATCACCTCCATACCTTAAATGATTTTCAAAAGCTGTTGGGAGATATTAATTGGCTTAGACCTTTTTTAAAGATTCCTTCCGCTGAGTTAAGGCCTTTGTTTAGTATTTTAGAAGGAGATCCTCATATCTCCTCCCCTAGGACTCTTACTCTAGCTGCTAACCAGGCCTTACAAAAAGTGGAAAAGGCCTTACAGAATGCACAATTACAACGTATTGAGGATTCGCAACCTTTCAGTTTGTGTGTCTTTAAGACAGCACAATTGCCAACTGCAGTTTTGTGGCAGAATGGGCCATTGTTGTGGATCCATCCAAACGTATCCCCAGCTAAAATAATAGATTGGTATCCTGATGCAATTGCACAGCTTGCCCTTAAAGGCCTAAAAGCAGCAATCACCCACTTTGGGCAAAGTCCATATCTTTTAATTGTACCTTATACCGCTGCACAGGTTCAAACCTTGGCAGCCACATCTAATGATTGGGCAGTTTTAGTTACCTCCTTTTCAGGAAAAATAGATAACCATTATCCAAAACATCCAATCTTACAGTTTGCCCAAAATCAATCTGTTGTGTTTCCACAAATAACAGTAAGAAACCCACTTAAAAATGGGATTGTGGTATATACTGATGGATCAAAAACTGGCATAGGTGCCTATGTGGCTAATGGTAAAGTGGTATCCAAACAATATAATGAAAATTCACCTCAAGTGGTAGAATGTTTAGTGGTCTTAGAAGTTTTAAAAACCTTTTTAGAACCCCTTAATATTGTGTCAGATTCCTGTTATGTGGTAAATGCAGTAAATCTTTTAGAAGTGGCTGGAGTGATTAAGCCTTCCAGTAGAGTTGCCAATATTTTTCAGCAGATACAATTAGTTTTGTTATCTAGAAGATCTCCTGTTTATATTACTCATGTTAGAGCCCATTCAGGCCTACCTGGCCCCATGGCTCTGGGAAATGATTTGGCAGATAAGGCCACTAAAGTGGTGGCTGCTGCCCTATCATCCCCGGTAGAGGCTGCAAGAAATTTTCATAACAATTTTCATGTGACGGCTGAAACATTACGCAGTCGTTTCTCCTTGACAAGAAAAGAAGCCCGTGACATTGTTACTCAATGTCAAAGCTGCTGTGAGTTCTTGCCAGTTCCTCATGTGGGAATTAACCCACGCGGTATTCGACCTCTACAGGTCTGGCAAATGGATGTTACACATGTTTCTTCCTTTGGAAAACTTCAATATCTCCATGTGTCCATTGACACATGTTCTGGCATCATGTTTGCTTCTCCGTTAACCGGAGAAAAAGCCTCACATGTGATTCAACATTGTCTTGAGGCATGGAGTGCTTGGGGGAAACCCAGACTCCTTAAGACTGATAATGGACCAGCTTATACGTCTCAAAAATTCCAACAGTTCTGCCGTCAGATGGACGTAACCCACCTGACTGGACTTCCGTACAACCCTCAAGGACAGGGTATTGTTGAGCGTGCGCATCGCACCCTCAAAGCCTATCTTATAAAACAGAAGAGGGGAACTTTTGAGGAGACTGTACCCCGAGCACCAAGAGTGTCGGTGTCTTTGGCACTCTTTACACTCAATTTTTTAAATATTGATGTTCATGGCCATACTGCGGC
This sequence comes from Mus musculus, assembly GCF_000001635.26. Classification (NCBI taxonomy): domain Eukaryota; kingdom Metazoa; phylum Chordata; class Mammalia; order Rodentia; family Muridae; genus Mus; species Mus musculus. The sequence continues at coordinate 88,177,388 of NC_000068.7, forward strand.
TGAACGTCATTGTTCAGAGCCAGATAGGCCCAATGAGATGGTTAAATGGAAAAATGTCCTTGATAATAAATGGTATGGCCCGGATCCTATCTTGATAAGATCCAGGGGAGCTATCTGTGTTTTCCCACAGAATGAAGACAACCCATTTTGGGTACCAGAAAGACTCACCCGAAAAATCCAGACTGACCAAGGGAATACTAATGTCCCTCGTCTTGGTGATGTCCAGGGCGTCAATAATAAAGAGAGAGCAGCGTTGGGGGATAATGTCGACATTTCCACTCCCAATGACGGTGATGTATAATGCTCAAGTATTCTCCTGCTTTTTTACCACTAACTAGGAACTGGGTTTGGCCTTAATTCAGACAGCCTTGGCTCTGTCTGGACAGGTCCAGATGACTGACACCATTAACACTTTGTCAGCCTCAGTGACTACAGTCATAGATGAACAGGCCTCAGCTAATGTCAAGATACAGAGAGGTCTCATGCTGGTTAATCAACTCATAGATCTTGTCCAGATACAACTAGATGTATTATGACAAATAACTCAGCAGGGATGTGAACAAAAGTTTCCGGGATTGTGTGTTATTTCCATTCAGTATGTTAAATTTACTAGGGCAGCTAATTTGTCAAAAAGTCTTTTTCAGTATATGTTACAGAATTGGATGGCTGAATTTGAACAGATCCTTCGGGAATTGAGACTTCAGGTCAACTCCACGCGCTTGGACCTGTCGCTGACCAAAGGATTACCCAATTGGATCTCCTCAGCATTTTCTTTCTTTAAAAAATGGGTGGGATTAATATTATTTGGAGATACACTTTGCTGTGGATTAGTGTTGCTTCTTTGATTGGTCTGTAAGCTTAAGGCCCAAACTAGGAGAGACAAGGTGGTTATTGCCCAGGCGCTTGCAGGACTAGAACATGGAGCTCCCCCTGATATATGGTTATCTATGCTTAGGCAATAGGTCGCTGGCCACTCAGCTCTTATATCCCATGAGGCTAGACTCATTGCACGGGATAGAGTGAGTGTGCTTCAGCAGCCCGAGAGAGTTGCACGGCTAAGCACTGCAATGGAAAGGCTCTGCGGCATATATGAGCCTATTCTAGGGAGACATGTCATCTTTCATGAAGGTTCAGTGTCCTAGTTCCCTTCCCCCAGGCAAAACGACACGGGAGCAGGTCAGGGTTGCTCTGGGTAAAAGCCTGTAAGCCTAAGAGCTAATCCTGTACATGGCTCCTTTACCTACACACTGGGGATTTGACCTCTATCTCCACTCTCATTAATATGGGTGGCCTATTTGCTCTTATTAAAAGGATAGGGGGAGATGTTGGGAGCCGCGCCCACATTCGCCGTTACAAGATGGCGCTGACAGCTGTGTTCTAAGTGGTAAACAAATAATCTGCGCATGTGCCAAGGGTATCTTATGACTACTTGTGCTCTGCCTTCCCCGTGACGTCAACTCGGCCGATGGGCTGCAGCCAATCAGGGAGTGACACGTCCGAGGCGAAGGAGAATGCTCCTTAAGAGGGACGGGGTTTCGTTTTCTCTCTCTCTTGCTTCTTGCTCTCTTGCTTCTTGCTCTCTGGCTTCTTGCTCTCTTGCTTCTTGCTCTCTTGCTTCCTGCACCCTGGCTCCTGAAGATGTAAGCAATAAAGTTTTGCCGCAGAAGATTCTGGTCTGTGGTGTTCTTCCTGGCCGGTCGTGAGAACGCGTCTAATAACATGTGGACACATTGCCCCTTCTTAAAATTGGAAACAATCACCCATGGAAGGAGTTACAGAGACAAAGTTTGGAGCTGAGACAAAAGGATGGACCATCTAGAGACTGCCATATCCAGGGATCCATCCCATAATTAGCCTCCAAACGATGACACCATTGCATACACTAGCAAGCGTTTGTTGCAAGGACTGTAATATAGCTGTCTCTTGTGAGACTAGGCCGGGGCCTAGCAAACACAGAAGTGGATGCTCACAGTCAACTATTGGATGGATCACTGGGCCCCCAATGGAGGAGCTAGAGAAAGTATCCAAGGATCTAAAGAGATCTGCAACCTTGTAGGTGCAACATTATGAACTAACCAGTACCCTGGATCTCTTGACTCTAGCTGCATATGTATCAAAAGATGGCCTAGTCGGCCATCACTGGAAAGAGAGGCTCACTGAACAGGCAAACTTTATATGCCCCAGTACAGGGGAACGCCAGGGCCAAAAAATGAGAATGGGTGGGTAGGGAAGTGCGGGGGGGCGTGGGGGGGGGACTTTTGGGATAGCATTGGAAATGTAATTGAGGAAAATATGTAATAAAAAATCTTAGATTTATGAAATTCCTAGCCAAATGGATGGACCTGGAGGGCATCATCCTGAGTGAGGTAACACATTCACAAAGAAACTCACACAATATGTATTCACTGATAAGTGGATATTAGCCCCAAACCTAGGATACCCAAGATATAAGATATAATTTGCTAAACACATGAAACTCAAGGAGAATGAAGACTGAAGTGTGGACACTATGCCCCTCCTTAGATTTGGGAACAAAACACCCATGGAAGGAGTTACAGAGACGGAGTTTGGAGCTGAGATGAAAGGATGGACCATGTAGAGACTGCCATAGCCAGGGATCCACCCCATAATCAGCATCCAAACGCTGACACCATTGCATACACTAGCAAGATTTTATTGAAAGGACGCAGATGTAGCTGTCTCTTGTGAGACTATGCTGGGGCCCAGCAAACACAGAAGTGGATGCTCACAGTCAGCTAATGGATGGATCATAGGGCTCCCAATGGAGGAGCTAGAGAAAGTAGCCAAGGAGCTAAAGGGATCTGCAACCCTATAGGTGGAACAACATTATGAGCTAACCAGTACCCCGGAGCTCTTGACTCTAGCTGCATATATATCAAAAGATGGCCTAGTCGGCCATCACTGGAAAGAGAGGCCCATTGGACTTGCAAACTTTATATGCCCCAGTACAGGGGAATACCAGGGCCAAAAAGGGGGAGTGGGTGGGCAGGGGAGTGGGGGTGGGTGGATATGGGGGACTTTTGGTATAGCATTGGAAATGTAAATGAGTTAAATACCTAATAAAAAATGGAAAAAAAAATCTTAGAAAAATAAATTTAAATTGAGATAAGGATAGATAACAAGACTGCAGCAGAATACAGTTATTAAATGAAAATTTCACAATCATTTGGAACTATTTTCTGTCTGAACTGGTAGTTAAGGTAGACCACAGCATATCCCACAGTCATACAGGCTATTGGTTTCTACTAGAAATACATCTAACGATGTGATCCCTAAAGATACTGCACACATAGATTGACAAGACAGTGAGAAATTAAGCTCTGTTAGTTGCCATTTTCTGCATTGCTGGCTTGTTTTCTCAGTCCTAGAAGGCTGTATCTAACCTGGCAGGGAGAAAAGTCATCAGGGCTTCTACCCGCCTGGGAACTGTAGTGATGACTTTTCTCACAAGATATGACCACTAATGCAACAGTAGCATGGCTCTTATGGAGTTAATCACGCGTGTTCTGTTTAGACTTACTCCTGCTTTACAGAGGAAGCTTCTGTTTAATACTGTAAACTGTCTAGCGCCTATGGTTGGCCTAAGTCACAGAGATTTTAGAACTGTAGTCTTGGCTAAATACATGATGCCATATTCAGTTCTGAACACCTATCTTTATACCCATATATTAGTGTTCCTCTCTGCTTTTATCACTGAAGTGTCTCTCTGGAGTGAACAATGGTTATTGTAGAAACTGACCATTGTTCTAAATGTGGGGTATGTGACTGTGGATTGTTCAGGACTAGACAGAATACCTTTCTTTCCAAAGTGCAAGTAACATTATAGAAAAGAATTGGAAAGAATTTAAGAGTGAGGGATTTTGAAGGAATGCTGTAGAACCATGCCTTCTGAATATAATGTAAGAGTTGTACTCATGAACACTGCATTGGTAGTTACTTACAAAAGAATACCACAAGATGTTAACAATCACTCTTTAATTATGTATGAGGAAAGGTTATGGGAAATTACTAGATTCTAGAAATTACTAGAATTGTTTGCTAATATATAATGCATCCATAAAATATATTAATTAGTGTTTCAGAATAAAATACAAGGTTTCAAAATTCTAGTATCATATGGCAATAATTATGGATGTATTTTATATTTTAAATGATAGTTATATAAAAAAATTTAATTTTTGAAATGAACCTATTTACAGTTAATGTTTTCCTAGCATATATCTACGTAGCAGTGTATATTTTGTTATTTTCATGCCTGTGCATAAAACATTTTGAACATAGTAACAAACTATTAATTAAAAAGAAAAATGAAGTTTCCTCTAATTATACATTTTTCTGTAGTCCAAGGCAATCATCAATAGGATTCTCTAGGGTATGTTTCCCCAAAGCCAATGACTTCGTTCATCATAAACAACACTATTATGAATACAGCTTAAAAATGTGTGTCTTCTTCTACATATTTTTATGTTTCTTTCAAAGGAGTTTGACATTTGCCTCCTTTACCTAATTTCACTTTACAAAGGTCAGTTTCTGCCTTTATTTGAGAAACTTAAAACATTTTAATTCTCAAGGAAATTGTTTTCATTTATTAATAACTAAGTGGCACAATAACTAATGCACATCAAGAATATTTTGCTGTTGGTGAGTTTCTTGCCACATTTTGAATCTTCAACGAGGTATTTGAAAAATCCTCAGAAATTGAGAGGTGCTAAATAGAAATGTGAGTTGAGAAAGTGGTACTTCCTCATTTGAATACTTAGCATACATTAAGGTGCTAAATTCTATATACTTAATTCCTAGCAACACTGTTTTTTTGTTTGAGCCATTTCTTTTTTGCTATTACTAATATAAAGACTTTAAAATTGAATGCTAAATATAAATTGTGTCAATATGAAATGTGATTAATTTAGGTCAACATACATGTGAATATACACATCGCAGAGTTAAATATGCAATGCAACTTAGATATTAAGAACTGAAGACACAAGGAAAAGAAAGTAGTGGAAAATAGCAATATTCTTACTAAAGCAACATCTTCCTTGGGAAGTCTTATTGAAAATCACAATTGAAAAAATATTAAGAAATTAACTATAAGAATAGAATCATGATACGGCATTAATATCTTGATCATGAACTATATGTCTTCTAGAAATCCATTTAGAATATTTAATTTCATAAATTTTGTAATAAATGGTCAAAATTTTATCAGTTCTTATATAAAAATCTAAGTAAAAGTTTGATTATAATTTGACAAATAACAAGGATTTTTATTTTAAATGAAGGCTAGAAATGTGAGGGTGATGGAGGGGCATTTGTCCACATTTCTGGGTAGTTTTAAATTATCCTGGTATACGCCACAATACCCATGAATGAAGATACTGGAAAGATCAGCACAGTTCTCTCTGATAGTGAATGAAAACCCTGGGGGAGCTTCAGAGGACTTAACCCAGAGTCCTGGTAAGAATCATAGGGAATCAGAGTACAAAATTGAATCTTACTTACGAAATTAAGAGAGTTACAATACATACATCTTTGACATCCCTTTATTTTTATTTCTATTTTGAAGGTTATAAACACTCAATCCAAAATGAAATTGAGGAATTTAATTAGTTACAAAGAATACTTTTATTATACTCAAAACCTTTTTTCATTACCCATATATTTTAATTATTATGCTTATGTAGATTTTCCCATAATTGTTTTGAGGCAAAGTGTTACAATGTTACTCAGACCATTCTACACTCATTTTTCATTATTCTCTTGCTTAAGACTACTGAGTTTTGGGGTTCTGAATATGCAGAACTATGCTCATTGCATACATATTTTAACCAAGAAGAGGGTATGTATATGTATCTTAGGATTCTACATTGAGATGATAATAAAAAAAAACTGAACATATTGTTCAAATCTTAATGTTATGTAGAAAGATAGGATGATCACAAATATTTAGAAAAAAATATGGAAACTGGAATTTTAGTCAAGGATTCTGTGTATTTGGGCAGTCATGTATTAGGGCAAGAATTTGTTAAAAATTCAACAAAATATGTAAATTGTAATATGCAGATTATGTATTAAGAGAAGACAGAATAAATCTGGATTTACAATTTATCAATAAACTGGTAGTCTCAAAATTTTTAAAAATGTCTTAGAATGAAATAATGAACAATGCATGAAGAGATTTTTTTTGCAGACCTATGAAATAAATAAGTTCAAACTAGTATACTTTCTGATTTAAACTTTTTTTGCGAAGTCACAAATCCATAGCAGGTACTCTAATTCATAATTTTGTTGGCTACAGTAAGTTTTTCCTAAGTTAGTAGATACAGATTTTAGTATTAACTTCAGCACAGGACAGATAATATTTTAATACTTAAAAAAAAAAAACTCTTGAAGTTAGAAGTGTAAAATGATGGGGTTATATGTGAAAAATTTGAGAAGAAAGACGGGAATTTGATTAACACATATGTGTATACAAAAAACTCAAAGAATGAAAATAGTACTGTATAGAGGGTGAACAAATATGAGATATATATTTAATTAGTTTGAGTAAGCAAATAAAACTATTGCTCTTCCTCTTACTACAACAACTACTACTACTACTACTAACCCTACTGCTATCACTACTACAAAAGGTCCTCTAAGTTACTGAATTGAATTTGAAATTAATTTTGATGATCAGTGTAATTATTATTTTCAAAGGCAAAGTAAAGGCATTATATTTGGTAGCAGAGGAGCTTCATGTTAAAAAATATGGTGGAAATATTTTTAACTAAAATCAAGTAAATATTATAAAAATCATTAATAGTCATTTGGTTTGAAACAAGATCAAGGCCAGCCCACTTGGGCACTCAACTAAGACTCTGTCTCAATTATTATTTTTTTTAAGTAAAAAATTAAATGTAGAGCTACAATGTTACATTCGTGTCCAGCATTCACAACACTAGAATAGATTGAATCAGTAAATAAAAAACAACTAAAACAAAACAACTTTATTATGAAGAATCATGGATTTATTTTTTATTTCAGACATTTTATGACTAGTTTTTATTATTTCCTTTTTCTTGCATACACTTAGCTTTCCTGGTGACTTCTCAAATGTGAGAACATGACAGTACTGATTTCATTGATTGTCTAATTGAGCCCTTGGCAATTATTGTCTATTATTAAGCATTTCAAAACTCAGAAAAGAAATCATGTGGAATTTATATGCAATTCATATAGTTAATCATTTCTATTCCAGATGAGAAAAATATAGAATTAAAGAACATATATAGCTTGCAGAGTCATAGAGAATTTGAGGTAAAGAATCTAAACTGAAGAAGAACATTTATGAATACTCGACCATCATCTGCCTTTGTTGTTTATTTCAAGCTTTATCTACACACATACTATTCAACCCTGCCGAGTCCTACTTACTAAATTCCTACTTTTTTCCTGTTCTTCATTTTTGTGTAACTGGTAACCCATGAAATGATAAACCAGAGTTCTGTAACCACATTTATTCTGGTGGGTTTCTCAGAATATCCACACCTACAGCCACCCCTCTTCCTTATGATAATGACCATTTACACAGTCACTCTGGTAGGAAATGTAGGCATAATTTTGGTCAGAAGGATCAACCCTAAGCTTCACACACCCATGTACTTTTTTCTGAGCCATCTTTCATTTTTGGATATATGTTATTCTAGTGTATTTACACCAAAATTGTTAGAGATCTTGATTGTGGAACATAGAACTATTTCTTTAAATGGTTGCATGACACAGTTTTTCTTTGGCTGTGCATGTGTGATTACAGAGATGTTCATGTTAGCAGTGATGGCCTATGACAGGTTTGTGGCTGTTTGCAACCCCCTGCTCTATACTGTTGCTATGTCTCATCAATTGTGTGCTCTCCTAGTAGCTGGAAGTTATATGTGGGGAGGTCTGTGTGCTGTGATAATCACATACACTCTTGTAGAGCTCTCTTATTGTGAACCTGGCATCATTGATCACTTTGGCTGTGAATATTCAGCCATTGTCTCTGTATCCTGTTCTGACCCCTCCTTCAGCCAGATGGTATGCTTAGTCATTTCCATATTAAGTGAGGGTAGTAGCCTTCTTATCACTATGGCCTCCTATGTCTTCATCGTTGTCACAATCATCAAGATGCCTTCTAAAGATGGACTCAGAAAAGCCTTCTCCACCTGTACTTCACACCTGACTGCCATCAGCATCTTCCATGGGATTATTCTCCTTCTCTACTGTATACCCAATGCAAAGAGCTCAAAGCTGCTGGTCAAAGTAGCAACTGTACTCTATACAGTCCTTATACCCATGCTGAACCCCCTCATCTACAGCCTAAGGAACAAAGATGTAAAAGAGACAGTCAAGAGGCTCATCAGCTCAAAATTGCACTCTCAGACAATATAATACAACTAGAATGCATTTTCAGTTTAATGTGTATTTATTCATATTCTAAAAAACCCTTTTTATTTATACTATCAATCACACATTAGTTTTATTAAATACATGGTTATATTTTTAATATGATATTGAGTTGCAAATTATGCCATTTGGATTGGATTTTTTTTATAGTTTCATACAAATGTTCTGTACTCTGATTCAAGCTCATTGAACAGTAAAGAAAAGTTAACATTTCAAATCCCTTCAATTAGAGTTATATAAATAATAATGAAAAAGAAAATAATATTTCCTTATAGCTCTATAGCAATCCTGCCTCTAGAGCTGACTTTTAGCTCTTTTATTGCACCAACATTCAAGTCCTCACAACTAACCTTTACTTTTTACTTGGAATGCTCTATAAAACAGATATATGATATTATATAGTGTGTAAATTAATGGTAAAAATTTGTTTTATGAAAATTCTGACTATAAGGAATCATATGTCAAAATGTTTACTATCACCAATATATAGTAATTTCACTTTGTTTTGTTTTACTTTTGAGATTATAGCTCCATTATTCTCTTCACATTCTGACCTCTAGACACTCTCATGTAAGTCTCTGTAATTTCCTTCAAGTTCATGGCCATTGTCATTACCTACCTACATGTACATATGTATATATTCCTGAACATAATATTTCAGATTGTATAATGTACTTTTATGTATGTTTTCAAAAACATTAATAGTTTGGTACATGCCAATAAATTGTTCATGTGCTCTTCCCTGGGGAAGATCATTTTCTTGCTTTCAGTTTTCTAAGTATTAACAGACTCTATTTGATACTAGCTTCTCTTTATATATACTATCAATCACAGATTAGTTTTATTAAATACATGGTTATGTTTTTAATCTGATATTGAGTTGCAGATTATGCCATTTGGATTGGATTTTCCAATTATAGACAAAAATTTGTATTTTTAAAATATAACATTGATCACTAACTTTTACTCATTTTTAGTCATTAGTAAACAACATATGTACTTACTTTGCTGGCTTAATCAATGAGATACAATAATAGTCTTTATTGTTGTTTAAAATTTTGTGAGTTAATTCCAATAAAATATATTGTTTACAGTTTTGAAATTCTCATTACTAAAACTCTTCTTGATAGTTACACATAAACCTCTTTCATCCTTTTCTTCAATTTTATTTTAGTCATTAATCCAAATTGACAAAATTTTGTCTAAAAGTACGACATGTATTTCTTCATTTTTGAGACTAGTTTTGTTAGATGGGTTTGCATTGCACTACTAATGTGAATGAATCTTTTTAAAATATTTCATTTGTCTTAGTCTTCTATTGGGAGGCAGAAATTGGTGGGTGGGGGAGCATCCTCATAGAAGCAGGGGAGTCAGGCGGGTAGGGGGTTTCTGGAGGAGAAATGGGGAAAGGTGATAGTATTTGAAACTTAAGTAAAGAAATTATCCAATAAAGGAAAAGATAAGAACTTAAAATGTCTATGTTCTTGGAGAGAAATTATTCACCTTTCATTAAGTTTTCAGTGTCTGGTAGATTGATCATGTTCCAATGAAGGTCAAATATATAATAATATACAGGGAGCAGAAACTCTTCATTTTTATTTAAAGGGAAAAATGAAAGTCTGCCTCTACAGTGTGCAAGTGTTAGCATGTGGCTTAAGCTGTAGTATCATCTTGATTTTTGTTTTGTTTTGTTTTTAAATAAACTGTGTGTCTTTGTTTCTTTGTTTTCAGTTAAGATGTTACAAATTGTAATTCCATCATGATGGATTTTCCTTCAATGAGTATGTGGTGTTTTTCCATGTCTCTTCATATGAGATTTAGTTTGAAATCAATTTTGTCAAATATTAAAATTAACTACATCAGCTTTTTCATTTGGTCTATTGCTTTTAATAATTTTGTTCTAACCCTATCCTTGGTGTTAATGGATGTTGCTTGGGTGTAGCAGAAAGACAGGTCCTGTTTTCACATCCATTCAATTACTCTTTTAATTTGAGAATTAAGACTATTGCTATTGAAAGATCAAGGAGCAATGTTTGCTGATTCTTGTTAATTTATTCTTGTGATGTGGTGTGTTGTGGTGTGGTGTGGTGTGGTGTGTTGTGGTGCGGTGTGGTGTGGTGTGGTGTGGTGTGGTGTGATGTGATGTGATATGATGTGCTGTGATGTGTGTGTATATACGCAACCTAATTCTCTCAAATCCATTTTTCCTTCACTACAAATTAATTTATTCCCCCTAAAAAAACAAAATAGAGTTTTTGCTGCCTATATTCTTGGATATTTGACCTTTATTAGAACATGATCAATCTATCACATCAGAAACTTAATGAAAAGTGAATCTCTCAGTCTGAGCACACTGACAATTTTTTAAATAATACAGAAGACCAATCTATGGATTCAATGTAATACCCATCAAATTTCAACACAATTCTTTGCAGAACGTCAAAGGCCACTTCTCATGCTGATATGGAGAATCTGTGTTTAATAGTAGGCACAAAATAAGAATAAATTAAAATAACTGAGATTATAAAACATTTTATTAACAGTTGCTATCACTTTGTTGATTTTAAATTTTGACAGATTTTTTTTGTCCAGGAATGCTATAATATCTGAATTTGAATTTACCTCTGACCTTCTTAATTGATATGGGTATTAAGCATATTGCTTAGCGTTATTATTCATTTGTATTGATAAAGTTTTTGTTTAAAACCACATTGAATAATTTTTTTATCTTATTTTGCTTTCTCTAGATTTTCTTTTCATATTTAGTATTTTTTGGTTTAATTGAACAATGATTGTATCGTTGCCTATGACCCCCTCCCTCTGTTCCCTTTCAAGTTCATGTTATCTTAGTATTTTTAAACTATTCACTAATTTATTGATTAATATATGGCTATTTACTAATTTTAATATGTATATTTGCAAATACATAAATAAATGCAATCTGAAGCATCAATTTAATAAAGATTATAGAAATATCTTAAGGATGATCAGTTGAGACTGGAGAAATATGCAGGGGCTTATCTCTAGGGATTTTACCTATTCACTGTGGTATGCCAATTGGTGTCATTATTATTCAAGATATTTAAGCTACCACATTGTTGAAATTTCATGGGGATATCTATCCTGTCTTATCTAAAAAATAAAATTGTTCAGTAGATATCCTTATTATATAGATCTGTCTTCCCCCTATAGGCTATGTTACTTGAGCCTGAGATATTAAGGTAATATTGTAGTTGTATCTTCTTGGCCAGAGCAGCATCACCAGTCAGTTCTTCTATGTATTTCTTTTTCTTTAGTATTTATGGATTTATCTTTTTTTCAACTTTTTTTCTTTAACTTTTTATCTTTTTAATTTTTTTTCTCTTTTTTTAATTGGGTATTTATTTCATTTACATTTCCAATGCTATCCCAAAAGTCCCCCATCTGCTTCCCCACCAACTCCCATATCCACCCACTCCCACTTCTTGGCCCTGGTGTTCCCCTGTACTGAGGCATATAAAGTTTGCATGACCAATGGGCCTCTCCACTGATGGCCAACTAGGCCATCTTCTGATTCATATGCAGCTAGAGACATGAGCTCTGGGGGGTGGCGGGGGAGTGGTATTGGTTAGTTCATATTGTTGTTCCACCTATAGGATTGCAGATCCCTTCAGCTCCTTGGGTACTTTCTCTAGCTCCTACATTGGGGGCCCTGTGATCCATCCAATAGCTGACTGTGAGGATCCACTTCTGTGTTTGCCAGGCCCCGGCATAGTCTCACAAGAGACAGCCATATCTGGATTCTTTCAGCAAAATCTTGCTAGTGTATGCAATGGTGTCAGCGTTTGGAATCTGATTATGGGATGGATCCCCGGATTTGGCAGTCTCTAGATGGTCCATCCTTTCGTCTCAGCTCCAAACTTTGTCTCTGTGACTTCTTCCATGGGTGTTTTGTTCCCAATTCTAAGAAGGGGCAAAGTGTCCACACTTTGGTCTTGGTTCTTCTTGAGTTTCATGCGTTTAGCAAATTGTATCTTATAAGTTGGGTATTCTAAATTTCTGGGCTGATATCCACTTATCAGTGAGTACATATTGTGTGAGTTCCTTTGTGATTGGGTTACCTCACGCGGGATGATGCCCTCCAGGTCCATCCATTTGCCTAGGAATTTCATAAATTCATTCTTTTTAATAGCTGAGTAGTACTTCATTGTGTAAATGTACCACATTTTCTGTATCCATTCCTATTAAGACACAGCATCAAATTAATGTAAACCTGAAGACATTATTTCAGTATGTCCAAATTACTTCTCAGGTGTTGTACTGGCTAGTTTTGTGTCAACTTGACACAGCTGGAGTTATCACAGAGAAAGGAGCTTCAGTTGAGGAAATGCCTCCATGAGATCCAACTGTAAGGCATTTTCTCAATTAGTGATCAAGGGGGAAAGGCCCCTTGTGGGTGGGACCATCTCAGGGCTGGTAGTCTTGGTTCTATAAGAAAGCAGGCTGAGCAAGCCAGGTGAGGCAAGCCAGTAAAGAACATCTCTCCATGGCCTCTGCATCAGCTCCTGCTTCCTGACATGCTTGAGTTCCAGTCCTGACTTCCTTGGTGATGAACAGCAGTATGGAAGCGTAAGCCGAATAAACCCTTTCCTCCCCAACTTTCTTCTTGGTCATGATGTTTGTGCAGGAATAGAAACCCTGACTAAGACAAATTGGTAACAGCAGAGTGGGGTATCCCTGTGACAACCTGACCATGTTTTGGGGAGGACTTTGGAAGGACTTTGGAACTTTGGGCTTGAAGATCCATCCATTGTTAAGAGCTCTATCAGATGTTGTGTAGGAGCTTGGAAGATAATGTTGAGAACACTGCAGAAGATGGAGGTCTGGTTTGTGAAATTTCAGAGGGAAAATTAAAGACCCTTTTCAGGGCCATTGCTGTTTTGATTGTGAAGATTCTGTAGTTCTGGTTAGCTGGGGCTGAAGAATCAGCTGTGATTAACAAGATACCAGAACTACTAAAGCAAAAACTTTGCATTACTGGGACTATTGATGCTGGTTAGCTGGAGCTAAGAAATTAGCAGTGATTAAGAAGAGACCAGCTTCATTGAGGTGACATCTTCTGGGAAGTGTTTTCTGAAAGCAAAAAGAGGCTGTGTTCCAGAGATGGCCAAGGTTGTACTCTTGCTGCAGCAGGACTTGGTAATATGTAAGGGTCACCCAGGTGGTACTGGTTTTGAAGGCATGAAGGGGTCACGCAAAGCAGCTGAGGCTCGGCACTGTGAGAGGCCATGGAAAGCCATTGGTGAAGGTGCAGCCTCAGTTGCAATTGAAGGCCCAGGACTGAAGGGTCATGCAGTGTTTTGGAGATGCCAGTACCATGAGAGGACCACCAAGAGCAGCAGCAGCAGTGGAGTACAGGCATCTGGAGCCTAGAGGACGGCGTGTGTGCTACAAAGGGCCTGGCTGGAGAAGTGACCCAAGCCCTTGGAGGAGCCCAGAAGATCGTGAGTTGGATCCCAGACATTGGACGGTTGGAGATTGACTTTTGCTTTTGCTTGTGACTGTGCCCTAATATTTTCCTTCTTGAAGGAAGAAACTGTTTTAGTGGAGCCCACAGTTAAGGGACTTTTAATATGTAAAAAGACTTTGAATTTTAATAGAGGTGGATATTTTAAAGAGATTGAAATTTTAAGAATATATAAAGACTGTGGGACTTTTAAAGTTATTTAGAATGGGGATGAATAAGATTGTAAGGGTTGAGGCTTACTAGTGATGTGTTTGTGTGTCAAGTTGACAAGGGGTCAATTTTACTGGCTAGTTTTATGTCAACTTGACACAGCTGGAGTTATCACAGAGAAAGGAGCTTCAGTTGAGGAAACGCCTCCATGAGATCCAAATGTAAGGCATTTTCTCAATTAGTGATCAAGGGGGAAAGGCCCCTTGTGGGTGGGACCATCTCAGGGCTGGTAGTCTTGGTTCTATATGAAAGCAGGCTGAGCAAGCCAGGTGAGGCAAGCCAGTAAAGAACATCCCTCCATGGCCTCTGCATCAGCTCCTGCTTTCTGACCTGCTTGAGTTCCAGTCCTGACTTCCTTGGTGATGAACAGCAGTATGGAAGTGTAAGCCGAATAAACCCTTTCCTCCCCAACTTGCTTCTTGGTCGTGATGTTTTTGCAGGAATAGAAACCCTGACTAAGACAGGTGTATATCTAGTTCTTATCATTCCCACTCTAGTTTTGTCTTGATGAATTTTTTTACACTAGGTATTTTCTTCATTTACATTTCCAATGCTATCCAAAAGTCCCCCATAGCCACCCCACTTCATCCCTACCCACCCACTTCCACTTCTTGGCCCTGGCATTCCCCTGTACTGAGGCATATAAAGTTTGCATGACCAACAGGCCTCTCTTTCCAATGATGGCCGACTAGACCATCTTCTGATACATATGCAGCTAGAGACACGAGCTCTAGGGGGTACTGGTTAGTTCACATTGTTGCTCCACCTATAGTGTTGTAGACTCTTTTAGCTCCTTGGGACTTTCTCTAGCTCCTCTACTGGGGGCCCTGTGATCCATCTAATAGCTGATTGTGAGCATCCACTTCTGTGTTTCCTAAGCCCCGACATAGCCTCACAAGAGACAGCTATATCTGGGTCCTTTCAGCAAAATGTTGCTAGTGTATGCAATGGTGTCAGCATTTAGAGGCAGATTATGGGATGGATCCCCAGGTATGGCAGTCTCTAGATGGTCCATCCTTTCGTCTCAGGTACAAACTTTGTCTCTGTAACTCCTTCCATGGGTGTTTTGTTCCCAATTCTAAGAAGGGGCAAAGTCCACACTTTGGTCTTGGTTCTTCTTGAGTTTCATGCGTTTAGCAAATTGTATCTTATATCTTTGGTATTCTAAATTTCTGGGCTAATATCCACGTATCCGTGAGTGCATATCAAGTGACTTCTTTTGTGATTGTGTTACATCACTCAGCATGATGTCCTCCTTCATTTACATTTCAAATGCTACCTGAAAGTCCCCTATACTCTCCCTCAACCCTGCTTTCCTATCCACCTACTCCCACTTCTTGGCACTGGCGTTCCCTTGTACTGGTGCATATAAAGTTTGCAAGACCAAGGGGCCTCTATTCCCAGTGATGGCAGACTAGGCTACCTTCTGCTACATATGCAGCTAGAGACACGGGCTCTGGGAGTACTGATTAGTTCATATTGTTGTTCAACTTATAGGGTTGCAGACCCCTTCAGCTTCTTGGGTACTTTCTGTAGCTTCTCAATTGGGGGAGCTGTGTTCCGTCCTATAGATGGCTTTGAGCATCCACTTCTGTATTTGCCAGGCACTGGCCTAGCCTCACAAGAGACAGCTATGTCAGGGTCCTTCCAGCAAAATCTCACTGTCATATGCAATGGCGTCTGTGTATGTTGGCTGATTATGAAATGGATCCCCGAGTGGGGTAGCATCTGGATGGTCCATCGTTTAGTCTTAGCTCCTAACTTTGTCTCTGCAAATCCTTCCATGGGTATTTTGTTCCTTATTCTAAGGAGGAATGAAGTATCCATATGTTGGTCTTCCTTCTTCCTGATTTTCTTGTGTTTTGCAAATTGTATCTTGGGTATTCTAAGTTTCTGGGCTAATATCCACTTATCAGTGAGTGCATATCAAGTGACTTCTTTTGTGATTGTGTTACCTCACTGAGGATGATGCCCTCCAGATCCATCCATTTGCTCAAGAATTTCATAAATTCATTCTTTTTAATAGCTGAGTAGTACTCCATTGTGTAAATATATTACATTTTCTGTATCCATTCCTCTGTTGAGGGGCATCTGGGTTCTTTCCAGCTTCTGGCTATTAATAATAAAGCTGCTATGAACATAGTGGAGCATGTGTCCTTATTACCAGTTGGAACATCTTCTGGGTATATGCCCAGGAGAGGTATTGCTGGATCTTCCAGTAGTACTATGTCCAATTTTCTGAGGAACCACCAGACTGATTTCCAGAGTGGTTGTACACACTTGCAATCCCACCAGCAATGGAGGAGTGTTCCTCTTTCTCCACATCCTCGCCAGCATCTGCTGTCACCTGGATTTTTGATCTTAGCCATTCTGACTGGTGTGAGATGGAATCTCAGGGTTGTTTTGATTTGCATTTCCCTGATGATCAAGGATGGTTAACATTTTTTCAAGTGCTTCTCAGCCCAATGGTATTCCTCAGTTGAGAATTCTTTTTTTTTTTTTAACTCTTTACCCCATTTTTTTAATGGGGTTATTTGAATTTCTAGAGTCCAACTTCTTGAGCTCTGTATATATATTAGATATTAGTCCCCTATCAGATTTAGGATTGGTAAAAATTCTTTCCCAATATGTTGGTGGCCTTTTTGTGTTATTGACAGTATCTTTTGCCTTAGAGAAGCTTTGCAATTTTATGAGTTCCCATTTGTGGATTCCTTATCTTACAGCACAAGCCATTGCTGTTTTGTTCAGGAATTTTTCCCCTGTGCCCATATCTTCGAGGCTTTTCCCACATTCTCCTCTATAAATTTCAGTGTCTCTGGTTTTATGGGGAGGTCTTTGATACACTTAGACTTGATCTTTGTATAAGGAGATAAGAATGGATCAATTCGCATTCTTCTACATGATAACTGCCAGTTGTGCTAGCATCATCTGTTGAAAATATTGTCTTTTTTTATTTATCAGTCTTTATTCTGGTGCAAATGAAGCTTCTTAGATGAGAAATAAGAACTAAACTTATCTATTAACATGAGAGTAATTGAGAATGTACTAAATAGCATAACTAATTTGGAAATTGACATTAATAGTTTTTTTTTCTGTGAGACTTATGACCCCACTAACCATGAGTGGTTGGTTAGGTTTCCACTTTCAGGCATGATTTTCCCTACTGGTAAAGGATTAAGTTCAATCATTGAGCTGTTGGTCAATGCCAATACAAAGTCCACCATTATAGGGTTATGGGTCATTGTTGTGGCAAATAGGGTCAGATGCAGCTAGAATTTTCTAAGTCCTGAGTCATAAGTATAAAGTGTATTCAGAAATAAGTGATTTATCACAGCATCTTAATAGAAAGCAGGGTAACATCCATCCAGGTCCTAGTATCTCCTGAAAAACTACTCAAATGGAATTTTCTCATGTGTTGTATACATAATAAATATATATAATATATATTATATATAATATGAAAATATAGGTAAATATAGAATAAGTTTTCTTTTCAGTTTTTAGAAATATTTAGTGTTATTTATTTCTCATCCATACTGTTTCTTCTATACTGACTACCCTCCTTGAATTAGTCTGTGTTCTATAGAGGAAGAGATTGTTTAGAATATCTATATACATTCATATAAAATGTGACTTATAAGTATGGGTTATAGGCTATTGTCCAGATACTCAAACAATGAAGGTCTACCAACATAAAGGGCCAAGAAGCCAGTAGTTGTACAGTCCACAGTATATGAAAGACTAACAATAAATATAAAACTTATTGTATCTGATGTTATATATAAATGATGTTATATTAGACACAAATAAATATATTTAACTTCATTAACATATATAAATATATAATGTATATACTATGTATTATTTACATATATATATATGTAACTACACTAATATATTATATGTATCATGTACATTTTTAATATAAACAAATAATTTCAAAGAATCAGAAACACTTTGTAACTTCGTAAGGACTGACAAAGTAATAAAGTGTGGTACACATGAAAGACATATGGTTCATATTGAAGTAATGAATGTGTAGAAATACAGAAAAGTAATGATATAATTTAAAGATTAAAAATTAAATGAGTGTTTACTTTCAAAACTGTTCATATTATTCTATATTAATTTTGTCTCAAAACCTGATGACTGAAAGTTAGTAATAATCCAATATAGAATTTATGGTAGTGGTTAAAAATGAGATAAATACTAGAAGGACAATTTTAATGTTTAAGTTTGCAAACATTTTGGTTTAACTAATTTCTCTTTGAAATACATATTTTAGTACATATGTTTTTACCAATTATGTTTTAGAAAATAAAATTAATTTTCTGTTTCATCACGACACAGATCAATTTGTTGTCATCAAAACTGAAGTTCAAGCTTTGCCTAAGATGTTCATTTATTCAATGGGGAAAATACAGAACCAGAAAATAATAAATTAAATGTTTTCATTACACAAAAGCCTTAGGGAACAAGCTTCAGTTATATAGACATCAAATTTGCACTGATATGAGAAACACCAGCTAGCGTTCACTCATATTTAACTGTTCAGCTAAGGTAGGTTAATGAGTTTCAACAATTAAAAGCACAGGTAATAATATTGATTTGGGATGAGTAGATAAAAGCCATACAGATGAACCAATTTTTCATTATTTATATTAGTAAAATCTGAAGTGTAATGAATAGATGAAAGTTTGTTCTCCAAAGTAGAAGACTTTGAATAAAACTGTTAGAATTATCCAGATAGCTATTTACTTAATTTATCTTAATCTAGGTTCACAAGCAACTCTTTGTTTGTTTGACCATAAGTGGATATGCATATTAACTGAAGTTTTATTGTTCTCTGTTGGCAGTTTCTTTTTTAATAGGTATCACCTATAAGTAACAATACATGATGACACAGCTTCACTTTTATATCATGTAAGCTACAAATAATACTTATAAAGGCAAAATAACAAAAATTATCTTCAATGTATATCTTTCCCTATTTCCCACTCCCCATATTTCATTTATGTGTACAGATTTAAGAATGCAAATCCACCACATATTAAAGACAAACATATGTATCTCTGAAAGATTCATGTTTCTTTATTCTCTTTTCAAATTTAAAAGAGATCTTTGTCTTATAAACTTTATAAAAGGCAAAGATAAGTGTGTTGATTTATACATTATAACATTTTATTTTAATATGCCCCATGGGTGATCATAGTCTAATACTTTATCTCTAGAACACTCTTTGGAGCAGACATATACATGTGAAATTAAAATATATTCTTAGTTAAAATCTGATTTCTTTCCGTTGTTACTGAATGATACAGACCACATAGCATCAGAATAAAATGATTTTCATTTTTGCCAAACAGTGCCAGAGACTTCCATTGCATTTGAAATGATGAATATTCTTTAATACAGTCAAGAATTTGAAGAATCTGAATACTTATATTTAATATTTTGTTCAGGTGAATGCATTGTTTTAAACATGAAGAAATGTCTACTCTTATATAGACAAATATTTCTATGATTGATCTATGTACACAAATGTTGAAGATGAATTAAAATTCCATCAAATCAGAAGTATTATTTCAAAACAGAAGACAGATTTAAAATGTTAAAATTGTAAGAAGTTAAAATTTTCACAATGGTGTGTGGCTTTCACACATGACAACTGAACTCTCTGACTATCAGATATGTTTCATTATGATCAATATCATAAAAGTCTACTTACAGAGTAATATGGCTGGCAAGATTTCTTGAGGAAAACCAACACAGAAAATGAATTGCTATTGTTTTCTTTTTTCCCTTTCTTCTTTTTTTTCTCTCATCTTCTTTTCTTTTTTCTTTTATCTAGAGGTAACTAACAATGCATCTAGCCCACTTTGAAATTAGCTTTTATGATCTACATACAAAGAAGAATGGATAGGGGAAATTGCTCCTCTGTGGACAAATTCATTTTCTCAGGAATTACCAATAACCCTGACACAAAAGTGGCCCTGTTCATCACATTTTTACTTGTTTATCTCATTGCATTTCTTGCCAATCTTGGAATGATAATTTTAATTAGAGTGGATGCTCAGCTTCACACACCCATGTACTTTTTTCTCACCAATCTCTCCTTCTGTGACCTCTGATTTTTGAATGTGTACCTCTTTTTAAAATTAACCATTCATTAATCTTTTCACAATAGAATGTATGAATATGCTCATGGCTTGCTTCCTTTGATCTTGAAACTACAACCCTCAAAATGATGCTATTAGAAGCTGAAATTTTTGAGAAATGATTAATTCGTAAGTGTAGAACATTTAGAAATTGGGAGATTTCCTCACAAAACATACTTGGACTTCTACTTAGCCTGTCTACTTTGTAAATATAGTGGAATCCCTGCTTTCTGAACCAGATAGTAGGATTGAACCATAACCGATTCTGCCACTGGCTGGACTACAGACTTCTCGCTTAGACTGTGATAAATATTTTATGGCTGAATATAAAGTAACTAGTATTTCTAATTTGTATGCATGATTCTAAATGTAAAATCAACAACATGGCAGAAGACATTATTTGAAATACATTGAAATTTAAAGAAAAGCTTAACTTCTGCTAATTTCTATGCAGTTGACCTATCTTTCTATTCTTTCTTTCTTTCTTTCAATTTAAAACTCCAGATTTTATTCCCCCTTGGGTCCCAGGTCCACCATCTGACTGTTCCACATCCCATATCTCCTCCCCGACCCCCTTTCTCCAGGAAGATGCCACATCTCCACCTCCACCCTACCAGAACACTAACCTCCCTGGGAGACTAGTCACTTGAGAATTAGGTGTATCTTCTCTGTCTAAACCCAGACCCCTCAGTCCTCTGCTGTATGTGTGATGGGGGCCTCATATCATCTGGTGTATGCTGTCTGGTTGGTGTTCGAGTATTTGAGAGATCTTTGGAGTGTCCAGGTTAATTGAGACTGTTCTGCTTCTTAGGTTCTTCCAGCTTTCCCCCAATTCAACAATATTCGGCAGCTTCTGTCCATTGGTTGGATGCAAATATCTGCTACTGACTCTTTCAGCTGCTTGTTGGGTTTTTCAGAGGTCAGTCATGATAGGCCCCTTTTTTGTGAGTGTCAAATATCCTCCTTAATAATGTCAGGTCTTGGGGCCTCCCATTGAGCTGGATCCCAATTTGGGCTTGTCGCTAGACCTTCTTTTCCTCAGGAATCTCTCCATTTTCATCCCTGGAGTTCTTTCAGAAAGGAACAATTATGGGTCATAGTTTTGACTATGAGATGGCAACACTCTCTCTCACATAATTCCCTTTCTCCTGGTGGAGGTGGGCTCTACAACTTCCCTCTGCCCCAGTATAGGGCATTTCATCCAAGGTCCCTTTCTTTTGTCCCAAGAGCCTCTCAACTCCCAGGTCTCTGATAGATTCTAGACGGTACCCCCAACCTCCTACATTCCGAGGTTGCATGTTTCTACTTTCTGCTGGTCCTCATGGCTGAGTCCTTTTCCTTCTCCCAATACCAGATCATGTTCCCGCTCCCCCACCCATACCATTTTTTTTTAATTTCTATTTTTTATTACGTATTTTCCTCAATTACATTTCCAATGCTATCCCAAAAGTCCCCCACAACCTACCCCCTCCCCACTCGCCTACCCACCCATTCTCATTTTTTGGCCCTGGCATTCCCCTGTACTGGGGCATATAAAGTTTGCCTGTCCAATGGGCCTCTCTTTCCAGTGATGGCCAACTAGGCCATCTTTTGATACATATGCAGCTAGAGTCAAGAGCTCCAGGGTACTGGTTAGTTCATAATGTTGCACCTACAGGGTTGCAGATCTCATTAACTCCTTGGATACTTTCTCTAGCTCCTCCATTGGGGGCCCTGTGATTCATCCAATAGTTGACTGTGAGCATCCACTTCTGTGTTTGCTAGGCCCCGGCCTAGTCTCACAAGAGACAACTATATCACGGTCCTTGCAACAAACGCTTGCTAGTGTATGCAATGGTGTCATCGTTTGGAGGCTAATTATGGGATGGATCCCTGGATATGGCAGTCTCTAGATGGTCCATCCTTTTCTCTCAGCTCCAAACTTTGTCTCTGTAACTCCTTCCATGGGTGATTGTTTCCAATTCTAAGAAGGGGCAAAGTGTCCACACTTTGGTCTTCGTTCTTCATCAGTTTCATGTGTTTTGCAGATTGTATCTTATATCTCGCTATACTAAGTTTCTGGGCTAATAACCACTTATCAGTGAGTACATATCATTTGAGTTCTTTTGTGATTGTGTTACCTCACTCAGGATGATGCCCTCAAGGTCCAACCATTTGCCTAGGAATTTCACAAATTCATTCTTTTTAATAGCTGAGTAGTACTCCATTGTATACACTGTCTTCTATTTACATATATTTGAGTAGATTTGTGGTACTCTTGGTTATGTTTGGAGCAGTTCTGTTTACAACTGGCAATGATTTGTAAACAGAATCATCTCTACAAATATATGATAATTTAGGACTGTTGAGTACACAGCCCAAAACGTTTGTACAGCACAGCCTTAAGTTCTCTCCTTTGTTTTTTTATTCAAAATTGTAAGCATTGTGTAAAAATATGTGTCATCTATACCTTGAGTTTCTGAGCCAGTGTCTGCTACTTATTTTGTTTATCCTCACTTGAAATTAGCTCACTTCTTCATTTTACATTCTCTCTTTTTATTTTTTCTCATTCAAAGTGATGGATGTCCCATGAAAATAGTGATTTTTAAGGATTATTATTATTATTTTATTAATTTTTGAGAATTCAATTCAAAGGAACCCAATCTTGACACCACTAATCTGGACAAATATTTTGGGCTCCATAGTTCATAGGCATAACAAACACATACAGTTATATGTCTGTATGTTTGTTTTTTTATTTGTGTGTGTTCATTTTTAATTATTATTCTCTCCTACAGTATATCCTGCCTCATCTCCCTCTACTGCTTCCAGCCAGACTTCCTCCATCTCCTCTTACTCTAGTTCCAGTGCTTCTCAGTTTCCCTTTAAGAAAAATCGGGCTTCTCAGTGATATCAACTAAATACAACATAACAAGATGCAATAACACTAGACACACACCATTATATTAAAGTTGGATTAGGCAAACAAGTAGTAGAGAAAGAGTCCAAAAGCAATCAAAAGAGTAAGACACACCACTATGCCAATTGTTATGAGTCCCACCAAAACACCAAGCTAAACAGCATTTATGCAGAAGACCTCGCATATATGCATGCAGGTTCCATGATTGTTGCATCAGTCTCTGTGAACCCCTATGAGTACTACTTAGTTGGTTCTGTGGGTGGTGTTTTTCTGGTATGCCTCTGTCTTCAGGCTCCTGCAATCTTCCCTCTCTGTCCTCTGCAAGCGTCCCTGAACTCCATGTAATATTTCAGTATGAGTGTCTGTATCTACTCCAAAGAGCAGCCAGAAGAAGCCCCTGTGATGGTTATTAAGGTAGGCAACAGTCTGTGAGTATAACATAATATTAGGAATAATTTCATCAACTTTTTCTTTTTCTGGTCAGTGGTGCTGGGTTCTACCCTATGTCTTTAAGCCAGCAAGTTTCAGACTCTTTGGATGTAGGCAGTAAGGGACATGTCCTCTTCTTATCATTTGAGCCTAAAGTTATACCTTCTATTAATTGGCCACTTTGACAGCTCTGCGTCTCCATTGCCCCGCCACACCTTGGAAGCAGAGCAAGTAGTGGGTTGACAATTTTTTGTCTTAAGGGAGCAGAGAGCAAAGTACTTCAGCAAGTGCAAGACGTGGTCCTTTCAAATATTTTGGGTTGCTGTATAATAATAAGACATTCATCTATCTAAGACTAGGTTACTTTGCTATAGTAGCTAACCTGCCTGAGTCCCTATAAGGCCAGAAACTGCAGTCTCTGGCATTTAGCACCTCATCATAAAACAGTAGGGTATTAAGTAAAGGATTATATGCTAGATCCTTTCCCTTTTGTCCACATGCCTCTTGCTTGTCAGGCTAGGGGGAAGTTTGTAGAAGTAAACTTCTATTGAGCCAGGAGAAGAGAATCGTTACATTTGCAAAGAGAAAAAGTTTTACATGGGCCAATAAACATAAACTCATAAAAAGCCATATACAGTTTCACACATACATATTTATATCTTTCTGTTAAAACCAGTTGTATTCAGCTCACATATATAATTACATATTTATACACACACACACACACACACACACACACACACACACACACACACACACACACAAACACACCTATACACACACAAACACACCTATACTTACTTTTGTAATTTGAAGCAAAAGACCAAGAAGCAATAACTCATTCATTCTGGAAGAAAAAACTGCTCAAAACTTTATTGCATATAGAGAAAAAAATTCTACCTTTTTACTGCTAAATGAATTAAATGAAAGTCTATAAGAAGAAAGCTTTGTTCTCTTCATTAAGACTAAACTTCCCTTGCTATTAAGAAAAGAGCTGTTCTGTGCCATGGTAAGGAGAAGTCTGCCCGCTCTTTCTGCTCTCTTTGTAACTTTTTTTCCTTAGCATTCTCTGTATTGCACTGTTAGTTTTTTTTTTTTAAGTTGCATATAGTTTCTAAGTTATTCCACTCTGCATTTATTCTATAATTGCACTCTTTTCGTACTCTGCAATCACAATAATATCCCTATTCTCAATACTATTCCTACCCATGCTATGCCTTTACTTCTAAGCTCTTGAGTTCAGTTCTATCTAAATTCTTCAGCTCTGTCTAAAAAAAATTCTCCAGTTTAATCCTGTCTTTAAGATATTCTGTCAAAAAAGGTATTCTCATCTCTGATCTGTTTCATCCATTTGTCCTCAGCACTTATACATCTTTCAGAATACAAAATCACATGGCCAAAATTCACCACAAGTTAAAACATAAGTCTAAGTCATAAATTTTATAAAAAGTTGACAACAGAGAATGTTTACATTGTACATCCATTAGGAGTAATTAGCTGGCTAAGCATTCATCACCTATCTCCTGCTTTGCAGGTTCATAGAGAGTTAAATAACATAACTCCTGTTACCAAGGTATTAGTAAAGTTTTGTATACATAGACACAGTTAATATTTGAATCTTCTTTCCTAGCACCTTTAGTAGATCGTTAGTCCCCTATCTATGTCCTTTGGTTAATGGTTTTACAAACTCATGGAATGAGTTCTGAGTAGTAGATACCTGCTTGCTATCTCAGAAGCAACTAACTAATTCCCGATATTAAAGACTGGAAAAATTCTCTATTAAGTTTTGATTATCAGAGAGAACCTATCAGCAGTTCTACTATAAAAGAACTTAATAAATACTGGTGCAATTTTAGGAATTCTTATTGGATCATCATTAAGAATTAAGAAGTCATCTATTTGTCTACATAGCATTATTACAGCAGACTACATATTTGTTGTTCTGCAAAGATATGCTCAAAAGTGTGGACTAATATCCCATGATGATTATATAGTTTTAATAATAACAAGGAAAATATCAATGACATGAAACTTTCCTAAAATTAATTTCTCTTGTGTCTTGTCTTATGTCAGGGAGATCACCTAGTAGTTATTAAATACTATTATGATAGTGCGATGGTTTGTGTATATTTGCCCAGGGAGTAGCACTGTCAGGAATACAGCCTTATTGGAATAGATGTATCACTGTGGGTGTGGGATTTAATACCCTAGTCCTAGCTGCCTTGAAGTCAGTATTCTGCTAAGAGTTTTCAAATGAAGATGTAGAACACTCAGATACTCCTGCTTTATGACTGTCTGGATGATTCCATGTTCCCACCTTGGTGATAATAGACTGAACCTATGAACCTAAAAGCTAGCCCCAATTAAATGATGTCCTAATAGTAGTTGCCTTGGTCATGGTGTGTATTCACATCAGTAAAACCTTAACTAAGACAGATGGCTCCTGACAAACCTATATTGAGATGTAGTAACAACACATGTGGTGTGTGTGTATGTGTGTGTGTGTGTGTGTGTGTGTGTTTGTGTGTGTGTATGTGTATGTTTGTGTGTTTGTGTATATGTGTGCTTGAACTTAACACACCATTATTCAATTTTATCAACACCTAGTTCATCCCAAAATAATTATATATTTTTGAACATTTTATTTTATTTTCCCTTTGCATTTACCTTTTATAGTTAACATAATATATTAGTGCTTTGAACTGATGGACCTTAGCTACGAATACTTAAGTTGAAATATTAGACATATGTACTCAAGAAACAAAATAACATTAAATAATGTTTTAAGGATATTATTACAAAAATCAAAATTGATATTTAAGCAAGGCTGAATATGGAGAAAAATAAAGGAAAGCTTCTTGAAAGAAATCATAGATTTGTTGATGGTCAATAATTTCATCATACACTGTGATTTTGTTGTTGTCATTTTACCTCTTGATATTATTTTGAAGTTTAATCCTAACAATTTCACTATTCCATAAAATTTGAACAATATTTATTTTACATAAATTTTTCTTTCGTTTTCTGATGAAGTGATTAACTGAGAAATGTAACCAAGCTCTAAATACATGGCTTAGGCTGAGACCAGAGAATTTCCTTTTCTATCTTTAATATCCCTAGGCTTAGGCCTGATAGCTTCTGATGTAAAATCTAATCTTACAAAGTGACTGATTCAATCCAATTTCTTTTGGCTTGTGACTGAAGTGGTCTGCTTGGCCTCATACTAACCTTGTCAATGTTTTAATCTTCTGGTTCCTTCTCATGTTGTTGTGTCTTCATCTGTGTCTATCGTTTTCTCTTCAAGTTATCTATATCTGTAAAAATACACACTCTGTCATACACATACTTCATTTTTTCTTCCTAGCTGTTCTTTTTTTATATTTTTATTAGGTATTTTCCGAATTTACATTTCCAATGCTATCCCAAAAGTCCCCCATAACCTCCCCCAAACTCTCCTACCCACTCACTCCCACTTTTTGGCCCTGGCATTCCCCTGTACTGGGGCATATAAAGTTTGCAAGTCCAATGGGCCTCTCTTTCCAGTGATGGCCGACTAGGCCATCTTTTGATACATATGCAACTAGAGACATGAGCTCAGGGGTACTGGTTAGTTCATAATGTTGTTCCACCTATAGGGTTGCAGATCCCTTTAGCTCCTTGGGTACTTTCTCTAGCTCCTCCAATGGGGGACCTATGATCCATCCAATAGCTGACTGTGAGCATCCACTTCTGTGTTTGCTAGGCCCAGGCATAATCTCACAAGAGAGAGCTCTATCTGGGTCCTTTCAGCAAAATCTTTCTAGTGTGTGCAATGGTGTCAGCGTTTAGAAGCTGATTATGGGATGGATACCCGGATATGGCAGTATCTAGATGATCCACCCTTTTGTCACAGCTCCAAACATTGTCTCTGTAACTCCTTCCATGGGTGTTTTGTTCCCAGTTCTAAGAAGAGGCAAAGTGGCCACACTTTGGTCTTCGTTCTTCTTGAGTTTCATGCGTTTAGCAAATTGTATCTTATATCTTGGGTATCCTAAGTTTCTGGGCTAATGTCCACTTATCTCTGAGTACATATTGTGTGAGTTCCTTTGTGATTGGGTTACCTCACTGAGGATGATGCCCTCCAGGTCCATCCATTTGCCTAGGAATTTCATAAATTCATTCTTTTTAATAGCTGAGTAGTACTCCATTATGTAGATGTACCACATTTTCTGTATTCATTCCTCTTTTGAAGGGTATCTGGGTTATTTCCAGCTTCTGGCTATTATAAATAAGGCTGCTATGAACATAGTGGAGCATGTGTGCTTCTTAACAGTTGGGACATATTCTAGATATATGCCCAGGAGAGGTATTGCTGGATCCTCTGGTATTACTATGTCCAATTTTCTGAGGAACCACTAGACTGATTTCCAGAGTGATTGTACAAGCTTGCAATCCCACCAACAATGGAGGAGAGTTCCTCTTTCTACTGGTATAGCAACAGACAAGTAGACCAATGGAATAAAATTGAAGACCCAGAGATGAACCCACACACCTATAGTCATTTGATCTTTGACAAGGGAGCTAAAACCATCCAGTGGAAAAAAGACAGCATTTTCAACAAATGGTGCTGGCACAACTGGCGGTTATCATGTAGAAGAATGCGAATTGATCCATTCCTATCTCCTTGTACTAAGGTCAAATCTAAGTGGTTTAAGGAACTCCACATAAAACCAGAGACACTGAAACTTATAGAGGAGAAAGTAGGGAAAAGCCTAGAATATATGGGCACAGGGGAAAAGTTCCTAAATAGAACAGCAATGGCTTGTGCAGTAAGATAAAGAATGGATAAATGGGACCTCATAAAGTTCCAAAGCTTCTGCAAGGTAAAAGACACAGTCAACAAGACAAAAGACCACCAACAGATCGGGAAAGGATCTTTACCTATCCTAAATCAGATAGGGGACTAATATCCAATATATATAAAGAACTCAAGAAGGTGGGCTCCAGAAAATCAAATAACCCCATTAAAAAATGGGGCTCAGAGCTGAACAAAGAATTCTCACCTGAGGAATACCGAATGGCAGAGAAGCACCTGAAAAAAATTTCAACATTCTTAATCATCAGGGAAATGCAAATCAAAACAACCCTAAGATTCCACCTCTTTCTAGCTGTTCATAAGTAGCGTCATTTTCCTGTGATGTTCTCATATGTATTGCTTGTAATCTATCTCTGACTCTTTGTGAAAAATATTTGATTAATTACTTTACTGCTACTCAATCAGTTATCACTTTCAAGTATGACTGTTTCTTTCTACAGTCTAACCTTACCTAGATTGTTTGGGATTAAATATGTATACTAAGAACTTGTCTATGTTCTATCCAGAACATACTCTAATCCAAGGAGTGTCTGCATTCTGTCCAGATAATGTGGACTAAGAATGCCTTTGGATGTGATCCCTTGACAGAGCACCCACATTGCTGAATTATAATTTCTTTTATTTTTCCATTTTTATTAGGTATTTAGCTCATTTACATTTCCAATGCTATACCAAAAGTCCCCCATACCCACCCACCCCCACTCCCCTACCCACCCACTCCCCCTTTTTGGCCCTGGCGTTGCCCTGTACTGGGGCATATAAAGTTTTCGTGTCCAATGGGCCTTTCCAGTGATGGCCGATTAGGCCATCTTTTGATACATATGCAGCTAGAGTCAAGAGCTCCGGGGTACTGGTTAGTTCATAATGTTGTTCCACCTATAGGGTTGCAGATCCCTTTAGCTCCTTGGGTACTTTCTCTAGCTCCTCCATTGGGAGCCCTGTAATCCATCCATTAGCTGACTGTGAGCATCCACTTCTGTGTTTGCTAGGCCCCGGCATAGTCTCACAAGAGACAGCTACATCTGGGTTATTTCAATAAAATCTTGCTAGTATATGCAATGGTGTCAACGTTTGGATGCTGATTATGGGGTGGATCCCTGGATATGGCAGTCTCTACATGGTCCATCCTTTCATCTCAGCTCCGAACTTTGTCTTTGTAACTCCTTCCATGGGTGTTTTGTTCCCAATTCTAAGGAGGGGCATAGGGTCCACACTTCAGTCTTCATTCTTCTTGAGTTTCATGAGTTTAGCAAATTGTATCTTATATCTTGGGTATCCTAGGTTTGGGGCTAATATCCACTTATCAGTGAGTACATATTGTGTTAGTTCCTTTGTGAATGTGTTAACTCACTCAGGATGATGCCCCCCAGGTCCATCCATTTGCCTAGGAATTTCATAAATTCATTCTTTTTAATAGCTGAGTAGTACTCCATTGTGTAGATGTACCACATTTTCTGTATCCATTCCTCTGTTGAGGGGCATCTGGGTTCTTTCCAGCTTCTGGCTATTATAAATAAGGCTGCTATGAACATAGTGGAGCATGTGTCCTTCTTACCAGTTGGGGCATCTTCTGGATATATGCCCAGGAGAGGTATTGCTGGATCCTCCGGTAGTACTATGTCCAATTTCTGAGGAACCGCCAGACTGATTTCCAGAGTGGTTGTACAAGCCTGCAATCCCACCAACAATGGAGGAGTGTTCCTCTTTCTCCACATCCACGCCAGCATCTGCTGTCACCTGAATTTTTGATCTTAGCCATTCTGACTGGTGTGAGGAGGAATCTCAGGGTTGTTTTGATTTGCATTTCCCTGATGATTAAGGATGTTGAACATTTTTTCAGGTGCTTCTCTGCCATTCGGTATTCCTCAGGTGAGAATTCTTTGTTCAGTTCTGAGCCACATTTTTTAATGGGGTTATTTGATTTTCTGAAGTCCCCCTTCTTGAATTCTTTATATATGTTGGATATTAGTCCCTTATTTGATTTAGGATAGGAAAAAGTTCCTTTCCCAATCTGTTGGTGGTCTTTTTGTCTTATTGACGGTGTCTTTTGCCTTGCAGAAACTTTGGAGTTTCATTAGGTCCCATTTGTCAATTCTCGATCTTAGAGCACACGTCATTGCTGTTCTGTTCAGGAATTTTTCCCCTGTGCCCATATCTTCAAGGCTTTTCCCCACTTTGTCCTCTATAAGTTTCAGTGTCTCTGGTTTTATGTGAAGTTCCTTGATCCACTTAGATTTGACCTTAGTACAAGGAGATAAGTATGGATCGATTCGCATTCTTCTACATGATAACAACCAGTTGTGCCAGCACCAATTGTTGAAAATGCTGTCTTATTTCCACTGGATGGTTTTAGCTCCCTTGTCGAAGATCAAGTGACCATAGGTGTGTGGGTTCATTTCTGGGTCTTAAATTCTATTCCATTGGTCTACTTGCCTGTCTCTATAACAGTACCATGCAGTTTTTATCACAATTGCTCTGTAGTAAAGCTTTAGGTCTGGCATGGTGATTCCACCAGAAGTTCTTTTATCCTTGAGAAGACTTTTTGCTATCCTAGGTTTTTTGTTATTCCAGACGAATTTGCAAATTGCTCCTTCCAGTTCGTTGAAGAATTGAGTTGGAATTTTGATGGGGATTGCATTGAATCTGTAGATTGCTTTTGGCAAGATAGCCATTTTTACAATGTTGATCCTGCCAATCCATGAGCATGGGAGATCTTTCCATCTTCTGAGATCTTCTTTAATTTCTTTCTTCAGAGATTTGAAGTTTTTATCATACAGATCTTTCACTTCCTGAGTTAGAGTCAGGCCAAGATATTTTATATTATTTGTGACTATTGAGAAGGGTGTTGTTTACCTAATTTCTTTCTCAGCCTGTTTATTCTTTGTATAGAGAAAGGCCATTGACTTGTTTGAGTTTATTTTATATCCAGCTACTTCACCGAAGCTGTTTATCAGGTTTAGGAGTTCTCTCGTAGAATTTTTAGGGTCACTTATATATACTATTATATCATCTGCAAAAAGTGATATTTTGACTTCCTCTTTTCCAATTTATATCCCCTTGATCTCCTTTTGTTGTCGAATTGCTCTGGCTAATACTTCAAGTACTATGTTGAAAAGGTAGGGAGAAAGTGGGCAGCCTTGTCTAGTCCCTGATTTTAGTGGGATTGCTTCCAGCTTCTCTCCATTTACTTTGATGTTGGCTAATGGTTTGCTGTATATTGCTTTTATCATGTTTAGGTATGGGCCTTGAATTCCTGATCTTTCCAAAACTTTTATCATCAATGGGTGTTGGATCTTGTCAAATGCTTTTTCTGCATCTAACGAGATGATCATGTGGTCTTTGTCTTTGAGTTTGTTTATATAATGGATTACATTGATGGGTTTTCGTATATTAAACCATCCCTGCATCCCTGGAATAAAACCTACTTGGTCAGGATGGATGATTGCTTTAATGTGTTCTTGGATTCGGTTAGTGAGAATTTTATTGAGGATTTTTACATCAATATTCATAAGAGAAATTTGTCTGAAGTTCTCTATCTTTGTTGGGTCTTTCTGTGGTTTAGGTATCAGAGTAATAGTGGCTTCATAAAATGAGTTGGGTAGAGTACCTTCTACTTCTATTTTGTGAAATAGTTTGTGCAGAACTGGAATTAGATCTTCTTTGTACGTCTGATAGAACTCTGCACTAAACCCGTCTGGTCCTGGGCTTTTTTTGGTTGGGAGACTATTAATAACTGCTTCTATTTCTTTAGGTGATATGGGACTGATTAGATGGTCAACTTGATCCTGATTCAACTTTGGTACCTGGTATCTGTCCAGAAATTTGTCCATTTCGTCCAGGTTTTCCAGTTTTGTTGAGTATAGCCTTTTGTAGAAGGATCTGATGGTGTTTTGGATTTCTTCAGGATCTGTTGTTATGTCTCCCTTTTCATTTCTGATTTTGTTAAATAGGATTTTGTCCCTGTGCCCTTTAGTGAGTCTAGCTAAGGGTTTATCTATCTTGTAGATTTTCTCAAAGAACCAACTCCTCGTTTGGTTAATTCTTTGAATCATTCTTCTTGTTTCCACTTGGTTGATTTCACCCCTGAGTTTGATTATTTCCTGCTGTCTACTCCTCTTGGGTGAATTTGCTTCCTTTTTTCTAGGGCTTTTAGATGTGTTGTCAAGCTGCTAGTATGTGCTCTCTCCCGTTTCTTCTTGGAGGCACTCAGAGCTATGAGTTTCCCTCTTAGAAATGCTTTCATTGTGTCCCATAGGTTGGGGTACGTTGTGGCTTCATTTTCATTAAACTCTAAAAAGTCTTTAATTTCTTTCTTTATTCCTTCCTTGACCAAGGTATCATTGAGAAGAGTGTTATTCAGTTTCCACGTGAATGTTGGCTTTCCATTATTTATGTTGTTATTGAAGATCAATCTTAGGCCATGGTGGTCTGATAGGATACATGGGACAATTTCAATATTTTTGTATCTGTTGAGGCCTGTTTTATGACCAATTATAAGGTCAATTTTGGAGAAAGTCCCGTGAGGTGCTGAGAAGAAGGTATATCCTTTTGTTTTAGGATAAAATGTTCTGTAGATATCTGTCAGGTCCATTTGTTTCATAACTTCTGTTAGTTTCACTGTGTCCCTGTTTAGTTTCTGTTTCCACGATCTGTCCATTGAAGAAAGTGGTGTGTTGAAGTCTCCCACTATTATTGTGTGAGGTGCAATGTATGCTTTGAGCTTTACTAAAGTGTCTTTAATGAATGTGGCTGCCCTTGCATTTGGTGCGTAGATATTCAGAATTGAGAGTTCCTCTTGGAGGATTTTACCTCTGATGAGTATGAAGTGTCCCTCCTTGTCTTTTTTGATAACTTTGGGTTGGAAATCGATTTTATCCGATATTAAAATGGCTACTCCAGCTTGTTTCTTCAGTCCATTTGCTTGGAAAATTGTTTTCCAGCCTTTCACTCTGAGGTAGTGTCTGTCTTTTTCCCTGAGATGGGTTTCCTGTAAGCAGCAGAATGTTGGGTCCTGTTTGTGTAGCCAGTCTGTTAGTCTATGTCTTTTTATTGGGGAATTGAGTCCATTGATATTAAGAGATATTAAGGAAAAGTAATTGTTGCTTCCTTTTACTTTTGTTGTTAGAGTTGGCATTCTGTTCTTGTGGCTGTCTTCTTTTTGGTTTGTTGAATGATTACTTTCTTGGTTGTTCTAGGGCGTGATTTCCGTCCTTGTATTGCTTCTTTTCTGTTATTATCCTTTGAAGGGCTGGATTCGTGGAAAGATATTGTGTGAATTTGTTTTTGTCGTGGAATACTTTGGTTTCTCCATCTATGGTAATTGAGAGTTTGGCCAGGTATAGTAGCCTGGGCTGGCATTTGTGTTCTCTTAGTGTCTGTATAACATCTGTCCAGGCTCTTCTGGCTTTCATAGTCTCTGGTGAAAAATCTGGTGTAATTCTGATAGGCCTTCCTGTATATGTTACTTGACCTTTCTCCCTTACTGCTTTTAATATTCTATCTTTATTTAATGCATTTGTTGTTTTGATTATTATGTGTCAGGAGGAATTTCTTTTCTGGTCCAGTCTATTTGGAGTTCTGTAGGCTTCTTGTATGATCATGGGCATCTCTTTTTTTATGTTTGGGAAGTTTTCTTCTATTATTTTGTTGAAGATATTAGCTGGCCCTTTAAGTTGAAAATCTTCATTCTCATCAATTCCTATTATCCGTAGGTTTGGTCTTCTCATTGTGTCCTGGATTACCTGGATGTTTTGAGTTAGGATCCTTTTGCATTTTGTATTTTCTTTGACTGTTGTGTTGATGTTCTCTATGGAATCTTCTGCACCTGAGATTCTCTCTTCCATTTCTTGTATTCTGTTGCTGATGCTCGCATCTATGGTTCCAGATCTCTTTCCTAGGGTTTCTATCTCCAGTGTTGCCTCGCTTTGGGTTTTCTTTATTGTGTCTACTTCCCCTTTTAGTTCTAGTATGGTTTTGTTCATTTCCATCACCTGTTTGGATGTGTTTTCCTGTTTTTCTTTAATGATTTCTACCTGTTTGGCTGTGTTTTCCTGCTTATCTTTAAGGGCCTGTAACTCTTTAGCAGTGCTCTCCTGTAATTCTTTAAGTGACTTATGAAAGTCCTTCTTGATGTCCTCCATTATCATCATGAGAAATGTTTTTAAATCTGTGTCTAGATTTTCTGTTGTGTTGGGGTGCCCAGGACTAGGTGGGGTGGGAGTGCTGCGTTCTGATGATGGTGAGTGGTCTTGATTTCTGTTAGTAGGATTCTTACGTTTGCCTTTAGCCATCTGGTAATCTCTGAAGCTAGGTGTTTTAGTTGTCACTGTTAAGAGCTTGTTCTTCAGGTGACTCTGTTAGCCTCTATAAGCAGACCTGGAGGGTAGCACTCTCCTTAGTTTCAGTGGGCAGAGTATTCTCTGCAGGCAAGCTCTCTTCTTGCAGGGCAGGTACCCAGATATCTGGTGTTCGAACCAGACTCCTGGCAGAAGTTGTGTTCCACTCACTCGAGGTCTTAGGATCCCGTGTGGAATCCTGTGTGGGCCCTTGGGGGTGTCAGGAGACTCCGCTCGCAAGGTAGCCCGGGGCTCGAGTGGAGTGGAAGGGGTTTGTGCCCCAGATCAGGCCCGGGTAGCCTGCTTCCCTATGTACCGCAGTCTCAGGTTCCACGAGATTGGATTGGGGCAGGCGCTGTGTTCCACTCACCAGAGGTCTTAGGATCCCGTGGGGAATCCTGTGTGGGCCCTTGCGGGTGTTGGGCAAGACTCTGCTGGCAAGGTAGCCCGGGGCTCAAATGGAGCGGAAGGGAATTATAATTTCTATACAATTTTAAATTTACAATTATAATATAATCATGTAATTTCTTTCTTCCCTTCCATACACCAAAAACTTCTGTATATCTGTATAAAATTCATCTCTCCCTTTTATTAATTGTCATTTCATGTTTAGCTATATTGGTTTAGCTATGCTTTCTAAACATATGCTGAGCAAGTATACTGGCTAATTTTGTGTCAACTTGACACAGGCTGGAGTTATGACAGAGAATGGAACTTCAGTTGGGGAAATGCCTCCATGAGATGCAGCTATAAGGCATTTTCTCAATTAGTGATCAAGGGGGGAGGTCCCCTTGTGGGTGATGCCATCTCTTGGCTGGTAGTCTTGGTTTTATAAGAGAGCAGACTGAGCAAGCCAGGGGAAGCAAGCCAGTAAAGAAAATCCCTCCATGGCCTCTGCATCAGCTCCTGCTTCCTGACCTGCTTGTGTTCCAGTCCTGAAATCCTTTGGTGGAAATGTAAGCTGAATAAACCCTTTCCTCCCCAACTTGCTTCTTTGTCACGATGTTTGTGCAGGAATAGAAACCCTGACTAAGACAGCAAAACCAGCAAGAAACATGCCAAAATGAATTTGGAGAGCCCACATGGCCTTAACTCTACACATAAAACTGCAAGTAACTAAGGAATGTGGGGAGTCGGAGAAATATTTTTCCCTAGGGAATAGCATAACCATTAATCATCCAATGCCAAATAGTCAGCCCTGAAAACATTTCTATGAGTAACATTTACACATACTAAACAGATTGTTTTAAGAGTATACATATATACACATAATCTCCTTTAATTACTCTGCATCCTACTCTGGTATGCTAGTAGGGCTTCAATGGTTTTAAAATGACAAGACTTTCTTTACCTCAATGATTATAAAATTGCTAATACCTAGGCCTGTCTTTGTAAACTTATAATATATATATATATATAATATAACTCCCCCTTTCATCTGTTCTGCCCATTGAGCCTGGTCCTTTCTGCTGGGCTAGTTTGCTGCAGTGAAGACACCATATCCTGAACCATCATAGAGAACCTACTTCATTCAGAGCAGTTGGTAAGAACCCCCTCCCAACCACTGGAGTCCCAGAGCTGCTGCATGGAGCCCAGTGGACTCAGAAGCCATCACCCACTAAAACCCATGCCTTCCTGAAATCCATTCCCTTTTCATACCTCTACCCCTTCTGCCCTGTCCTTTCTGCTGTGTCAGACTCTTGGCTGGTCTGATCCAGTGAAGACGCCACACCCTGATCCATCCTAGAGAAGCCGATGCACTCAGATCAGTTGAAAACCCAATGCACTTAGAACTATTAAGAACCCACTGCACTCAGAGTTGTAAAGTATTTGCTGTACTCAGAGCATTTGAGTATCCACTGCACTCAGAATAGTTGATGATCAGATGTACGCAGAGCAGTTGGATAACAACTTGACTGCTCCACTAAAGACCCAACAGTTTTAAGACCTCCCACGAGATCTATTGCAGCCAGGACAACAGATCAGAATCTTCTCTGCTACTGTGAAGAGTTTCCTGTTGGAAGCCCCTACAGTTGGTCTGCTAGAGTCAAGGCTACAGGCCTATCAGAAGACATAAAGAAACCCAGGAACAAAAAAGGGCAGGCTCCAGACAGTCACCCAGAACAAAAAACACAAGGGATATTCAGATGGGGAAAGGCAAGCACAACACCATAAGCAATTGAAGCCAATATATGCAGGCATCATCAGAAACCAGTTCTCCAACCACAGGAAGCCATGAATACAACACACCTGAAAATCAGGAATGTGTACTGAAATCCTATCCCAAGATGATAATAGTGTACTTTAAGGAGGATATCAATAACTCACTGAAAGGAATACAAGAAAATACAGGCAAACAGGTGAAGGAATTAAATAAAGCAATCCAAGACCTAAAAGTGGAAGTAGAAATAACTAAAGATACCACTAATGGAGGCAAACTTGGAAATGGAAAACTTAGGAAAAAGGCCAGAAATTACAGATGTAATTATCACCAACAGAATACAAGAGATAGAATAGAGAATTTCACATGTAGAAGATACCAGAGAAAAGATTGACATAATTGTCAAAGAAAATTGAAAACATAAAAAAACCCTAGCCAAATTCATTCAAGGAATTCAGGACACAATATCCAACAAAATAGACTTTTAACCAAAAGTTATCAAGCATGATAAGGAAGGACACTTCATGTTCATCAAGGGGAAAATCCAGCATTAGAAAGTATCAATTTTAACATCTATTCCCCAAACGCAAGAGCACCCACATTCAAAAAAAAAAAAAAAAAAAAAAAAACTTTACTAAAGTTCAAATCACACATTGAACTGCACAAAATAATAGTGGGATACTTCAACAACCCACTCTCACCAATGGACAGGTCACTGAAACAGAAACTAAACAGAGACACAGAGAAACTAATGGAGGTTATGAGACAAATGAATTTAACAGATATCTACAGAACATTTCACCCTAAAACAAAAGAATACACCTTCTTCTCAGCACCTCATGGTGCCTTTTCCAAAATCGACAAAATAATTGGTCAAAAAACAACCCCCAACCAATAGAAGATTGAAATAATTCCATGTAACCTATCAGATCACCATGGCATAAGGCTGGACTTCAAAAGCAACAAAAACTACAGAAAGCCCAAATATACGTGGAAACTGAACAACTCTCTACTCAAAGATAACTTGGTCAGAGGAGAAATATAGAAATGAAAATGTTGACACATCATACCCAAACTTATGGGACACAATGAGAGCAGTGCTAAGATGAACATTTATAGTACTAAGTACCCTGGTAAATATACTAGAGAGATCTTACACTAACCACTCAAAAAACAACCTGGGAGCACTAGAACAAAAAGAAGTAAACTCATCCAACAATAGTAGAAGGCAAGACATAGTTAAATCAAAAACAAGATAGAAACAAAGAAAACAATACAAAAAAAAATCAACAAAACCAGAAGCTGATTCTTTGAGAGAATCAACAAGATAGTTAAACCAAACTAACTAAAGGGCCAAGAGGCAATAGGCAAATTAACAGAATCAGAAATGAAAAAGGATACATAACAAAAGAAATGGAGGAAATTAAAAAATTCATTAGATCCTACTATACAAGACTATCTCAATAAAAATGGAAAATCTAGACGAAATGGATGGTTTTCTAGACAGATATCACATACCGAAATATATCAAGAATTGGTAAACTATCTATACAGGTCCATATGGCACAAAGAAATAGAAAAAGTCAATAAAATCCTTCCAACCTAAAAATGCCTATGGCCAGGTGGATTTAGGACAGAATTCTACCAGACCTTCAAAGATGACCTGACACCAATTTCCCTCAAACTATTCCATAAAATAGAAAAAGAAGGAAATTGCCTAACTCCTTCTACAAAGCCACAATTATTCTGATACCTACACCACACAAGGACCCAACCAAAAAGGGAACTTCAGACCAATCTCCCTTATGAATAACGATGAAAATATACACAATAAAATTCTTACAAAAAGAATCCAAGAATGCATCAAAATCATCATTCACCACGATCAAGTAGGCTTCATCCCAGAAATGCAAGGTTAGTTTAATATATGAAAATCCATTAATGTAATCCACTATATAAACAAACTCAAAGAGAAAAATCACATGACCATCTCCTTAGATGCAGAAAATGTATTTGACAAAATGCAACACCCCTTCATGTTAAAACTATTAAAGAGATCAGAAATTTAAGGCCCAAACCTAAACATAATAAAAGCAATTTACTGAAAACCAACAGCCAATATAAAATTAAATGAAGACATACTTGAAGAAATCCCTTTGAAATCGAGGATAACACAACGATGCCCACTCTCCCCATATCTATTCAATATAGTACTTGCAGTTCTAGTTAGAACAATAAGACAACAAAAAGAGATCAAGGGTATACAAATTGGCAAAAAAGAAATAAATGTATCACTATTTGCAGATGGTGCATATATGCAACCCCAAAAATTCTACCAGCGAACATCCTTCTCCAGCTGAAGTTCAGCAAAGTGGCCAGATATAAAATTAACTCAAATAAATCAGTAGCCTTCCTTTATAGAAATGATAAACAGGCTGAGATAGAAATTAGGGAAACAACTCCCTTCACAATAGCCACAAATAATATAAAATATCTTGGAGTACCCCTAAACAAACTAGAAAAAGACCTGTAAGACAATAATTTTAAGTCTCTCAAGAAAGAAATCAAGGAAGATCTCAGAAAATGGAGTGATCTCCCATGCTCATGGATTGGCAGAATTAACACTAAAAATGGCCATCCTAGCAAAGGCAATCTATAGATTAAATGCAATCACCATCAAAATTCCAAAACAATTCTTCAAAGACATGGAAAGAGCAATTCTCATATTCAATTGGAAAGGCAAAAATTCCAGAATAGTGAAACCCAGTCTTAACAATAAATGAAATTCTAGGGGAATCACCATCCCACACCTCAACCTTTACTGCAGAACAACAGTGATAAATATGGCATGGTACTGGTACAAAGAAAGACATGTGGATCAATGGAATAGAATTTTGAGACCCAGAAATAAAACCACACACTTACAGACACTTGACCTTTGACAAACAAGCCAAAAATATACAATTGAAGAAAGAAAGCTTCTTTAAAAAATGGTACTGGTCTACCTAGTTGTCTGTACATAGATAAATAAAAATAGACCTGTATTTGTCACTTTGCACAAAGCTCAAGTCCAAGTGGATGAAGGACCTCAACATAAAACCAGATACACTGAATCTATAGAAGAGAAAGTGGAAAAGATCCATTGGCACAAGTGGAAATTTTCTAAACAGAACTCCAATGGCTCATGCTCTAAGATCAAGAATTGATAAATGGGACCTCATAAAACTGGAAAGCTGCTATAAGGAAAAGGACATAGTCAATAAGACAAATCAGCAACATACAGATTTGGAAAAAATCATCAAAACCCCACATACGATAGAGGGCTAATATCCAAAATATATAAAGAAATCAAGAAGCTAATCACCAAAAACAAAACAAAACAAAAA
Organism: Mus musculus; assembly: GCF_000001635.26. Taxonomy (NCBI): domain Eukaryota; kingdom Metazoa; phylum Chordata; class Mammalia; order Rodentia; family Muridae; genus Mus; species Mus musculus. Next base: position 88,217,772 of record NC_000068.7, read on the forward strand.
ACAAAACTAAAACAAAAACAAACAAACAAACAAACAAAAAACCAACCCAATGCAAAAAGTGGGGTATAGAACTAAACTGAGATTCACAACAGAGGAATCTTGAATGGCTGAGAAGCACCTCAAGAAATGTTCAAAGTCCTTAGTAATCAGAGAAATGCAAATAAAAAAGACCCTGTGATTCCACTTTATACCAATCACAATGGCTAAGATCAAAACCACAGGTGACAACACATGTTGGATAGGATGTAGAGAAAGAGGAACACTCCTCCATTTTTTATGGGATTGCAAACAGCGACAACCACTCTAGAAATCAATCTGAAGGTTTGTAAGAAAATTGGAAATAGATCTACCTGAAGACATAACTATACCACTCCTGGAAATATACCCAAGAGACGCCTCACCATTCCACAGGGGAATGTGTTCCACTATGTTCATAGCAGCCTTCTTTGTGATAGCCAGAAGTGGAAACAACCTAGGGTCCTTTCAGCAAATTCTTGCTGGTGTATGCAATGGTGTCAGCGTTTGGAGGCTGATTATGGAATGGATCCCCGGGTATGGCAGTCTCTAGATGGTCCATGCTTTCTTCTCTCCAAACTTTGTCTCTGTAACTCCTTCCATGGGTGTTTTGTTCCAAATTCTAAGAAGGGACAAAGTGTCCAGGTCCATCCATTTGCCTAGGAATTTCACAAATTCATTCTTTTTAATAGCTGAGTAGTATTCCTTTGTGTGAATGTACCATATTTTCTGTATCCATTCCTCTGTTAAGGGGCATCTGGATTCTTTCCAGCTGCTGGCTATTATGAATAAGGCTGCTATGAACATAGTGGAGCATGTTTCCTTCTTACAAGTTGGAACATCTTCTGGATATATGCCCAGGAGTGGTATTGCAGAATCCTCAGGTAGTACTATGTCCAATTTTCTGAGGAACTGCCAGACTGATTTCCAGAGTGGTTGTACAACCTTGCCATTTCACCAAAAATAGAGGAGTGTTTTTCTTACTCCACGTCCTTGCCAGCATCTGCTGTCACCTGAAATTTTGATTTTAGCCATTCTGAATGGTGTGAGGTGGAATCTCATGTTTGTTTTGATTTGCATTTCCCTGATGATTAAGGATGCTGAACATTTTTTTTTTCAGGTGCTTCTCAGCCATTCAGTATTCCTCAGGTGAGAATTCTTTGTTTAGCTCTGAGCAACATTTTTTAATGGGGTTGTTTGGTTTTCTGGAGTACACTTTCTTGAGTTCTTTATATATATTGGATATTAGTCCCCTTTGTGATTTAAGATTGGTAAAGATCCTTTCCCAATCTAATTCCAATTCTTCACAAACTATTCCACAAAATAGAAGCAGAGGGTAATCTACCCAATTCATTCTATGAAACCACAATTACTCTGATACCTACACCACAGAAAGACCCAACAAAGATAGAGAACTTCTGACCAATTTGCCTTATGAATATCAATGCAAAAATACTCAATAAAATTCTCGCTAACCGAATCCAAGAACACATTAAAACAATCATCCATCCTGACCAAGTAGGTTCCAGTCCAGGGATGAAGGGATGGTTTAATATATGGAAATCCATCAATGTAATCCACTATATAAACAAACTCAAAGACAAAAACCACATGATCATCTCATTAGATGAGTAGAAAGCATTTGACAAAATCTAACACCCATTCATGATAAAAGTCATGGAAAGATCAGGAATTCAAGGCCCATGCCTAAACATGATAAAAGCAATCTAGAGCAAACCAGCAGCCAAAATCAAAGTAAATTGTGAGAAGCTGGAAGCAATCCCACTAAAATCAGTGACTAGACAAGGCTGCCCACTTTCTCCCAACCTATTCAACATAGTACTTGAAGTCCTAGCCAGAGCAATTTGACAACAAAAGGAGATCAAGGGGATACAAATTGGAAAGGAAGAAGTCAAAATATCACTTTTTGCAGATGATATGATAGTATATATAAGTGACCCTAAAAATTCCACCAGAGAACTTCTAAACCTGATAAACAGCTTCAGTGAAGTAGTTGGATATAAAATTAACTCAAAAAAGTCAATGGCCTTTCTCTACACAAAGAATAAACAGGCTGAGAAAGAAAATAGGGAACCAACACCCTTCACAATGTCACAAATAATATAAAATACCTTGGTGTGACTCTAACTAAGGCAGGGACAGATCTGTATGATAAGAACTTCAGGTCTCTGAAGAAAGAACTTAAAGAAGATCTCAGAAGATGGAAAGATCTCCCATGCTCATTAATTGGCAGGATCAACATTGTAAAAATGGCTATCTTGGCAAAAGCAATCTACAGATTCAATGCAATCCCCATCAAAATTCCAACTCCATTCTTCAACAAACTAGAAAGGGCAATCTGCAAATTCATCTGGAATAACAAAAAACCTAGGATAGCAAAAACTCTTCTCAAGGATTAAAAAAAAAAAGAAAACCTCTGGTGCAATCACCATGCCTGACCTAAAGCTGTACTACAGAGAAATTGTGATAAAAACTGCATGGCACTGGTATAGCATCAGACAAGTAGACCAATGGAATAGAATTGAAGACCCAGAAATGAACCCACACACCTATGGTCACTTGATCTTTGACATGGGAGCTAAAACCATCCAGTGGAAAAAAGACAGCATTTTCAACAAATGGTGCTGGCACAACTGGCGATTATTATGTAGAAGAATGTGAATTGATCCATTCCTATCTCCTTGTACAAAGGTCAAATCTAAGTGGATTAAGGAACTCTACATAAAACCAGAGACAGTGAAACTTATAGAGGAAAAAGTGGGGAAAAGCCTCGAAGATATGGGCACAGGGGAAAAATTCCTGAATAGAACAGCAATGGCTTGTGCTGTAAGATCGAGAATCAACAAATGAGACCTCATAAAATTACAAAGCTTCTGAAAGGCAAAAGACACCGTCAATAAAATATTTTTTTAAAAAAATGTGTTTCTTCACCCCAAACATGTTTTAGTATGAAAGGCAGCAGTATATTACTTGTCCATAAACACAAATTGTACTGAAAAAAAAAATGAACTGAACATGGATCTGGTTAATGATGCGTAAAATATAATACAGAAGAGGCAGGGATACTTCTGGTACCACATTTCAATGAGTGTCTAATCCACATTTCAGCAGATTTCAGTTGTCCACAGAACAGGAAGAAGAATTGTAGAAGCCAGAGGAGTCATGGACACCAGAAGAACACAGACCACAGAATCAACTAACATGACTCATAGGGCCCCACAGAGACTAAAGCAGCAAACAAGTGGAACCAAAGAACAACACAGACCACAGAATCTACTAAACAGGGCTCATAGGGCCCCACAGAGATTAAAGCAGCAACAATCCAGCCAGCTTGGGTTAGCACTAGATTCTCTGCCTATATGTTAAAGACATTAGTTTGGTATTGTTGATCTTTATGTGATTCCTAAAACTGGTAGTGGAAATGTCTGTGAATCTTTTATCTGCCCATGGGATCCTTGCTTCACCCAGCCCTGATATGAGAGTTTGTGCCTAGTTTTATTGTAACTTGTTATACTATATTTGCTCTTTTCTGAATGGAAATGAAGGAACAGTAAATATGGGAGAAAAGGAAGGAAGTACTTAAAGGAGTGGAGGGAGAGGAAACTATGGGAGATATTACATTAAAAAAAAGATTAATTATCTCAGTAATTAACATAGCTAACTGTACATTTTAAATATACTGTATATGATTTAACTTCTTTTGGGGGGGTTCATGGAATTTTTGCTGCAGTTAGATAATTAAGGGATAAATTTTTATTATACCTCAGATCTTTCTTTGACAGAAAAGATCATATTTGATCTCTTGAACTAATAGCAGAGTCCATAACTAGTATTTTGTACTTTTCCTTCTATATTTATAACAGTATTATTATTGCTTTGGCATTTCCTAGTTCTTTAAAATTCCGTGTTTCTATTAAACTTTGTGTTTATCATGATTTTCACAGTGTTTGTGTATTTCATTTATTGACCTTATTTCCAGAATTAGTTGGCTAGTTTCTCACCATTTTGACTTTGTTATTGAATTATCCTTTCTATCTTGAAATTTATCTTCTGTTAACTTATCCCTTTCATTCATGAAAGACTATTCTGTGTATAAAAATTATTCTGTTGATATATTTGAGGTGAAATGCTATTTATGTGTTAAAACTTTGTTTTCATAAAAAGGCAGAGAGAAAAAAGTATGTTTATAAAGTAGGAACATGCTAAGTATATATGAAAACAAAAACTATACATCATGAAAACTGTATTTGTTATTGTGTTTTCACTCTTAATCTCTCCCCAAAATATAGTGCTCAACAGAAGCACTCTGACTTTGAGAAATATTCCAGTCACTGATAAAATAAGATATTTATAACATAGCAGATTTCATTGCCTTAAAAAATATTAATTGTACTTTATGAATTAAGTACTAAGTGCTTTATATTAACTGACATCTGCTGGATAGTGCTAATAATGAGAGGAGTTGTGTCCATATTTGACTATTAAGATACTTAAGATACTGGAGGGACAAGCTTTTGTTTTTGTTTTTGTTTTTGTTTTTGTTTTTTAATTCAATTTACATGCTGATCTCTGTTCCACCTCCAGATCCTCCTTCCACAGTTCTCGCCCCAAACACTCCTCCTCTGAGAGAGTTGAAACCATCAAACCCAAGTATCATCCATCTGGGCTCATGAAATGTCTGCAGGGCTTGACACATTTTCTCCAGCTGTGACAAGGCAAGACATCCAAGTTTGGAGAACAGATTACACAGACAAATAAAAACTTTAGGGATAGGTCCAGCTTTGATTGTTTGGTATCTGCATGAAGTCCAAGATGCATATCTTCCACATATGAACAAGGGGTATAGGTCCAGCCCATGTATGCTCTTTTGTCCATGGTTCAGTCTCTAAGAGAACCCAAGGGTACATGTTAGTTGGCTCTGTGGTCTTCTTGTGGAGTTCCTATTATTTTCCTGTGCCTTCAATCTTTCTCCAACACACCTTTAACCCCTGAACTTGGAAGCAGAGTTAATCACATATCTAAAAGTTCAAAGTTAAAGTTGTCTACAAAACAAGTTTGAGGATAGCCAAGGCTATATAGAGAGAACCTGTGTTAAACAAAACAGAAAAGACACTGACAATACTCCACTATTGTTCTGCTCAGAAATTACCTCTACATGTTCCTAAAGGTATTGTAATGACAACAGAGAAAAAATAAATATTTTTGTGAAAAAATTGTTTTCAAAAACAGACTGAAAATCACTTACAACAATGTCACATATGTAATTAGGCAAACATGCTTGTAATTTTTCTGATATGATATTAGATATGTATTGAGAAGGCTGAAAACTAAATTGATTTTAAATCTTGGTAATTTGATAGCAGTAGCAGCTCTAAAAGAAGATGCATGAAAATAAGATCTACTTTGGTGATGTAAATCCTATCCCTTAAAAAAATTGGAAAGACAAAGAAAAGATAATATTTATCATCATTTGACCATCAATGAAATAATTTCATATATGATTAACTTCTTAGTAATACAATCAGGAGAGAATGCACAATCAAAGATACAAATTAGTAATATGATTTTGTCATTGAAAAATTGATTTATTTGCCATTACCATAAAAAGGAGAAATTAATTGATATCATTACTGTCTCAACACTAAAACACAGTATATTGTTATCTACAATTGGTGAGAAATAGAAAGAGTAGTTTTGAGTTATTGACTTTTTAAATACAAGATGATGTTTTCATAATATAAAACACAAACATACATATGATTGCTTTATGAAATAAAATAAAAAAAATAAAGCTAAGTAAAATTTACACAACATAGCACAGAGACAACGTTGTGAGTTATGATCACTAGAGTATGGATTCCATACAGATAACTATTATCTGCATTTAAAGATTTCTTAGAAGACCAACTGCATATTAAAAAATAATGTACATAATGAATTGTGCTTTCAACATTCTGAATCCTAATATCCACAGTATCTAGAAATGAAGTTCCTAAATATTCCCTATTCTGAAATTGATTATAATTAGAAAAATTGCACTGTACTTATATAAAATAGAGAAAATATAAATGCATGTGAACTAAGTACCACAGTCTCCCACCCAATTCTCAACACTCTTTGCCTCTATCTCAGTGTGTGTCTTTCTGTGTGTCTTTCCATCACATACACACATGCACACACACACACACACACACACACACACACACACACATGTGCGCGCACACACACATACACATAAACATGCACATACACCCATAGCACAATATTCATAATTATGTCAAGTGAGAGTGCAGTTTTGAGCTGATAAGTCTCCTGACTGTGTCCTTCACATCTTTATTTCTAAGGCTATAGATAAGGGGGTTCAACATGGGGATCATGACTGTGTAAAGAGCAGTGGCCACTTTGACAAAGAGCCGTGAGCTGTTTGAGTTGGGAACACAGTACAGGAGGAGTATGATCCCATGGAAGATTGATATGGCAGTCAGGTGGGAAGTACAGGTGGAGAAGGCTTTTCTCAGTCCTCCTTTGGAAGGCATCTTTATAATAGTGACAACTATGAACACATATGAGGCTAAAGTGATCAGGACACTAGAAGATTCACTAAATATAGAAATGACTAAGCATGCCAACTGACTAAAGGAGGAATCAGAGCAAGACACAGAGATGACAGCAGAATACTCACAGCCAAAGTGATTGATGATGCCATATTCACAATAGGAGAGTTGCAAAAGAGTATATATAAGTATTACAGCACACAGTCCACCAATCATGTATGTCCCAGCTACTAGCAGAGCACAGAATTGAAAAGGCATCACAACTGTGTAGAGTAGGGGATTACAAACAGCCACAAACCTGTCATAGGCCATCACTGCTAACATGAACATTTCTGTAATCACGAATGTACAAATAAAGAAAAATTGTATCATGCATCCAATAAAAGAAATCGTCCTATCTTCCATGATCAAGATCTGCAAAAGTTTGGGTGTAAATACACTAGAATAACATATATCCAAAAATGATAGGTGGCTAAGAAAAAAGTACATTGGAGTGTGAAGTTTGGGATTACCCTTTATAACCACAAGTATGCCCAGGTTCCCCATCAATGTTACTGAGTAGATGGTCAAGAACAGGAGGAAGAGGGGTATTTGGAGCTGTGGATATTCTGAGAAACCAACCAAGATGAATGTGGTCGCAGAAGTCTGGTTCATCACTTCATAAGCCATCACTTTTCAGATTATAAAAGAGAGAAAATGAGACTTATGGAACTCAAGAGAGTGGAGCAGTAGAAACTCATGTGATGCTCACCAAAAATCATTAAGTCAGATGTGAACATATTCCATTTGTGAATATTTGCCCTTGTTACAGGTTCTTACGTGGGCAGTCAGTGATCAGCAATTTAGGACAATGTCCTTTGTTCTTCACTATTGTATTTTTCTCATCTGTAATTAAGATGTGGTACTCATCAGTATCATTCTATCATAATTATGTTTATATACATATGTAAATAATATATCCATTTATTTGATGCTAACATACTTCATGATAAAATATCATTATAATCATAAGAAACATATTGTAAAGTAATGTAAGCACTGCCAAGATTGCAGTGGCCATTAGTCCAAGTTACAGAATGTTTGTGCAAACTAAATACCCAACATATGGTTACAAATGCCAAGTGTATGACACTAAGTAGAAGAATATCTCTAAAAATCTTAAAATTTCCACATTTCTTACTTTTAGCAAATCATTCATTCATTCATTGTGTTTACATATTAAAAGAGGAAATAACCAGCTATTTGTCAGCAATTAGAACTAACAAAAAACACTTTAGCATTAAAAATGTTAGAATCTAGTTTTAATAAAAATACATATTTAATTTAAAACTATTGAAAATGCTTTAGTCATGTGGCCAACTTAAGAGCATGGCATGAGAAAAGTAAATCATATTCAAGGTTCAAAATTGTGAACATTCTATATATTCCTCAGCTATATTAGATAATAATTACAATTGCTTTTGTTGGATATGTAGAGAACTGACACATCTATTGTTCTCATTCCTAACAATAGGTCATTTGCCTTAATCCAAGTTACTATTATTTCCTAGAATATACCGTCCTGTGCACAATCATATTCTCAGTGGCACTGGAGATTATTGGACCTCTACCAGTCTTGTGTTGAACCATTATTCAGTCTGTCACATTATTGGATGAGGAAATCTTATCTATGTACTTAGATTACTTCTTCTGTCTTGCAAATACACAATTTGAAAAGTCTCTGAGTAGTAATCTGCTACCACTATAAAAATTTTAATAAAACCATTATACATATGTAAGAGGTCTTCAATAGTCATTGCAAACATATGTTAATTAAATGACCTAAGTAAATTTTCTGATACCAAACAGGGCAAAGCAGATTTAAAATAAAAGGATACATAAAAAATTATATTTCCTGTATTCTCTCTTTATTAGCAAAATTTCCACTATTTTCTTAATAGTCACATTCCTCATACCTAAATACCATGTTTTAATATTGGGACTATAGAATTCCAAACACTGCCTATAATTAATTCTATTATATAAGTGTATAGCATAGAATATACAATTTCTTCTTATTATTAATATTTATTTAAAATATTGTTTTTATGAGCCTTATGTTTTATTTTGAAGGCCCCTGAATAATTAGAATCCAAGTATACTTTCATGTATATTCACAAATATTTCAAGCTACTACACCTAATCTTTTTAACTAAAGGGACAGCTTTACACTTGTTCTTTTGTTTTTGTTCCCTCCTTTATATCCTGATCTTCCCTCTACTTTTTCCTTTTTACTTTTTTTTCACACTAGGTATCTCTGTCTCAGAATACATAAACAATTTCTTCAAATAACATCAGCTCTGTCTCTTCAATTAGTATAGGATCATTATAAGGTTGAATACCTGTACTCCTGTACTCGGGATTGTGATGCAGAAAACATGTATTTGAGGCAATTATATGCAAATTTTAAGAACATGTCAATACAAGAAGAAAAGCATAATTAATTTAATATTTTGTACATTTACAAAAACTTCCATTGTTTATATATACTGCATTTTAATTATCTATTGAAGGGCATGTAGGCATATACCATTTCTAAGGAAATACTAAAATAGCTGAAGTACAATTAGAGCATTATAAATTGTGTCCAGAGCCCAAAAGAAATAGCACATATTATGAAACTATTTAAAGAATAGGAACACAATAAAAGCTTTAGCTGTCCATGTTCTAAGTGAATATGTCAGTTATGTCATTTTCTAGTGCTGAGAATAATACAAGGTAAAATAAAACAAGAAAAATATAATTGACTTCCAAAACAATTATTGTAGAAATTATCTTATGATGGTAAAGTTCTGTATAATAACTGAGATATTTTTGAAGGTAATTAGAGAAGATAACAAGAATTTTTGTAGATTACTACAGGGAATAAGTCATGCTGATTGTAAGCATTTAAAATAAAACAAAAAGGACCTGTAGAACTATATCTTTGTCTCCTTTTAAAATTAGAATTAAGATTCACTTTTGGATCGATATGTACATTGATGCTTCCCATAATGCCAATGTTACATCAACAGTTTTTTAATGCTTTCCTAATATGCTCTACTGCTTATTGATTATACTGCATATTGACATGGCTGTGGGTAAAATACTCCACAACAAAGATCAGCAAATCAAAGAGATAACACATGAAGGAGTATAAGAGAGTGTTTGGAGAAAGGAAAGAAAAAATGTAAAATAAATGTGATAATTGGATAACATTTCAAAAAAACCCACATTAACTTTTAGAGGTGTTGTAATTTTTTAACATCTGTGAAAAATTATTGTTTGATGGTTTATATTCTGTTTTCTTGAAAAGTTTTGTACACAGCTCTTCTAAGAAATCTGCTTTTTCTGTATTAATTCCATCATTTTTACAACTGCTCCATTTTTTATCTGCTACCATTATAAATAGTTTTATATAACATACCTCATAAAGTGTATTATTTTTAGTGGACATGTTTTGTGTGTTTTATAATGTGCATCTGAATTCACCAAGTCATGAGGATACATTTTAGGTAACTATTGGTTTAAATTTTTTGCACAGTATTAACAGTAAGAAAACAGTTTTAAATTCAGTACAGTGGCAATGAACAATAAACTTCAAGTTTAACACCCAAATATGTATCACTAAATAAAATAGGAACATATCACTCATTTTCAGCTCACACCTATTAACCCTTTTGTCTAGAATGTGTGGATCCTGTGTATATTTACAGACTGAAAGCATAGACAAATTTAAAGTAACTCACCAAAATATAGTCTTTCCTGGTATCCAATTTTGATAATGTTGATATAATTAATAAAATGCATGTACAGTTTACCTCAAAATTAAAATGCTTTTATAAGCTTCCCAACAATAATAGTGAATAATAATCAGTGAAATATAATTCAATAGAATATACAAATACTAATATTTTAACAACTGGAAACTATTTGTGAAGAACAAAAAGGAGTCATGCAGAAGACAGAAACCTGAAATTTTATTTCCTGGTATTGTTCATTGTTTATTCTGTAACTGCTTGACACTAGGGACATAAACCCAAAGGAATCCAAATTGCGTGTTGTGATGAAACATGTAGAATTAATTATAGGAAATCTCTACTCTGTTACTGAAAATATAATTTCCTCTGAATAATCATTAGTAGGCTTTCTCCTGACCTGATAAATGCTAGCCTCACATAGATATTTTAAAGTCAGGAAAATAAAATTAAATATGTAATATTTATTCTAATATAGTAACAAAATTGAATTTTATATGGTCTTGTATTATGTGAAAACTGGTACATGATTGAGAAGGCATAAGTTATATAAAGACATGGAACTTTTCTCCAAAAGACATATTAACTAGAAATTTGATATTAAATATATATTCAGCTAAAGCTTCATTGGTTCAGAAAACTTTGTCACAATCATTCTATATATCCATTTACGCTAATCAGAACAAGAAATGAGGTATAATAGTTCTGTTTTAAGTATTCATGTTGTTTATCTTCCATGGATACCTGCTGATTAAAAGTCAAGAGTGGCTCCAGTCAGGAAAACAGACTAACACCACAGGCTTCACTATTGTTCCAAATCCATTAGCACAGTCTCAGTACTAACTATTTAGCAAAGTACCTGTAGCAGCCTCTTCTCACCTCATCTCTGGCCAATCACACAGATTTTTCCTCCTTACATTCCTCCCTCTAGCTGAAGTTTTGTCCTACTGCCCAAACTCCATCAGTCACTCCCTGCTAATATGTGGGCCACTCCAGTTAGAGTCATGTAGAATAGCCTTGAACTCACTAAAACAGGAAAGACTTGATGAGCAGAACAACATTAGCACAGGAACTAACATCAACAGTTAATAAACAGAACTTCCTAAAACTGAGAATCTTGTGCATGGCAAATGACATTGCCACTCAAACTGAGTGGCAGACCACAGAATTGAAAATATTTTACCAATTACAAATTAATAAAGGGCTAATAAAAAATATATGAATAACTCAAGAACCCAAATAGCCCAATTACAATTATTTGAATTTTGCAAGAAACCAAATAACCCAATTAAAATTGTGGCACATATCAAAAGAGGGAATTCTGTTTACTTGATCTTACATTTAATGTTTAGATATCTAATGTCAATAACAAAAATAATAACTCATGCTGCCAAAGATATTGAATAAGACAAATAATCATTCTTTGCTTGTGAGAGGGTACTCATGAACAGCCACTATGAAAATTAGTACATTTGTTACTTAGAGGAATGTTAATCAATTGCAATATGACCCAGATATACTACTCTTGGGCATACAACAGTATATGTACTCTTGAGTACATGTCCAAGAGAGCACATTATACTATCACAAGACCATTTGTTCAGCTGTGTTTATTTAGGCTACATTTATATAGCTAAAATTGTAAATAACATAGATGTCTCTAACCAGAAGAATGGAAAAAGAAAATGTTCACTTACAAAATTGAGCATTACTCAGCTGTTAAAAAACAAATGACATCATAAAATTTGAAGATAAATGGATGGAATTAGGAAAAATCCCACCCTGAGTGAGGCAACTCAGACCCAGAAAAAATAGTATATATATTCAATTATATGTGTTTATTAGTTCATGAGTGTATGTTAAACAAGCTACAATTTGTGGACCCATTGATGTTAGTATAGAGAAAGAAGTACATGAACATATTGATCACCTTTGGTGGAGCTGTAGGGTAGATTTAATTAGAGGACTGTGGGTGGATGTGGGATTGGACTCAAAGTATCTGCTAGAGAGAAAAGGTAAAAGTAGATAGAGAAGGTAATGCAAGAGGAGATGGCTATAATGGAGGAACATTTGGGTTTAGTATGAAAACAAAGTATGCTGAAAATTAACTAAAATATATGAAAGAGATGTTGATAAAGAATCTAAATAATGTGAAACAGTGTTCCCACTGGCCATCACTTGTCCACAAATAAAGCTACCAATAACAGGACTGGACTATACCCAATTTGGCTAGCCAAAGGGATCCTACAGAAAGATTCAAACAATGTTGCCAGTACATAGGCTGTTCTCTACAAATTGACAGCAAGGCTCCAAGGCTGTCAAGACTCACACAAATTATTGAATACTGAGAAGTTGGGGAGGTACCTATACAAAACTTTTATATCCTCCTGATTTTTGCAGGGAGATGGACAGATCTAGAAAATATCGTCCTGAGTGAGGTCACTCAGACCCAAAAAGATATGCATATCATGTACTCTCCAATAAATGGATGTTAAAAAAAAAAAAAAAGAACTTAAAAAGGTCAACAAGCTGAAGTGCCCAGTCCTTCTTGGGAGGTAGAAGAAAGCAATCACATGTGGGAGGGAGGGAGGGAACTGAGAGGGAAAATGCATGGGGTTGGGGGAGGTAGTAGGGGAGTACCTGATATGGTATTGGGTGAGTGAAAAGTCCTGAGGGCCAGCAGAAAAATGGAAACAGGCAACGTCAGGACATAGGAGTTTGGGGCGCCTTCCAAAAAGCACCAGAGACCAGGGAGGTGAGAGATTCTCAGGACTCAAAGGGATGGACTTTAAATGAAATGCCAGACAGTAGGAAGAGTGAACTTACAGAGTCCACTTCCAACAGGAAAACAGGGCATCAAATGAGAGAGAGGAGGCCCATCCCACAGTCACAACTCTGACCCATAATTATTCTTATCTGAAAGAATTACAGAGATGGAAATGGAGAAGTGGCTGAGGAAAAGAAGGTCCAGGGACAGGCCCAAAGTGAGATCCAGCTCAAGGGGAAGTCCTAAGGCCAGACATTATTACTGAGGCTATGGAGTGCTCACAAAAGGGACCTATCATGACCGCACTCTGGATAACCCAACAAGCAGCTGAAAGAGTCAGATGCAGATATTTGCACCCAATCAATTGACAGAAGCAAATGACTGCTCTTGTTGAATTAGGAATGGACGTAAGAAGCTGAGGAAAAGAGCGATCCAGTAGGAAGACCAGCAGTCTCAATCTGGACCCCCTAGATCTCCCAAACACTGGTCCACCAAACAGGCAGCATACAGCAGTTGATATGAGGTCCCCATCAGTCATACAAGCAGAGGACTGCAGGGTCTGTGTTCATTCAGAGATCATACACTTAACCCTCAGGACCGGGGTCCACAGGGAGTTTAGAGCTCATGTAGGGTGGGGGATGGGGACATCCATGTGGAGACAGTCATGTGTTGTGGAACAGTCAGAAGGTGGACAGGCGGGAGAGGGGAGAATAAAATATTAATTAATTTTTAAAAGTCTACCAGGAAATGTATTTACCATGAAATATACAGCCCCAAAATATGCAAAATTAAATGTCAATAACCACATCTTAAACTTAGTATAATAATAATAAAAAAACAATAACCATACAAAATTGTTACAGTAGAAATGATTGGGAAATTTTTGATTTTAAGAAATTTATATATTAGTATAAAGTATATAAAACACTTAATAGAAGATATACTGCATCTACTTGCAACAATCTCTTAGCACAATCATAAAATTTATCAAATTTAAAGCAAAGAAATGTTTTTTGTTTCACAGGTATAATTTTCCAGAAAGAACAATTATTTGAGATAAGTATGTGTGATATAATTGTTTAGAACCAAGTTTTTCTGGCACAGCCATTTTCTAGCTAATGTTATAAGTCATGAAGCCAACACAGTTCTTTGAGAAAGTATCAGCAAGGTTGAGCCACATACATTGATCATTGATATGATGCCTTTTACTTTCAGTTTGAGTCTCTGTGTGTTACATTCTTTTTAGTGTATCCCCTGAGAAAGTCCTGAATGTACCACACCCTGCTCTCAAGGAAGTAACCTTAGTAGATCCTACTTGGGAGTCTTCTCTGGGTCGTGGAGATTATAATCTACCCCTAAGCAAATATATGAAACAATATGATTAGAATAGCTTGGACTCAAAGTAGGATGACAACATTCAGCAGGACAGGAGAAATGACAGCAGGTCAGCGCACAGAACTCCCTTTGAGGTGTATTTAGAATTTCTTAGAATTGTAAACTATAAGAAAATGACCATACACACTAAATCCCTAAAAGAACTCAGCAACAAAAGCTAGAATGACTAAGATGATATAATAACATATAGAGTTGGTGGAAGAATGATATACTAAATTTATTAGCCTATTTTGTAGTAGTATTTCATATAAATTAATAAACAAAAATAGGCTAATAAGTTTAGTATAAAAGTTTTAGTAAAAAGTCAAATGTGAATTAGAGTTGCCTATTGCTTGTTGCCACTGTTTTGATAGAAATTTTAATTTTAATTCCATCATAAATCCCATCTTATTCTGAATTACAAATCCCCCAAAAGTGAAAAATAAATGTCATAGACAAAGTAGAAGGCTAAATATACAGCACAGAGAGTGAAAAGCTTAACCCTGAAGTGTAAGGACTAGAGGTAGCCTAGGCCTCATGTAATATCGGACATGTGTGCTTGCCAACATATTATCTCAGCCCTGAAGAGGTTGAGCCAGAATCCCCGGAAAAGGACATTGATTCTCATGAAAATAGTGAGCCTTGTGTTCAGTGAGAAACTCTACTGAACACATGGGGAATGGCTATTTCTATTCTACACATACATATACATACACTTATAAATATTTGTGCAGCATATCCATAAAAATATATATGCATACATATTTATGTAAAAGAAGTAACAACAACAGATTGGTATATATGGTAGAAAGTCATTAAGTATAAGCTTGACATTTTCAAAATGAAATGAAGATTGGTAGACCAAAACAATATTTTTGTGACACATAGGGTTCAATTTCTTATGTTGTTTTTATTTATTCTTGTGTAGATGTTAGAGGATGTCTTTCTATGTGTTTGTTTTTTAAAAAATAGAATATGATGATCAGCTATCACTTACTTTTTATTGAGTTAAATGCAGTATATTTTTCACAAAGCCTGAATTAAGAAACGTTCATGCTTTTGTATTAACTGTTGACAATGAATAAAATAAGTAAAATTTAATGTTTCATATACTGAATCACTTTTTAGTAACTTTAAAATGAAAAGAAAAACTGGGAATACTAGCTAAAATACAAATAGGTAAAACCTCTACAGAGTTTACACAAAAAAGTGATGTCATGAAAATCCACACAATTTTGACAAGAAAATATCTTTGTCCATTAGGTCATAGATTTCATTTAAGTGAGTAAACATGTATGAATTTAACTTCTATATCATTTAATAATGATCTCTTGTTTTAAAATGAAAGTAGTTGCATTTTCCTGTATGATTTAATATAATCATTAAGAAACCAATATAAGATGTCTTTCTCTTCTTATCAGTGGCATGTGAATATATGTAGATGTTTTATTCCTCCCAGTGACATTTGAGACTTTAATCTAATAAGCCTATGCCTTGACTCCTCTGTGTTATTCTTCATTGTTTAAATTCCTTGTTCGGGCCAGGTGTTGGTGGCTCACGCCTTTAATCCCAGCACTTGTGAGGCAGAGGCAGGGAAATTTCTGAGTTCCAGGCCATCCTGTACTACAAAGTGAGTTCCAGGACAGTCAGGCCTACACAAAGAAACCCTGTTACGAAAAACCAAAAAGAAAAAAAACCAATAAATTTCTGATTGGGAATTTCTTACTGAAAATACTGCAATGAGTTAGCAATGTTTAAATTTTATTTATTCACCTTTTTAAACTGACTTAATTAGAATCACTGCTACTTCTATCACAGGTCCAAAAGCATAAATACATGCTTTAATCCCCTGGTATGAAAACAAAGCAGTATATATTTTTTAAATGTCCTTAATATTGTAATGGGCTCTCCAGGTAGTAAATTTATAGACAGAATGCAGTGCATATGTAAATAATCTATACTTTATCATTTTATATGCAAAAGACAATGAGATACAGCCTGTGAAAAACATTTTATTCTTTGTTTAGTCATTCCAGCAGCAAGGATAAAGGAAGAGATAATATACAGTAAAATAGTTACATCATTTACCCTACCAACATAATCTGACAGTATTATAATAAAATAATACTCATAACCACTTACTGAAGGGCATGAAAATGATATAGTTTTTAGAACTGGTGATAGGTGAATGAGAACATAAACTTCAGCTCTGATGTCTTCAGAAGAATATTAGTTGTTAGTTTATGTTTCAGTCATAACTTCACCAAATGGAGTTTCAAATGTGGGAATTAACAGACATAGTGCTTACAACCAGATCATCTTGTTGAAAGTGGCATTAACATTTAAGTAACTTATTTACTTCTCAGCCAACTCACCTAAAATGATGGGTCATGTGCAGCTCAAGTTGATTTTTAAATGCTGCAATAGAAAGAAAGACAGGTCTTTCCAGATGAATTTGGAAATTGCTCTTTCCATATCTTTGAAGAATTTTGTAGCGATTTTGATGGGGATTGAATTGAATCTGTAGATTGCCTTTGGTAGGATGGCCATTTTTGTTGGCTATGTTAATCTCGCAAATCTATGAGCATGGAAGAGCTCTCCATTTTCTGAGATCTTTGATTTCTTTGTTGAGAGACTTGAAGTTGTTGTCATACAGATCTTTCACTTGTTTGGTTAGAGTTACTCCAAAATATTTTATATTATTTATGGCTATTTTGAAGAGAGTTGTTTCCCTAACTTATTTCTCAGCATTGGTATAAAGGGAGGCTTTATTTGGAATGTATTTGAGTTAATTTTATATCCAGACACTTTGCTGAAATTTTTTATTAGCTGGATATGTTCTCTGGTAGAGTTTTAGGGATCGTTTATAAATACTATCAGATCATCTGCAAATAGTGATACCTTTATTTCTTCTTTGCCAACTTGTTTCTTTTTTTATTTCTTTTTGTTGTCTTATTGTTCTAGCTAATACTTTGAGTGCTATATTGAATAAATATGGGGAGAGTGGGCAGCCTTTTCTTATCCTCGATTTTAGTGGGAATGCTTCAAGTATCTCTCTATTTAATTTGATATTGGCTGTTGATTTGCTGTATATTGCTTTTATTACATTAGGTATGAGCCTTGAATTCCTGATCCCTCTAATACTTTGAACATGAAGGGATGCTATATTTTGTCATATGTCCTTAGTGTGTACTACACATTTTTACTTCCCTCACTCATTAGGAAATTATAAAATATTTCTGATAATTTGGAATTTGTTTATATTAAAATATATAATATAAAATATTAGTGTAGGTAAACGATATATTTGTAAATAATACATACTTATATAATATATATTTACATATGTCACTGAATTTAAATATGTTTATTTGCATAAGATATAACATCATTTGTATATAACAACAGATAAAATAAGTTTTATATTATACAACACATTTGTTGTTAGTTTTTCACATACTGTGGACTGAACAACTACTGGGTTCTTGGACCTTTGTGTTGGAAAACCTTCATTGTTCAAATATCTGGACCATAGCCTATAAGGCATATATATATATGCTATTATTGAACCATGAATTATTCAAGGTGGAAAGTCAGTTCAGAAGAAACCATATGGATGGGAAATAACACTAAATCTGTAAAAAGTGAAGGGAAAGTTTATTTTATATTTACTTATATTCACATATTATATGTAATATATCTTATGTATAAGACATGAAAAATCTCCATTTGAGTAGTGGGTCAGGAGAGCCTAGGAGACTCCCAAGGCATTAAGCTATGGATGTTACCATGATTTCTGTTAAGAGGTTGCAATAAATCGCCTATGTCTGAGTACACTTTACACTTAAGACTCATGACTTGGAAAATTCTAGCTGCCCCTGATCCTATTTGCAATTAAGAGTGCTTGTGGCTTCTCTAGGGGGAAAGAGTTCATTTTCCTGCACACACATGGGACAGCTCATAACCACCTGTAACTTCAGCTTAGGGAATCTGATATCCTCCTCAGATGCCTGTTAGCACCTACACTCATATCACACAAATATATGCACACACACATACACACACTAATTTCTAATATTTTTAGAAATTAATATTCATATACTAATTTCTAAAAAGTATGACAAAATGTTTATGCTTAGATAGTGGCCTTTTGGGTTATATGGGTTCAGGAGCTGAGTAGAAGCTTTGAGTAAACCAGTAAAATGATATCAGAGACCATCATAGTTTGTTTAGTGCCAAAAAAAACATACCTTTAGTCAATAAGCAGATGTTACTCTTTCTCATTTCCTATTAGCGTATCCTTGCAAAATTATTGTGACATCAAACACGTACAATACTAAAGCAAAAATATATTCCAAATGTAAAGTATTAAGCAAAGACAGATGTTCTTATAGTAAATTTTAAATTATATCCTCCTATCCATTGTAAGTGGTGTGAACAATATTGCTCAAAATTAAAATGGTTCTATATGTCAAATATGGTATTCCTTTAATGACAATAGTAAATTTTCACAAACAATTCTATAAAGTGCCTTTTCTTTCAAAATATTCATAGTTTCAGCTACATATTGTTGCTCTTGATTGGGCCTTGAAATTATGCATTATGCACATTCTATGTACTAACATCTAATTGCTCAACATTAGGGATTCAGACCTTGGAGAATCCAAACAGGTTGTAATCATGAATTTCAAGGCTCTTGATTGGGCCTTGAAATAATGCATTATGCACATTCTATCTACTAACGTCTAATTGCTCGACATTAGGGATTCAGACCTTGGAGAATCCTAACAGGTTGTAATCATGAACTGAAATTAAATAAATGTAATTAAATAGAACTCCCTCATCTCTTACTAAGTACACAGTAACTTCCAAATCATTGCTATACTGATATTCATGTCTGAAAAAAAAGCTACTAAACAAACATATGTATGTGTTTCTTTTGTTTTTTATTTATTAAGTTTTAATCTGACTTATTTGTTTGCTTTATTATTTCTGTGTTTGTTTCTTTTCTAAAAAGAGAGAGAAAGAAGATGCTTAGACGGGGATGGATGAGAATCTAGGGAAGATCTGATAGGCATTGGAGGAAGGAAAACCGTGATTCAGTAAAGTCTGTGAAAATCAGGACTTGGAGACTCCCAGGAGTCAATGCAGATGACCTTAGCTGAGATGCCTAACACTAGGGGCATGGAAACTGAAGAGGCCACCTCCTGTAGGCAGATAGAACCCCCAGTGGAGGGATAAGGACACCAACCATCCCACAAAACTTTTAACCCAAAATTAGTTCTGTCTAAAAGAAATTCAGGGACAAATATGGAGCAGAGATTGAGGGAATGGCCCAACTTGAGACCCACCCATGGAGAAGCACCAATCCCTGACACTATTAATGTTATACTTACAGTCAGGAGCCTAGCATAACTGTTCTTTTAGAGCCTCTACCGAGACTCTCAAACAGATACAGATACCCATAACCAAACATTGAATCTGACTGGAACATACAAATACCCATAACTAAGCATTGAGTAGAGATGGAGACCATTGTGGAAAAGTTTGGGGAATGATGGAAGGCCCTGAAGAGCATAGTAACTCCACTGGAAGACCAACAATGACAACCCAGTGGCCTTGGAGCTCTCAGAGACTAAGTCACCAATTGAAGAGCATACATGAGCTGTCCAGAGGCTCTGGGCACATATGGAGCAGCAGGATGCCTTGTTTGGCCTCAGTGAAAGAGGATGTGTCTAATCCTGTAAAGGCTTGATGAGGTAGCATCAGGGGATACTCAGGGAGGTTCCTTACTTCCAGAGATGAAAATGAGAGAGGATGGGGGGTGAAACTCTATGAGGGGAAACTTTGAAGGGAGACTGCATTTTAGAAGTAAATAAATAAATAAACTAATTAGAGTGAAAAAGATGTTGTATAAAATATTTTAAATGAAGATAAACAGATTATATTTCCAGGTGACTCTTTTTCTGTTGATCAAGATAAAATAAAATAAAATAAAATAAAATAAAATAAAATAAAATAAAAATGTTTATTGCTATAGCTACATTTGAACAAATTAAAATTTGCAGAAAACAGCTGTTGATTTCACTATAATTTTTTGAGCTTTTTCATAGTCCATAATCGTTAGTATGAAAGTAGATAGTAGATATGCAAAAGCAAGACATATGAGAGCGGTTTTAATTCCTATGTGAAGCAGAAACACTCTCCAGAACTTTCTATTTTTTTAAAATTACTCTTCAAAATATGCTACATTTCAAAATTACTATTCTGCAAAATTTCTCAGAATTGGGTGCAGGTTTATGTAAATAATATGTCAGCCTGATAGTATCTTAATCTTCAAAACTATCATTTCATTATAGCTTTAACAGATAAATATCATAAGCTGTGGGTGTTTTATGTACAGAAACTCAGATTGTGTTTACTTAAAAAGACAGTAAATGAATTGAGAAGAAAATAATATTATATTGGAAATATTTTTAAGAAGGACTATATTTTAGAAAGTAATATTTTCAAGTTGTTATGCAGAAAGACAGGACAGATGTTAAAAAAATAACTCTAGAGATCCATTCTATTTGTCAATTATAATGTGTTTTACTTATTAAGGGATTGGACTTGAGTGCACAGGATGCACTTTCAGATACAATAAAATGACAATACAAAAGTGTACTGAAAGGACTGAGCAAATGGCTCACTCAATAAATGACTTGCCACACATGCCTGACAGATTGAGTTGAAATTCTCAAAACCCAAATAAAAAAACAGGTGTTCTGTGATGTGTTCTTCATTTGTTACAAAGAAAGAGCTTTATGAGTGGAAATGAAGTAATGCTGAGTAGGAGAAATAGAGTTACCCTGGGTAGAGCACACTAACTGGTTACATGAGAACTGAAAACATAGAAACACGTAACATTACACAGACTAGCAGTTGTATCTGTGTATTTAGGAGTAAATATGTAAAACTGTATACATATAAGCATGCAACAACAATTAATTTGAAAGAGCATAGAGATGCATATGAGAGGATTTTGAATGAGAAAAAGAAAGACTGAAATATATTTTTAAATATAATCTCAAAAATATAAGAAATATTTTTGAATAGCTAGGGTGCTACCATGCATACACTGTAATACCAATGGCCCAATAGTGAGATGAAGGGAGAACAGGAGAGTCTTTGGAAGCTCACTGGGCAGGCATCATGTGTGCACAGCAGCAAACAGCACTGTGGCTTTGTCTCCAACAAGGGAGAAATGAGAACCATACAAAACTGGAATCGGACCTCTGTACATGCCAAGGCATGTGTGGCCTCAATTCATAACATGAATATGTATGTATGTATATCATGTGCACACATGCACCCATTCCTCTCTCACATACAAATCCCACAGACAAAAATATGACATGAATTAAAATAGATTAGAATAATAAACCATGATAATGCAGTATCCAGAATACTTTTAGTCTTTAATTTTAAGTAAGCTATCCCAGAGAGGATAAAATAATAATTAATTCATATCTCATTAATCTTAAAAAATAAATAATTTGCAACTACAAAAGCATGTGATAAGAATGTTCTCAAAAACTCTTTTTGAAACTAGAATCAGTACATTTAAAATATCCATTAAGAAACAAAATCGCAAGGGTTACAATTTTAAAACAAAAAAAGTCTTATATAACCACAGGGCATTTTCAAAGAAAAGTGCAATCAATATAAAAGAAAGTTCAGAAGGAAAAAGCTCAAAATGCATATTTAACAATGAGAAATAGTACAATTATGAAATGATAAAGTAACATTCCCAACAATGTTTACTCGTTTCTTCCATATTTATAAATTCTTAATTCATGCAACCGAAAATGATTAAACAAGGCATACTATCAATTCCAAAATTATGGTGTATAAGGTATGATAATAATGATGATGATAATAATAATAATCTCTGAAAACCACTTAAACTATGAATTTTCTTATGCCCTGATTTTTTCATAGCGCAATGTATATATTTGTTAATCCATTTCAATTTCTTCAGTTAAATACACTGAAGTATTGGTGCTAATTTTAAATAGTTTTAAAGCTCCGTATTAAATGATAAATAGTACAATACCAAATACAGAGCTTTTAAAACTAGGTTAGAATATTATAACTACGACTGTTTCTCTAACAGCTAAAAACTAAACAATAATTCTCTGTTTTCACAATGCTCACAATGATTCCATTTATTCCCACATCCTAAAGTCTACATTTTTTTCATTTCTCTTTCAATATATTTACCAATTCACTGAATTAAATGCAGACCACACCATGGCTATTGTGATTCCCTCCACTGTCCAAGTAACTAATCTCAAGTAACTCATCAACTCCAAGGGGTGATCTTGGTATATCTGGAGAAAAAGGGGGATATGCTACAAAAATTCTGTACCACTGGTATTGGTTACCTCTCTTGTTGTTTCTGAAAGATACCTTGCACTTGAGGTAGGCTTTGCTTTAAATCATACTTTCTAGGTTCAGTCTATCATGGTAGAAGTAGATTGAGTAAATGCTGCTTCTCATATCATTTCCTCTATTTTATAAAATGTATTACAACATCCCTGAGAATCCTACGGCCATCCTAGTTAACCTATATAGGGCAATCCCTCATAGTACATGGTCAGAGGCTAACTTAATCTAGATGAGTCACAAGAGTGCCCGGGAGCTTGTTGGTAATTAAAAGCATGTTCATTATTACAACATTGAGCATTACTCCACGATCACTGATGTTGACTTTAACAATCAGCACACTCAGTTTGGGGCTGAGCCATAGGACTTTATTCAACTCATAACTTGCAAATAAATTTGGTTCAGATTCTTCAGGGATAATTTTGATATTTACACAAAAAATTCTATGATTACTGCTTTAAATAAAGACAGGTAGGCAAAGGTGCTTTAAAGAAGGTCACACGGATCTTGGTCCGGGACCCGCCGAACTTAGGAAATTAGTCTGAACAGGTGAGAGGGTGCGCCAGAGAACCTGACAGCCTCTGGAACAGGCAGAAGCACAGAGGGGCTGAGGCAGCACCCTGTGTGGGCCGGGGACAGCCGGCCACCTTCCGGACCAGAGGACAGGTGCCCGCCCGGCTGGGGAGGCGACCTAAGCCACAGCAGCAACGGTCGCCATCTTGGTCCGGGACCCGCCGAACTTAGGAAATTAGTCTGAACAGGTGAGAGGGTGCGCCAGAGAACCTGACAGCTTCTGGAACAGGCAGAAGCACAGAGGCGCTGAGGCAGCACCCTGTGTGGGCCGGGGACAGCCGGCCACCTTCCGGACCGGAGGACAGGTGCCCACCCGGCTGGGGAGGCGGCCTAAGCCACAGCAGCAGCGGTCGCCATCTTGGTCCCGGGACTCCAAGGAACTTAGGAATTTAGTCTGCTTAGGTGAGAGTCTGTACCACCTGGGAACTGCCAAAGCAACACACTGTCTGAGAAAGGTCCTGTTTTGGGCCTTCTTCTTCGGCCAGGAGGAGGTCCAAATACAAGATATCTGCGCACCTTCCCTGTAAGAGAGCTTGCCAGCAGAGAGTGCTCTGAGCACTGAAACTCAGAGGAGAGAATCTGTCTCCCAGGTCTGCTGATAGACGGTAACAGAATCACCAGAAGAACAATCTCTAAACAGAGTCAACTATAACTACTAACTCCAGAGATTACCAGATGGCGAAAGGTAAACGGAGGAATCTTACTAACAGGAACCAAGACCACTCACCATCACCAGAACCCAGCACACCCACTTCGCCCAGTCCAGGGAACCCCAACACACCTGAGAACCTAGACCTAGATTTAAAAGCATATCTCATGATGATGGTAGAGGACATCAAGAAGGACTTTAATAAATCACTTAAAGAAATACAGGAGAACACTGCTAAAGAGTTACAAGTCCTTAAAGAAAAACAGGAAAACACAATCAAACAGGTAGAAGTCCTTACAGAAAAAGAGGAAAAAACATACAAACAGGCGATGGAAATGAACAAAACCATACTAGACCTAAAAAGGGAAGTAGACACAATAAAGAAAACTCAAAGCGAGGCAACACTAGAGATAGAAACCCTAGGAAAGAAATCTGGAACCATAGATTTGAGCATCAGCAACAGAATACAAGAGATGGAAGAGAGAATCTCAGGTGCAGAAGATTCCATAGAGAACATCGGCACAACAATCAAAGAAAATGGAAAATGCAAAAAGATCCTAACTCAAAATATCCAGGAAATCCAGGACACAATAAGAAGACCAAACGTACGGATAATAGGAGTGGATGAGAATGAAGATTTTCAACTCAAAGGTCCAGCAAACATCTTCAACAAAATTATTGAAGAAAACTTCCCAAATCTAAAGAATGAGATGCATATGAACATACAAGAAGCCTACAGAACTCCAAATAGACTGGACCAGAAAAGAAATTCCTCCCAACACATAATAATCAGAACATCAAATGCACTAAATAAAGATAGAATACTAAAAGCAGTAAGGGAAAAAGGTCAAGTAACATATAAAGGCAAGCCTATCAGAATTACACCAGATTTTTCACCAGAGACTATGAAAGCCAGAAGAGCCTGGACAGATGTTATACAGACACTAAGAGAACACAAACTGCAGCCCAGGCTACTATACCCAGCCAAACTCTCAATTATCATAGAGGGAGAAACCAAAGTATTCCACGACAAAACCAAATTCACGCATTATCTCTCCACGAATCCAGCCCTTCAAAGGATAATAACAGAAAAAAACCAATACAAGAACGGGAACAACGCCCTAGAAAAAACAAGAAGGTAATCCCTCAACAAACCTAAAAGAAGACAGCCACAAGAACAGAATGCCACCTTTAACAACTAAAATAACAGGAAGCAACAATTACTTTTCCTTAATATCTCTTAACATCAATGGTCTCAACTCGCCAATAAAAAGACATAGACTAACAAACTGGCTACACAAACAAGACCCAACATTTTGCTGCTTACAGGAAACTCATCTCAGAGAAAAAGATAGACACTACCTCAGAATGAAAGGCTGGAAAACAATTTTTCAAGCAAATGGTATGAAGAAACAAGCAGGAGTAGCCATCCTAATATCTGATAAGATTGACTTCCAACCCAAAGTCATCAAAAAAGACAAGGAGGGACACTTCATTCTCATCAAAGGTAAAATCCTCCAAGAGGAACTCTCAATTCTGAATATCTATGCTCCAAATACAAGAGCAGCCACATTCATTAAAGAAACTTTAGTAAAGCTCAAAGCACACATTGCGCGTCACACAATAATAGTGGGAGACTTCAACACACCACTTTCACCAATGGACAGATCATGGAAACAGAAACTAAACAGGGACACACTGAAACTAACAGAAGTGATGAAACAAATGGATCTGACAGATATCTACAGAACATTTTATCCTAAAACAAAAGGATATACCTTCTTCTCAGCACCTCATGGTACCTTCTCCAAAATTGACCACATAATAGGTCACAAATCAGGCCTCAACAGATTCAAAAATATTGAAATTGTCCCATGTATCCTATCAGATCACCATGCACTAAGGCTGATCTTCAATAACAAAATAAATAACAGAAAGCCAACATTCACATGGAAACTGAACAACACTCTTCTCAATGATACCTTGGTCAAGGAAGGAATAAAGAAAGAAATTAAAGACTTTTTAGAGTTTAATGAAAATGAAGCCACAACGTACCCAAACCTTTGGGACACAATGAAAGCATTTCTAAGAGGGAAACTCATAGCTATGAGTGCCTTCAAGAAAAAACGGGAGAGAGCACATACTAGCAGCTTGACAACACATCTAAAAGCTCTAGAAAAAAAGGAAGCAAATTCACCCAAGAGGAGTAGACGGCAGGAAATAATCAAACTCAGGGGTGAAATCAACCAAGTGGAAACAAGAAGAACTATTCAAAGAATTAACCAAACGAGGAGTTGGTTCTTTGAGAAAATCAACAAGATAGATAAACCCTTAGCTAGACTCACTAAAGGGCACAGGGACAAAATCCTAATTAACAAAATCAGAAATGAAAAGGGAGACATAACAACAGATCCTGAAGAAATCCAAAACACAATCAGATCCTTCTACAAAAGGCTATACTCAACAAAACTGGAAAACCTGGACGAAATGGACAAATTTCTGGACAGATACCAGGTACCAAAGTTGAATCAGGATCAAGTTGACCTTCTAAACAGTCCCATATCCCCTAAAGAAATAGAAGCAGTTATTAATAGTCTCCCAGCCAAAAAAAGCCCAGGACCAGACGGGTTTAGTGCAGAGTTCTATCAGACCTTCAAAGAAGATCTAACTCCAGTTCTGCACAAACTTTTTCACAAGATAGAAGTAGAAGGTATTCTACCCAACTCATTTTATGAAGCCACTATTACTCTGATACCTAAACCACAGAAAGATCCAACAAAGATAGAGAACTTCAGACCAATTTCTCTTATGAACATCGATGCAAAAATTTTTAATAAAATTCTCGCTAACCGAATCCAAGAACACATTAAAGCAATCATCCATCCTGACCAAGTAGGTTTTATTCCAGGGATGCAGGGATGGTTTAATATACGAAAATCCATCAATGTAATCCATTATATAAACAAACTCAAAGACAAAAACCACATGATCATCTCGTTAGATGCAGAAAAAGCATTTGACAAGATCCAACACCCATTCATGATAAAAGTTCTGGAAAGATCAGGAATTCAAGGCCAATACCTAAACATGATAAAAGCAATCTACAGCAAACCAGTAGCCAACATCAAAGTAAATGGAGAGAAGCTGGAAGCAATCCCACTAAAATCAGGGACTAGACAAGGCTGCCCACTTTCTCCCTACCTTTTCAACATAGTACTTGAAGTATTAGCCAGAGCAATTCGACAACAAAAGGAGATCAAGGGGATACAAATTGGAAAAGAGGAAGTCAAAATATCACTTTTTGCAGATGATATGATAGTATATATAAGTGACCCTAAAAATTCCAACAGAGAACTCCTAAACCTGATAAACAGCTTCGGTGAAGTAGCTGGATATAAAATTAACTCAAACAAGTCAATGGCCTTTCTCTACACAAAGAATAAACAGGCTGAGAAAGAAATTAGGGAAACAACACCCTTCTCAATAGCCACAAATAATATAAAATATCTCGGCGTGACTCTAACGAAGGAAGTGAAAGATCTGTATGATAAAAACTTCAAGTCCCTGAAGAAAGAAATTAAAGAAGATCTCAGAAGATGGAAAGATCTCCCATGCTCATGGATTGGCAGGACCAACATTGTAAAAATGGCTATCTTGCCAAAAGCAATCTACAGATTCAATGCAATCCCCATTAAAATTCCAACTCAATTCTTCAACGAATTAGAAGGAGCAATTTGCAAATTCATCTGGAATAACAAAAAACCGAGGATAGCAAAAACTCTTCTCAAGGATAAAAGAACCTCTGGTGGAATCACCATGCCTGACCTAAAGCTTTACTACAGAGCAATTGTGATAAAAACTGCATGGTACTGGTATAGAGACAGACAAGTGGACCAATGGAATAGAATTGAAGACCCAGAAATGAACCCACACACCTATGGTCACTTGATCTTCGACAAGGGAGCCAAAACCATCCAGTGGAAGAAAGACAGCATTTTCAACAATTGGTGCTGGCACAACTGGTTGTTATCATGTAGAAGAATGCGAATCGATCCATACTTATCTCCTTGTACTAAGGTCAAATCTAAGTGGATCAAGGAACTTCACATAAAACCAGAGACACTGAAACTTATAGAGGAGAAAGTGGGGAAAAGCCTTGAAGATATGGGCACAGGGGAAAAATTCCTGAACACAACAGCAATGGCTTGTGCTGTAAGATCGAGAATTGACAAATGGGACCTAATGAAACTCCAAAGTTTCTGCAAGGCAAAAGACACTGTCTATAAGACAAAAAGACCACCAACAGACTGGGAAAAGATCTTTACCTATCCTAAATCAGATAGGGGACTAATATCCAACATATATAAAGAACTCAAGAAGGTGGACCTCAGAAAATCAAATAACCCCCTTAAAAAATGGGGCTCAGAACTGAACAAAGAATTCTCACCTGAGGAATACCGAATGGCAGAGAAGCACCTGAAAAAATGTTCAACATCCTTAATCATCAGGGAAATGCAAATCAAAACAACCCTGAGATTCAACCTCACACCAGTCAGAATGGCTAAGATCAAAAATTTAGGTGACAGCAGATGCTGGCGAGGATGTGGAGAAAGAGGAACACTCCTCCATTGTTGGTGGGATTGCAGGCTTGTACAACCACTCTGGAAATCAGTCTGGCGGTTCCTCAGAAAATTGGACATAGTACTACCGGAGGATCCAGCAATACCTCTCCTGGGCATATATCCAGAAGAAGCCCCAACTGGTAAGAAGGACACATGCTCCACTATGTTCATAGCAGCCTTATTTATAATAGCCAGAAACTGGAAAGAACCCAGATGCCCCTCAACAGAGGAATGGATACAGAAAATGTGGTACATCTACACAATGGAGTACTACTCAGCTATTAAAAAGAATGAATTTATGAAATTCCTAGCCAAATGGATGGACCTGGAGAGCATCATCCTGAGTGAGGTAACACAATCACAAAGGAACTCACACAATATGTACTCACTGATAAGTGGATACTAGCCCAAAACCTAGGATACCCACGATATAAGATACAATTTCCTAAACACTTGAAACTCAAGAAAAATGAAGACTGAAGTGTGGACACTATGCCCCTCCTTAGAAGTGGGAACAAAACACCCATGGAAGGAGTTACAGAAACAAAGTATGGAGCTGAGATGAAAGGATGGACCATGTAGAGACTGCCATATCCAGGGATCCACCCCATAATCAGCTTCCAAATGCTGACACCATTGCATACACTAGCAAGATTTTACTGAAAGGACCCAGATGTAGCTGTCTCTTGTGAGACTATGCCGGGGCCTAGCAAACACAGAAGTGGATGCTCACAGTCAGCTAATGGATGGATCACAGGGCTCCCAATGGAGGAGCTAGAGAAAGTACCCAAGGAGCTAAAGGGATCTTCAACCCTATAGGTGGAACAACATTATGAACTAACCAGTACCCCTGAGCTCTTGACTCTAGCTGCATATGTATCAAAAGATGGCCTAGTCGGCCATCACTGGAAAGAGAGGCCCATTGGACACGCAGACTTTGTGTGCCCCGGTACAGGGGAACGCCAGGGCCAAAGGGGGGGTGTGGGTGGGTAGGGGAGTGGGGGTGGGTGGGTAAGGGGGACTTTTGGTATAGCATTGGAAATGTAGATGAGCTAAATACCTAATAAAAAAAAATGGAAAAAAAAAAAAAAAAGAAGGTCACACGGGCATATCAGAAGTTAGCTGAACAACTCTCAAGTCACAAATTTCTATAAACACCCATGGCTACATTAGTCAATTCTTGATATAATAATCTATCACTAAATATCCTTGGAGAATATATTTGTTACTTTTTATCAGGTAAAAACTGGTGGCTGAGTATTATCTTTGTGTTGTGTTAGGATCTAAGTGTTTGTTGATATATTGTCATTTTAAGGGTGAAACTAGTAGAATGAAATTCATACCACATTATTTTTCAAATTAAAGATAAATATAAAATAGTACCAAGTTTTCAATTAATGATACATAACTTATAAATGCATACACACCAATTGCAATACACAGAGAATAATCTTGAATTTGTAAATCATGGAAAATAGTCTTTTCATGATATATGGAGAGAAAATACATTACATAACACTAAAATTTGACAACAACAGATTCTTTCACAACACAAAGATAATATTCAGCCACCAGTTTGAATGACAATCTGTTTCTTGACATTTAGGTTCTGAATTGAGATTTTTCCTTGGATTGTTCTTTTTTCTTTCTTTCTTTTTTATTTTTTGAGAAATTGTTTTTAGACAATATTTGGCTTGTTTTTATTCATCCCATCCCTCAGAAATCCTCCCTACATCCCCACCCACTCAGAGCCTTCCTTTTTCACACATACTCTCTATCTCTTTAGAGAAACAAATGAACAAATGACTGAATCCTTTCTCCATCTCAGGATATATTTATTACATACATTATCTCCAATAAATGTCAATGCCAATGCTCCACAATCAGAAATAAATATCTTTTAAAATATGTGTTGGTCATATGAAACATGTTGTAGTATGGAAATTTAATATATATGAACCTGACTTCCTATTCTACAATATAGTCATTCAGACCATCTCAAGAATTCCACATTTCTCCAAAGTTTATAGTGGCCTATAAGTGAAATGTCCATACTAAGGGTTAGAAAGGCAGCAGGCTGTTACATGTCTATAAAGACAAATTGTACAGAAAAAAAAATGAACTGAACATGGATCTGGGTAATGATGGGTAAAATATAATACAGAAAAAGCAGTGACACTTCTAGTATCACATTGGAATGAGTGTCTAATCCATATTTCAGCAGATTTCAGTCGTCCACAGAAGAGGAGAAGGAAGAACTGTAGGAGCCAGAGGGGTCAAGGACACCAGAAGAACACAGCTCATAGAATCAACTAAACAAGGCTCATAGACCTCACAGAGAAAAAAGGAAGCAAACAAGGGAGCCTGCATGGGTTAGCACTAGGACCTCTGCACATATGTTACAGTTGTTAACCTGGTAATTTTTGGGCTTTATGGGACTCCTAGAAGTCATAGTTGAGGTGTCGCTGAATCTTTTGTCTGCCCTTGGAGTCTCTGCCTCTCCCAGTTCTAATATGAGAATTTGTGCTAAATTTTATTGTAACTTGTTATGCCCTCTTACTCTTTTCTGAATGGAAATGGAGGAAGAATGGATCTGGGAGAGAAGGGAGGAGGTACTTGAAGGAGTGAAGAGGGAGAATACTATGGGAGACATATTTTATAAAAGAAGAATAAAAATTATTTAATTACAAAATAAAAATGAACATACTGTAATAAGATTGTGAATGGTTTATTTGTGACTTAAGAAATTTATCTAGTGAATATTTATGTTGTTCATTTTATTTTCATTTTGCTTTTTCTGTTTGTTTTTGAGATGGGGTTTCAATGTGTATCCCTAGTTGTCCTGGAACTTGCTCTGAAAATCAGGCTGGCGATGAATTCATGGAAATCCACCTTCCTATGCCTCTGAAGTCTGGGAATTAAAGGTATTTATCAACAGCATCTAGCTACTGAATTATTAATAAATGACTTCTTCAATAATTAAACTATCATGCTGCACATTTTAAATATACTATCTATGATTTAACTTCTTTTTGTGGGTTCATGGATGTTTTTGCTGCAATTAGATAATCAAGGAATACATTTTTATTATACCTCAGCTCTTTTTGTGACACAGAATCTCATATTTGATCTCTTGAACTAATAGCAGATTTCAGAACTGGTGTTTTGCACTGTTCCTTTTATATTTCTGACAGTGCTACCATTTTGGCCTTTTCCTCTTCTTCTAAAACTCATTGATTCTATTACACTTTGTGTTGATCCTGATTTCCGCAGTGTTTGTGTGTTCCATTTATTGGCCATATTTCCACAATTACTCTTTTCTAGTTTCTCACTGTTTCAACTGCATTATTGAATTATGCTTTATATATCAAAATTTGTCTTCTCTTAACTTATACTTTTGGTTAATGAAAGACTACTCTGTGTATGAAGTTTATTCTAATGAGGATATAGTTGAGGTGTAATGGTATGTATGTGTAAAAGCCAACTTTCTTTTAAAAGAGAGGCACAGAAAAAATGTGTGTTGATAAAGTAGGAGCATGCTAAGTTTTTATGAAAACAGAAATTTAGCATCTTGAAAACTGTATTTTGTTATTGTGTTTTCACTGTTAATCTCTCCCCAAGATACTGTGCCCAACAGAAGCACTGTGACTTTGGTAAATGTTCTAGTTATTGACAAAATAAGATATTTATAACACATACAGCAGGCTTCATTGCCTTAATACCATATGAATTGTACTTTCTTTTTTTATTAGATATTTTCTTTATTTGCATTTAAAATGCTATCCCAAAAGTTCCCTATACCCTACCCCTGCCCTTCTCCCCTACCAACCCACTCCCACTTCTTGGCACTGGTGTTCCCCTGTATGGCGCATATAAAGTCTCCAAAACCTAGGGGCCTCTCTTTCCACTGATGGCCAACTAGGCCATCTTCTGCTACATATGCAGCTAGAGACACGATCTCTGGGGTTACTGATTAGTTCATATTGTTGTTCCACTTATAGGGTTGCAGACCCCTTCAGCTCCTTGGGTACTTTCTCTACCTCCTCCATTGGGGGAGCTGTGTTCCGTCCTATAGATGACTATGAGCATCCACTTCTGTATTTGCCAGGCACTGGCCTAGCCTCATAGCTATATCAGAGTCCCTTCAGCAAAATCTTGCTGGCATATGCAATAGTGTCTGGGTTTAGTGGCTGATTATGGGATGGACTCCCTGGTGGAGCAGTCTCTGGATGATCCATCCTTTCATCTTAGCTCCAAACTTTGTCTCTGTATCTCCATTCATGTGTATTTTGTTCCCTGTTCAAAGGAAGAATTAAGTATTCTACACGTTGGTCTTCCTTCTTCTTGATTTTCTTATGTTTTGCAAATTGTATCGTGGGTATTCTAAGTTTCTGGGCTATTATTCACTGATTAGTGACTGCATATCTAGTAAATTCTTTTGTGATTGGGTTACCTCACTAAGGATGATATCCTCCAGATACATCTACTTGCCCAAGAATTTCATAAATTCATTGTTTATAGTAGCTGAGTAGTACTCCATTGTGTAAATGAACCACATTTTCTGTATCCATTCCTCTATTGAGGGGCATCTGGGTTCTTTCCAGCTTCTGGCTATTATAAATAAGGCTGCTATGAACATAGTGGAGTATGTGTCCTTCTTACCGATTGGGACATCTTCTGGATATATGCCCAGGAGAGGTATTGCAGGATCCTCCGGTAGTACTATGTCCAATTTTCTGAGGAACCGCCAGACTGATTTCCAGAGTGGTTTTACAAGCTTGCAGTTCTACCAGCAATGGAGGAGTGTTTCTCTTTCTCCACACCCTCCCAGCATCTGCTTTCACCTGAATTTTTGATCTTAGCCATTCTGACTGGTGTGAGGTGGAATCTTGTTTTGATTTGCATTCCCTGATAATTAAGGATGTTGAACACAGAGCTAAACAAAGAATTCTCAACTGAGGAATAACGAATGCCTGAGAAGCACCTGAATTGTACTTTCTGAATTAAATACTAAATGCTTTATATTAACTGAATGTTTCTGTTAGTGCTAATAACTAGAGGAGATACTTCAATAATTGACTAATAAGATACTTAAGATACTGGAAATCACCTGGAAATTTGAGGGATATGCTTTTTAAAAAATCACTTTACATCCTGATCTCTCTCCCACCTCCAGGTCCCACCTTCCACAATTCTTCTCTCAAATTCTCCTCCCCTTATCCTCTGAGAGAGTGGAAATCAGCAGTCCCAGGTGTCTCCCATCTGAGTTCATGAAATCTCTGCAAGACTACTCTTTTTCTCCCACTTATGCCAAGCAAGGCATCCAAGTTTGGAGAACAGATTACACATATAATCAACAACTTTAGGGATAGTTGCTGCTTTGTTTATTTTGGGACCCGAATGAAGGCCTAGGTGTACAACTTCCACATACTATAAAGGGGCCTAGGTCTAGCCCAGGTATGCTCTTTTATTGGAGGTTCAGCCTCTGAGAGAACCCAAGGGTCCAAGTTAGTTGATTATGTTGGTCTTCTTATAGAGTTTCTATCCTCTTTGGGGGGCCACTTTAACCCCTGTATGAAGATAAGATCTACTTTGGTGATGTAAATCCTATCACTTAAAAAATTTTGGTAAGAAATGAAATAAATAATATTTATTATATTTATTATATTTGGTCCATCAATGAAGTAGCTTCATATATAATAAACTTCTTAGTAATAGATTCAGGGATAAAATCAACAATCCAAGAAACAAATTAGTAATATGATTTTGTGTTATTAAATAATTGACTTATGTTCTATGAAAATAAAATGGAGCAATGAATTGATATCATTGTGCCTCAACATTTAAATATAATATATTATTATCTAAAATTGTTGGGAAATATAGACAGTAGTTCAGATTTATTGACTTTTTTAATATGAAATTATATTTTCAGAATATAAAACATAAAACACCTAGGATTGCTCTATGAAAAAAAGATAAAAAATTAAAAGATAAAGAAAAAGTAAAAGTTACACTACATAGCAATACAACAACTTGTGACTTATGAAAACAAGAGTATGTATTCCTGAGAGATAACTATTATCTGCACGTAACAATCTCATATTAAGAAATGATGTAAGTAATGAATTGTGCTTTTAAACTTCTAAATCCTAACATCCAGAGTGTCTAGAAATTTCTAAATATTCCCTATTTGAAACTGCTTATACTTAGTCAAATTACACAATATTTATATAAAATATAGAAAATGTAAATCCATTTGAACTTAGAAAATTACCACAGTCAATCACCCCCTCTCACCTCTCTTTGCCTCTCACAATGTTTCTGCTTCAGTCTGGGCCTCTTTCTGTGTCTACATAAACACACACATATATACACCCATACACACATCCTACAGTATTCATAACTATGTCAAGTGAGAGTGCAGTTTTGAGCTGATAAGTCTCCTGACTGTGTCCTTCACATCTTTATTTCTAAGGCTATAGATAAGGGGGTTCAACATGGGGATCATGATTGTATAAAGAGCAGTGGCCACTTTGACAAAGAGCCGTGAGCTGTTTGAGTTGGGAATACAGTACAGGAGTAGTAAGATCCCATGGAAAATTGTTATGGCAGTCAGGTGGGAAGTACAGGTGGAGAAGGCTTTCTGTAGTCCTCCTTTGGAAGGCATCTTTATAATAGTGACAACTATGAACACATATGAGGCTAAAGTGATCAGGACACTAGAAAATTCACTAGCAATAGATATGACTAAGCATATCAACTGGCTAAAGGAGGAATCAGAGCAAGACACAGAGATGACAGCAGAGTATTCACAGCCAAAGTGATTGATGATGCCATGTTCAAAATAACAGAGTTGCAAAAGAGTATATAGAATTATCAAAGTACATAGTCCACTGATCATATATGTCCCAGCAACTAGCAGAGCACAGAATTGTATAGGCATTACAATTAATGTGTAGTATAGGGGATTGCAAACAGCCACAAACCTGTCATAAGCCATCACTGCTAACATGAATATTTCTGTAATCACGAATGTACAAATAAAGAAAAATTGTATCATGCATCCTATAAAAGAAATGGTCCCATCTTCCATAATCAATATCTGCAAAAGTTTGGGTGTAAATACACTAGAATAACATATATCCAAAAATGATAGGTGGTTAAGAAAAAAGTACATGGGAGTGTGAAGTTTGGGGTTAACCTTTATAACCACAAGTATGCCCAGGTTCCCCATCAATGTTAACAGTCAGTGTTTACCAAGTTAGGACAATGTCCTTTGTTCT
Organism: Mus musculus; assembly: GCF_000001635.26. Classification (NCBI taxonomy): domain Eukaryota; kingdom Metazoa; phylum Chordata; class Mammalia; order Rodentia; family Muridae; genus Mus; species Mus musculus. The sequence continues at coordinate 88,253,839 of NC_000068.7, forward strand.
TCAATATTGTACTTTTCTCATCTGTAATTAAAATGTAGAGTATCATTATATGTGAATCATGTTTATATGCATGTGTAAATCATGTATTCATTTATTTGATGCTAACATACTTCATGATAAAATATCATAATAATCATCTGAAACATATTACAAACTTATGTAAGCACTGAGAAGTTTGCAGTAGACATTAGTCCAAGTGAGAGAATGCCTGCACAAACTCAATATCCAACATATGGTTACAAATGTCAAATGTCTGACACTAAGTGGAAGAATACTGGAAAAGTCTTCACGTTTCTTACCTTTACCATTATGTTCATATATTAAAAGAGAATATAACAAGCTATTTGTTGCCAATTAAAAACAAAAAGAAATACTTTACCATTGAAAGTAAAAATCTTATTTTAATAAAAAAGAATATTTAATTTGAAACAATTATAAATGCTTTGGTCATGTAGCCAACTTAATAGCATTGCATGAGATAAAATGAATCACATCCAAGGTTAAATAAGTGATAATCCAATATATACAAAGAACTCAAGAAGTTAGACTCCAGAGAACCAAATAAATATTAAAATTGGGGAACAGAGCTAAACAAAGAATTCTCAACTGAGGAATACTGAATGGCTGAGAAGCACCTAAAAAATGTTGAACATCCATAATCATCAGGGAAATGCCAATCAGAACAACCCAGAGATTCCACCTCACACCAGTCAGAATTGCTAAGATCAAAAACTCAGGTGACAGCAGATGCTGGTGAGGATGTGGAGAAAGAGGAACACTCCTCCATTGCTGGTGAGATTGCAAGCTGGCACAACACTCTGGAAATCGGCTTTGGGGTTCCTCAGAAAATTGGACATAGTACTACCCGAGGAAACAGCAATACCACTCCTGAACATATACCCAGAAGATGCTCTAACACGTAATAAGGACACATGCTCCACTATGCTCATAGCAGCCTTATTTATAATATCCAGAAGCTGGAAAGAATGCAGATGTCAAGAGAGGAATGGATCCAGAAAATATGGTACATTTATACATTGGATTACTACTCAGCTATTAAAAATAGTGAATTTATGAAATTCTTTGGCAAATGGATGGACCTGGAGGATATCATCGTGAGTGAGGTAACCCAATCATAAAAGAACACACGTGGTAATCACTCACTGATAAGTGGATATTAGCCCAGAAGCTCAGACTACTCAAGATACAATTAGCAAAACACATGAAACTCAAGAAGGAAGACAAAAGTGTGGATACTTCATTCCTTCTTAGAAGGGGAAACAAAATATCCATGGAATGAGTTACAGAGACAGAGTATAGAGCAGAGAATAAAGGAATGACCATCCAGAGATTGTGCCACCTGGGGATCCATCCCATATACAATCACCAAACACAGACACTATTGTGAATGCCACCAAATGCTTGCCAATAAGAATCTGAAATAGCTGTCTCTTGAGAGATTCTGCCAGTGCCTGATCAAAACAGAAGTGGATGCTCACAATCAACCATTTGACTGAGCACAGGGTCTCCAATGGAGGAGCAAGAAAAAGTACCTAAGGAGCTGAAATGGTTTGCAGCCTCATAGGAGGAACAACAATATAAACTAACCAGTACCCTCAGAGCTCCCAGGTACTAAAACACCACCCAAAGGGTACACATGCTGGGTCTCATGGCTCCAGCTGCATATGTAGCAGAGGTTGGCCTAGTTGGTCATCAATGAGAGGAGAGACCCTGGGTCTTGTGAAGGCTCTACACCCAGTGTAGGGGGATGCCAGAGCAAGGAAGCAGGAGTGGGTGGGTTGCTGAGCAGGGAGTGGGGACATAGGGGAAAGGATTTTTGGAGGGGAAACCAGGAAAGTGGTTAATATTTGAAATGTAAATAAAGAAAATATCTAATGAAAATAAATGAATTAAAAAATAAGTGACTGTTCTCTACATTTCTCAAAGATATTAAATAATAATTACAATTGCATATGTTGGGTATGTAAGAGAACTGGCACATCTTTTGATTTTGTCTCTAACAACAAATAATTTGCCTTAATCCAATTCACTTATTTTCTAGGATAGACCATCATCTATATAATCATACTGCCAGTGGCATTAGAGTTTATTGGGCCTCTAAGAAATTTATTTAGTCAGTCATATGTGTTGTGTTGGCAAGAATATCTTATCTGAATTTAGATTTCTTCTACTGTCTTAAAAGTATACAATTTGAAAAGCCTCTGACAAAATTCTGCTATCACTGGGTAATTACAATAGATAATTTGGATAAAACCATTTTATACATAAATGTTCTTCAATAGTCTTTACAGAAAGACCACCCAGAATAATTACAAAATAGGTTAATTAAATGACCTAAGTAAATTTTCTGACCTCTAACAAAGCAAAGCATGTTTATAATAAAAGGATTCCTACAAATTTAAATTTCTTGTATTCTCTTTTTATTAAATTTCCACTATTTTCCCAATAGTTACATTCTTCATACAGAGACATAATTTTTAATGTTGTCACTATAGAATCCTAAACACTGACTATAATTAATATTATATTTAAATATGTACATAGCATAATAATATTCTTGTTATTATTAATATTTATTTATATTTATTTTTATGAGTTTTATGCTTTATTTTGAATGTTCCTGAATAATTAGAATCCTAGTGCACTTTCATGTACATTTACAACGATTTCAAGCTACAAGCCTGCTCTTCCTTTTAACTAAAGAAATAGATTTACACTTGTTTTTGTGCCTTTGTTTCCTCCTTTTTCTTTAGCTTTTTTACTTGTTTTCTCACACTACATAATTCTCAGAATACAATAAACAAGTTTCTTCATCAGCCCCGAACCCTGAGTTATTATAGGTGCACTATGATGTTGAATACCTGCACCCCTGCATTCAGAATTGTGGTGTAGTAAATTCGTGAATTTGAGGAAATTATTTGCTAATACTGAGAAAATATCAATACATAAAAACATAATTAATTTTATAATTTGGTAGACATAAATAAACTTGTATTGTTTGTATATGTTGCATTTTCATTATCTATTGAAGAGCCCATAGGTGTATCCCATTTCTAGGGAAATATTAAAATAGCTGAAGTATGATTCAAGCATTATAAATTGTGCCAAGCATCCAAAAGAAATAGTGTACAATGTAATAACTATCTAAAAAGTAGAAACACTCAGAAAAGTTTTAGCTATCCATTCTCTACTTGAATTTTTCAGTCATGACATTTTCTATTGCTGAGAAAAGTACAAAGTAAAATAAAACAAGAAAAATATCACCAAGACTTTTAAAACAATTATTGCTGAAATGATGTTGTGATGGTAAAGTTTTGTACAATAACTAAGATGTTCTTTGAAGTTTATTACAGTAAATAACAAAGGATCTTGGTAGATTACTAGAGGTAATAAGACATTCTGATTTTATAGCATTTAAAAATAAAACAAACAAAAAAAGATCTGTAGAGCTATATCTTGTCTCCTTTTAGAACTAGGATTAAGATTCACTTTTGGATCTGTATGTGCATTGATGCTTTCCCTAATGCCAGTGTTACATCAAAGGTTTTTAATGTTTTCCTATTACTCTCTAGTGCTTATTGATTATCCTGCTTCTTGATATGCTGTGGGAAAGTACTCCACATCAATGAACAACAAATCAAAAAATAATACTATGTGCCTTCTGTGCTATTCTCTGTTATTACCAACTTCATGTCATTTTGATTAAGATCTCGTTACTCTCTAGTTATTGAATAATCCATGTTTTGCTTAATAAAAAAGATACCAATTTCCCCAAGTCTAACATAATTTTATAAAATTCACAAATTAATATTGCTTTGCACACACTACAATGAATCATGTAAGAAGCACAAAAACCAAATGATTTTCTTCATTTTTATCAGTATGTTCATTGCTTTAAAAACAAAACGGAACATAAAACAAAAACAAGGTCCTATTACGTAGAGATAGTCTGAAACTCACTAAACTTTAAGTTAGCTTTAAACTTACAAAACTAAACCTGCCTGTGCTTCCCAATGGCTTAGATAAAATATATGAACACACAACATAAAAAGAAGTCATGATTTTGAAAAATCACAGGAAGGAGTTTAAGAGAGTGTTTGGAGAAAAAAAATGAAGTAGAATAAGTTTTAATAGTGGAATAACATTTCAATAGGTCCACATTAACTTTCAGAGGTGTTTTAAGTTGACATAATTTCTGAAAAAATTATTGTTTGATGCTTTATATTCTGTTTTCCTCACAAGCTTTGTACACAGTACTTCTCAGAAAACTGCTCTTTATCAATTCCAGCATTTTTACTACCACTCCATTTTAATTTACAATCATTATATTCAGTTTTATATAACATGCCTCATACACTGTGTTACTATAAGTGGACATGTTTTGTGGGCTTTATATACTGCATCTAAATTTACTAAAGTCATTAGGATAAACTTTTAGGTAACTATTGGTTTAATTTTTGAACAATAACTTAACAGTAAGAAAACAGCTTTAAATTTAGTACAGTGGAAATGAAAAAATATGCTTCAAGTTTAATAATCAAATATGCATCATTAAATAAAATAGCTCACACTGTTTTACCCTTATCTCTAGTATGTGGATCCTGTGTACATCCACAGACTGAAAACATAGACAAATTTAAAGTAACTCACCAAAATAGAGTCTTTCCTGATATCCATTTTTGATAATGTTAATATAATTAATAAACCACATGTATAGTTTACATCAAAATTAAAATGCTTTTATAATTTTCCCAACTACAATAGCAATTAATCAGTGAAATAGAATTCAACTGAATATACAAGTACTAATATTTTAGCAACTGGAAACTATTTCTGAAGAACAACTAAGAGTCATGCAGAAGACTGAAACCTAAAAATTTATTTCATGATATTGTTTATTGTTTAATCTGTAACTGCTTGACACTTGAGACATAAACCCTGAGGAATTCAAATTGTGTGCAGTCATGAATCATGTAGAAACAATTAAAGGAAATCTAGACTCTGTTAGCGAAAATATAATTTCCTCTCAATAATCATTATTAGGCTCTCTCATGACTTGATAAATCCTAACCCCATATAGATGATATATTTTCAAGTTAAAAGGAAATAACAATAAATATATAACAGTTATTCTAATATATCAACATAATTATAATTTACATGGTTTCTTTTCATGAAAACTGGTATATGATTGAGAAGTAAACATTATTTACATGAAAACATGGACATGCTCTCCCAAACACATATTGACTAGGAGTTATATACTAAATATGTATTCAATTAGACCTTCATTGGCTTCAAAAACATTATCACAATCGTTCTATATATTCATTTATGTATATCAGAACAAGAAATGAAGTGCAACAGTTCTGTTTTAAGTATTCATGTTGTTTATCTTGTCTGGACATCTGCTGATTTTTCAAGAGACAGGCTCAAGTTAGGAAAACAAACTAACACCAAAGGCTTCACTTCTCTCTCTCTCCATTGCTTCAAATCCCATAGAGCAGTCTCAGTCTCAGGACTAACTCTGTAGCTGAGTATCTGTAGCAGCCTCCTCTCATGTCTTCTCTGGCGGATCCCACAGATTTGTCCTCCTTACTTTCCCCCACTCCTAGTTGAAGCTTTTTCCTATCCCCAAACTCCATCAGTCACTCCCTGCTAACATATAGGCCACTCCAGTTAGAGACTTGGAGAATAGCCTTGAACTCACTAGCACAAGAAAGACTTGATGAGCAGAATACCATTAGCACAGGAACTAACATCAACAGTTAATAAACAGAAGATCATAAAACAAAGAATCCAGTGCATAGTAAAGGACATTGCCATTCAAAGTGTCAGACCACAGAACTGGAAATATTTTTTCTAGTTACAGATTCAATAAAGGGTTATTTAATAAAAAAATGTAAATAGCTCAATAACAAGATATGAAAGCCAAATAACCAAATTAAAATTGTGGCACATATCAAAATAGATATTTCTGTATACATGATCTTACATCTGTTAGATGTCTAAGGTCAATAAGAAAATTGATAACTCATGCTTGCAAAGATACAGAATAAGAATAATACTCATTCTTTACTTGTGGGAGGGGTAACTTGAACAGCCACTATGAAAATTTGTATGTTAGTTACTTAGAGAGATGGGAATCAATTAAGTTAATATCCAGCTATAACAATCTTGGGCATGCAAGTGTGTACACACTCTTGAGTACATGCCTAAGAGACAACTTTATCCTACCACAATATGGGACAGTGGGCTGTGCACAGACAGCTTGGTCCCCAGTCAAGCAAAGGTCTGGAACTCCAGTAAACCGATGGGTCATGACTTCCACCTGCATGGGGCAGTGGATGTTTGGCTATGCCTCCTGGGTCCCTGGCTCCTGTCATGTAGCTTCAGTCTCTCACAGCGCCTTCCCCCGCCCTGCCTCCCTCCCACGCAGAGAGGTATGTGGCCATCAGTCATATAGGCTTAGCACCAAGCCTTCCCACATACAAATAAGGTTTCCCCAAAGATCTCAGACCAAATCAATGAGGAGTACCTGTTGTTAGACCCTTACCCATCCCAAAACTCTATATAAGAATCCTATCTAGAAGGATTAGGGATGCAATCCTAACTAACTCCAATCCTAACTCCATCATCTGAGACGTTTGTCCTAAGAGCTATAACTCTTGGGAGAACTATTCTCCCAAAGCACAGGAGAGCAGATCTCTGGAGCATAACTTTCATATTGCTTGAAGATGCTACTCAGTCTTCTGGAGAATTCAGCATGGTTGTATCTCACTATGATGCTTGTGAATTAAACCCTAACTTCACAGATATATCATACCCATTGATACCCATTGATGCAGCAGTGACATCAATGCTATCAGGGTAACCAACTGCTTTCTGATTAGTCTTCAGATCTGGCCATCCCAGAAGAGAACTCATGTGTATAGAGTAAATATGGAAAACAAACAAACACATCAATAAAAATCTAACAGCTGGGGCATCATAAGTCCTGGGGGAATCTACTACTATTATTATGATAAAAGGACATGCTGCTAAACTGTCTTTTATTTACATTTATTTGAGTAGATTTGTGTTGCACTTGATTGTGGTTGGGGCAGTTCTGTTTATAATTGGCAATGATTTGCAAACAGAATTATCTCTACAAATACATGAGAATATAGGACTATTGAGTGCACAGCCCTAAACTTTTTCAGCACACCCTTAAGACCCCTCCTTGGCTTTTTATTTAAAATCTTTAAGCACTATGTAAAAATATGTGCTGTCTATACCTTGAGTTTCTGATCCATGGCCTTCTACTTTGTGTATCCTCAGTTGAAATTAGCTCAGTTCTTCAATTTATATTCCCTCTTTTACACTCTTTTAGCTTTTTTCTCATGCAAAGGGATGATTATCCCATGAGGATAGTGATTTTTAAGGAATATTTTAATTAGTTTTTTGAGAAATTCATACAAAGGAACCCAATCTTGATACTGCTAAACTGACCAAAAAATTTAGACTACAAAGGTCACAGGCCTAATGAAAACATAGTTATATGTTTGTTTCTTTGTGTGTGTTTCTTTTTATTATTCTCTCACACAACATATCCTGACTCATCTCCCTGTACTGCTTCCAGTCAACCTCCCCCCCACGTTCTCTCACTCCAGTTTCCTGCTTCTCAGCTTCCCTTTAAGAAGGATCAGTCTTCTGAGTGATATCAATTAACAATAACACTAGACACACAACATTATATTAAATTTGGTTTAGGCAAACAAGGAGTAGAGGATGAGTCGCAAAAGCAGGCAAAGGAGTAAGTTGCACCACTACTCCTACTGTTATGAGTCCCACCAAAACACCAAGCCAAACAGCATTCATGCAGAGGACCTCGCATAGATGCATGAAGATTCCATGACTGTTGCATCAGTCTCTGTGAACCCATACAAGTACTGTTTAGTTGGTTCTGTGGGTGGAGTTTTTCTGGTATGCTTGCCTCTTCTGGCTCCTACAATCTTTCCTCTCTCTCCTCTGCAGGCTTCCTTGAATTCCATGTAATGTTTGGGTATGAGTCTCTGAATCTTCTCCAATGAGCAGCGAGAAGCCTCTTTGATGGTGATTGGAGTAGGCAACAGTCTGTGAGTATAGCATCATTAGGAATCATTTCATCAACTTTTTCTTTTTATGGTCAGTTGTGCTTGGTTCTACCCTAGGTCTTTGAGCCTCCCAACTTCAGAATCTTGGCCACATAGGCAGTATTGGACCTGACTTCTTCTTATTATTTGAGCCTAAAGTTATACCTTGTATTAGTTGGCCACACTGACAAGCTCTGAGTCTCCATTGCCCCAGCACACCTTGAAAGCAGATCAAGAAGTTGAATTGACTTTTTTTTTTCTTGAGTCAGCAGAAGGGGAATAATTTCATCAGGGGTAAGACTGGACTTATGAGATATTTAGGGCTGTTGTATAGTAATAAGACATTCATCTATCTAAGTCTAAGTTACTTCGCTACTGTAGCTGAACTGTATCAGTCCCCCTGAGGCCAGAAACTACACTTTCTGACATTTAGCACCTTATCATAAAACAGTAGGGTATTAAGTAAAGGATTAATTGCTAGAGCCTTTTCCTTTTGTCCAGACGCCCCTTGTTTGTGAGACAAGATGGGAGTTTGAGGCAGTAAATTTCTATTGAACCAGAAGAAGAGAATCACTACATTCAAGGAAGAAAAACCTTTTACATAAGCAAATCAGCATAAACACTCATAAATTCATATACACTTTGACAGTGCATATTTATGTATTTTCATTTAAACCAGTTGGTCTCAGCTTACATATATTCTCATAATTACATATTTACACACACACACTCACACACACCACACACACACACACACACATCTATTTTTATGCATTTGAAGCAAAACACCAAGCCCCAATGAAGAAAGAATTCACCCATTCTGCATGAAAAATCAGTCCCAATTTTTATTGCATAGAGAAAGAAAAAGTTTCTACCATTTTATTGCTAAATGAATTAAACCAAACTCTGTAAGAAGAAAGAGTTCTCTTTAATAAGGCTAAGCGTTGCCGTGCTATTAAGAAAAAAAGCTGTTCTGTCCCATGATAAAGAGAAGCCTCTCTGCTCTTTCTGCTCTCTTTGTGGCTTCTTTTATCCTCCTTCCCTTAGAGCATTATGTATATTACACTCTTAGATGTTTTTTTTTTAAAGTTTTCTTATAGTCTCTAAGTTATTCCCCTCTGCATTCTTCTTCTAGTATTGTCTCTCCTCCTCCTCTGCTATGACAATAATGCCCTTACTCTCAATTCCGTTCCTACCAACACTACGCATTTACTTTTAAGTTCTTTAGTTCAGATAGATCACCTAATAGTTATTAGATACTCTTATGATAGAGTGATGGTTTGTGTATATTTGGCCCAGGAAGTGGCATTACTAGAAAGTATAACCTTGTTGGAATAGATGTGTCACTGTGGGTGTGGGATTTAATACCCTAGTCCTAGCTGCCTGGAAGTCAGGATTCTGCTAGAACCTTTCAAATGAAGATGTAGAACTCTCATATCCTACTGTTTTATTACTAGCTTGATGATTCTATGTTTCCACCTTGGTGATAGTAGACTGAACCTCTGAACCTGCAAGCCAGCCACAGTTAAATGCTTTCCTTATACTAACAGTTGCCTTCATCATGGTCTATGTTTACAGCAATAAAACCCTAACTAAGATATATGGCTTCTGACATACCTATGTTGAGATCTAGTAAGCACACATGTGGTGTGTGTGGGAGAGGGGGCTTGAAATTAACACACCTTTATTTAATTTTATCAACACCTAGTTCATCCCTAAGTAATAATATCTTTTTGAGAATTTTATTTTATTTTCTCATTGTTTTTACCTTTTATATCTAACATGTTATGTTAGTGCTTTGAACTAATATTTAAGAATACTTAAATTGAAATATTAGACATATGTACTCAAGAAACAAAATTACATTAATTAATGTTTAAAGACATTATTACAAACAATAAAAACTGATATGTAAGCAAGGCTTCTGCACCATATCCATAAGAATTTAAATGCATACATATTTATGCAAAATAAGTAAGAGAACAACAGATTGGTATATATGATAGAATGTCACCAGGTTTAAGCTTGACATTTTTAAAAAAAGAAATCAAGATTGGTAAACCAAAACAATATTTCTGAGATACATAGGGTTCAATTTCTTATGTTTTTTTTTAAATTTATGTGTAGATATTAGAGGATGTCTGTATGTTTGTTTTTAAAAAATAGAATATGGTGATGAGCTACCACTTACTTTTTCTTGGTGAGAAAAAAGTACATGGGTGTGTGAAGCTGAGCATCCACTCTAATTAAAATTATCATTCCAAGATTGACAAGAAGTGCAATGAGATAAACAAGTAGGAATGTGATGAACAGGGCCACTTTTGTGTCAGGGTTATTGGTAATTCCTGAGAAAATGAATTTGTCCACAGAGGAGCAATTTCCCCTATCCATTCTTCTTTGTATGTATAATTTAAAAGCTAATTTCAAAGTGGGCTAGATGCATTGTTAGTTACCTCTAGATAAAAGAAAAAAGAAAAGAAGATGAGAGAAAAAAAATGAAGAAAGGGAAAAAAGAAAACAATAGCAATTCATTTTCTATGTTATTTTTCCCCAAGAAATCTTTCCAGCCATATTACTCTGTAAGTAGACTTTTATGATATTGTTCATAATGAAACATATCTGATAGTCTGAGAGTTCAGTTGTCATGTGTGAAAGCCACATACCATTGTGAAAATTTTAACTTCTTACATTTTTAACATTTTATATCTGTCTTCTGTTTTGCAATAATACTTCTGATTTGATGGAATTTTAATTCATCTTCAATATTTGTGTACATAGATCAATCATAGAAATATTAGTCTATATAATAAAAGAATAGACATTTCTTCATGTTTAAAACAAAGCATTCACTTGAACAATATATTAAATGTAAGTATTCAGATTCTTCAAATTCTTGACTGTATTAAAGAATATTCATCATTTCAAATGCAATGGAAGTCTCTGGCACTGTTTGGCAAAAATGAAAATCATTTTATTCTGATGCTATGTGGTCTGTATCATTCAGTAACAAAGGAAAGAAATCAGATTTTAACTAAGTATATGTTTTAATTTCGCATGTATATGTCTGCTCCAAAGAGTGTTCTAGAGATAAAATATTAGACTATGATCACCCATGGGGCATATTAAAATAAAATGTTATAATGTATAAATCAACACACTTATCTTTGCCTTTTATAAAGTTTATAAGACAAAGATCTCTTTTAAATTTGAAAAGAGAATAAAGAAACATGAATCTTTCAGAGATACATATGTTTGTCTTTAATATGTGGTGGATTTGCATTCTTAAATCTGTACACATAAATGAAATATGGGGAGTGGGAAATAGGGAAAGATATACATTGAAGATAATTTTTGTTATTTTGCCTTTATAAGTATTATTTGTAGCTTACATGATATAAAAGTGAAGCTGTGTCATCATGTATTGTTACTTATAGGTGATACCTATTAAAAAAGAAACTGCCAACAGAGAACAATAAAACTTCAGTTAATATGCATATCCACTTATGGTCAAACAAACAAAGAGTTGCTTGTGAACCTAGATTAAGATAAATTAAGTAAATAGCTATCTGGATAATTCTAACAGTTTTATTCAAAGTCTTCTACTTTGGAGAACAAACTTTCATCTATTCATTACACTTCAGATTTTACTAATATAAATGATGAAAAATTGGTTCATCTATATGGCTTTTATCTACCCCTCCCAAATTAATATTATTACCTGTGCTTCTAATTGCTGAAACTCATTAACCTACCTTAGCTGAACAGTTAAATATGAGTGAACACTAGCTGGTCTTTCTCATGTCAATGCAAATTTGATGTCTATATAACTGAAGCTCGTCCCCTAATGCTTTTGTGTAATGAAAACATTTAATTTATTATTTCCTGGTTCTGTATTTTCCCCGGTGAATAAATGAACATCTTACACAAAGCTTGAACTTCAATTTTGATGACAACCAATTGATCTGTGTCGGGATGAAACAGAAAATTAATCTTACATTCTAAAACATAATTGGTAAAAACATATGTACTAAAAATATGTATTCCAAAGAGAAATTAGTTAAACCAAAATGTTTGCAAACTTAAACATTATAATTGTCCTTTTAGTATTTATCTCACTTTTAACCATTACCATAAATTCCACATTGGATTATTACTAATATTCAGTCATCAAGTTTTGAGACATAATTAATATAAAATGATATGAACAGTTTTGAAAGTAAACACTCATTTAATTTTTAATCCTTAAATTATATCATTACTTCTCTGTATTCTACACATTCATTACTTCAATATGAACCATATGTCGTTCATGTGTACCGCACTTTATTACTTTTGTCAGTCCTTCCTTATGAAGTTACAAAGTGTTTCTGATTCTTTGAAATTAAATGTTTATATTATAAATGTATATGATATATATTATATAATATATTAGTGTAGTTACATATATATATATATATATATTGGTAATTAATACATAGTGTATACATTATATATTTATATATGTTAATGAAGTTAAATATATTTATTTGTGTCTAATAAAACATCATTTATATAACATCAGATACAATAAGTTTTATATTTATTGTCTTTCATATACTGTGGACTGTACAACTACTGGCTTCTTGGCCCTTTATGTTGGTAGACCTTCATTGTTTGAGTATCTGGACAATAGCCTATAACCCATACTTATAAGTCACATTTTATATGAATGTATATAGACATTCTAAACAATCTCTTCCTCTATAGAACACAGACTAATTCAAGGAGGGTAGTCAGTATAGAAGAAACAGTATGGATGAGAAATAAATAACACAAATATGTCTAAAAACTGAAAAGAAAACTTATTCTATATTTACCTATATTTTCATATTATATATAATATATATTATGTATATTTATTATATATACAACACAGGAGAAAGTTCCATTTGAGTAGTTTTTCAGGAGATACTAGGACCTGGATGGATGTTACCCTGCTTTCTATTAAGATGCTGTGATAAATCATTTATTTCTGAATACACTTTACACTTATGACTCAGGACTTAGAAAATTCTAGCTGCATCTGACCCTATTTGCCACAACAATGACCCATAACCCTATAATGGTGGACTTTGTATTGGCATTGACCAACAGCTCTATGATTGAACTTAATTCTTTACGAGTCGGGAAAATCATGCCTGAAAGTGGAAACCTAACCAACCACTCATGGTTAGTGGGGTCATAAGTCTCACAGAAAAAACTGTTAAAGTCAATTTCCAAATTAGTTATGCTATTTAGTACATTCTCAATTACTCTCATGTTAACAGATAAGTTTAGTTATTATTTCTCATCAAAGAAGCTTCATTTGCACCAGAATAAAGACTGATAAATAAAAAAAGACAATATTTTCAACAGATGATGCTAGCACAACTGGCAGTTATCATGTAGAAGAATATGAATTGATCCATTCTTATCTCCTTATACAAGGATCAAGTCTAAGTGTATCAAAGACCTCTAAATAAAACCAGAGACATTGAAATTTATAGAGGAGAAAGTGGGAAAAAGCCTCGAAGATATGGGCACAGGGGAAAAATTCCTGAACAAAACAGCAATGGCTTGTGCTGTAAGATAAAGAATCAACAAATGGGAACTCATAAAATTGCAAAGCTTCTCTAAGGCAAAAGATACTGTCAATAACACAAAAAAGCCACCAACATATTGGGAAAGAATTTTTATCAATCCTAAATCTGATAGGGGACTAATATCCAATATATACACAGAGCTCAAGAAGTTGGACTCCAGAAATTCAAATAACCCCATTAAAAAATGGGGTAAAGAGTTAAAAAAAAAAAAAAAGAATTCTCAACTGAGGAATACCGATGGGCTGAGAAGCACTTGAAAAAATGTTCAACATCCTTGATCATCAGGGAAATGCAAATCAAAACAACCCTGAGATTCCACCTCACACCAGTCAGAATGGCTAAGATCAAAAATTCATGTGACAGCAGATGCTGGCGAGGATGTGGAGAAAGAGGAACACTCCTCCATTGCTGGTGGGAATGCAAGCGTGTACAACCACTCTGGAAATCAGTCTGGCAGTTCTACAGAAAATTGGACATAGTACTACTGGAATATCCAGCAATACCACTCCTGGGCATATACCCAGAAGATGTTCCAACTGGTAATAAGGACACATGCTCCACTATGTTCATAGCAGGCTTATTTATAATAGCCAGAAGCTGGAAAGAACCCAGATGCCCCTCAACAGAGGAATGGATGCAGAAAATGTGATATATTTACACAATGGAGTACTACTCAGCTATTAAAAGAATGAATTCATGAAATTCTTGGGCAAATGAATGCATCTGGAGGATATCATCCTGAATGAGGTAAACCAATCACAAAAGAAGTCACTTGATATGCATTCACTGATAAGTGGATATTAGCCCAGAAACTTAGAATACCCAAGATACAATTTGCAAAACACAAGAAAATCAAGAAGAAGGAAGACCAACATGTGGATACTTCATTCCTCCTTAGAATTAGAAACAAAATACCCATGGAAGGATTTGCAGAGACAAAGTTAGGAGCTAAGACTAAAGGATGGACTATCCAGATACTACCCCACACGGGATCCATCTCATAATCAGCCAACATACAGAGACCACATTGCATATGCCAGTGAGATTTTGCTGGAAAGACCCTGACATAGCTGTCTCCTGTGAGGCTAGGCCAGTGCCTGGCAAATACAGAAGTGGATGCTCACAGTCATCTATAGGATGGACACAGCTCCCCCAATGGAGGAGCTACAGAAAGTACCCAAGGAGCTGAAGGGGTCTGCAATCCTATAAGTGGAACAACAATATGAACTAATCAGTACTCCCAGAGCACGTGTCTCAAGCTGCATATGTAGCAGAACGTAGCCTAGTCTGCCATCATTGGGAAGAGAGGGTGCTTGGTCTTGCAAACTTTATATGCTCCAGTACAAGGGAACGCCAGTGCCAAGAAGTGGGAGTAGGTGGATAAGAAAGCAGGGTTGAGGGAGTGTATAGGGGACATTCAGGTAGCATTTGAAATGTAAATGAAGGAGGAAATCATCCTGAGTGAGGTAACCCAATCACAAAAGAAGTCACTTGATATGCACTCACTGATAAGTGGATATTAGCCCAGAAATTTAGAATACCAAAGATATAAGATACAATTTGCTAAACGCATGAAACTCAAGAAGAACCAAGACCAAAGTGTGGACACTTTGCCCCTTCTTAGAATTGGGAACAAAACACCCATGGAAGGAGTTACAGAGACAAAGTTTGGAGCTGAGACAAAAGGATGGACCATGTAGAGACTGCCATACCTGAGGATCCATCCCATAATCAGCCTCCAAATGCTGACAGCATTACATACACTAGCAAGATTTTGCTGAAAGGACCCAGATATAGCTGTCTCTTGTGAGGCTATGCCGGGGCCTAACAAACACAGAAGTGGATGCTCAAAATTAGCTATTAGATGGATCACAGGGCCCCCAGTGGAGGAGCTAGAGAAAGTCCCAAGGAGCTAAAGGGGTCTGCAACCCTATAGGTGGAACAACAATGTGAACTAACCAGTACCCCCCCACTCCCCCCCCCTAACCCCCCGTCCAGAGCTCGTGTCTCTAGCTTCATATGTATTAGAGGATGGCCTAGTCGGCAATCATTGGAAAGAGAGGCCCATTGGTCTTGCAAACTTTATATGCCTCAGTACAGGGGAACGCCAGGACCAAGAAGTGGAAGTGGGTGGGTAGCGATGAAGTAGGGAGGCTACGGGGCACTTTTGGATAGCATTGGAAATGTAAATGAAGAAAATACCTAATGTAAAAAAAATTCATCAAGACAAAACTAGAGTGGGAATGATAAGAACTAGATATACACCTGAGAAGTAATTTGGACATACTGAAATAATGTCTTCATGTTTATATTAATTTGATGCTGTGTCTTAATAGGAATGGATAAAGAAAATGTGGTACATTTACACAATGGAGTACTACTCAGCTATTAAAATGAATGAATTTATAAAATTCCTAGGCAAATGGATGGACCTGGAGGGCATCATCCTGCGTGAGGTAACCTAATCACAAAAGAACTCACACAATATGTACTCACTGATAAGTGCATATTAGCCCAGAAATTTAGAATACCCAACTTATAAGATACAATTTGCTAAACGCATGAAACTCAAGAAGAACCAAGACCAAAGTGTGGACACTTTGCCCCTTCTTAGAATTGGGAACAAAACACCCATGGAAGAAGTCACAGAGACAAAGTTTGGAGCTGAGACGAAAGGATGGACCATCTAGAGACTGCCATATCCGGAGATCCATCCCATACTATTGCATACACTAGCAAGATTTTGCTGAAAGATATGGCTGTTTCTTGTGAGACTATGCCGGGGCCTGGCAAACACAGAAGTGGATGCTCACAGTCAGCTATTGGATGGATCACAGGGCCCCCAATGTAGGAGCTTGAGAAAATACCCAAGGAGCTGAAGGGATCTACAATTCTATAGGTGGAACAACAATATGAACTAACCAATACCCCCAGAGCTCATGTCTCTAGCTGCATATGAATCAGAAGATGGCCTAGTTGGCCATCAGTGGAAAGAGAGGCCCATTGGTCATGCACACTTTATATGCCTCAGTACAGGGGAAAGCCAGGGCCAAGAAGTGGGAGTGGGTGGATATGGGAGTGGGTGGGGAAGCATGTGGGGGATTTTTGGATTAGCATTGGAAATGTAAATGAAATAAATACCCAATAAAAAAAGAGAAAAAAATTAAAAAGATAAAAAGTTAAAGAAAAAAAAGTTGAAAAAAAAAGAGAAATCCATAAATACTATAGATAAAAAAATGCATAGAAGAACTAACTGGTGATGCTGCTCTGGCCAAGAAGATACAACTACAATATAACCCTAATATCTCAGGCTCAAGTAACATAGCCTATAGGGGGAAGACAGATCTATATAATAAGGATATCTACTGAACAATTTTATTTTTTAGATAAGACAGGATAGATATCCCCATGAAATCTCAACAATGTGGTAGCTTAAATATCTTGAATAATAATGACACCAATTGGCATACCACAGTGAATAGGGAAAATCCCTAGAGATAAGCCCCTGCATATTTCTCCAATCTCAACTGATCATCCTTAAGATATTTTTATAATCTTCATTAAATTGATGATTCAGATTGCATTTATTTATGTATTTGAAAATATACATATTAAAATTAGTAAATAGTAATGTATTAATCAATAAATTAGTGAATAGTTTAAAAATACTAAGATACCATGAACTTGAAAGGGAACAGAGGGAGGGGGTCATAAGCAACGATACAATCACTGTTCAATTAAGCAAAAAAAATACTAAATATGAAAAGAAAATCTAGAGAAAGTAAAATAAGATAAAAAATTATTCAATGTGGTTTTAAACAAAAACTTTATCAATACAAATGAATAATAACACTAAGGAAAATGCTTAATATCCATATCGATTAAGAAGGTCAGAGGTAAATTCAAATTCAGATATTATAACATTCCTGGACAAAAAAAAAATCTGTCAAAATTTAAAATCAACAAAGTGATAGCAACTGTTAATAAAATGTTTTATAATCTCAGTTATTTTAATTTATTTTTATTTTGTGCCTATTATTAAACACAGATTCTCAATATCAGCATTAGAAGTGGCCTTTTACGTTCTGCAAAGAATTGTGTTGAAATTTGATGGGTATTACACTGAATCCATAGATTGGTCTTCTGTATTATTTAAAAAATTGTCAGTGTGCTCAGACTGAGAGATTCGCTTTTCATTAAGTTTCTGATGTGTGATAGATTGATCATATTCTAATAAAGGTCAAATATCCAAGAATATAGGCAGCAAAAACTCTATTTTGTTTTTTTAAGGGGGAATAAATTAGTTGGTAGTGAAGAAAAAATGGGTTTGAGAGAAGTAGGTTGCATATATACACACACACATCACATCACATCACATCACATCACATCACATCACATCACATCACATCACATCACATCACATCACATCACATCACAAGAATAAATTAACAGGAATCAGCAAACATTGCTCCTTGATGTCTCAATAGCAATAGTCTTAATTCTCCAATAAAAAGACACAGAGTAATTGAATGGATGTGAAAACAGGACCTGTCTTTCTGCAACACCCAAGCAAAATCCATTAACATCAAGGATAGGGTTGGAACAAAATTATTAAAAGCAATAGACCAAATGAAAAAGCTGATGTAGTTAATTGTAATATTTGACAAAATTGATTTCCAACTAAATCTCATATGAAGAGACATGGAAGAACGCCGCATATTCATTGAAGGAAAATCCATCAAGATGGAATTACAATTTGTAACATCTTAACTGAAAACAAAAAAAACAAAGACACACAGTTTATTTAAAAACAAAACAAAACAAAAATCCAAGATGATACTACAGCTTAAACCAAATACTGACACTTGCACACTGATAGAGGCAGACTTTCATTTTTCCCTTTAAATAAAAATGAAGTTTCTGCTCCTTGTATATTATTAGATATTTGACCTTCATTGGAACATGATCAATTTACCAGACACTGAAAACTTAATGAAAGATGAATCATTTTCTCTCCAAGAACATAGACATTTTAATTTTTTTCTTTTCCTTTATTGGATAATTTCTTTACTTAAGTTTTAAATACTATCACCTTTCCCCGTTTAACCTCCAGAAATCCCCTACCCGCCTGACGCCCCTGCTTCTATGAGGATGCTCCCCTACCCACCAATTTCTGCCTCCCAATAGAAGACTAAGACAAATGAAATATTTTAAGAAGATACATTCATATTAGTAGTGCAATGAAAACCCATCTAACAAAATTAGTCTCAAAAATGAAGAAATACATGTCATACTTTTAGACAAAATTATGACAATTTGGTTTAATGACTAAAATAAAATTGAAGAAAAGGATGAAAGAGGTTTATGTGTAACTATCAAGAAAAGTTTTAGTAATGAGAAGTTCAAAACTGTAAACAATATATTTTATTGGAATTAACTCACAAAATTTTAAACAACAATAAAGACTATTATTGTATCTCATTGATTAAGCCAGCAAAGTACATATGTTGTTTAATAATGACTAAAAATGAGTAAAAGTTAGTGATCAATGTTACATTTTAAAAATACAAATCTTTGTCTATAATTGGAAAATACAATCCAAAGGCATAATTTGCAACTCAATATCAGATTAAAAACATAACCATGTATTTAATAAAACTAATCTGTGATTGATAGTATATATAAAGAGAAGCTAGTATCAAATAGTGTCTGTTAATACTTAGAAAACTGAAAGCAAGCGAATGATCTTCCCCAGGGAAGAGCACATGAACAATTTATTGTCATGTACCAAATTATTAATGTTTTAGAAAACATACATAAAAGTACATTATACAATCTGAAATATTATGTTCAGGAATATATACATTTGTCCATGTAGGTAGGTAATGAAATGGCCATGAACTTGAAGGGAATTATAGAGACTTACATGAGAGTGTCTAGAGGTCAGAATGTGAAGAGAATAATGGAGCTATAATCTCAAAAGTAAAAAAAAAAAAAACAAAGTGAAATTACTGTATATTGGTGATAGTAAACATTTTGACATATGTTTACTCATAGTCAGAATTTTCATAAAACAAATCTTTACCATTAATTTACACACTATATAATATCATATAGCTGTTTTATAGAGCATTCCAAGTAAAAAGTAAAGGTTAGTTGTGAGGACTTGAATGTTGGTGAAATAAAGGAGCCAAAAGTCAACTCTAGAGGCAGCATTGCTATAGAATTATAAGGAAATATTATTTTCTTTTTCATTATTATTTATATAACTCTAATTGAAGGGATTTGAAATGTTAACTTTTCTTTACTGTTCAATGAGCTTGAATCAGAGTACAGAACATTTGTATGAAACTATAGGAAATCCAATCCAAATGGCATAATTTGCAACTCAATATCAGATTAAAAACATAACCATGTATTTAATAAAACTAATGTGTGATTGATAGTATATATAAAATGGGTTTTTTAGAATATGAATAAATACAGGTTAAACTGAAAATGCATTCTAGTTGTATTATATTGTCTGAGAGTGCAATTTTGAGCTGATGAGCCTCTTGACTGTCTCTTTTACATCTTTGTTCCTTAGGCTGTAGATGAGGGGGTTCAGCATGGGTATAAGGACTGTATAGAGTACAGTTGCTACTTTGACCACCAGCTTTGAGCTCTTTGCATTGGGTATACAGTAGAGAAGGAGAATAGTCCCATGGAAGATGCTGATGGCAGTCAGGTGTGAAGTACAGGTGGAGAAGGCTTTTCTGAGTCCACCTTTAGAAGGCATCTTGATGATTGTGACAATGAGGAAGACATAGGAGGTCATAGTGATAAGAAGACTACTAACCTCATTTAACATGGAAATGACTAAGCATACCATCTGGCTGAAGGAGGGGTCAGAACAGGATACAGAGACAATGGCTGAATACTCACAGCTAAAGTGATCAATGATGCCAGGTTCACAATAAGACAGCTGTACGAGAGTGTATGTGATTATCGCAGCACCCAGACCTCCCCACATATAACTTCCAGCTACTAGGAGAGCACAAAATTTATGAGACATAGCAACAGTATAGAGCAGGGGTTTGCAAACAGCCACAAACCTGTCATAGGCCATCACTGCTAACATGAACATCTCTATAATCACACATGCACAGCCAAAGAAAAACTGTGTCATGCAACCTTTTAAAGAAATAGTTCTATGTTCCACAATCAAGATCTCTAACAATTTTGGTGGAACTACACTAGAATAACATAAATCCAAAAATGAAAGATGGCTCAGAAAAAAGTACATGGGTGTGTGAAGCTTAGGGTTGATCCTTCTGACCAAAATTATGCCTACATTTCCTACCAGAGTGACTGTGTAAATGGTCATTACCATAAGGAAGAGAGGTGGCTGGAGGTGTGGATATTCTGAGAAACCGACCAGAATAAATGTGGTTACAGAACTCTGGTTTATCATTTCATGGGTTACCAGTTACACAAAAATGAAGAACAGGAAAAAAAGTAGGAATTTAGTAAGTAGGACTCGGCAGGGTTGAATAGTATGTGTGTAGATAAAGCTTGAAATAAACAACAAAGGCAGATGATGGTCGAGTATTCATAAATGTTCTTCTTCAGTTTAGATTCTTTCCCTCAAATTCTCTATGACTCTGCAAGCTATATATGTTCTTTAATTCTATATTTTTCT
The DNA here is from genome assembly GCF_000001635.26 of Mus musculus. NCBI lineage: Eukaryota > Metazoa > Chordata > Mammalia > Rodentia > Muridae > Mus > Mus musculus. The sequence goes on from NC_000068.7 coordinate 88,275,276, forward strand.
CATCTGGAATAGAAATGGTTAACTATATGAATTGCATATAAATTCCACATGATTTCTTTTCTGAGTTTTGAAATGCTTAATAATAGACAATAATTGCCAAGGGCTCAATTAGACAATCAATGAAATCAGTACTGTCATGTTTTCACATTTGAGAAGTCACCAGGAAAGCTAAGTGTATGCAAGAAAAAGGAATTAATAAAAAGTAGTCATAAAATGTCTGAAATAAAAAATAAATCCATGATTCTTTAAAATAAAGTTGTTTTGTTTTAGTTGTTCTTCATTTACTCATTCAATCTATTCTAGTGTTGTGAATTCTGGACAAGAATGTAACATTGTACCTCTACATATATATTTTAATTAAAAATAAAATAATTGAGGCAGAGTCTTATTTGAGTGCCCAAGTTGGCTGGCCTTGATCTTGTTTCAAACCAAATGACTATTAATGATTTTTATAATTGTCTTAGTCAGGGTTTCTATTCCTGCACAAACATCATGACCAAGAAGCAAGTTGGGGAGGAAAGGGTTTATTCGGCTTACACTTCCATACTGTTGTTGATCACCATGGAAGTCAGGACTGGAACTCAAGCAGGTAAGGAAGCAGGAGCTGATGCAGAGCCATGGAGGGTGCTATTTACTGGCTTGCTTCACCTGCTCTCTTATAGAACCCAAGACTACCAGCCCAGAGATGGTCCCACTCACAAGGGGCCTTTCCCCCTTGATTGCTAATTGAGAAAATGCCTTACAGTTGGATCTCATGGAGACATTTCCTCAACTGAAGCTCCTTTCTGTGATAACTCCAGCTGTGTCAAGTTGACACAAAACTAGCCAGTACAATTGACCCCTGTCAACTCGACACACAAACACATCACTATTAAGCCTCAACCCTTACAATCTTATTCATCCCCAATATCTAAATAACTTTAAAAGTTCCACAGTCTTTACATATTCTTAAAATTTCAATCTCTTTAAAATATCCATCTCTTTTAAAATCCAAAGTCTTTTTACAATTAAAAGTCTCTTAACTGTGGGCTCCACTAAAACTGTTTCTTCCTTCAAGAGGGAAACTATCAGGGAACAGTCACAATCAAAAGCAAAAATCAATCTCCAACTGTCCAATGACTGGGATCTAACTCACGATCTTCTGGGCTCCTCCAAGGGCTTTGGTCACTTCTCCAGCCATGACCTTTGTAGCACACGCATCATCCTCTAGGCTCCAGATGCCTGTACTCCACTGCTGCTCCTGCTCTTGGTGGTCATCTCATGGTACTGGCATCTCCAAAACACTGCATGACCCCTTCAATCCTGGGCCTTCAATTGCAACTGCGGCTGCACCTTCACCAATGGCCTTCCATGGCCTCTCACAGTGCCAAGCCTCAGCTGCTCTGCGTGACCCCTTCATGCCTTCAAAACCAGTACCACCTGGGTGACCCTTACATATTACCAAGTCCCGCTGCAGCAGGAGTACAACCTTGGCCATCTCTGTAACACAGCCTCTTTGTGCTTTCAGAAAACACTTCCCAGAAGATGTCACCTCAATGATGCTGGTCTCTTCTTAATCACCACTAATTTCTTAGCTCCAGCTAAACAGCATCAATAGTCCCAGTAATGCAAAGTTTTTGCTTTGGTAGTTCTGGTATCTTGTTAATCACAGCTGATTCTTCAGCCCCAGCTAACCAGAACTACAGAATCTTCACAATCAAAACAGCAATGGCCCTGAAAAGGGTCTTTAATTTTCCCTCTGAAATTTCACAAACCAGACCTCCATCTTCTGCAGTGTTCTCAACATTATCTTCCAAGCTCCTACACAACATCTGACAGGGCTCTTAACAATGAATGGATCTTCAAGCCCAAAGTTCCAAAGTTCTTCCACAGTCCTCCCCAAAACATGGCCAGGTTGTCACAGGAATACCCCACTTATGGTATCAATTTGTCTTAGTCAGGGTTTCTATTCCTGCACAAACATCATGACCAAGAAGCAAGTTGGGGAGGAAAGGGTTTATTCGGCTTACACTTCCATACTGTTGTTGATCACCATGGAAGTCAGGACTGGAACTCAAGCAGGCAAGGAAGCAAGAGCTGATGCAGAGCCATGGAGGGTGCTCTTTACTGGCTTGCCTCACCTGCTCTCTTATAGAACCCAAGACTACCAGCCCAGAGATGGTCCCACTCACAAGGGGCCTTTCCCCCTTGATTGCTAATTGAAAAAATGCCTTACAGTTGGATCTCATGGAGACATTTCCTCAACTGAAGCTCCTTTCTCTGTGATAACTCCAGCTGTGTCAAGTTGACACAAAACTAGCCAGTACAATAATCTTTACGATTTTAGTTAAAAGTAATTCCTCCACATTTTTTTTTAACATGAAGCGCCTCTGCAACCAAATATAAGGCCTTTACTTTGCCTTTGAAAATAATAATTACACTGATCATCAAAATTAATTTCAAATTCAATTCAGTAACTTAGGGGACCTTTAGTAGTAGTGGTAGCAGTAGGGGTAGTAGTAGTAGTTGTAGTAAGAGGAAGAGTAATAGTTTTATTTGCTTACTCAAACTAATTAAATATATATCTCATATTTGCTCAGCCTCTGTACAGTATTATTTTCATTCTTTGAGTTTTCTGTATCACATATGTGTTAATCAAATTCCCGTCTTCTCAAATTTTTCACATATAACCCCATCATTTTACCCTCCAAACTTCAAGAGTTTTTTTTTTTTTTTTAAGTATTAAAATATTATCTGTCTTGTGCTGAAGTTAATACTAAAATCTGTATCTACTAGCTTAGGAAAAACTTACTGTAGCCAACAAAATTATGAATGAGAGTAATTGCTATGGATTTGTGACTTTGCAAAAAACGTTTAAATCAGAAAGTATACTAGTTTGAACTTATTTATTTCACAGGTCTGCAAAAATCTCTTCATGCATTATTACATGGGTCATTATTTCATTCCAAGATGTTTTAAATTTTTTTGAGACTACCAGTTTATTGTTAAATTGTAAAACCAGATTTAACACCTAATCTGCATATTATAATTTACGTATTTTGTTGAATTTTTTAACAAATACTTGCCTTAATACACGACTGCCCAAATACACAGAATCCTTGACTAAAATTCCAGTTTCCATAATTTTTTCTAAATATTTGTGATCATCCTATCTTTCTACATAACATTAAGATTTGAACAATATGTTCAGTTTTTTTTAAATTATCATCTCAATGTAGAATCTTAAGATGCATATACATAACCTCTTCTTGGTTAAAATATGTATGCAATGAGCATAGTTCTGCATATTCAGAACCCCAAAACTCAGTAGTCTTAAGCAAGAGAATAGTGAAAAATGAGTGTAGAATGGTCTGAGTTACATTGTAACACTTTGCCTCAAAACAATTATGGGAAAAATCTACATAAGCATAATAATTAAAATATATGGGTAATGAAAAAAGGTTTTGAGTGTAATAAAAGTATTCTTTGTAACTAATTAAATTCCTCAACTTCATTTTGGATTGAGTGTTTATAGCACTCAAAATAGAAATAAAAATAAAGGGGATGTCAAAGATGTATGTATTGTAACTCTCTTAATTTCATAAGTAAGATTCAATTTTGTACTCTGATTCCCTTTTATTCTTACCAGGACTCTGGGTTAAGTCCCCTGAAGCTCCCCCAGGGTTTTCATTCACTGTCAGAGAGAACTGTGCTGATCTTTCCAGTATCTTCATTCATGGGTATTGTGGCGTATACCAGGAAAATTGAAAACTACCCAGAAACGTGTACAAATGCCCCTCCATCACCCTCACATTTCTAGCCTTCATTTAAAATAAAAATCCTTGTTATTTGTCAAATTATAATCAAACTTTTACTTAGATTTTTATATAAGAACTGATAAAATTTTACAAAATTTATGAAATTAAATATTCTAAATGGATTTCTAGAAGACATATAGTTCATGATCAAGATATTAATGCCGTATCATGATTCTATTCTTCTAGTTATTTTTTAATATTTTTTCAATTGTGATTTTCAATATGACTTCCCAAGGAAGATGTTATTTTTGTATGAATATCACCATTTTCCACTACTTTCCTTTCCTTGTGTCTTCAGTTCTTAATATCTAAGTTGCATTGCATATTTAACTCTGCTATGTGTATATTCACATGTATGTTGACCTAAATTAATCACATTTCATGTTGACACAATTTATATTTAGCATTCAATTTTAAAGTCTTTATATTAGTAATAGCAAAAAAGAAATGGCTCAAACAAACAAACAAACAAACAAACAAACAAAAAACAGTGTTGCTAGGAATTAAGTACATAGAATTTAGCACCTTAATGTATGCTAAGTATTGAAATGAGGAAGTACCACTTTCTCAACTCACATTTCTATTTAGCACCTCTCAATTTCTGAGGATTTTTCAAATACCTCATTGAGGATTCAAAATGTGGCAAGAAACTCACCAACAGCAAAATATTCTTGATGTGCATTAGTTATTGTGCCACTTTGTTATTAATAACTGAAAACAATTTCCTTGAGAATTAAAATGTTTTAAATTTCTCAAATAAGGGCAGAAACTGACCTTTATAAAGGGAAATTAGGTAAAGGAAGCAAATGTCAAACTCCTTTGAAAGAAACATAAAAACATGTAGAAGAAGACACACATTTTTAAGCTGTATTCATAATAGTGTTGTTTATGATGAACTAAGTCATTGGCTTTGGGGAAGCACACCCTAGAGAATCCTATTGATGATTGCCTTGGACTACAGACAAATGTATAATTAGGGGAAACTTCATTTTTCTTTTTAATTAATAGTTTGTTACTGTGTTCAAAATGTTTTATGCACAGGAATGAAAATAACAAAATATACACTGCTATGTACTACAAATATGTTCATTTCAAAAATTAAATTTTTTCTTATATAACTATCATTTAAAATATAAAATACATCCATAATTATTGCCATATGATACTAGAATTTTGAAACCTTGTATTTTATTCTGAAACACTAATTAATATATTTTATGGATGCATTATATATTAGCAAACAATTCTAGTAATTTCTAGAATCTAGTAATTTCCCATAACCTTTCCTCATACATAATTAAAGAGTGATTGTTAACATCTTGTGGTATTCTTTTGTAAGTAACTACCAATGCAGTGTTCATGAGTACAACTCTTACATTATATTCAGAAGGCATGGTTCTACAGCATTCCTTCAAAATCCCTCACTCTTAAATTCTTTCCAATTCTTTTCTATAATGTTACTTGCACTTTGGAAAGAAAGGTATTCTGTCTAGTCCTGAACAATCCACAGTCACATACCCCACATTTAGAACAATGGTCAGTTTCTACAATAACCATTGTTCACTCCAGAGAGACACTTCAGTGATAAAAGCAGAGAGGAACACTAATATATGGGTATAAAGATAGGTGTTCAGAACTCAATATGGCATCATGTATTTAGCCAAGACTACAGTTCTAAAATCTCTGTGACTTAGGCCAACCATAGGCGCTAGACAGTTTACAGTATTAAACAGAAGCTTCCTCTGTAAAGCAGGAGTAAGTCTAAACAGAACACGCGTGATTAACTCCATAAGAGCCATGCTACTGTTGCATTAGTGGTCATATCTTGTGAGAAAAGTCATCACTACAGTTCCCAGGCGGGTAGAAGCCCTGATGACTTTTCTCCCTGCCAGGTTAGATACAGCCTTCTAGGACTGAGAAAACAAGCCAGCAATGCAGAAAATGGCAACTAACAGAGCTTAATTTCTCACTGTCTTGTCAATCTATGTGTGCAGTATCTTTAGGGATCACATCGTTAGATGTATTTCTAGTAGAAACCAATAGGCTATATGACTGTGGGATGTGCTGTGGTCTTCCCTAACTACCAGTTCAGACAGAAAGTAGTTCCATATGATTGTGAAATTTTCACTTAATAACTGTTTTCTGCTGCAGTCTTGTTATCTATCTGTATCTCAATTTTAATTTATTTTTATTAATCAAAGATAGTTTTGTTCATTGATGTTTTAATGCAATATAAAAAAATCTAGATCCACACTTTACCTTCCCACACCATCCTATTCTAAGCCTTCCAAATCTGATCTTCCTCCGGAGTGAGAAAGAAACTAAAAGTGGTTTAATTCTATTTATGTTCTGATAAGTAAGACGGCTGAAAGTGTAAAAAAGTAGTTATCAGTAACTTGTATTTCTTTTTGAGAAATGTCAATTGAAATGGTTTTTTTTTTTTAATTCATTGTATATTCTCGATAATAATCCTCTACCCCATGAATGTTAGTCAAAAGCTATTGTTAGGCTTTAGTTCTAGGAACCCTCCCTCAGCAGAGTACAATAAGCTGCAAGGGACCTGGCTATCTAAAACTGAGCTGCAGGACTCTGCCTGTGGGACTTACAGAAAAGGAAAATCACAATCAACTGAGCCTTGGTGATTTTCCATCTTCAGGAACCTTAGAAGGGTGTAGCTCATGTTGTCCAGCAAGCCTGTGACTGCTCATGCTAAAACACTTTTTTGTTTTGTAAATAATATTCTATTTAGTCTGGATGTGTAAAAACAGGGAGCTCCCAGTGACTGTCGCTTTTTCTGTTTCTATAAAAATATTTCATTTTTAATTTCTGTTACTTTATGCATGTGATTTGTCTTTTACTAATCACTTATCTTTTTTCTCCTTCTTATTGGTTAGATTAAAATATTTCTTTTTATTGACACACACGGATATCAGATTCTGTTGTTTTATACTAGAACAAGTATTGCCTCAGAATTCTTAACCTTTAGTTTTGAATTTTGTTTATAGAAAGTTTACCTTTTATATAGTTATAGGATGTGGCCTGCATGAGTTTTCCCAATGTTAGTTTACAGCCAGCTATTTACAAAGAGTTTACTTTTGTGTGTGTCTCAATTTTTGTAATATGTGCCTTTAATCTACTTTTAATTTATTAATATGTTGATAAATAAAGATCCAATTCAAGTTATTTTCAATTAAAAAAACCACTATAACTTGTGATATGGTCCCAACTCCATTGAAAGCTTTTTTTGTAAATGTACACCTTAATATGGCTGTATGTGATATTTAATAGATTGATATGATATACTGAAAGACTCCAAGAGGAGCCCCTCGCTCAGGCCTCAGGACAATAGCAGACACCCAAGAACTCACGACAGACTGAGCTTGTTGCAAAGCACATGAGGCTTTATTCGGGAAAGCCAGAGCTCTGGGGACGACTCATATCCCACGCAGGGGTAGAGGAGTCGTCCTCGAGGGGAAAGAGTTCCCAGTTTTTATAGGCCCTCAGGGGGCAAAGGAGAAGGGGGAGCTTAGGGGATTTCCAGATCTAAACAATGTCTATTCTCAAGAAATGGGTATGGGAGGGGTACAAGGAAAGAGTCTAATGAAGGTGAAGCAATGGGCACACACCTGGTCAGAACATTGGCAGACACACAGGTTCAAGGAGTGGCCAGAGCACTGTGCACCTCTATTTTCTAAAGCAGTGAAGCTAGTTCTGCTAACACTGACGTCTATCTTGCCAATTTCAGGGCTTCTGTGTCCTTTTACATTCTGCCAGGATCTTTCCATACTATATTTGAAAAATAAATCTGTAAAATCAGTTGGTAACTTTAATATCAATAGCATGAGGCAGAAGACCCAATAGGTAGGCTTTTTCAATGAATCAGAACCATCCAAAAGTTTAAAGCATTCAATAATATTGATTATCAAATTTATTTGTTCTCATTGCTCCTCTAGTACAAAGAGTCAGTTTATGGAGTAATTCTAGATGTCTAATAATAAGTTTATAGATAAAGAAATTGTGTTACAAATATGTAATAAAATTGATTATCAATAAGGGATTTTTAAATTTTTTATTAGATATTCTCTTTATTTACATTTCCAATGCTCTCCCCTTTCCCCAAAAGTCCTCAATACCAATACCCTCCCCCTGCCCCACTCCCCAACCCACCCAATCCTGCTTTTTGGCCCTGGCATTACCCTGTACTGGGTCAAAAAATCTTGGAATGACCAAAGTCCTCTCCTCCCATTGTTGACCAACTAGGCCATCCTCAGCTACAAATGCAGCAAGAGACATAAGCTCTGGGCATACTGGTTAGTTCATGTTGTTGTTACTCCTACAGTGTTGGAGACCCCTTTAGCTCCTTGGTTACTTTTTCTAGCTCCTTCATTGGGAGCCCTGTGTTCTGTACAATAGATGACTATGAGAATCCACTTCTGTATTTGCAAAACACTGGCATAGCCTCATAAGAGATTGCTATATCAGGGTCCTATAAGCCCAGTCTTGTTGTCATATACAATATTGTGAGGGGTTGTGGATTATTTATGGGATGGGTCTGCAGGTGGGGCAGTCTCTGGATGGCATTCCTTCCATCTCAATTCCAAACTTTGTCTCTGTCACTCCTTTCATGAGCATTTTGTTCCCTATTCTAAGAAGGAGTGAAGTATCCAAAATTTGGTCTTCCTTCTTCTTGAATTTCATGTGTTTTGCAACTTATATCTCGGGTATTCTAAGTTTCTGGGCTAATATCCACTTATCAGTGAGTGCATATCTTGTGTGTTCTTTTGTGATTGGGTTACCTCACTCAGGATGATATCCTCCAGATCCATCCATTTGCCTAAAAATTTCATAAATCCATTGTTTTAATTCCTGAGTAGTAGTACTCCATTGGGCAAATGTACCACATTTTCTGTATCCATGCCTCTGTTGAGGGACATCTGGGTTCTTTCTAGCTTCTGGCTATTATAAAGAAGGCTGCTATGAACATAGTGGAGCATGTGTCCTTAATACAAGTTGGAGCATCTTCTGGTTATATGCCCAGGAGAGCTATTGCTGGATATTCCAGAAGTAGTGTGTCCAATTTTCTGAGGAACCACCAAAATGATTTCCAGACTGGTTGTATCATCTTGCAATCTCACCACCAATGGAGGAGTGTTCCTCTTTCTCCACATCATCTCCAACATCTGCTGTCACCTGAGGTTTTTATCTTAGCCATTTTAAACTGATGTGAGTTGGAATCTCTGGGTTGTTTTGATTTGCATTTCCCTGATGATTAAGGATGTTGAACATTTTTTTCATGTGCTTTCCAGCCATTCGGTATTCTTCAGTTGAGAATTCTTTGTTTAGCTCTGTACCACAATTTTTAATAGGGTTATTTGATATTCTGGAGTTTAGCTTCTTGAGTTCTTTGCATATGTTGAGTATTAGTTCTCTATCATATTTAGGATTGATAAAGATCCTTTCCCAATGTGTAGGTGGCCTTTTTGCCTTATTGACAGTGTCTTTTGCCTTACAGAAGCTTTGCAATTTTATAAAATCCCATTTGTAGATTCTTGATCTTACAGCACAAGCCATTGTTTTCTATTCAGGAATTTTTCCCCTGGGCCCATATCTTCAAGGGTTTTCCCCACTTTTTCCTGAATACATTTCAGAGTCTCTGGTTTTAAGGGAAGTTCCTTGATCCATTTAGACATGAGCTTTGTACAAGAAGATTAGAATGGATCAATGTGCTTTCTTCTACCTGATAACTTCCACTTAAGCCAGCACCATTTGTTTAACATGTTGTCTTTTTTACACTGAATGGTTTTAGCCCCTTTAAAAAGATCAAGTGACCACAGGTGTTTGGGTCCATTGCTGGGTCTTTAATTCTATTCCATTGATCTACCTGTCTGTCACTGTACCAGTATCATGCAGTTGCTATCACAATTGCTCTGTAGTACAGCTTGAGGTCACAGATGGTGATTCCCCCAGAGGTTCTTTAATTGTTGAGATTAACTTTTGATATCCTAGGTTTTTTATTATTCTAGATGAATTTGTTAATTGCCCTTTCTAACTCTGCGAAGAATTGAGTTGGAATTATGATAGGGGTTGCATTGAATCTGTAGATTGCTATCTGCAAGATAGACATTTTTACTATATTAATCCTTCCACTCTATGAGCCTGGGAGATCATTCCATCTTTTGAGATTTTCTTCCATTTCATTCTTCAGAGACTTGAAGTTCTTATCATACAGATCTTTCACTTTCTTAGTTAGAGTCACACTAAGGTATTTTATATTATTTGTGACTATTATGAAGGGTGTTGTTTTCCTAATTCTTTCTCAGCCTGTTTATCCTTTGTGTAGAGAAAGGCCACTGATTTGTTTGAGTTAATTTTATATCCTTCTACTGGACTGAAGCTGTTTATCAGGTTTAGGAGTTCTCTGGTGGAATTTTTTAAGGTCACTTATATATACTATCATATCATTTGCAAAAAGTGACATTTTGACGTCTTCCTTTCCAATTTGTATCTCCTTGATATCCTTTTGTTGTCTAATTGCTTTGGCTAGGACTTCAATTACTATATTGAATAGGTAGGGAGAAAGTGAACAACCTTGTCTAGTTCCTGATCTTAGTGGGATTGCTTCAACTTTCTCTCCATTTAGTTTGATGTTGGCTAATGGTTTGCTGTATAATGATTTTATTATGTTTAGTTATGGGCCTTGAATTCTTGATCTTTTCAAGACTTTAATCATGAATGGGTGTTGGATTTTATCAAATGATTTCTCAGCATGTAACGAGATGACCTTTTGTCTTTGCATTTGTTTATATAGTGGATTATGTTGATGGATCTGCATATATTAAATAATCCCTGCATCACTGGGATGAAGCCTAATTGATCATGATGGATGTTCATTTTAATGTGTTCTTAGATTCAGTTCATGAGAATTTTTTGAGTATTTTGCATGGGGATATTCATAAGGGAAATTGGTCTAAAGTTCTCTTTCTTTGTTGGGTCTTTGTAAGGTTTAGATATCAGAGTAATTATGGCTTCATAGAATGAAGTGGGTAGAGTACTTTCTTTAAAAAAAAAATTGAAGGCACAGCATACCCAAACTTATGGGACACAATTAAAGAAGTGCTGAGAGGAAAATTCATATAGCACTGAGTACCTACATAATGAAATTGAAGAGATCATACACTAGCAACTTAACAGCACATCTGAAAGCTCTAAAACAAAATGAAGAAAATACACCCCAAAGGAGTGGATAGCAGAAAATAGTAAAAACTCAGCTGAAATCAACCAATTAGAAACAGAGAACTATATAATATAATCAACAAAACTGAGAGTTGGTTATTTGAAAAAGTCAACAAGATTGGTAAACCCTTAACCCAATTAACTAAATAGCACAGAGACATTATCCAAATTAACAGAATCAAAAATTAAATGGGAGAAATAACAATAGAAACTGCAGAAATTCTAAAACATCAAATCCTATTAGAAAATTCAATAAAACTGGAAAATCTAGATGAAATGGATGATTTTCTAAACAGATACCAGGTACCAAAACTAAGTCAGGACCACATTTACTATCTAAATAGTCCCATAACTCATAAAGAAATAGAAGCAGTCATTAAGAGTCTCCCAACCTAAAAAAGCCCAGGACCAGATGGTTTTAGTGAAGAATTCTATCAGACCCTCAAAGAAGACCTAATACCAATACTTCTCAAACTATTCCACAAAAAACAAACAAACAAACAAACAAACACCAGAAGAAATACTATGTAATTCATTTTCTGAAGCCAGTTACTCTGATACCTAAGCCACACAAAGACCCAACTTCAGACCAATTTTGTTTATGAATATTGATGCAAAAATACTCAATAAAATTCTTACAAACCGAATCAAAAAATACATCAAAATGATCATTCACCACGATAAAGTAGGCTTTATCCCAGGGATGCAGGAATGGTTCAACATAAAGAAATCTATCAACCTAAAGCACCATATAAACAAACTCACAGAAAAAAAAAAATCACATAATCATCTCATCAGATGCTAAGAAAGCCTGTGGCAACATACTTGTTTCTTTTGAAACTGTAGGATATGCAACTAACACGGAGCCAACTTTCTCGCCCCATTATCTCATTGTTAAATCTGACCATAAACTAATAATCTGATGGATATTTGTGATTTGTAGATAGATATAAAGAATATTGTTTGTGTTTGCTGTAGAAACCTCTTAAAACACTTGTACTTTAAATAATTTTGTTTGCAAATCTAATTTATTAGAAATTAGAATGTTTACTCTACTTTGCTTCTTTGGTTAGTTTGCCAAGAAGGCTTTTTTTAGCCCTTTACTCTGACGTAATGTCTACCTTTGTTGCTGTTTTATATTTTTTCTATGCAACAGAATGATGGAACCTGACTTTACATCCATTCTGTTACCCTGTGTCTTTTTTTCTTAGGGAACTGAGTGCACTGATTTTGATAGATATTAAAGATCAATGATTGCCAATCCCTGTTATTTTGTTGTTGTTGTTGTTGGTGGTGGTGGTGGTGGTGGTGGTGGTGGTGGTGGTGGTGGTGTGTGTGTGTGCGTGTGTGTGTGTATTTATGTGCTTCCCTTTTTTTCTCCCACTTGTATGGAATTAGTATTTTCTGTGTTTTATTATGTGAATTTAACTTCCTTGATTAGGAGCGTTGTTTTTGGCTGTTGATGTTTGGTTGGTGTTGTTTTGTTTTGTTTTCAAGTATTTTCTCTAGGACTGCATTTGTGAATAAATATTGTTAAAATTTGGTTTCTATTTGGAATATCTTATTTTCTCCACCTATGGTGATTGAGACCTTTGCTGGATATAGTAGTCTAGGTTGGTATCTGTAGATTCTTTGAGGCTGCAAGACATCTTTTCAAGCTCTTCTAATTGTTAGAATTTCTGTTGAACAGTTCAGTATAATTCTGATAAGTCTGCCTTTATATGTTGATGGGTATTTTCTCCTTGCTAATATTCTTTCTTTGTATTATATATTTTGTGTTTTGATTATTATGTAGCAGCAGGATTTTCTTTTCTGGTCCAAACTAATTGGTATTCTGTTAGATTCTTATATGTTTACAGGCATCTCTTTCTTTAAGTTGGGGGAAATTTTCTTCTATGATTTTGTTGAGTTTCCTGGTGCTTGGAGCCTGGACTCTTTACCTTCTTCTATTCCTATTATTCTTAGGTTAGGTATTTTCATGGTATACCATAGTACCCTAGATATTTGTGTCAGGAATAATTTAAATTTAACATAGTGTTGGCTATGTACAAATTTTTTCCCTTGTATATTCTATTACTGAGATTCTTTCTTCCATTTGGTGATGCTTGCATTTGTTGTTCCTGTTCTCTTTGCAAGGTTTCCCATACCCACAATTCCCTCAGATTGTGTTTAATTTATTGCTTTTATTTCAATTTTAGGGTTAAACAGGTTTATCGATTTCCTCTCCCTGTTTAATTGTATTTTCCGGCATTTCTTTAAGGAATTTATTAATCTCTTCTTTAAAGGGCTCTACTTGTTTGATATATTTCCCTTTATTTCCTTGTGGGATTTCTTCAGTTCCTCAGGGATCTATCATTTTTGGTTGTGTTAGGATATCCAAGGCTTGCTATAGTAAGGTAGCTCTACTCTGAAGATGCTGGGTTGCCCTGTTTCTTGTTGTTTGTGTTATTCTGCTGGTCTTGAGTAATCTGTTTGTTTCTGGATGTTCCTAACATAGCAGGTGTCCAGAAAGGCAGGCTTAATCTGAATATTCCCCATTTAGCAGAACTCCTATGGGCAATCTCGAAATGTTCATTCTTTGTATAGCAGGCCTGGATGATCGTGGTTCCGCACGTCTGATGGAGGCCAGCAGCGCAGGAAACAGAAAATGGAGTTTCTGGGTACAGCCTACAGGTGTCTTAGGACAGTTTAGCATGCACTTGAGGAGAAGCAGGAGAATGGGGATTAAGAGATATGACCTGGGTGTCCCTTGTTCAGCGGGCCTGATGCAAAACATCTTATTTTTAATATATAACTTGAGCAAAACATTTTCCTGGGCAGTATTTTATTAATCAATCATGAAAATAAAAATGAAATCATTTTACTTGAAATATATGGATGAAGTGTTTAATAAAATGACCTAAACTTCTGTCTGAAATATTATTAGAGTTTTGATGTTATTGTAACCTCTATCTTTGTGAATTGATAAGAGAATAATTTATGGAAAGAAACTGAACATGAAGATTCTGATTGAGTTTTGTAAGACACGACAAGATATCAACATAAATAACACATCTATATCAAAACACATTTTATACTGACAAATTAAGCTCATTCAGAATGAGCAAATATCCCTGTAATAAGAAGCTTCCTCTGAGGGTTTCAGGTAGATGTTTTCTCAATTTGCTGAGGAACTGCTCTAATGAAATCAATAGTGGTTGTACACGCTCACATTACCACCAGGATTGGAGAGGTATTTCTTTTGCTCCAAATTCTAGTGAACATGGGTTGTCACTTGTGTTATTAATACTGCCCATTCTGAGGGTAATAAGATAAAATATCAAAGTCATTTTAATTTGCATTTACCTAATAGATAAAGATGTTGAACATTTATTTTGGAGTTTCTAAGCTACTCAAGATTCCTCTATGAACAATTTCCCATTTAGATGTATATCTCATATTTTAAAATGGATTATTTAGATTTTGTTATCTAGTTTCTTGTGTTCTTTGCATATTTTGATATTACTCCTCTAACAGTTGTGGAGTGGGTCAAATATTTTACTCTTCTGAAGGTTTCTGTCCAATTCATGGTGTCTTTTGCCTTGTAGAAGCTTTTCAGTTTTATGAGGTAATATTTGTTGATTATGTTAGTGCCTACCTTATCAGTGTTCCTTTCCTAAAATGATTTTCTGTGCCACTGTATTCAAAGCTCTTCCATAATTTTACTTCTATCAATTTTGATGATTCTGGTTTAATGTTAAGTTCTTTAATCAACTTTGTCAAAATTATACTAAGTAATAAATATGGATCTATTTGCATTCCTCTGTAGCCAGATATCCAGTTTGACCAGCTCTTTTTGATGAAGATTCTGCCATTTTTTTTCTTTTTACTTCTGGTTTATAGTTTCTACCAACAATCAGTCATTGTATTTGTATTTATGTTGGAGACTGCTATTCTATTATACTGATCAGGCTGTCTTTGTTTTAAATCCTCAAACCATCCAGATTTTATTACTCTAGCTCTTTAGTTCAACTTGAAATCAAGGATGGTGATATCTCTAGCAGTATTTTGATAGTTCAGCATTGTTTTAGCTATTACGGTTTTTGTTGTTGTTGTTGTTATTGTTGTTCTTTGGTTGATTGGTTGATTGCCTGGTTGACTTTGTTTTGTTTGTTATGCTTTTGTTGTTGCTATTGTTTTTATATGAAGTTGGAAATTATCTTTATAAGTTCTGTGAGAAATTGTGTTGAGATTTTGATGGGGATTGCATCAAATCAATAGACTTTTTAATTGAATGGGTGTTATTACTATATTAATTAATCTGATCTGTAAGCAAGATAGATCTTTCAATTTTCTGATAGCTTCTTCAATTTCATTTTCAAATGATTAATATTTTTATCATACAAGTCTTTTACTTGGTTTGTTACTAAAGACATTTTATATAACTTGACGCTAAAGCAACAAATGTGGCTTCATTCTTTCCCAATCCATTAGCCTTTTATAAATGGGACGACTACTGAATATTTTGAGTTAATCCTGTATCTGTACACTTTATTGAAAGTGTTTCTCTTTGGTGGAAGTTCCCTTTTTAAAAATTAGAGTTGTATATACTATGATATTATTTGTAGATAATGATAATTTGACTTCTCCCTTTACAATTTGTATACCCTTATCTTCTTCTGTTGTATTTATTCTGTACCAAAACATCAAGTATAATAGCAACTCAATATGGAAAGAATGGACAACTTCCTTTTATTTCTGATTTTAGTGAAATTGCTTTGGATTTTTACTGCTTTTAATTTGGTGTTGGCTATATCCTACTTGTTTTTTATGATTAGATATATCTCCTATATCCCTCATTATTCCAGTGCTTTTATCATGAAAAGATATGAGATTTTGCAAAGGTTCTTTTCTGCATCTAATTATATATATATATATATATATATATATATATATATATACCTTCAATGTCTTTACAGATGAATATATATATATATATATATATATATATTCAAAATCTTTACACATGAATACACACATATATATATATATGTATACACACACACACATATATATATGTTTATGTTCAACTTATTTACAGTATGGATTACAGTGACTGATTTTCTTATGTTGAACCATCCCTATATATTCACAACAACACCCACTTTAACATAATGGATAATACTTTGGATGTGTTGTGGATTCAGTTTGCAGATGTTTTATTTAGTATGTTTGCACAAATGGTCATAAAGAAAAATTGTCTATAATTCTCTATTTTATTAAGCTTTTATGTGGTTTGGGTTTCAGCTTACCTATGCCCACATACAATGAATTTAGTGATGTTCCTTCTTTTCCTATTTTGCAGAATAAATTGAGGAGTATTGGCTTTAAGTCTTTTTGGAAGACCTTTTAGAATTTTTCACTAAAACCATCTTGCCCAGCAGAATTTAGTATTTAGAGACTCAAACTAACTGCTTTTATTTTACTAGGAGTATAGGAAAATTTAAGTTGTTTTTCTGATCTATTTAACATTGGTAAATGGTTCATATTGAGAAAAATATCTATATCTTTAGAGTTTCAAATTTGGTAGTGTTAAGGCTTTTGAGATATGTCCTTATGAATTTTTTTTGTATTTTTTAATGTCTGCTGCTATAACTCCCTTTTCATTTCTGACTTTGCTAACTTTAATTTTTCTCTCATTCTTTTCAGATTTCTAGATGAACCTTTATCTATCTTGTTTTTATTTTCTTCTTCAAAAAATAACTTTCATTGATTATTTTTTGTTCCATTTATTTGTATTTTATTGATTTCATCACTAAACTTGATCATTTTCTGCCATCAGTTCTTCTTGGTTGTACTTACTTGTTTTTGTTCTGTCTTTCAGGTGTTCTGTTAAGTTGTTTGTATGAGATGTCTCCATTTTCTTTATGTATGCATGTAGTGCTATGAATTTTCCCTGTAGAACTGCTTTCATTGTGTTCCATAAATTTGGGTATTCAGTCTATTTATTGTCATTAAACTCTAGAAAGACTTTAATTTTTTCTTCAATTCTGTTTTGACACACTTTTAATTCAAAAGAGTTTTTCAGTTTCCATAAGTTCCTAATATTTCTTTTGTTTCTGTGGTTGTCAGTGTCCTGAATCAATCCATTGTGGTCTAACAGGACACAGAGAGTTATTTCAATTTTCTTGTATTTCTCTATAGTTACTTCATGTTTGAGTATGTAGTCGATTTTTGTGAAAGTCCCATGAAGTGTGAGGGACAAATGTTCTGTATGTTTATGTTTGGACAATTTGGTTTATAACATCTGTTAGCTCCAATATTTCTCTGTTTAGTTATTGTCAGGATGACCTGTCCATGGGTGAGTTGGTTATTGACATCTTGCACTATCAATGTATGGTAATCAACTTGTGATTTGAGCTATAGTACTGTTTCTTTCTTTTTTCTCATTAATTAATTAATTTATTTATTTCCTTTAAATCTTGACTGAAGCATACTCTATCTCCTCTTCTCCCAGTTCTTGTTTTTACTTTTCCACCACCCATGTCCCCCCCCCCCCCTTTCTCCATAGAGAAGAAGAGAACTCCCATGGATATCAACAGCTTTGGCATATCAAGTAGTAGTAGAATTAGGCACATATTCTACGGAAGCCAAACAAAGCCATCCATTTAGAGGAAATGAATACAAAGTCAAGCAACAAAGCCAAGAGAGCCCTTTATGTCCCACTAGGTTCAAGCTCTACATATGTTACAAATGTGTATGGAATCTACTTCTATGCTATGCATGTATGGTTTGTGGTTCAGTCTCTGTGAGCACCTATGTGCCTAGGTTAGCTGATTCTGTAGATTTTCTTGTAGTGGCATTAAATTCTCTGGCTCTTTCAGTTATTCTGCCCCCTTTTCCACAGATTCCCAGACCTTGAGCTAATGTTTGGCTGTGAATCTCTGTTGCATCTTTTTTTCCTTTCTTTCATTTTCTTCTTTTTTTTTAATTAGATGTTTTCTTTATTTACATTGCAAATTTTATTCCCTTTCCTCATTTCTGCTCTGAACCCCCCCCACCATTCTGTTCCCCCTTCTCCTGCTTACTAACTCACCCACTCCCTCTTCCCTGTCCTAGAATTCCCCTACACTGGATCATCAAGCCTTCACAAGACCAAGGGCCTCTCCCCTCACTGATATACCACGAGGCCATTTTCTAGTTACATATATGGTTGAAGACATGGATCCCTCCATGTGTACCCTTTGGTTGGTGGTTTAGTCCCTGGGAGATCTGGGGGTACTGGTTGGTTCATATTGTTCTTCCTCCTATGGGGCTGTAAAACCCTTCAACTCCTTTTGTCCTTTATCTAGCTTCTCCATTGGGTAACCTGTGCTCAGTACAATGGATGGCTGTGAGCATCCACTTCTGTATTTGGCAGGCACTGGCAGAGCCTCTGAGGAGACAGCTACATCAGGCTCTTGTCATAAGCACTTGTTGGCATCCACAATAGTGTATGGGTTTGGTATCTGTATAGAGGATGGAACCCCAGGTGGAGCAGTCTCTGGATGTCTTTTCCTTCAGTTTCTGTCTCAAACTTTGTCTCTGTATTTCCTCCCATGACTATTTTGATCCCCCTTCTAAGAAGGACTGAAATATCCACACTGTGTTGGATCTGTTTTCATTGGTTCCTTAATGAAGTTACTCAGATGATTGTTATGATAGCCTTCTATGAAAACCTGCTTGCCTATTTATATCAGGTATATATGTTAATAGTTGAAATATTATGAAACTTGAGTTTTCATTTATGAATATGAAGTGACTTTTCCTTCTTTTTTGATTAGTTTGATCCTGAAATCTGTTTCACTAGATATCAAAGTCGCCATATCGTCTTGCCTCTTATGTCTGGTTGGTACAAATTTTTCAACACTTTACTCTAAAGTAAAGTTTATCCTTGATGCTGAGGTATATTTTGTGGAAGCATCCAAAGAATGAATCCTGTTTTCATATATATTGTGTTAGTGTGTGTCTTTGCCTTGGTAAGTGAGACATTTCATATTGAGATATGTCAATGACCAATGAATGCTGATTTCTGTTATTTTGTTGTTGCTATTGCTGCTTGTGGTATTGGCATTGTTAGGGGCTCTATGTATGTGTTTACTAATTTGTATCTTTGTGAGTTTGCATGGTGTTTGTGTGTGTGTGTGTGTGTGTGTGTGTGAGAGAGAGAGAGAGAGAGAGAGAGAGAGAGAGAGAGAGCATTTGCCTTTCTTAGTTTATCCTTTTATGATATTATTATTTTATGGACAGTCATAGAACTAATTATTCTCCTTTGTTTTGAATTTTTCCACTAACACTTTGTAGAGGAAAGGATTTGCAGATAGACATTGTTTATAATTGATGTTATCACATAATATTATACTTTTTCAATCTTTGAGTATGGAAAATTTTGCTAGGCCTAGAATCTGTGGTCTTCTGGAGACTGTAGACTTCATTCTAGAGTCTCCACTGAAAAATTATTTGTATTTCTAATATGTCTCTCTTTGTACGTTATTCAGTCTTTTCCCTTGAAGTTCATAAAAATCTTTTTGAATAATGTATGTTTAATGCTTTGATTGAAATGAACTTTCTTTTCTGCTTCAATATATTTGGGGTATTTTTATGCTTCTTGTACCTTTCATTTGAGATTATTTGACTTTCTTATTAATAAAGAATTTGTCTACAAAATTAAATAGTTTAAGCTTCTCAAAAAAAGGCAGTCATTGATCACTGTAAAATGGAATTAAATAAAGGACTTAACAATCAAAATATTGTGAAAGAAATGTAGGAATATCTTAAAGAAGACACATGTTTTTAATCTTTATTCCATGATTATTTATTATAAACTAATTCATTACCTTTGGAAAAATATATCCTAGAAAATTCTCACTAATGACTTCTTTGGACTACAAACATGTATTTAGAAGAAACTTCCTTTTTTGTTTTTAGAATACATTCAAGCAATTAATGTATTTATCTGCAGGTCATATACATAGAGTTTATCTACAAAAGGTTTATATTTATGAAAATTATTAAATTAACAATTATTTGACTATATGGATGCATTTAGTGCAATACACTAAGACTAGTTATACTACTAAAGGTTCCTATGCTCAGGGGATAGTCTCATCAAATGTACTTATGGGACAGCACTAAGTAAACTTAGCTTTTTATAATAAAAGAGGTGAAGTTGAGTAGTAATATGTATTTGGTTATACTATAGTAGATTTGATGATATTTTATCATATTCTCATATAAGCTGCTGAATTATAAAGAAAACTTTAAATAAGAGAGATAAAATTGCTGGATTGCATGTGACTTTGATATATATATATGTGTATATATATCAAATATATATATATATATATATATATATATATATATATATATACACATTTCTCAAATCTAAGAAAGACAATTAACTGTTTTAAAGAAAGCTGTCTAATAAGACAAATGGGAAAATAGATGTGGTCTTGTCACTTGTTTTACTATCACAACAAATTTTTAAGAAAAAAACAGCAATAATATTCACACATGAGAAAACATATCTGTAAAGATGTTTTATTACCAAGTGTCTAAAGTTAATCTAAGAGGCCATAGAAAAATTCTAATTGTCATTGTTTTTTATTTGGTTTAGAATAAAACATATGTCAGTTTAAGATATAGATGTTGGCAATAGTCAAAAGAATTCTGCTAAGATATATACAGGGAATGCCAAGTTATGTTGAAAAGAAATTGGGAACAGTAGGATTGAAAAAGCAACAAGTCCACTTCTGGTCAGCACCAGCACTGGGGCACCTTGGGCGCTGAGTCTGCAGACACCCCCAAGGTCCCTAGAGGGCTCTCCATGGGAACTTAGGACCTCTGGTGAGTGGAACACCACTTCTGCTCCAATCCAATCGCATGGGACCTGAGACAGCATTAATTAGGAAAGCAGAAAACCTGGCCTGACCAGGGTCACAAGTCCCTTCTGGTCGGCACTAGCACTGGGGCAACTTGGGCTCAGAGTCTACAGACACCGCCAAGGTCCCCAGAGGACTCTCCATGGGATCTTAGGACCTCTGGTGAGTGGCACACATCTTCTGCCATGAGGCAGGCTCAAAGCCAGAAAATTGGGCACCACCCCTGCAAGAGGAGAGCTTGCCTGCAGAGAGTATTCTGACCACTGAAACTCAGGAGAGAACTAGTCTCCCAAGTCTGCTGATAGAGGCTAACATAATCACCTGAGGAACAAGCTCTAACCAGAGACAACTATAACAACTAGCTCCAGAGAATACCAGATGGCGAAACGCAAACATAAGAATCTTACTAACAGAAACCAAGACAACTCACCATCATCAGAATGCAGCACTCCCATCCCACCCAGTCCTGGGTACTCCAACACTCCCGAAAAGCTAGACCCGGATTTAAAAGCATATCTCATGATGATGGTAGAGGACATCAAGAAGGACTTTAATAACTTACTTAAAGAAATACGAGAGAACACTGCTAAACGGGTAGAAGACCTTAAAGAGGAAGCACAAAAATTCCTTAAAGAATTGCAGGAAAACATGACCAAACAGGTGATGGATTTGAAAAAAAGCATCCAAGACCTAAAAAGGGAAGTAGACACAATAAAGAAAACCCAAAGTGAGCAACGCTAGAGATAGATACCCTAGGAAAGAAATCTGGAACCATATGTGTGAGCATCAGCAACAAAATACAAGAGATGGAAGAGAGAATCTCAGGTGCAGAAGATTCCAAACAGAGCATCAGCACAACAATCAAAGAAAATACAAAATGCAGAAAGATCCTAACTCAAAGCATCCAGGAAATCCACGACACAATGAGAAGACCAAACCTACAGATAATAGGAGTAGATGAGAATGAAGATTTTCAACTTACAGGGTCAGCTAATATCTTCAACAAAATTATAGAAGAAAACTTCCCAAACCTAAAGAATGACATGCCCATGAACATACAAGAAGCCTACAGAACTCCAAATAGACTGGACCAGAAAAGAAATTCCTCCTGACACATAATAATCAGAACAACAAATGCATTAAATAAAGATAGAATATTAAAAGCAGTAAGGGAGAAAGGTCAAGTAACATATAAAGACAGGCCTATCAGAATTATACCAGACTTTTCACTAGAGACTATGAAAGACAGAAGATCCTGAACAGATGTTATAAAGACACTAAGAGAATACAAATGCCAGCCAAGGCTACTATACCCAGCAAAACTCTCAACTACCATAGATGGAGAAACCAAAGTATTCCATGACAAAACCAAATCCACACATTATCTTTCCATTAATCCAGCCCTTCAAAGGATAATAACAGAAAAAAAAATACAAGGACAGAAATCACACCCTAGAAAAAGCAAGAAAATTAACCTAAAAACAAACCAAAAAGAAGACAGCCACAAGAACAGAATGCCAACTGTAACAACAACAACAAAAAAATAGGAAGCAACAATTACTTTTTCTTAATATCTCTTAATATCAATGGATTCAATTCCCCAACAAAAACACATAGACTAACAGACTGGCTACACAAACAGGACCCAACATTTTGCTGCTTACAGGAAACCCATCATAGGGAAAAAGACAGACAATACCTTAGAGTGAAAGGCTGGAAAACAATTTTCCAAGCAAATGGTCTGAAGAAACAAGCTGGAGTAGCCATTCTAATATCGAATAAAATCGACTTCCAACCCAAAGTTATCAAAAAAAGACAAGGAGGGACACTTCATATTCATCAAAGGTAAAATCCTCCAAGAGGAAATCTCAATTCTGAATACCTTTGGTCCAATACAAGGGCAGCCACATTCATTAAAGAAACTTTAGTTAAGCTCAAAGCACACATTGCACCTCACACAAAAATATTGGGGTACTTCAACACACCACTTTCACCAATGGAAAGATCGTGGAAACAGAAACTAAACAGGGTCACAGTGAAAGTAACAGAAGTTATGAAGCAAATGGATCTAGCAGATATCTACAGAACATTTTATCCTAAAACAAAAGGATATACCTTCTTCTCAGCACCTCAAGGTAACTTCTCCAAAACTGACCATATAATTTGTCACAAAACAGGCCTCAACAGATACAAAAATATTGAAATTGCCCCATGCATCCTATCAGACCACCATGGACTAAGGCTTATCTTCAATAACAACATAAATAAAGGAAAGCCAACATTCACGTGGAAACTGAACAACACTCTTCTCAATGATACCTTGGTCAAGGGAGGAATAAAGAAAGAAATTAAAGACTTTTAGAGTTTAATGAAAATGAAGCCACAGCATACCCAAACTTATGGGACACAATGAAAGCATTTCTAGCAGGGAAACTCATAGCTCTGAGTGCCTCCAAAAAGAAACTAGAGAGAGCACACACTAGCAGCTTGACAACACACCAAAAAGCTCTAGAAAAAGGAAGCAAATTCACCCCAGAGGAGTAGATGGCAGGAAATAATCGAACTCATGGGCAAAATCAACCAAATGGAAAGAAGAAGAACTATTCAAAGAATCAACCAATTGAAGGGCTGGTTCTTTGAGAAAATCAACAAGATAGATAAATAAACACTTAGCCAAACTCACTAGAGGGCACAGGGACAGCAGCATCTTTATTAACAAAATCAGAAATGAAAAGGGAGACATAAAAACAGATTCTGAAGAAATCCAATACACCATTAGATCCTTCTACAAAAGGCTATACTCAACAAAACTGGAAAACCTGGATGTAATGGACAAATTTCTAGACAGATAACATGAACCAAAGTTAAATCAGGATCAAGTAAACGATCTAAACAGTCCCATATCCCCTAAAGAAATAGAAGCATTCATTAATTGTTTCCCAACCAAAAAAATAAGCCCAGATGGGTTTAGTGCAGAGTTCTATCAGACCTTCAAAGAAGATCTAATTCCAGTTCTGTACAAACTATTCCACATAATACAAGTAGAAGGTACTGTACCCAACTCATTCTATGAAGCCACAATTACTCTGATACCTAAACCACAGAAAGATCCAACAAAGATAGAGAACTTCAGACAAATTTCCCTTATGAATATCGATGCAAAAATACTCAATAAAATTCTCGCTAACCGAATCCAAGAACACATTAAAGCTATCATCCATCATGACTAAGTAGGTTTTATTCCAGGGATGCAGGGATGGTTTAATATACAGAAATCCATCAAAGTAATCCATTATATAAATAAACTCAAAGACAAAACCCACATGATCATCTCCTTAGACACAGAGAAATCATTTGACAAAATCCAACACCCATTCAGGATAAAAGTCTTGGAAAGATCAGGAATTCAAGGCCCATACCTAAACATGATAAAAGCAATCTACAGCAAACCAGTAGCCAACATCAAAGTAAATGGTGAGAAGCTGGAAGCAATCCCACTAAAATCAAGGAATACACAAGGCTGCCCACTTTCTCCCTACCTATTCAACATTGTACTTGAAATCCTAGCCAGAGCAACAAAAGGAAATGATGGGGATACAAGTTGGAAAGGAAGAAGGCAAAATATCACTTTTTGCAGATGATATGATAGTATATATAAGTGACCCTAAAAATTCCACCAGAGAACTCATAAGCCTGATAAACAGCTTCAATGACATAGCTGGATATAAAATTAACTCAAACAAGTCAATGACCTTTCTCTACACAAAGAATAAACAGGCTGAGAAAGAAATCAGGGAAACAACACCCTTCTCAATAGTCACAAATAACATAAAATATCTTGGCATGACTCTAACTAAGGAAGTGAAAGATTTGTATGATAAGAACTTCAAGTCTCTGAAGAAAGAAATTAAAGAAGATCTCAGAAGATGGAAAGATCTCCCATGCTCATGGATTGGCAGGATCAACATTGTAAAAATGGCTATCTTGCCAAAAGCAATCTACAGATTCAATGAAATCCCCATTAAAATTCCAACTCAATTCTTCAAGAAATTAGAAAGAGAAATCTGCAAATTCATCTGGAATAATAAAAAACCTAGAATAGCAAAAACTCTCACAAGGATAAAAGAACCTCTGGTGGAATCACCATGCCTGACCTAAACCTTTACTACAGAGCAATTGTCATAAAAACTGCATGGTACTGCTATAGCAACAGACAAGTAAACCAAGGGAATAGAATTGAAGACCGAGAAATGAACCCACACACCTATAATCACTTCATATTTGACAAGGGAGCTAAAACCATCCACTGGAAAAATGACAGCTTTTTCAACAAATGGTGCTGGCACAACTGGTGGTTATCATGTAGAAGAATGTGAATTGATCTAATCCTATCTCCTTGTACTAAGGTCAAATCTAAGTGGAACAAGGAACTCCACATAAAACCAGACACATTGAAACTTATAGAGGAGAAAGTTGGGAAAAGCCTCAAAGATATTGGCACAGGGGAAAAATTCCTGAATAGAATAGCAATGTCTTGTGCTGTAAGATCGAGAATTTACAAACGGGACCACATAAAACATCAAATCTTGTATAAGGCAAAAGACACCATCAGTAATACAAAAATGCCACCAACAAATTAGGAAAGGATCTTTACCTATCCTAAATCAGATACAGGACTAATATCCAATATATGTAAAGAACTCAAGAAGGTGGACTCCAGAAAATCAAATAACCCCACTAAAAAATGGGGCTCAGAGCTAAACAAAGAATTCTCACCTGAGGAATACCAGATGGCTGAGAAGCACCTGAAAAAATGTTCAGCATCCTTGATCATCAGGGAAATGCAAATCAAAACAAACCTGAGATTCCACCTCACACCAGTCAGAATGGCTAAGATCAAAAATTCAGGTGACAGCAGATGCTGGCGAGGATGTGGAGAAAGAGGAACACTCCTCCATTGTTGGTGGGATTGCAGGCTTGTACAAACACTCTGGAAATCAGTCTGGCAGTTCCGCAGAAAATTGGACATAGTACTACCGGAGGATCCCACAATACCTCTCCTGGGCATATATCCAGAAAATGTCCCAACGGGTAAGAAGGACACATGCTCCACTATGTTCATAGCAGCCTTATTTATAATAGCCAGAAGCTGGAAAGAACCCAGATGCCCCTCAACAGAAGAATGGATACAAAAAATGTGGTACATTTACACAATGGAGTACTACTCAGCTATTAAAAAGAATGAAATTGTGAAATTCCTAGGCAAATGGTTGGACCTGGAGGGCATCATCCTGAGTGAGGTAACACAATCACAAAAGAACTTAAATGATATGTACTCACTGGTAAGTGGATATTAGCCCAGAAACTTAGTATACCTGAGATATAAGATACAGTTTGCAAAACGAATCTTGTATCTTGAATCTTTTGTAGTGTAAACTTGGGCAAGATTCTACAGATATATTTTACAAATATAGTACATCATATCAATCTATTAAATATCACTTACAGACCACCATATTAAGGTGCACATTTACAAAGAAAACTTTAAATGGAGGTGGGACCATATCACAAGGTATAGTTTTAGATAGCCAGGTCCCTTGCATCTTATTGTACATTGCTGAGGGATGGTTCCTAGAACTAAAGCCTAACAATAGCTTTTGACTAACATTCATGGGGTAGAAGATTATTATCGAGAATATACAATGAAATGAAAAAAAAAACCTTTTCAATTGACATTTCTCAAAAAGACATACAAGTTACTGATAACTAGTTTTTTACACTTTCAGCAGTCTTACTTATCAGAACATAAATAGAATTAAACCACTTTTAGTTTCTCTCTCCCTTCAGGAGGAATATCAGATATGTAAGGCTTAGGGAAGCTAAAGTGTGGATCTAGATTTTTTTATATGTGCATTAAAACATCAATGAACAAAAATATCTTGATAAATGAAAATAAATTTAAGATAACCCAGCCTGATCTGGGGCTCAAGTCCCTTCCGACCCACTGCAGCACTGGGGTCCCTGGCCCGGGGTGTCTCCGGACACCCGCAAGGACCCACACAGGATACGCCACGGGATCCTAAGACCTCTGGTGAGTGGAACACAATTTCTGCCAGGAGGCAGGTTCAAACACCAGATATCTGGGCACCTTCCCTGCAAAAGGAGAGATTGCCTGCAGAGAGTACTCTGACCACTGAAACTAAGGATAGAGCTAGTCTCCCAGGTCTGCTGATAGAGGCTAACATAATCACCTGAGGAACAAGCTCTAACCAGAGTCAACTATAACAACTAGTTCCAGAGAATACCAGATGGTGAAAGGCAAACATAAGAATCCTACTAACAGGAATCAAGACCACTCACCATCATCAGAACACAGCACTCCTACCCCACCTAGTCCTGGGCACCCCAACACAATTGAAAAGCTAGACCCGGATTAAAAAGCATATCTCATGATGATGGTAGAGGATATCAAGAAGGACTTTAATAACTCACTTAATGAAATACAGGAGAACGCTGCTAAAGAGTTACAAGACCTTAAAGAAAAACAGGAAAACACGACCAAACAGGTGGAAGTCCTTATAGAAAAACAGGAAAACACATACAAACAGATAATGGAAATGAACAAAACCATACTAGACCTAAAAAGGGAAGTAGACACAATAAAGAAAACCCAAAGTGAGGAAACGGTGGAGAAAGAAACCCTAGGAAAGAAATCTGGAACCATAGATGCGAGCATCAGCAACAGAATACAAGAGATTGAAGAGAGAATCTCAAGTGCAGAAGATTCCATAGAGAACATCAGAACAACAATCAAAGATAATCCAAAACGCAAAAAGATCCTAACTCAAAACATCCAGGAAATCCAGGACACAATGAAAGACCAAACCTACGAATAATAGGAGTTAATGAGAATGAAGATTTTCAACTTAAAGGGCCGGCAAATATCTTCAACAAAATTTTAGAAGAAAACTTCCCAAACATAAAGAAAGAGATGCCCATGATCATACAAGAAGCCTACAGAACTCCAAATAGACTGGACCAGAAAAGAAATTCCTCCCGACACATAATAATCAGAACAACAAATGCACTAAATAAAGATAGAATGTTAAAAGCAGTAAGGGAGAAAGGTCAAGTAACATATAAAGGCAGTCCTATCAGAATTACACCAGACTTTTCACCAGAGACTATGAAAGCCAAAAGAGCCTGGACAGATTTTATACAGACACTAAGAGAACACAAATGCCAGCCCAGGCTACTATACCCGGCCAAACTCTCAATTACCATAGATAGAGAAACCAAAGTATTCCACAACAAAACCACATTCACACATTATCTTTCCACTAATCTAGCCCTTCAAAGGATAATAACAGAAAAAAAAAATACAAGGAAAGAAATCATGCCCGAGAAAAAGCAAGAAAGTAATCCCTCAACAAACCAAAAAGAAAACAGCCACAAGAACAGTATGCCAACTCTAACAACAAAAATAAAAGGAAGCAACAATTACTTTTCCTTAATATCTCTTAATATCAATGGACTCAATTCCCCAATAAAAAGACATAGACGAACAGACTGGCTACACAAACAGAACCCAACATTCTGCTGCTTACAGGAAACCCATCTCAGGGAAAAAGACAGACACTACCTCAGAGTGAAAGGCTGGAAAACAATTTTCCAAGCAAATGGTCTGAAGAAACAAGCTGGAGTAGCCATTCTAATATCGGATAAAATCGACTTCCAACCCAAAGTTATCAAAAAAGACAAGGAGGGACACTTCATACTCATCAAAGGTAAAATCCTCCAAGAGGAACTATCAATTCTGAATATCTATGCTCCAAATACAAGGGCAGCCACATTCATTAAAGACTCTTCAGTAAAGCTCAAAGCACACATTGCACCTCACACAATAATAGTGGGAGACTTCAACCCAC
Organism: Mus musculus; assembly: GCF_000001635.26. NCBI lineage: Eukaryota > Metazoa > Chordata > Mammalia > Rodentia > Muridae > Mus > Mus musculus. Next base: position 88,304,133 of record NC_000068.7, read on the forward strand.
GACTTTCATCAATGGACAGATCGTGGAAACAGAAAATAAACAGGGACACAGTGAAACTAACAGAACTTATGAAACAAATGTATCTAGCAGATATCTACAGAACATTTTATCCTAAAACAAAAGGATATACCTTCTTCTCAGCACATCAAGGGACCTTCTCCAAAATTGACCATATAATTTGTCACAAAACAGGCCTCAACAGATACAAAAATATTGAAATTGTCCCATGCATCCTATCAGACCACCATGGACTAAGGCTTATCTTCAATAACAACATAATTAAGGGAAAGCCAACATTCACGTGGAAACTGATCAACACTCTTCTCAATGATACCTTGGTCAAGAAGGAAAAAGAAAGAAATTAAAGACTTTTTAGAATTTAATGAACATGAAGCCACAACATACCCAAACCTATGGAATACAATGAAAGCATTTCTAAGAGGGAAACTCATAGCTCTGAGTGCCTCCAAGAAGAAACTGGAGAGAGTACACACTAGCAGCTTTACAACACATCTAAAAGATCTAGAAAAAAGGAAGAAATTCACCCAAGAGGAGTAGATGGCAGGAAATAATCGAACTGAGTGGTGAAATCAACCAAGTGGAAACAAGAAGAACTATTCAAAGAATTAACCCAACGAGGAGTTGGTTCTTTGAGAAAATCAACAAGATAGATAAACCCTTAGCTAGACTCACTAAAGGGCACAGGGACAACATCCTAATTAACAAAATCAGAAATGAAAAGGGAGACATAACAACAGATCCTGAAGAAATCCAATACACCATCAGATCCTTCTACAAAAGGCTATACTCAACAAAACTGGAAAACCTGGACGAAATGGACAAATTTCTAGACAGATACCATGAACCAAAGTTAAATCAGGATCAAGTTAATGATCTAAACAGTCCCATATCCCCTAAAGATATAGAAGCAGTCATTAATAGTCTCCCAGCCAAAAAAAGCCCAGGACCAGATGGGTTTAGTGCAGAGTTCTACCAGACCTTCAAAGAAGATCTAATTCCAGTTCTGCACAAACTATTCCACAAAATAGAAGTAGAGGGAACTCTACCCAACTCATTCTATGTAGCCACAATTACTCTGATACCTAAAACACAGAAAGATACAACAAAGGTAGAGAATTTCAGACCAATTTCCCTTATGAATATCGATGCAAAAATACTCATTAAAATTCTCGGTAACCGAATCCAAGAACACATTAAAGCAATCATCCATCCTAAGCAAGTAGGTTTTATTCCAGGGATTCAGGGATGGTTTAATATAGAAAAATCCATCAATGTAATCTATTATATAAACAAACTCAAAGATAAAATGCACATGATCATCTTGTTAGATGCAGAAAAAGCATTCGAGAAGATCCAACACCCATTCATGATAAAAGTACTGGAAATATCAGGAATTCAAGGCCCATACCTAAACATGATAAAAGCAATCTACAGTAAACCAGCAGCCAACATCAAAGTAAATGGTGAGAAGCTTGAAGCAATCCCACTAAAATCAGGGACTAGACAAGGCTGCCCACTTTCTCCCTACCTATTCACCATAGTACTTGAAGTCCTAGCCAGAGATATTCGACAACAAAAGGAGATCAAGGGGATACAAATTGGAAAGGATGAAGTCAAAATATCACGTTTTGCAGATGATATGATAGTATATATAAGTGACCCTAAAAATTCCACCAGAGAACTCCTAAACCTGATAAACAGCTTCAGTGAAGTAGCTGGACATAAAATTAACTCAAACAAGTTAATGGCCTTTCTCTACACAAAGAATAAACAGGCTGAGAAAGAAATCAGGGAAACAACACCCTTCTCAATAGTCACAAATAACATAAAATATCTTGGCATGACTCTAACTAAGGAAGTGAAAGATTTGTATGATAAGAACTTCAAGTCTCTGAAGAAAGAAATTAAAGAAGATCTCAGAAGATGGGAAGATCTCCCATGCTCATGGATTGGCAGGATCAACATTGTAAAAATGGCTATCTTGCCAAAAGCAATCTACAGATTCAATGCAATCCCCATCAAAATTCCAACTCAATTCTTCAACGAATTAGAAAGAGCAATCTGCAAATTCATCTGGAATAACAAAAAACCTAGGATAGCAAAAACTCATCTCAAGGATAAAAGAACCTCTGGTGGAATCACCATGCCTGACCTAAAGCTTTACTACAGAGCAATTGTGAAAAAAACTGCATGGTACTGGTATATTGACAGACAGGTAGACCAATGGAATAGAATTGAAGACCCAGAAATGAACCCACACACCTATGGTCACTTGATCTTTGACAAGGGAGCTAAAACCATCCAGTGGAAGAAAGATAGCATTTTCAACAATGGTGCTGGCACAACTGGTTGTTAACATGTAGAAGAATGTGAATTGATCCATTCCTATCTCCTTGTACTAAGGTCAAATCTAAGTGGATCAAGGAACTTCACATAAAACCAGAGACACTGAAACTTATACAGGAGAAAGTAGGGAAAAGCCTCGAAGATATGGGCACAGGGGAAAAATTCCTGAATAGAACAGCAATGTCTTGTGCTGTAAGATTGAGAATTGACAAATGGGACCTCATGAAACTGCAAAGTTTCTGCAAGGCAAAAGACACCGTCAATAAGACAAAAAGGCCACCAACAGATTGGGAAACGATCTTTAGCTATCTTAAATCAGATAGGGGACTAATATCCAATATATATAAAGAACTCAAAAAGGTGGACTCCCGAAAATCAAATAACCCCATTAAGAATGGGGCTCAGAGTTAAACAAAGAATTCTCGCCTGAGGAATACCAAATGGCTGAGAAGCACCTGAAAAAATGTTCAGCATCCTTAATCATCAGGGAAATGCAAATCAAAACAACCCTGAGATTTCATCTCACACCAGTCAGAATGACTAAGATCAAATATTCAGGTGACAGCAGATGCTGGCGAGGATGTGGAGAAAGAGGAACAATGCTCCATTGTTGGTGGGATTGCAAGCTTGTACAACCACTCTGGAAATCAGTCTGGCGGTTCCTCAGAAAATTGGACATAGTACTACCGGATGATCCCGCAATACCTCTCCTGGGCATATATCCAGAAGATGTCCCAATCAGTAAGAAGGACACATGCTCCACTATGTTCATAGCAGCCTTATTTATAATAGCCAGAAGCTGGAAAGAACCCAGATGCCCCTCAACAGAGGAATGGATACAAAAAATGTGGTGCATATACACAATGGAGTACTACTCAGCTATTAAAAAGAATGAATTTATGAAATTCCTAGGCAAATGGTTGGACCTGGAGGGCATCATCCTGACTGAGGTATCCCAATCACAAAAGAATTCAAAAAATATGTACTCACTGATAAGTGGATATTAGCCCAGAAACTTAGCATACCCAAGATATAAGATACAATTACAAAACACATGAATCTCAAGAAGAATGAAGACCAAAGTTAGACACTTTGCCCCTTCTTAGAATTGGGAACAAATCATCCATGGAAGGAGTTACAGAGACAAAGTTTGGAGCTGAATCAATGGGTGGACCATTTTGAGACTGCCATATCCAGGGATCCATCCCATAATCAGCCTCCAAAGGCTGACACCATTGCATACACTAGCAAGATTTTGCTGAAAGGACCATGATATAGCTGTCTCTTGTGAGACTATGCAGGGGCCTAGCAAACACAGAAGTGGATCCTCACAGTCAGCTCTTGGATGGATCACAGGGCCCCCATTGGAGGAGCTAGAGAAAGTAACCAAGATCTACAGGGATCTGCAACCCTATAGGTGGAACAACAATATGAACTAACTAGTACCCAGGAGCTCTTTTCTCTAGCTTGCATATGTATCAAAAGATGGCCTAGTCAGCCATCAGTGGAAAGAGAGGCCCATTGGTCATGCAAACTTTATTTGCCTCAGTACAGGGGAACTCAAGGGCCAAAAAGTGGGAGTGGAGGGTATGGGGGACTTTTGGGATAGCATTGGAAATGTAAATGAGAAAAATACCTACTAAAAAATGTTTAAAAGAAAAAAAAAGAAAAGCAACAAGAGAGAAGATTGGGGTGTTAAAGTGATCAAAATATGTTATTTTCAAACATAAAAATAGCATAGTTCAACCAATTACTAAGTATAATATATGTTAATATAATATCATGTGTAACTAGTTTAATTTGAGATTAACATTAGAAAGTATTACTAGTATGAAATAAGTAAAAAATTGCCTTATTATTTCCATATTATATTTGATCCTTGTTCTATATTTCCAAATATCAATCAGTATATTTTGTTGAAACTTTACAATTGTATTTTTCTTTTTGTTCTTTGAAAATTCCCTAATTACATAGTGGCAGTCTAACCTCCTCTCTAATCTCATCACTTGCCCATCTTATTTGCTATTCAATAGTGTTATGAAACACCAACAAAAAAACAAATTTGACAATTAAAGTCCATATTTGGATTATGCTTTTATTTCACATTTCATCATTAAAGCACATGAAGGCACAGATTAAAGAAGGAATATGGAGATAAGCACTGAAGAAGAAGCCAAAATGAAATCCTGTTTACTGACATGCTCAGTCTGCTCTCTTCCACAAATCAATATTATAGGCCTTGATATTTCCACACCCACAGTGAATTGAGTCATTTATATCATTCAGTCGGGGGTGAGCTCATGAGACTTTCCATCATGTATAATGAAGGAGGGAAGGTTCAAATCTTGTGCTAGTATTGTGAAAGTAACTACAGATACAGTATGTGCATGAGTGCAAATTCTACATGATGTCCAGAAGGTGCGGGTTCACAATATTCCTCACAAAACCTCTTTTATGTTTTTTTCTGCACTTCTTCCACAGTGTTCCTCAAGCTTTGGAGGGGATGATGTTTTACTTAGTGATAACGAGTCCACAGTCACACTGTTTCTACTGAGAGACTGTCTTTTTCTGTAATATCTATTGTCAACTACCAAATAATTTTCACTGATTAAACCTGTGAGAACCACTTGTCTACATGTATAAAGACAGGTTTTTAGAATGTGACATGACACCATGTCTATTTAACCAAAAGAGCAGTACTAAATGATTCTTTGTGGCTTAGGACAACCATGTACAATATTAATCATGGGTGTCCTGTAAATCATTATTTAAATCCAAACAAAACTTGCTTGGTTAAACTGTTATAGGTTTTTTTTTTAATTTAATATACTCACAAATAGGAAGTTACCATTGCACCTATCATGCATTTTGTTGTTTTGCTAAGCTCTAAGTCAACCCTTTACTCTTGCCTACAACCACAACCCATTGCCATCTAAGCCGTATAAATGTGTTATTCCTCTCTTCTACTTATATATCATGTGTGTTCTGCTATTCCCCTACATTTATGACTCTTTCATCGCTCATCTCCTAGCAATCAGGTTTTTTTTTTCATTTCCTAGCCATGACATGTACTGCAATTTAAGAAAGTAGTCTAAGCATTGGAAGAAATAATTTACACACATTGGAGAGCTAATAGCATTTGTTTATCTAAGACTAAGTCACTTCATGCAGTATACTTTTCTAAATTTCACCCACTGTCTCATTAATTTTTCTTTATAGATTAATCAAATTGAATTTCATTCATGTACTACAATTGAATTATCAATACACACATTGTTTGACATCTAGAGTGGCACCATAAAGTCACCCTTTTAACTAGATGATAACTGAGAACCAATGAGTAAGGTTGTCTATAAAGGGATACAGAGTATTTGGAACAACCTCAGGAGTGGCATATCTGAGACATGAGAAAACTATATTTTTAACTTTACTACAACATTCCACACTGAAGTGTCTGCAGGCTGTAACTGTAAATAAATGTTCCTCTTCCCAAGTATCTTCATCATTTCTGTTTGTCATTCATTTTCTACATATTAGTTATTCTTCCTGAAGTCACAGGAAATCTCAAAGATGGTTTTAAAGTATTTTCTTATTTCTAAGTATGCTAAACACATTAAAAAGCATTTATCAGTAACTAGTATGTCTTTTGTACAACTTTCTATTGAAGAGATAGTATTATATTAAAATATATTAAAAATTCATAAATTCATGTTTATCAAAGTACATATTTATTTACAACTACTTATACAAATATAAATTATAATATAAAATATAAATTAACTGTGTATATTACCTCTATGAGAGGAAAAACTTCTGGGTATAGCGATAGAAAGTTTTATTTGCAGTAGTTACAAAGCAGAGATAGACAGTAGGGAGGCCTTGTTTAATTATGTCAGTACAGTGATATACAGTCCCACAGAAGAAAAAAACAATGAGAGGAATTATATTTTTGTACTTATACAAAGAATGTATTGAATGCAAACATAGTCCACTGTAGTTCAATATAAAATAATCATCCATAGTCACAGATTCATAATAATTATTTCAAGCTCAAACTACAAAATTATACAAATCATCCAAAAAATGTTGATGTAGAAGTTATACTAAGATCTTCCCCAGCATCTAAATATTTTCATAAAAATAATTTCATGAAATTCTAATTTAAATGATATGTGTATACATATATATTATATCTAGTTTATAAGTTACGATACTAAATATGAGAATAGGATTATGTAGGAGTGATTTATAAAAAGCAATTAAGAAGTTGATCTGTTTGCTTTTCAGAATGAAAACAAGTACCCTAAAATAAATGACCAACTGATGGTCATTTTATGATGACAAAGAAGAACACATTAGTTTCTTAACTGCATCCTTCACATCCTTGTTCCTGAGACTGTATATAAGTGGGTTCAGCATGGGGATGACAACTGTGTAGAAGACTGAGGCCACCATGACCAGAAGCCAAGAACTTTTGGTAGTGGGAACACAGTAGAGACAGATAATAATGCTATGGAAAATAGTGATGGTAGTGAGATGGGAGGCACAAGTGGAGAAGACTTTGTAGCGCCCTCCAGTGGTAGGCATTTTCATGACAGTGATGACAATGAAAACATAAGAGGTGAGAATGATCATCAGACTGCTTAGCTCATTGAAAGTTGCAAAGATGAAAATGACCTTCTGACTAATGAAGGGGTCAGAGCAGGATACAGCGACAATGGCATCATGCTCACACACAAAGTTATTTATGAACTTGGTCCCACAGAAGACCAAGGTCAACATAAAATGTATGAATACAAAGGAACAGATTATACCCCATGAATAGGATCCTGCTACCAGGGACCAGCAAAGCTTCTGAGACATAGCCACTGTGTAGAGGAGAGGGTTGCATACTGCCACAAATCTGTCATAGGCCATCACTGCCAACATGAATGTTTCTGTCACCACAAATATGCATACAAAGAAGAATTGCATGACACAGCCTGTAAAGGAGATCCTTCTGTCTTCCACAATCAAGTTTTCTAAGAGCTTTGGTGTGACAACAGTGGAGTAACAGAAATCCACAAAGGAGAGATGACTAAGAAAAAAATACATGGGAGTGTGGAGCTTAGGGCTAAGTCTGATGATGGCAATCATGCCCAGGTTCCCCAGCACAGTGACTGTGTATATGGTCAGGAACAGGAGGAACAGGGGCAACTGGATGTCTGGGTATTCTGAGAAGCCCACGAGGATGAAGGTCACTGTAGAACTCTGGTTTTCTTGAATGCTATAGAGGAAAAAAAGGTGATCTGTCAAATTCAGAAATAATGTGTATATTCGAGACTAGTAAGTTCATACTCTGATGGGTTCTATAGAATATAACTGAAAAAAAACATATTACATATTCAATATTTTAATGAAATGACACATATATAGGAAACAATGTTTTCATATGAAATTGTTATAAAGATAATTAAAACGGTACTAGAGAAGTCACAATTTACCAGAGCATATTCCAAACAAAAGGAGAATCTACTATCTATGAGAACTAGATTCCTGAAAAGGAAGAGGAGGAGAACAACAACAAACCAAAAACAGGAAGAAGATAAAGTCCATGGAGAAGGAAGAAAAGAACAAAAACAAAAACAAGAATAAGGTCACAAAGAAAAGGAAGAACAACGAGAACAAGAAGAAAAACAAGACAAAGAAAAACAAGATTAAGGACAAGAAGAACAAGAAGAAAAACAGGAAAAAGTTGAATAAGAACAAGGTAAATAAGAAAAAAAGACAAAAAAAGAAGAACAACAACAGCAAAGCAACAACAAAAACATGATATAAATAGCTTTTTGCACTATTCTAAATTTAGTTTTTGGCTACTTTTCTTGAGTTGTTTACCCTATAACATGTTTTGTACATAAAAAACCCAATTTCAAAGTATATTGTGTATCTACATTTTGTCAATGTATACAATATTTTTTATTTATTTTGTACTCATTTGAATTTAAAGATAAGTTTCTCATTAATATTATGTTACTCATGACAATGTAATCAGAAAAAAATGTATGCTAGATTTTCAGTGGAGAAACATTTATAAAGAATAGGTAATGTAAAATTTTTCTTTTGTTATAATATTTTTTGAATATGAATAATAAACCTAAAATCAAAGAAGAGTCACAAAGTACTACAGCATCTTTTAATGTTTAAAGAATTTCTCAAAATAATTACCCAAGCAGAGAGCTTCTAAAATTAATGTATAGTACTACTAAATTATACTAGTCATTTCATCAATAATAAAAAAGGATAATTTACTAACAAGCAAAATAAAATGTATCTGTAGAGACATAGAATGATTAAAAGAATTTCCGTGCTTTCAGAGGATTGCAGATCTGTTCTTAACACAGGTGACTGGAATCTCACGTCTTGTAACTTTAGCTCCAGGGAAGAGGATACCCTTAACTTTTATCCAAATCACACTCAAAACATGATATAAATTTACGAAAACAAAATGTACATATGTGTGAAATAAAATAAACTTTAAAAATAAATAATTATTAGGCAAGTTTATTATGCACTTAAAATGTGTAAGTTGGAGTATGATACACAGGAGATGCAAAGTTTTAGTAAACATCTCTGATAATCAAGCCTACAGATATTTATACATAAGTCTACACACTTACAAAACATATGGACAAAATGTTTCCTCCTGAACTATGGTGTAGATGCCACAGGATATTATCTAGATACTCAATCAAAAAAATAACATCATTTTTTAGATTCTCCTTCAAATTTGTATTATCCTTTCACAGGATTACAACAGCCTCCAACCCAGAGAAACAATGTTGGAAAAAACAGAAATTTCTGAGCAGTCCTACTCTATAGCAGACATCAGGTCTCAGACCAGCTCTTCATTACTGCCTCATTTCCCAGGCACATCCACACTACTTAAAGTATTCTACCAAATGGTGCATTCTTCCTTGAGCATAGAAGTCACTGTGGTGAACAATAGTGAATTAAGAGACTCATGGCCTCTCAAGATTCTGAGAATAATGGACTGATAACTGCTGACACCAGAACATGTTATTGATAGGACATCTTGGAAGTATCAGGAAACATTATGGAAGAAAGAATAGAAAGACTATAAGAAACACTGAAAGACGGGGTTAAAATTCTCTCCTGGGCATGGCACAGCTGTGGCAAACAAAGCCACAGTTCCACAGTTGATTGCACTGCTTTTGCACAAACTGAAGCTGTCAGCATTCTTGGATCAGATAAAGGTCCATATAGCTCAACTCCTTGCAGAATTATACATAGATTATTTTTTCTGGGTTAAAGGTAACCATTTGCTTCAATTTGGTACAAAATAAGTAGCCCATCAGGGACTAGTGTGTAGTTCCAAACTCATGGGTATACAGAATATTGTAAAATAAAATAAAAATTCTGGAAACTGGAAAAATAAACTCATCCAAAGGGGCCCAGTGACTGGGATGAGACTGAAGTCAGACTGGATCAGTGGTAAAAGTAAACAGAGGCACTGTACATGTGTAATATTGTTAAAGAACAACCTTAGCCAGCAAAAATGTTTCCTGTGACTTTTTGAGGTTAATGTGCATAAGCATGCTTGCCTGACAATCAAGACTTATAGAACTTCATTTTTTTTCTTTGAATGAAACATGAAGTCTATATTGTTCTTGTTTATGAAACCACCAGACTCTACATATTCAATAAAACTGATGAATTCTTCTTAACCGTGGAATATTTGACACCTTGTAATAATTAACATATTTAACTGGAGACATTTAGCTTTCTCATGTTTCTCAATATCCTCATGCATTATTGAATCATTCTCTATAATAGATATTACACAATATATTTGTCTCCTCCATACATAATCCACCAAAATGTTTGCTATTTCTCTACTAACTCAAAATATTGATTTTGCTACTTTATTTTTCTCATTCCAGCTTGTATGTAGCCCAGACTGGCCTTCAAATTACTATGTAGCCACATTTTGAAACAAAGCTAGAACTCAATTAAGAATGGATTTTAATCCTGATATTCTAATCTCAACCTTCCAAATGTTGAGATTATGTGTCTATATAATTACACTATATTTTACTTCAAATTCTAGTTTTATAGAAAACACTGTGGGTCTCACTTACCTGCACAGAGTTATAATACCTTAGATTTTACTATTATTCCAAGATTTTTTCCTTGATTGATACACAGAAAACATCCCCTAGAAAATGATGAAGGATTCATAGTAGAGTAGTAAGGATTCTTCATTAAAGAAGAAAGCTGGATTTAAAATATTGGGGGACCCAAAAACTTGGCTTTCCATTGTAAAGAACACTATGGCCTCGTTTCTTCATACAAATGAAAAAACAGAACTGAATCAACTCACCTAAGTACAGAGGGGTCTGAATGATGCATTTACTTAAGAATTCTTTGTTAAGATTAATGAGGTACAAAATTCTTCTTGATTACTAGTTAAACAATAGATATAACCCTGGAAGAATGTTCATTTGCAGTATATTTAGTGGGTATTTTTAATGAAGTTTAGTCACTCTCTTAAACACAATATACCGCACAGAACATCGTATCAAAAAGTTAAACACTGGTTCTAAATATGACACAAATATATGTGCTCCAGGCTTTGGGAACCAGAATATTAGAGGTTTTCACTGAAAAATTATCCAGGAGAATATAATTTGAACAATTAGAGTTAACATGGTCCCATGTGATTTTGTGTTAAATATATAAAGCCCAGAGGCATTTAACAAATCAACTGTATTCTGTAATCGTCATGAATAATAACAAAGTATATATGCAGTATATACGCATATATATGTAATTTTAATGGATATGAATAAAAATTATACAAAGAAAACTGGTCATAAATGTAGTTCAGGGGAAAATACACACACTAATCTTTTGCTGTCTTGGACATGCAAGTTTGACTATCCCTGAAATTATCTTATGACATTTTCTACACAATTGTAAATAGGAGGACTCACCAAATGTCAAATTTTGTTATGACATGATCCAATGCATTTTTATCTTTTTAGTTATTTATATATTTGAGTGTTTTACTTGCATATTTTCCTGTCTACCCTATAAGTGCCTGGTAGCCAAAGATGTCTAGAGATTCTGTGGAAGTGGAGTGACATGTAACTGTGAGCACTGGGAAGTAGCTGTAGTTTGAACATGGGCCCTCAGCATAAGCAACTAGTGCTTTTTCTTTCTTTTTTTTTTAATTGAACTAATTTATTATTTTCTCTACAGTCATAAAAATGATGAACATGTTATTAAATGAACATAAATATATAAAGTTTTTTGTTTGTTTGACTATTTTGTTTTTAGTATAGTTTTAAAATCTTAGCTCTTACTGTTGTATAAATCCAAAATAAGAACATTTTTTAGACTTTGGAGTTCATTCTAATAAGGCTGTCCCTCAATGTCCCTCACATCACCAAAGGGTTTTACCTTCATAGTAGCTAAGCTAAGAGTTGACCATTCTGCAGCACCAAGAAATGAATTGTACGCAGGATTATTTGGAAACATACTTCCTGCTATGGCCAAAGCTACTTGACCTGAGTGACTACCATTATTCTCAGCCCACAGGGAACAGGTTACATTAAATTAAAAATGATGTGTGTATTAAGATTGTCTATCAGTGAAGTCATTCATCAAATTTTTCAATGAAAAATTTCTGCTTGGAGTGTGGCACAGATTTTGGTGAGGGTAAGATTCTGGTTCATTGGTTGTGATGATTTTGAAAAGTATTCATCTCAGAAAAATAGTAACGTATAAGTTCCTCTTCTTCAAAATTGATACAATAATTATAAATATCACGCAAAACATTAAGTCTCACTCTTTGTTGTTCTCTTACAAGCCACCTCCAAAATTAATTGCCTAAGTTTATTTTGGCTGTGTAGATAATTTTGAAATATGTAAGCTGTTCTGAAAACCATAGTAGTTCTTTTAACAACTTAGCCATATCTCCAACCTTCCCTCCTCTGTGTGTATATTTTCTGTGTGTATACCTCTGAGGGGCAATAAATGTAAAGTTGAATGTGCCCTCACTGGCCAACAGAATCTTATAGTGGAGTTTTAGAAATAGACACACAGTACTTGGATCTATTGGAAAAGCAGGATGTGTTTTCAAACACAAAGCCATTTATCTTGCTCCATCATCTTATTTTTAAATCTGAGTATAAAATAATATCATGAAGATTTTATTATTATATCTCTGTAGTACAACTTTAAATCAGGGATGGTGATGGATCCAATTATTTTTTTATTTGTTCATGATTGTTTTAGCTGTCCTGATATTTATGTGTTCAGTTTTGTATCCCATGGCTCTGGCATCTTTAACATCTTTGAGTCTCCAAGGCAATTTCAATGATACAGCTTCTTGTTTCAGTGTCTGGGATTTCACTTGATCTTTTGGACTCCTCCTAAGGGCTGGCATCACTTCTCCAGCTCTGCCCTCTGAAGCACCCTAAGCTCAGGTTGATCCACTCTACTATGGCTGCTGTTCTTGGTGATCATCTCATGGTACTGACATCTCCAATACGCTGGGGTGTTCCACTCCAACTAGGCTTCACCAATAGCCTCTCATAGGCTCTCTTCAAATCCTTTGCCTGACCCCTTCAGTCCTGGGCCATCAACTACAGCTGAGGCTACACCTTCTCCAATTACCTTCCATGACCTCTCACAGTGCCAAGCCTCAGCTGATCTTCATGACACCTTCATGCCTTTAAAACCAGTACTACCTGGGTCACTCTTACACATTACCAAGTCCAACTGAAGCATGAGGTACAACCTTGGCTGTCTCTGGAACACAGCTTCTTTGTGCTCCCAGAAAACAACTCCCAGATTTCAAATCAGTGATGCTGGTCTCTTCTTAATCATTGCTAATGTCTTAGCTCTGGCTAACCAGCATCAATTGTGCCAGTAGTTCCTTCCATTCTTAACTCTAGAGCCAGAACCACATGGCTGAAGCTACCGAGTTCTGCTGCTTACAGGAACTAGAACATGATCCCCTTGTACTAATACATTATCACTGGCTTTATGTTTTCTAAATCTTTCACTGCCTAAGCTTAGCTATCCTGGTTCTTGCTCTATAGATTGACCTTGAATGCAGAGATCAACATGCCCGTCTAATGGGAATAAAGGTGTATATCACCATGCCTGGATCTAGATTCAGCTGGGTAGGATCTTGCCCCAAGGTCCCACTCCCTTAATCTGTTATTTCCTAAAACAGCATTTTGCTCCATTTCACTTCCTGGTATGCCCTTAATACTTGAACCATACAATTTATATTTTGCTTTTCTAAGCTTGCTATGCTTGTTCAAACTTCTCTTTGTGGGACTTAACCAGAGAACAAAATCTCTGCTGGACTTTTTTGAAACTTCCCTTGTCAACACAATGAATGCAATTAATCCAAGTCTCTTCACCTTAGTCTCAGGCAAACTTTTCAGACAAGGGCAAAAAGTAGCCACATTCTTCACCAAAGTACCACAAAAACAGTCTTTATGCCACATACTGAAATTCTTCTCCTTTGAAATCTCTTGGGCTGACAGAATCTGAGAGGAGCCCCTCGCTCAGGCCTCAGGACAATAGAAGACACCCAAGAACTCACAATAGACCAAGCTTGATGCAAATCACATGAGGCTTTATTAGGGGAAAGCCAGAGCTCTGGGGACGACTCATATCCCACGCAGGGGTAGAGGAGTCTACCACAAGGGGAAAGAGGTCCCAGTTTTTATAGGCTCTCAGGGGAGAAAGGAGAAGGGGAGAAGTAGGGGATTTCCAGATCTAAACAATGTCTATTCTCAAGAAATGGGTATGGGATGGGTACAAGGAAAGAGTCTGGTGCAGGTGTAGCAACTCCAGATTGGCCGGGCTGTGGTTGCTGGAGAGATTTTCTGACTCTTTCTCAGCAACCAATATCACAAACACCTGGCAATGGGCTTCATCAGTGGGCACACACATGGGTTCAAGGAATGGTCAAAACATTGACAGACACACAGGTTCAAGGAGTGGCCAGAGCATTTTGCACCTCTATTTTTCTAAATCAGTGAAGCTAGTTCTGCTAACAGTGACATCTATCTTGCCAATTTCAGGGCTTCTGTGACCTTTTACATTCTGTCAGGATCTTTCAGGGCCAGGTCAACACAGTTCAAATTACTCCCAGCAACAAAGTCTTCCATATTCCTATTAGGATTACCCATTAAGCCCCATTTAAAGCATTCCACTGAGTTCCAAATCCAAAGTCCAAAAATCCACATTCTTTCAAATAAAAGCATGGTCAGGCCTATCACAGCAATACCCCAGTCCCTGGTACTAATGTCTGTCTTAGTTAGGGCTTTACTGCTGTGAACAGACACCATGACCAAGGCAAGTCTTATAAAACAAAAACAAAAAACAAAAAACAAAACAAAACAAACAAACAAACAAACAAACAAACAAAAAACATTTATTTGGGGCTAGCTTACAGGTTCAGCGGTTCAGTCCATTATCATCAAGGTGGGTGCATGGCAGCATCCAGGCTGTCATGGTGCAGGCAGAGCTGAGAGTTTTACACCTTCATCCAAAGGTTGCTAGTGGAAGACTGACTTCCAGGCAACTTGAAGCCCACACGTACAGTGGCACACCTACTCCAACCAGGTCACACCTATTCCAAAAAGGCCACACCTCAAAATGGTGCCACTCCTTTGTCCAAGAATATACAAACCATCACACCAACACACCTAGTCCGGCTTTCTGCTCCATATGCAACTATATTGGACTAACCGATTCCCAAATGTTTATACCAGTAAAATAAATGTGAATTTCTGGTAGCCAGTGTTGACTGTTCTTCTTTCTTGTTGGTTGTCCTTGAAGCAGTGGAGGGGTAAGAGGTTTCATGGGGCTAAAGTGTGGTCTTACAAGATATTTATGGTTGCTGTATAATAATAAAACTTACCTATCTTAAGTCTAAGGTACTATGTTTCAGTAGATGATCTGCCTTCCGAGTTCCTCTGACAAGAGAATGATCAGCACCTCATCCTAAAACAGATTAAGTAAAGTCACCTCTATTCTATCTATCCTCCTAGTCAAA
Organism: Mus musculus; assembly: GCF_000001635.26. NCBI lineage: Eukaryota > Metazoa > Chordata > Mammalia > Rodentia > Muridae > Mus > Mus musculus. The sequence goes on from NC_000068.7 coordinate 88,319,584, forward strand.
GTTGCAAGAAGAAAAAGGGATACTTTGAAATGTGATTTTAGCCCTTTTTTTTTCCTAAATTCTTTCTTATGATTTCCAATGAAGGTTGTCTAAGGGAGAAAAGTACATTTAAGAAAAGAGGGATTAGAGATTTCTATTCTCTTTGTCCACAACACTTTTACATCTTTTTAAATAAATGATCACACGGTAAAAAGATTGTCAGAAGTTTACACATAAATTTAAATAAATTGAATAAGAACTTTACAACTGAGAATGCTTACATGCACATCCATTAAGAGTAATTATCTGACTAAACATTTATCACCTGTTCCAAGATCAACAGATGCATGGAGGATTAAAAACCATAACTTTTGTAAATAAGTAATTAGTGAAGTTTTGTATAGATAAACCCAGTCTTTATTTTATTTTCTGTCCTTGCACCTATAGTGAATTGTTAAGTCACTTTTTATGATTTTTGTTTAATGGCTTTAAAACCTCTTGGAAGGTGCTCTGAGTCATAGATGCCTACTTGCTATCTCAGGAGCAATTAACTCACGACACTTGAACTCAGGTAGAGTTCTCATTGCATATTTGATTATCAGAACCTAAAGCAGTTCTATTATAAAAGAGCTTACTAATTACTAATGTAATTTTAAGAATTCCTATAGTATCATCATTTTAAGAATTAAAAGTCACATATTTGTTTATATAGAATCACTACAAGACAGTATACTTGATTGTTCTGTATAATTCTGCTCAAAAGGGTTGGCTAATACCCAGGGATTACTATGTTTATTTAATAACAACCAAAAAAGCATATTGATAGCAGGAATCTTTCCTATAATGAAATTCTCCTGGGCCATCACTACAGAAACAAATGTTCTGTAGATTTATATCAAAGGCATGCCTATCTCAGGAAGATCACCTGCTAGTTTTTAGCTTCTCCTTCTTGGCTCCTGGCAGTCAGTCATTTAAAGGTTTTAGAAAATCATTGAACATTGTCATTTCTATGTTATATATTGATATTATTATCAATGAAAATATTAAAGGAATAAGTGTACTTTATGAATAATAAAATGGTTTCAACGTAATGTGTCACTTCACATTCTATTCTGAGTTTCTGATTTAGAACCCTGAAGTATTATAAGTTGTGGGTAATATTCTTACACTGTCCCTGATACATGATTTATGTTGCGTACTACAGAAATTCACAAAAATCTAACAGGAAATTGTTCCATGATTTTTAGAATACATTTAACTAATGTGATTCCACATCCAACAAACCAGTAGTCACATGTTTCACTGAAGAACCAAGATTGAAAAATATTATCAAACTGGCCCCATACAATACTCCAAGCTGCTCAAAAGTCAATGTCAAGGAACCTCAGCAATTTTCTACTAATTGATTACTGGTCTGTTAATATTATTGTTCAGTATTGTTTTTTTTAATCAGTGAATAAAACATGCATATTTGTATTAGTTATATCAACATAGTGGCTGTTATGATTTACTGGAATAGAATTAGATTTCCTTAAATACTTATTAGAAACTATTCAAATAGCAATTTTAATTAGCAATTACAGAGATAAAGCTATGTAGAAATATTGACTAAAAATTTATATAGGTTAAGGTATATGTTTGTTACCAAGTGTTTATACAAGTTGCATAAGATGTAACTTTGAGAGTTTCAAACCTCTATTAAAAAATGTGTATAGTGATGGATAATTTTAATTGTAGTAGCTGCAAAGCAGGGATGGACAATAGGGAATCTGAGACTACAGAGCTACTTCACTATAATGAAATGCTGTTCCAAACAGGAAAACAAAGACAACAAGAGGAATGATAGTTTTATGTTTGTTAAAGTAGAAGATTTTCACACAAAAATAGCCTATATTGTTCAATTTAAAAAAATTCATTATCAGTATTTCCTATTCAATACTTTTCAAGATCAAACTTCAGAAATATTTCTTGATAAAATTATACATATCATCTAAAATATAGTGATGCATAATTACAATTAAATCTTCCTTAACACCTTAATATATTTGTTAAAATAACTGCATGACTTTTGAATTTAAATACCAGGGGCAAAAATCTATAATAGCTATGATACTAAATATGGGAATGCTATAACACTGTAATGCTTGAAAAAAAAAAAAAAACTAGTGTCAGGTATGGGGACCTCCCCTTGAGGATCTGGTTCCCACTTTGGGCCTGTCATTGGACCTTCTTTTCCTCGGGTTCCTCTCCACTTCTACCCCTGTAATTCTTTCAGACAGGAACAACTATAGGTCAGAGATGTGACTATGGGATGGCAACCCCATCCCTCACTTGATGCCCTATCTTCCTGCTACAGGTGGGCTCTATATGTTTCCTCTACCTACTGTAGGACATTTCATATAAGGTCCCTCCCTTTGAGTCCTGAAAGTCTCTCACCTAACAGGTAGGTCTCTGGTGCATTCTGAGTGTTGGGGTGAGGGTCCCCCAACCTCCTATTTTCTGAACTTGTCTGTATACATTATTTCTGCTGGCCCTCAGGGCTTCTTACTGTGGCTATCAGGAACTCACAAAAAGGGATCTATCATGACTGACACCCAAAAGATTCAACAAGCAGCTGAAAGAGTCAGATGCAGATATTTGCACCCAACCAGTGGACAGAAGCAACAGACTGCTATTGAATTAGACAAGGCTGAAAGAAGCTGAGGAGAAGGGCCATCCTGTAGGAGTACCAACGATCTCAATTAATCTGGACGCCCTAGATCTCTCTAGCACAGGACCACCAAAAAGACACCATATACCAGCTGATATGAGTTACCAACACACATACAGTAGAGGACTTCCAGGTCTCTGCTCATATAGAGAAGATGCACCTAACCTTTAAGAGACTGGAGGCCCCAGGGAGTTTAGAGGTCAGGTGGGATGGGGTTGGGAGCATGTACATGGAGACATGGAGATGGGGTGGGGTGGGGAAGAGGTGTGAAATATGGAGCAGTCATAGGGTGGATGGGGGGAGCAGGGGATGGAATATGGAGTGTAAGAAATAAATTAAATATAAAATAAAAAGAAAACTAAAAACAAAAACAAACAAACAAACAAAAACTAAAAAAGAGGTCTATTTGCTTTTCAGAACAAAAACCAATACTCTAAAATAAATACCTAACTGGTCAGGAAACACATTTTATGATGACAAAGAAGAACACATTAGTTTCTTAACTGCATCCTTCACATCCTTGTTCCTGAGACTGTATATTAGTGGGTTCAGCATGGGGATGACAACTGTGTAGAAGACTGAAGCCACCTTGACCAAAAGCCAAGAACTTTTGGTAGTGGGAACACAGTAGAGACAGATGATAATGCTATGGAAAATAGTGATGGTAGTGAGATGGGAGGCACAAGTGGAGAAGACTTTGTAGCGCCCTCCAGTGGTAGGCATTTTCATGACAGTGATGACAATGAAAACATAAGAGGTGAGAATGATCATCAGACTGCTTAGCTCATTGAAAGTTGCAAAGATGAAAATGACCTTCTGACTAATGTAGGGGTCAGAGCAGGATACAGCGACAATGGCATCATGCTCACACACAAAGTTATTTATGAACTTGGTCCCACAGAAGACCAAGGTCAACATAAAACGTATGAATACAAAGGAACAGATTATACCCCATGAATAGGATCCTGCTACCAGGGACCAGCAAAGCTTCTGAGACATAGCCACTGTGTAGAGGAGGGGGTTGCATACTGCCACAAATCTGTCATAGGCCATCACTGCCAACATGAATGTTTCTGTCACCACAAATATGCATGCAAAGAAGAATTGCATGACACAGCCTGTGAAGGAGATCTTTCTGTCTTCCACAATCAAGTTTTCTAAGAGCTTTGGTGTGACAACAGTGGAGTAACAGAAATCCACAAAGGAGAGATGACTAAGAAAAAAATACATGGGAGTGTGGAGCTTAGGGCTAAGTCTGATGATGGCAATCATGCCCAGGTTCCCCAGCGCAGTGACTGTGTATATGGTCAGGAACAGGAGGAACAGGGGCAACTGGATGTCTGGGTATTCTGAGAAGCCCACGAGGATGAATGTCACTGTAGAACTCTGGTTTTCATAGATACTATGGAAAATAGAGCAAAGGGTGATCTGTCAATTGGAGAAATATTATTTGTATTAGAGAAGAGTGACTAAAAGATACTGAGCATTTTGATGAGTTTTATGAACTATGGCTTAAAAATTATAGGTTGTTCATTGTTACAAAGTTTTACTATATAATATCTATGTAATGACATTAATCTTCAGCTTAAAATATTAAAAGGATAATTGTGTAAAAAGAAGTCCAGATTTACCAAGTAAGATTTTAATTAAAAACATGCTTCTACTTTCATAGACAGCAAGTTTCCTGAGAATATCCCCTCTAATCAATCATGAACATGAATCTTATATGAATCCGAATGTAAGATAATTGTTCATTGATAATAAATAGACAATTCCATTGGCTGCAAATTATTTACTACTTTGTCACTCAAATAAGACAGAGCTTTGATAAAAGAATATGGCAGCTTTTCTCTTTAAATTTAGTATAGGTCCTACTAAAAGATGAAGGTTATATGTATGAGACTATGTCTCAGGAAAAAAGATCATATAAAAGTAAACATTTAAGCTGGGCATGGTGGTGCATGCCTTTAATCCCAGCACTCGGGAGGCAGAGGCAGGTGGATTTCTGAGTTGCAGGTCAGCGTTGTCTACAAGGTGAGTTCCAGGACAGCCAAGGCTATCCAGAAAAACCCTGTTTCGAAAAACCGGAAAAATGAAAAAAAAAAAAGAAACGAAAGAAAGAAAGAAAAAGTAAACGTTTGACTTTTCTCATAATATATTTGTTGCTGGTTTCTTTTTCTCTATTCATTTAACCTTTTGAAGTATTTTAGAGTTCAAGTAACATAAGCCCAAAACATATTATGGAACTAGTCCATGGCTATTTTAATATGTTTGCAGTTATAATGAACTGATTTGAATATTAAAGGTTAATTCTTCGAGTGCTATTATGCTAGACATTATAATGTTATCAAAGAAAAATGTTGCTCGGTCCATTGTAGGGGAAATGGTCAAAAAGTGTTAATGAAAAGAAATTTTCTTTTTCAGTAAAATGTGTTTGTGTTATGAATAACACATAAAAAATCACTTAAAGCACACACACACACACACACACACACACAGAGGATTTTAAGAGTCTTAAATGAGTTTTAAAGCATTGCTCAAAATAACTGTCAAAATGAAGGCATCCTAAAAATAATGCCTAAGAGTCTAAAGTGTTGTTATTCATTTCTTCAATACTAAAAAGATTTTCTAACATCAGACTTTGAAAGAAAAGCTGGACTGGAGAGATACCTCAGTGATCAAGACGCTTTCTGCTCTTTCTTTTTTTTTTTTTTTTCTTTTTTTTTTTTTTTAGTCTTTAAGAAGCTTTATTTTTTCATTTTTAAAATATTTTTATTAGGTATTTTCCTCATTTACATTTCCAATGCTTTCTGCTCTTTCAAAGGAACCAAGTCCAGTTCTCAGCACCCATGCCTCCATTCTCTGACCTCCCCAGAACTTTAGCTCCAGGGACACCTTCTCTTGTCATGCATAGTTCAGTCTCACTCACCTGAAATGCATATTAATGAAAACACAAATACATGTGTCATACATCTGAAAAAGATGTAAGTCAGAAGGCAAATGTGTAATGAACTTAAAATAAGTGAAATGGAATATGTTTACAGGGGATAGCAGATTAAGTGGTAAAGTTCTTATGATAATCAGGCATCCTGAAAATTATACACAGATATGCACCCTTAGGAATAAAGTTTTTGAAAAATGTCTTCCTGAACTATGGTGTAGATGCTTCAGGGTATTATTTAGAAACTAAATCAATGAAGAAAATGTTCTCTTCTCTTTTATATTTACATCATACTTTCAAATAATACAACAGCTTCCTACTCAAATGAACAGCAGAACAACAAAAGCAACTCCTCGATAGCAACTCCTATGCAATACTCATCATTGTTAAGATTCATGAGCTACTTTCAACACAAGTAGAATGTTCTTGCCACATTTCCAAGGTATATAACTACTACTTGAAACACTATCAAATGCTACTATTCTCCTCAATAATAGAAGTTTTTGGAGTGAACAATAGTGCTTTAAGTAATGCTGAGAATAATGGACTATGATGCATGAATATCTTATTGAAAGCACAGTCTGGAAGGATCAGGAAACATTGTGGAAGAAGGAACAGAGCCCAAAGACAAGTAGAAGGGATGGGAAATGTTATCTTGAGGGCATGGCATAGCTATGGCCAACAGTTACAGTTGTTTGTGTTCACTCCACACAAACAGAAGCTCGCAATACTCATGGATCAGATAAGGTTTCATAGAGCTCAATTCCTTGTGTAATTATAAGCAATTGTTGGATTCTAGTGCAAAAGTTTTCATTGGCTTCAGTTTGACAGCAAACAATGAGCCCATCAGGCTCCAGTGAATAGTTGTAAGTCATTATTTTATGAAAGGTCTTAAGAGCAGGACAGAAAACAAAACAAAGACAACACAAACAAACACACTAAAACTTCACACACACCCCGAAGAAGTTGGAACAGGAACTTGTGCAAAGGTGGTAATGTTAGAGATAAATTTAAAATCAGAGCTCATGGGTCGGGGGAGTAAACAGCATGCACCATACCTATGCGTAATATTGTCATAGAATCACCTTAACCAGAAAAATAGTTTATGTGACATTTTGAGGTTAGTGTCTATAATAATGCTACTCTGACAGTTGTGACTTTAAGGATTCCAAATATTTGGGGAATGAAACATGAAAGATACATTGTTCTGAATTTTTGCAATTACCAAACTCTACACATTCAATCTCATTATAACTGATACATACTTCTCAATTCTGGGGATATTTGATAACCTATTATATTGAATATATTCATCTGAAGACATTGAATTTTCTCTTTTCTCCATATTTCCAATTTCTCCATATTTTCCCAATTCTCTCATGCATTATTGAATCACTCTTTGTGATGGGTATTACCAGTGTATTCACCTAAATATATAGTCAAGCAAAATATATCTATCTCTCCGTTACCAAAAAGTATTGACTCGTGATTTCTTTATCGTATGTGTCCAGTCTGGCCTTCAAATACCTATGAAATCACAGCTTTCTAGAAAGTTACAACATAGTTAAGAGTGGATTTGTAATGTTGATCTTCCAGCCTCTACCTTCCAGATGCTGAGGGTATTTTCTCATGACACCATAACACCCTTGTAATTTTAGTTTTACAAAGAACATTTTTGGTCTCACTTACCTCCAGAGAGTTATGATAAATTAGATTTTATTACTTTTGCTAGTTTTTTTCATTGATTGATGCAGAGAAAATATTCAATAGAAAGTCATGAAGGAATTATCCAAGAGTACTAAAGATTCTTTCTTAGGGAAGGAAGAGGGATTTAAGGCTGTTGGAATCCACAAGTTTGGCTTTCCATTGTAAAGAACACTAAGGTTATCATTCTTTCCTTTAAATGAAATAACATAACTGGATCAACTCACCCAAATACAGAAGGTCCTGAGTGATACATTTACTTAAGAAATTGTTTGTTAAGACTAATGAGCTACCAAAATCTTCTTGTTTAGTAATTAATCAACAGAAATAGCCTGGGAAGAATGTTCATTAGCAGTATATTTTCTGAGTATTATAAAGAAAATTTAGACACCCTTTTAGACAATCTCAAAACACCAGACCAATCATCACATTTAAAAATTAACAAGCGGGAAAAAACTTAAAAGGTTTCTAAATTCGACACAAATATGTAAGCAAGACCTTGGGGACCAGGGCATTAGGGATTATCACTGAAAAAGTCTACAATTTGAGCAATTAAATATAACACTGTTTCATGTGATTGTATATTACATCTTTGAACCCTAGGACATTCATATTATCAGCTGCATTTTGTAAACATAATGAATATGTATTAACTTTAATAGAAATAAATTGCAGAAAAAAATAAAATTGAGTGATATTAGTCTAGTTATATAGGAAAAATATGTGAATAATATTTTATATTAATTAATTTAATAAATTTTAAGTGTAATATATAATGTATATATAATACATTAAGCTGTCCTTTATATGTGGATATGTTTTTTTGATATCTCCTGAAATAATCTTACTGAATTCTCCTAAAGATATACAGATATTAAGACTTAACAAATGTCAAATTTTAATGACATGATCCTACTTCTTTTTAAAATTTTACTTATTCAAAAATGTATTTAAATATTTGTGTGTATGAGTATTTTATCTACATATTTATTTGTGCACCATATGTATGCTGGTAGCCACTAGGATTAAATGAGAGCTAGATATGCTTTGATACTGGAATTGCAAGTGACTGTGAACTGCCACGTGGGCACTGGGAATTGAACCTGAATCCTCAACAGGAGTGACTAGTGATCTTAACCATTAAGCCACTCCTCTAGCCTTCCTCCCACTCTTTTCTGCATGTACATATGTGTGTGATGGGAATATTTGATGCATTTCAGTATTGATGCCCTCAGAGACCATAGTGAACTAGATAAAATATTTGGTATTCAAATATAAGTGACCAAGCACTGGCATTTGTTTAGGCTTATATCATGTGATGTTTGGTATTTAGAATATGAGACCAAATATTGTGCTAGGAATTAAATCAGGGTAACCAATTATGTCAGAAATATATGTCTTCAAGACATCAGGGACATAACAACTAGGAAATATCACTGAAAATTACCAGGAAGACGAGAGTTTGAACAACTAGGAACAATATCTTCCCATGTGATACCTTGACTATATGTTATATTTCTAAAGCCCTGGTGTATTTTCTTCCTTCCTTCCTTCCTTCCTTCCTTCCTTCCTTCCTTCCTTCCTTCCTTCCTTCCTTCCTTCCTTCCTCCCTCCCTCCCTCCCCATCCCTCCCTCACTCCCTTCCTCCCCATCCCTCCCTCCCTCCCTTCCTCCCTCTTTCTTTCTTCTTTCTTTCTTTCTTTCTTTCTTTCTTTCTTTCTTTCTTTCTTTCTTTCTTTCTTTCTTTCCTTTTCTTTCTTTTTTATGTTTTTATTCGAGACAGGGTTTCTCTGTATAGTCCTGGCTGTCCTAGAACTGACTTTGTAGACCAGGCTGGCCTCAAACTCAGAAATCTGCCTGCCTCTGCCTCCCAAGTGCTGGGACTAAAGGCATGCGCCACCACCACCCGGTTCGTGTATTTTCATAATCAACTTTACTAATTGATAATTACAGTAAATATAATACTAATTATTATAATACTATTATTATAATAATTATTATATTACTAATTATTATAAATATAATAATAATTGTTAATTACAGTGAAACAGATTCAACAGAATGTTATTATCTTATTGGACTGAGTCAAAAAGACACTAATCAAGCAGTGTTGAACAAAGAAAACACAGCACATCTTATGTGCTACACAGAAGTAGTTATCAGAGGCCATGGGACTGGAAATCATAGCACCTTGGGCAGAAAAATTACATTCCAAGGATTTGACATCAGAGATTCCCCAAACCACAGGCCTGAGGCCAAGGTCCCAAGCCATCAATTGTTTTGTGAAGCATGTGCTTGGTTTTAGATGAGCAAATAAACTTACACATTCCAGACTCTGAGAAAATCTTTCATAGGCCTATCTCCCAACAGACTGACTGTAAATGTAGCTTTTACTAATCTGATATAATTTTCATCCTGGAGACTAACTGCTGCCTAAGCTCACTATTTTCTTTTCTGAATGCTGGCTGACTGGTTCACCACAGCTCAAACTCCTCTCTCAGCTGATTGATTCAATCTATCTTCTCTCAGATTCTCACTGAATTTCTTAGCCTAGCCTCAAACTTATTCTTGCAATTTGTTCTAATCCGGCTCCTTCTTATGCTCTGCCTTTAAATCCCTCTGCTGACTTGCAGTGACCTTCAAAAACTCATGAACAAACTCCTCTTCACTACCCTGCATTCCTTGCACTCACTCCCAACTGACTCAATACCCAAGGCACTGAAAAATTGAGTGAACTGAACTGACTGACTGACTCTCTTCCTACGCTGCTCTTAAATAGCTTTTCTCCCAAGAGTTGAGTGTATTGTACCTCTGCCTCATTCTCTAAAATCTTTCCACTATTACTTACTTTGTCTGCCCCTGAATTATGCTTCATTGTTTGGGATTGAAAGTATGTACTTAAGATTCCATCCAGAGGGATTAAAGATGTCTGCATTCTAATCAAGAGAATCACATAGATCTAGAGGGTCTTCAGACGTGAACCTCTTTAAAAAGCCATGCTAATTTAAAAATTATCCACTGCAAGAGACACTTTGCCTCATGATCCCTATCATGCATGACTGAAAAATAATAGGCTCAGTCAAGTGGAATCTCTGTGTAATTATGGATGCTGATCATCCCAGAGGTCAATGGTTGTGTCATGACTTGCTAGTCTGTCTAATGTTTTCATAAATATTCAATAGTTGTTATTATAATGTTATGTGCTTCCTATGATAAATTGATTAGCAGGTATTACATTAATTTGTACCATTTATAATAAACCTGTCTGTAATTTTTGGTGTTATTAATTTGTTTTCTGAATTATTATCAAGGGCTTGCCATCTCACAGAATTAGTTAAGAGGATCCCCATCAAACTTATGAACTTAAATTACTATCACAGTGCTGTTTATTAATTTGAATAGAATTTAAAAATTAACATTGAAAAATTTGCTCCTGCGAATTCCTTTATTGTAAACTCTCCCTTACTGCTTTACTTTGTTGCTTGTCATAAGATTACCAAAGATTTATATTTTTATGATTCAATGAGTGTAAATTGTAACTATAAAGGAATGCATCATTTTCTTATAGGTCTTTTAATATTTTAAATATAATAAACTCAAATGAGTCACTAATAACACACAGTAAGTCTATTATATCTCTTACCTGGTCTCTATTTGTTTATGCATCTCTATCATAATTTTAAAAAAATAACTCTTTTTTATTATTTATTCACTTTACATCTCTACCACAGCCTCGACTCCTCTCCTCCCAGTCTCACTCTCACACATCTCCTCTCCTCCATAACACTTCCCTTTTTAAAAGATTTTATTTATTATTATACATTAAATACACTGTAGCTTTCTTCAGACACACCAGAAGAAAGTGTCAGATCTCATTATGGATGGTTGTGAGCCACCATGTGGGTGATGGGATTTGAACTCAGGACCTTCGGAAGAGCAATCAGTGCTCTTAATAGCTGAGCCATCTCGTCGGCCCAACCCTTCTTTTTCTCCTTATAGAAGGGAAAGCTCCCAGTGGGGCCTATGTTGGTTCAAACTTCTAGATTCTGACCATGACCTATTTACTTCAAGAATATGTAAGCATAATACAATTTGGGAAAAATCCTAATGTAATAAAATTCCTCATTTGTAAGGATGCATAATTTCATTTAAACCCAAATCAAAGTACATGTCACTTTTTTTTTCCAAGATGATGGTTTGTAGAGATAGGCTAGATGTATTAATCGCTAGGAAAGGGTCTGGTATGTTCTCAATCACACTTAGAGCATAGAGGTCATTTGGGTTATTAGCCCCTGCCCTCTCTCTTTCTGGTTTTAAGGTCACCTTGGTCTTTCATTGGTTACACACTTCCTTCCATACAATTATACATAACTGAAAGCCTCTTCATCATTTTCCTGAAGCCTATTATTTTTCATGAAAAACTCCATCTAACTATGTCAGTTCTATGTAGGGACAAATACAGTACGGAGATAGAGCAACACCATCTGTATACTAGAAAGCCAGAGATGCATTATTCAGGTTGATGATGCTCTCACAGCCCAAATTGTGCCATCCATGCATGTTGGCAGCCATGTAGCACCTGACAGTCAAGAAAGAAAACAGTATTATCTCCTGTCTCTCTTCTGGAAGCGTAGTCATTTTGTGGTGCATAAGAAATAGTGTGGACACTTTACCCTTTCTTAGAAATGGGAACAAAACACCCATAGAAGGAGTTACAGAGACAAAATATGGAGCTGTGACGAAAGGATGGACCATCTAGTGACTGCCATATGCAGGGATCCATCCCATAATCAGCTTCCAAATGCTGACACCATTGCATACACTAGCAAGATTTCGCTGAAAGGACCCAGTTATAGCTCTCTCTTGTGAGACTATGCCGGGGCCTAGCAAACACAGAAGTGTATGATCACAGTCAGCTATTGAATGGGTCACACGGCCCCTAATGGAGGAGCTAGAGAAATTACCCAAGGAGCTATAGGGAACTGCAACCCTATAGGTGGAACAACAATATGAACTAACCAGTACCCGGGAGCTCTTGTCTTTAGCTGCATATGTATCAAAAGATGGCCTAGTCGGCCATCACTGCAAAGAGAGGCCCATTGGACTTGCAAACTTTATATGCCCCAGTACAGGGGAATGCCAGGGCCAAAAAGGAGAAGTGGGTGGGTAGGGGATTGGGGGGGGTGGGTATGGGGGACCTTTGGGATAGCATTAAAAATGTAAATGAGGAAAATACCTAATTAAAAAAAAAGAAATAGTAATGGCTATCAAGGACAGGGGAGTTCAATATATAATATATATATTATAAAATATATATTATATATATATTTAAATCAAGTCACTTGATCTTGTGGTGGCTTGATGTCTCAGAGTACTGGAATGCTAGGACGCTGAGGCTAGAGGGGGTGGGAGAGTGGGGGAAAAGCCTCATAGAAGCAGGTGTGGTGGTGGAGGGGATGGGGTGGTTTAATTGAGAATGGGATAACATTTGAAATATAAATAAATAAAATAACTAATAAAATAAAAATATCAAGAAACTACAAACATTTAAGTTGAGGATGACAGTGTCATTTATAAAACAACACAAAAAAAGGTAAATCTCAAATTCTATGCATAAAAATAGCACATGATTTATTGAATTCATTTCAAAAATCCTTATGCTTTTACTAATGAAGACAGGATGCTACTAATAACTAGATGGACTCTTGTAGACAAGTTTATTTTCATAATGGCAGATTATTAGTGACTTGAATCTCCCCATATGACTTGATGTTTTAAAAGTGATTATTGGCTAAATTAGGATGAGGACTTTGTTTAATTATCTTGTTTTCAGCTCACATGTACACTCCAAGACCCAGGGGTTTCATTCCTTTCTGATCATGCAGTTATTTGTAAAATAAAAAAACATGGCAGTTAAATTTGTCCTCTGAGTCTGCTTCCCCTTCAGAAACACTATGTATCCTGAGGTTTCTATTCATAATGGGAGGAAATCAAGTTTCTTAGCTTCATTAGAGGCTAATAGTTTGCAAGAAATGGAGAAGTTAAAAAGAGTCAAAATTATATATATGATTGTGTGTGTGTGTGTGTGTGTGTGTATATATATATATATATATATATATATATATATATATATGTGTGTGTGTGTGTGTGTGTGTGTGTGTGTGTGTGTGTATGTATATATAATACACACATATTTAATATCACCTATACAGATTATAATTTATTTAAATCGCATTTCCTTAAAAGAGAAAAATCCCAGTATGGTTTAGGAAGTGGACACAGCAAGCTAACTAATTGTTCTTTAGTAGTCTTGCAATGATCCATACAAGCAAAGAAATAATCTACAGAGACACTCATGCTTCTTCTATCCACCTATTACAAGGAAATACCCTCAAGACATTGTAATCATCTTCAGGAGATTCAGACTGACAAGACCAAAAGAGGACACTTGAGCCAGCAGGGTTTGGGGGTGAAAATATCTTATAGGAAAAAAAATAGCAATTGTGCTACAAGGAGATACTGCAGACAAGAGAGCTGTGAGTCAATCATGGGTAGAACTACACCTTGAATAGTACTCCTTATTTGGCACAAAATCTACACCACATGTTAAGATCCTAAAGATGCATGAAATGAGTTACTGGTTCTCGTCTCACTGTTCCAGTGTGAGCATATTGAGTAATTTTTTTAATCAAAAATATTTAACCTAACATAATATAATAATATTTTTAATTTTTCTCACTATCACCTATTGGTTTCATAATTCTATTTTTGATTGTCACATTAAAGGAAGATGGATGAAACTGGTTTATTGAAGCTGTCATACCCAAGGTATGATTCTTAATAACTCCAGTCACAGTGTTCAGACTTACCTGACTAAGGATTGAATGCATTAAACACTTTTTTAAAATACTTTCACGTATTTTTACTCTTCCTGACTAGATATTTTATACTTTTTCCCCTTTTTCTCTCTGCTCTCCTTTCAGATTCTTCTCATCCTCTTCCCCTTCTCCCTTTCCATGTTTTTCTTTAACGATAAAAATCTTCTGTATTAGCACATTTTCAAACTTCTTATTTGTGCATAGCACATTAGCACTTTTCTAATGTCGGAACATTATGAACTCCATGGTGAAAACTCTGACATTCTTCACTTGTTGCATTGTACTACAACACACACACACACACACACACACACACACACACACACATATGATGTTTGGAAATAAAAAATTTAATTTTGTTCTATATTTGAAATTCATTGATATTAAGTATTGAACTTGCCATTCAGTGGGTTATCTCTCTATTTCATTGCTTCATAGTGTTCTATGAAAAGAATATGCTATGGGCCCTCTATATATGATGTCTTTCTATTGTTTATTTTTGGCTCATATGTTATTGATGCTATAAAGTCTCCTGTAGAGTTAGTGTATGTGGATATCTCTTCGACCACAAGACTTACAAACTCTTTGAAATATAATTTGAAGACATAATGTAAACAATTTCTCAATAGGCATCATGGATTTTTTCTCTCATTTTATATTTTTGGAAACGTATGTATTCATATTAGTAGCAATGACTATGGGGAATTTTATCTAAGAGTGAGTAAGGGAAGCTTCACAAGGGAACAAGAGACAGTAGAACAGGAGCCCACAGGGTTTCCCTCAGAAAGACACATTTTTGTTGTAATTATTAGTTTTGGTTTTTGCTTACTTTATTATTTTTTTTTTTTTTTGCCTTCTGAATGGAATAAGAGAAATCAGTTTCTTCTAAATATAAATAAAAGAGCTGAATGCATTTAGCTGCTTACAAGGTCATCAGGCATCTCCAAAGCAGCAGCTTTTGTAAACCATCTTCCAGGCTCAGGTGAGCTTTCTGATTATGATTTCAATCCACTCATTGCATTATAAGTAACCCTTGTACCATCTAGTTTTAAGAAAAGCCAGTTAATTCATTGGCTCAACAACCTAGACATGAGAGATTTTTTTCCTTTTTTTTTTCCTTTTTCTATTTTTTTTTTCTTTTCCAGGAACCAATCTGAGATAATCAAACACTATTGACCACTTCCCAGGAAATTTTACTTAGCACATACATAATTTAAAAAAATATATAGTTGCATATTGTATATAAAAAGTAAATCTCAATACTAGATCTGTTATAAGTAGAGGTCAAAAAAGACCTCAAGGACAACTTTCAGATTTTCTCCACACTCACAGCTCCATACCCCACAGCTCCAAGTTCCTCCCAGGAGGCCGGCTCCAATTCAGGAAACACAGGTGAGACACACATGCCCAAATCCCCTCACCTCGTGGGACCCCAGAAAGCCCAGCAGCCAGGAGCTCTGCCCTGCATTTTTGGAGCTCCATTTTTCTTTCAGTCCATGTTTAATCACAGATTGGTAGGCCACTCTTCACATCATAGCTCTGTCTGCTTCTTGGGAGGCCTGCTCCAACCTGAGACAAATAGAAGGGACCACCATGGCCTATCCCCAGGCCTGCTGGGACCACAGCACTGCAGAAGCTGTTAGTTCTGCCACACCCTATCAGAGCTCCAACTTTCTTTCAGGCTGTATCTCCACCTGCAATCACAGATCAGGCTGTGTACCCAACAGCTCAGCCTGTCACCTGGGAGCCCTGCTCCAACCCTGGATATCCAGGGACTGCCATGGCAGCTAACATAAGAAACAACCAGATGGCAAAAGGCAAGGGCAAGAACATAGTCAACAGAAACCACTAGAATACTCAATAAAACTTTTACAAATTGAATCAAAGGGCATATCAAAAGTAACAATTACCTCTAGTAAGTGGGCTTCATCTCATGGATGGGGGGTGAGTTTAATATTTGAATGCCTATCCCCTCCCCCTCCCCCTGCTCCCCAACCCACCCATTCCCATTCCTGGTCCTGACATTCCCCTATCCAGGAGCCAAGTTTTAAGTCTTATAAAAGCACAATGCAAGGCATGCATTATGGCAATAATTTAACAAAATAAGATTTGGCATATTATGCTTAAAAAGTACTATAAATGACAACAAACTATAAGGATATAGCCCTAAAATTTCTGCTAGTGTTTTTATAACACAATTTAACAAGCTTCCCAAAGAACAACAATATGAACTAACCAGTAACCCCTGGAGCTCATTTCTCTAGCTGCATATGTATCAGAAGATGGCCTAGTCAGCCATCAGTGGAAAGAGAGGCCCATTGGTCATGCAAATTTTATATGCTTCAGTACAGGGGAATGCCAGGGCCAAGAAGTGGGAGTGGGTGGGGGAGCGTGTGGGGGACTTTTGGGATAGCATTGGAAATGTAAATGAAATAAATACCTAATTTTAAAAAAGTATTCACACACACACAAAGAATATATTTCAAAAGATCTATTAATTGACAGATAAATGTGTATATGGATAAGCAGCTTTATTAAGATGAACCATTAGCTTGAACTGAGAAGTTAAAAGAAAATAATGCTGCAGACAATTTGTTATTATTTAATTTAATAAAATAAACCAAGCTGATAAATAATGCAAAATATAATTAAGGTGTCATACTTTCAGCAATAAATTTATATTGAACTGCACAATGGTTGCTTTAAATTGGTAGACTTTTTCTACTAAAGATAATCAACCTATTGAAGTGTCCCATATGATTTGGTGATTTAGATTAATTGTGCTCATAATTGGAAAAGTGCTTTCTTAGTAATCTTGTTTCTAGTTAATGGTAAATATTTGCTCAAGATTGCTGTTGTTTGATTCCCTGAGGCCATGCATTCAGACTTAAAACACACTCTTTGATCTCCCAATTTGGCTTCAGAGCCTTACTCACATCGAGGACATTTTTATGCTGACTATTATTCTTTAATAATGAATAATTTTTTCTTGGTCTTTCTAGTAACACATTTTAAATATGAAACTCTTACGGCTTAATTTTAAATTAGTTGACTTTAGTCAAACTTTTGTAAAATCCATTGTTTTTATAATTTACTGGACTGTCTACAGAAACTATTGATAAATGAGCCTACAGAGTATTCTTGGTTTTTGGATGGATATGCGAAACTCGAAGATGAAAGTACATTTTTGTTAGAGAAGGAGCTCTGTGAAGCTAGTGGCAGTAATGCCATATGATTCATCTGAGATTTATAATACAAGGTACTGAACTATTTATTGCATCTGTAAGAATCTTGACTTGATTTTGGTCCTTGAGTTTTATTGATGTACCATTGGTGGAATTAAAATGATATTAATTAAACTTTCAATTTTAAAATACTTTAACTGCATGAGCACATAAATGATTCTCATAGATACATGGCTAATTTGATAAATAAAAATGATGTGAAGTTAGAATCCACTCAAGAGTGCATGTTGATTAATTCTTGTATTTCCCCTAACTGGGATAAAATGAAAAGATTAAAAACAATGAGCAATAGATGACATGCTGCAATAAGTTATAGCTGAGAGCTTAGGAATAATTATAATAAAGCCATGGAAAACATTCTTTTTAGTGTGTCTCTGCCAGCATGCTTCCATTTCTGGTATCTTATTTATACCAACAGTATTTATAAAATAATAACTGTTAATAGTTCCATATTGGTTTCTCATGTATTACCAATTCTAAGCAAACCCAGGAAATGATGACATAGAGAGAAAAAAAAAGTTCATGTTCTGTAGCCATTCACTGAAATGTGTAATACAATATTTATGGCTCTACAATTAAAATTTTAAGATACATCATAACATAATAACAGTAACAACAATGATATTGAGTTAGCAATTGCTCATTATATTTTCATGTGCAAAAAAATGGGGAACAGACATTAAACAACTTGTTGGAGCTAAAGATGAATAGTTTACTGAGGCAGAATTTTAATCCATTTTGACTCAATCCAGTCAAAGACCTTACAGAAGTCCCATCTGTACATAGAAAACAACTCAGTAAGTGGCTTATTATTAAAGCTTGAGTGGTAAACCATGTTATGTACATAACAGAGACAAGATTATTGGATGGAATGATCTTAGTTCTAGAACAAGTTAATTAAATATCAAATTAATGCAAAAAGAAGAGAGACGGCTCAGATATCCATGATCTCAAAATGTATTATATATAAAACAGGAATGAATTTAAAATATTTACATATTGAAAAGTATAGTATGTACTATAGTATGTACTATTGAAAATGTAGTGTTTATCTACAAATATTTTAATTTTCAGAAGTACAAGGAAAAACTGTAGAAAAGTAATTTGACTTCTGAATGTCAAATTCCAAACAGTACACTGTAAAATACTGAGACATTTAAAGCCAGTCCAAAAATAACAAGTAACCTAATTTTAGAGATTCAGGCTTTCTAGAAAGTACTAAGAAATCTAAGTATTCTAAGACTGCAAATGATTAAACAATAAGAGTTTGTGCTTGAAGATAAAATACTGTATGAGATATCACATTCATGAGTGATCTTTGTCTAAGCATTGCCAACAGGAGACTCCAGACCATGCCGAATCTTGCAGAAGGCAATTTTAATCCAAGAAACAAGAAAGGGGAAAAAAAAAACCCAAAACACTGAAGATGGCTTAATACACTAAAGAAAAAAACAGGATTCTTTGATTTGCATTGTGAAAAAATGGTTTATATCATACCTCTGTCTTTCAAACCAGTAAGGTCTCCCTAAATAATGTAAATTAACATTTATATTTAAAAATTAACTCATATTTTTGGTTGTGAGCCTAGTCTTCAACTGCCTAGCCATTTTGTTCAATCATATAAGCAAGTAAAGATAAATATGGCACTCTACCCTTGGTATTGATTTATGGCAAAGATGAGTGAGTATTGAAAATGATTTAACCTTGCAAACCTACCTTACATTAAGAGAGACCATGGAGTATTGCCTATTATAGTGTAGGCTAAATTGTTACTGTGCTTAATGTCTCAAGATGTTTAAATTATGCATATGGCACTAGATTTATTTACAAATTTCAGTATTTTTGCATTTTGTCTATATCATTGTACTTTAAAACAATTTAAGATTCTACACCATAGTACTTTCCATGCATATCTTTTTAACAAGATGTACAAGAATCTATGTAATTTATTTTCTTTTAGTTTTAATGTTTGTAACTAATAATGAATACACTTTCAATCTAAAAAGCTTTCACATAGATTCAGGAAGACAGAAACACAGAAGTAGACAGTAAAACTCAATCACCATAATACCAGTAAAAGGATTTTTAAAATTTCAGGAAAATCTGAAATATTCTCTAAGAGTTATTTGAGGCTCTAAAACCATTGTGCATAATTGTATATTAACAGTTTAGTTTAAAAGCTGTATTACTGTACCAATATCATCAGAGAAAGTGGTTTTAAGACTTAGTTGGCTAAATGGGATTTCTATGCAGTTTGGAGTGTAGCCTATTGTTGATTGATAAAATTAAAGTGTTTAAACAAGGTTGTACATGGCTTCTCAGTGTATTTAGGTGAGATGATATTTTACTTCTACTGATCTAAGAAACAATCTGTGATTAAAAACCGTCATGTTTTTTGAAATATCTGTTGGCATGTGCTATATCATAAATTAAGATATATTCTTCTGTCTTCCTTCATAATATCCACATCTTCCACTATATCCTGATGCCTGGGATGGACTCTGATTTCCCTATAAAAGGTTCCAAATGCAGCATCAAGTGAATCAGAGTACTGGAGTCGTATTTGTCTTCGTGGGATTCTCAGAGTATCCGAACTTACAGGTGCCTTTATTCCTGATCTTTTTGATCATATACACCATCACTGTTTTGGAAAATCTAGGAATGATTTTGGTCATCAGGATCAATGCTAAGCTCCATACTCCTATGTACTTTTTCCTCAGCCATTTATCCATTGTTGATCTTTGTTACACCACTGTGATTGCCCCAAAACTGTTAGACCTTCTGATAACAGAGGACAGATCCATGTCCCTCAAAGGATGCATAATTCAGTTTTACTTTGGCTGTGCTTGTGTGGTTACCCAAAACTTCATGTTAGCAGTAATGGCCTATGATCGCTTTGTGGCCATTTGTAACCCTCTGCTCTACACAGTGGCTATGTCTCAGAAGCTCTGTGCTCTCCTAGTAACTGGAACTTACCTATGGGGTGGGCTCTGTGCCACCACACTAACATATTTTCTATTGGCATTATCTTACTGTAGATCTTCCATCATTAACCACTTTTGCTGTGAGTACTCTGCCATAATTTCTGCAGCCTGTTCTGATTCTTCTATCAGCCAGATAGCGTGCTTGTTAATTTGCATGTTCAATGAGATTTGTAGCCTCCTTATCATCATTGTCTCATATGTTGTCATATTCACCACTGTTATCAAGATCCCCACTAAAGGAGCACTACAAAAAGCCTTGTCCACCTGTGCTCCACACCTGACTGCCATCTCTTTCTGCCATGGGATTATTCTCCTTCTATACTGCGTGCTCAAGTCAAAGAGCTCACTGCTTCTTGTTAAGATAGTCACTGTGTTTTACAGTATGGTTATCCCTATGCTTAATCCTCTTATTTACAGCCTAAGAAATAAGGATGTAAAAGAGACTGTGAGGAAATTAATCCATATGAAAATCCTTTCTCAGTCATTATAAATACCCACACACATTGCACTTACACACACCCCTAAAATACTTAATTTCTTTATGCACTGAATTCCTAATATTAAAATAATGAAACAAAAAGTAAAATATTTTTAGAAACTGTGGGAATAATGTGTGTGTTTGAATATGTGTGTGTTTTTGTGTATAATAGTTACATTATTCCCTATAAATAACTTTATAAAGAATGGAATTGATGATATTATCTTAGAATGGAGAAGGTTAAATCATTGTTCTCTGATGATGTTCAATTTAATTTACTTAGATTTTGTATTTCGCTTTCATTTTTACTCTCCTTTTACCTTTCTTTTTCTTATTATAATATTCTTTTCCTTTCTCCATCCTTTATATTCATCTCTCTTGTTTGCTTGTTTGTAATTGTGCATAAGTACTGTTACATTCATATAAGAGTACACATGGGTGATAATTCCCTTTGTTTCTTCCTCCAGCAAACAGTAAAAGAGCATATTACTTCCAGTGACACTCAACAAACTTCACATGATCAGATTTAGTGCCAATTTTTCTATCTTCCCTCACTAAGAAAGAACTACACTGTGGGCATTATAGCATTTATAACTTTCCATTTAACCACAGTATCTAACTGCTGGTTCAGAGATTATAAAAATTATTTTTGCCTATATACCTGAAACTTATAAATTGAAAAACATAATGCTTTTTACATACTAAGGCTAGCTAAAATGTTATAGATTTTAGTCAGAGCAGTATTTATGTTATGTGAAACACCACTTCCCTTTATATGGCTTTTAATACATGCCTATCTGTACTAAAGCTTTCTTGTACTATTTCCTTTTGGAAGTACTTCAAAGACATATGAGTGTCTCCTTCTGACTTATTTCCTCTACTGTTACTCTTTATAAACTGCTAAGAAATCTAATTTTGAGTATGGAGCCATTTCCTTCACAGGATGCACCAAACATTTCTTCAATGGATGTATATTACTAAAGAAGATTTTATCTTTAATTACTTTATTATGTCACAGTGTGGGTTTATACATGGAAGTCATAGATGTTGTTGGATCCTTTGGAAATTGAGTTACAGTCAGCTGTGGGATGCCCAGTGTGGGTGTTGGGGCACGAAGTCACATCCTTTGTAAGAGCAATATGTGTTCTTCACCCTATCTCTCTAGTCTCTGGGTACATATGTCAGCTACTAGGTACATACATGTTGACAGAGTTGAGCTATGGCTAATTTGTGGTGATCCTTAATCATCTTTTCTAAAAAGTTATAGTGAATTCTTTGTCAGTGACTGTGTTCCTCTCTTAAGCTACTATTGATTCTTAAATATCAATGTGCTATTTGCTCACATGATCCTCTCACAGGACTATATTCACAAAATACTACTGTAAGCTTGATAGCACTTTTACCACATCTTGTTCTGAATAAGGCATGAGACAATAGAATGTTTTATTTCCTTCTAAATCTTGAATAAAATGCATTGCCTGATTTTTTTCTCTCCCAGCCTGTGTTTTTATTTTAATCACCATTCTCCTGATTTCAGTGGTAGAAAGGTACACCACAGTGCACAGGTCTGCCACCTAATTGTCTCTGAGATTTTCATAATACCAGTCTTTTTCATCCTGTTTTCCTTCTGAAGTTTCAAGGTTTGAAAAGGTATCCTCTGTCTTTGTTTAACAGATCATCAATGAACTACAAGCGAAGAACCAAGGATGTGAGAAAGATAATCAATGACAATTGGTGTAGTAGCATATCACTTTAGGACTTTTATTTAGTTTGTATAGTAACTGTGGTATTGCTTCATATCAAGTCAGCTCATCAATGTAAGAGAATACATTCATTAGCATATCATTATCACATTATTTTACATAATAGTAATTACAAGGACTAAATCCACAGAGGATTTAAAGGGAACCAACAAATTAGATATTCTAACATGAACATATGCTCATCCATTTCTCATTGCAGATCACCAGTCATTTCAATTTATATCTCATGAAATACCTTGAGATACCTACCCTCAAATACATATAACTTTAGTTGTCAGTATTAAACCATCACTTATTTCTGTACATTTTATAGCTGTAAAACAGCCTTTACTGAAGTTAATTAGAAAGAGATATTTCACTGATTAAGACCGTTAATGATTGTTCTGTATAGATATATATGCACATATATATTTAAAAGGTGATTTCATGCTAAGCATCAGGATTAAATCTCCCTAAAGATACAATACCATACACTAATACAGCTTGGAAGTTTTACATTATCAGGTATGGATTCCTTCCTATAAAGTGGATCCCAAATCTAATTCTATAGGGGTGGATTACCTCTAATATAGTTATGTGTGTACTTCTGTTTTCTTCTACATAGCAGACCCATCAATTACAGTGTCAGAATTATAATTTACACTATATCTACTATCTACTGTTTTAAGATTTTGGGGTTTCAAAATATAAGGTCTTAGGTGGTAAATACAGTTCATTTTTATTGTTATTTCACCACCCAAACATTATTTCTTGTTCAAAATACTATTTTATTTATATGTATATATTATTTGGCAGAGCATTTAGTCAAATGCATTAGCATCTCTGATTTACAGACTCCCAGATATTAAATAGTTGATATGTAGCTATATATAAAGTACATGATTTTTGATATATTAATGTTTATTTTTTAAAAACTTAGAAAGTTTTAGTTGAATCAGTTTGTTATTAAATCATTACTAATAAACAAATTACAACATTTCTTTTGGAAGTAACAAGCAAGAATTCAGAAGAAAAAAGAACTAGGACTTGCAATTTATAGTAGAATGCAAATTGCAGTATGTTAAATTTTACCAAGATTTTGATATCCCAAAAGATATGAATCATAATTACCAAGTGAGAGTAGAAAAATATAATCATTTAGTTAAGACAATTAAGTAGACTATCAATAAGAATGAGATTTTCCGATCAATTCTATGCATGCATATCTCTATTTTCCAAGCCTTGAGAACAGAGAAATTTGTCTCTTCATTAATGTGTGCTAACTTAAAAATTGTGCTTGTTGAATTTCAAGTATAAATATATTTTATTCAAAAGTTATTACTACCTTGCTTATTATTTTATAGTTTAATACCTAAACTCAAATTAAGTAGATTTTGAATAATCAGCTAAGTTGGAGTTAAAATTAAGGTTCTTGTTGGTGGTGGTTGATTGGTTTTAGTTTCTCAGTTATTTTTAATATCTTAGAAATTCTGCACAAATATTTCTGAATATGAAGGAGTAAGCAAACCATATGGCAACATATTGCATTATAAACTTTTGGTCACCAACTTTCTGACTGACTCCTTGACATCTTTGTTTCTGAGACTATAGATCAAGGGGTTTAACATAGGGATGAAGACGGTATAGAACACTGAGGCCACCTTGACCATGAGCCAAGAACTCTTTGTGTTAGGTACACAGTAGAGAAATAGAATTGTTCCATGAAAAATAATAATGGCAGTCAGGTGGGAAGCACATGTAGAGAAAGCTTTACTTCGGCCTCCAATGGAAGACATCTTCATGACAGTGATGAAGATGAAAACATAGGAAGTAAGAATAATAATTAGGCTGCTTATTTCATTAAATGAGGCAGAGACAAAAATAATTTCCTGACTAATGTAAGGGTCACTGCAGGATACAGCCACAATAGCAGCATGCTCACACACAAAATTATTAATT
This sequence comes from Mus musculus, assembly GCF_000001635.26. NCBI lineage: Eukaryota > Metazoa > Chordata > Mammalia > Rodentia > Muridae > Mus > Mus musculus. The sequence goes on from NC_000068.7 coordinate 88,344,204, forward strand.
ATATTAATACCTTGAAAGGATAATCTCAGCAAAAAGTAAGTAAGTGTCAAGGAACAGATTAAACCCCAAGAATATGAGGCACCCACTAAAATGGAACACAGCTTTGGGGACATGGCAACAGTGTAGAGCAGAGGATTACACACTGCAACAAATCTGTCATAGGCCATCACTGCCAGCATGTACGTTTCGGTCACCACAAATGTACATGCAAAGAAGAACTGTATAATACAGCCTGAGAAAGAGATGGTTCTGTCTTCTATGATCAAGTTTTCTAACAGTTTGGGTGTTACAACAGTAGAGTAACAGAAATCCACAAAGGAAAGATGACTAAGGAAAAAGTACATGGGGGTACTGCGGAGCTTTGTATTGATCCTGATGATGCCAATCATACCCAGGTTTCCCAGTACAGTGATTGTGTATATGATCAGAAACACGAAGAACAGGGGCACCTGCAGATCCGGGTATTCAGAGAAGCCCAACAGAATGAAGATCACTGAATTAGTCTGATTTCCTCGGTCCCTGAGTTGAAATAGAATAATTGAGAGGAGCAATCAAATAAGATAGGCTGACATAAAGTGTTTTGAGGTTTAAAGATTACTCATAAAAAACTATATATATATTTTTCCAGTAGTTACAATAATTTAATTTCAAAACACAAATTGACATAGTATAATAAATGGTTTTTAAATCATTTGTTGTTTACTATTATGTATTTTACAATGAAATACAGTTCACAAGTTTGAAGGTGAAATAAACAGGCATTAGATGAAATTGTACCATAAAATTATAGAATGTGGTATTGCCTGCTGTAGCAGGTATACTGGACTCTAGTGGTATATCTAAAATATATCTTAGTTATACAAAACAACAGTCACAGTGATACCTCATATCATCTAATTTTCTAATTATTTAAAGCAATTTTAATCATGAAAAATGGAATGAGTTATTTCTGTATGTGCTACATTGTTCCAAATTGTCTCAACTACTACCTACTACTATCTAATTATGTTTTCCTTAGAAGTACATTAAAACTATTCAATGACCCTAATTCAGTATAAAATTACACTATTACTCAAGATAAAATTACACTATTACACTTAAGATAAGAATGATATGTCTGTGTGCCAAGATTAAAAGCCCTACAGTTTTCACTATGTTGTGATTATCTTCTTTGAGGTAATACTAGACTTGTGTCCTTGATATAAAAATGCCATTAACATATATGTACAACTTTTCTTCAACTATTAATTTAGATTTTATTCATTCTATCTACTGAACTTACTATATCCTGAATACACTTACATATCTCAAGCAAATTATATTCTGTCCAAATTTTATAGTTAGACTTTTAAAAACTTGACCCAAATCTCTGTTCTTTCACCTATCTTTTTTTCTCATAAAATTTGAGCAACATATGGTTGATTATTATCCTACCAATAACAAATATTGCTTCAGCAAGTTCTGACACATCTTTTCAACATACTTAACTTTGGGGCCCACTTCTTATATTCTCTGTTTATCTTAATGAAGTTGGGGTTAAATTTCAAAATCAATCATTTTGCCTTGGGAAATGTCAGTCATCTATTTTCAGTTGTTGATGGTTCAATACCCTATGTACACAATGTGCATATAAATCTGAAATAAACAAATTCATTCCTTCATTTCTTGTAAGTTACATCTTGTTTTTTCTCATTACATTTCCTTTATGTGTTAAATATCATACTGAGTATTTTAGAAACTACAGAATTAAAAAATATAATTTATATCCTTAGTTTTTCTATGAGATTATTATGAGATAACATATATAACATGACTTTTAATTGATAAAAACTGACTGCATATATAAAGAAGAAATACATAAGTAACTATTCACTAGAAATGTTGGCCACATAATAATAACAAATACAGTGGCACACATGATGGTAAATTTATCTAGTTAGGATGATTATCATAAATGCTCATCATAGTAATTACAGTTACAGATAAAATGTAAAGCCTGAGAAAATTAGGGTCATATGCTATTTTTCTTTTAAAATAAAATAGAGTTGAATAAACTCACCACAAAGCAGAAATTTCTGATGTATTCATTTAAAACATTTTATAAAAATGATAGGCTCTAGGACTGCCTCTGCTAGAAATTTTATTTATTTTTAAGGATATAATACAAAATGTGGGGAAATACAGGTTTTACTGTATATGTCAAAGAATATTTTACAAAAAAATAACTTCTACTACATAAGCTTTATAAAAACATCTCAGTGATACTTGAAAGAAAGGGTAATAAAAAACCCCAGAACCTTAGCATCAAATTGTGTCCCACATTTATGTCCCAGATACCTCGGGGATGTGAACCCTAGAGAATGCAAATGCAGAATTTCTCTGGAGGCCTAAATTAAACAATTAGATGAAACAAAGCCCCATGTGATATTTTGTTTGTTTGTAATTTTATCTAAACTTAGTAATACTTTCAAAGCCATGTTTAATGTTCTAAACATCATAAAAATATTTTATAAGATATCAATATTCTTTAAACTTAAATATATACAAATAGCTATAAAAATCTATAAAATAATATATAAACTAAAGACTAGCTTTCATGGTACTAGAAGGCACCATGCATGTTTCCAAAGAATGAGAGAAACCAACAGTTCTATCTAGCAAACCCTCTTGAACCACAACAATGACCAACAGAGTATCGTAACTCTATGAGTAGAGTAGTAGCACGCGTACATTCCCAGTACCCAAAAGTTCTTTAATTGGACTTAAAATTGCCCCTCCCCCTAGCAAGAGGGAAATCATGTCTTGCACTGGAAACTTAGATGACTGAGTACTCAATGCTAGTGAAAACATGGATTTTGGAGGAGAACCTACAGTAACATTTCACTAAAACAGCATAATCTGTTACAAGATTTTAAATATGTGTTCTCATACCCACAGATAAATGTAGTTTTCACCTGTAATCAAGAAAACTCTTTGCCACAGCTGGAAACCACCACAGAAAATCATATCCGATCAATATGTAGAGTTATGGAGTTCAGCTTGCTAATCTCCCAAGGAGGTCTGCCTTAACCATGAACACAGGATGACTTCTCTAACCAGTGACAGAGGGGACCTGCTCTAACCAGAGACACAGGAGGCCTGGTTAAGCAGAGACAGCACTGTTTGACACCCAGGACAAGCCTGTAAAGCTTGACTGCTTGGCAGCCTGCTCTAACTCAGGTCAAACAGCTGTACTTGCCTCCAAAAGACATACACCACTAACAGACACCCAGGCCAATTGACACCAGAAATAACCAGATGGCAAAAGGCAAGTACAAGGATATACGTGATGGAAGCCAATGTGATTTGGCACCAAAATAACCCAGTTCTACCACACCAATCCCCGGATACCCTAACAGTTTCAAAGAACAAACTTCTGACATAAAATCCCATCTAATAAAGGTGATAGAGGCCTTTAATTGGGTATGCATAACTCCTTTAAAGAAATAGAGGAAAACACAGACAAATAGGTAGAAGTTATTAAAGAGGAAACAAATAAATACCTTAAAGAAATACAGGAAAATAAAATCAGACAGGTGAAAGTATTGAACAAAGTGATCCAATACATAAAAATGGAAATAAAAAATGCTTAAAAACCACAAATGAGGCAACCTTGGAAGTGGAAAACCTAGGAAAAAGAAAAGCAAGTACAAATGAATGCATCACCAATAGAATATAAGAGATGGAAGGCAGAATCTCAGGTGGGGAAGACAACATAGAAAAAATTGATACATTGGTCAAAGAAAATGCCAAATATAAAAAGTTCCTAACTCAAAACATCCAGGAAATTTGGCATACTATGAAAACACCAAATATTCGAATAGTAGGAACAGAAAAGGGTAAAGATTCCAAGTACAAAAGGCCAGAACACATCTTCCACAAACTCATGGAAGAAAACTTCCCTAACCTAAAGAAGGAGATGGCCATAAATATAGAGAAAGCCAATGGAACACCAAATAGATTGCATCAGAAAATATTTTCAGCAGATAATAATCAAAATGTTAAATGTACAGAACAGAGAAAGAATATTAAAAACTGTAAGGGGAAAAGGCCAAGTAACATATAAAGACTGACCTATCAGAACTATACCAGAGTTTTCAATAGACTTTAAAAGATAGATCATGTGGACCCTAACAGACCACAGATGCCACCTTAGTCTATTATATCCTGTCAAACTCTCAATCATCATAGATGAAGAGACCAAGATAACCCATGACAGACACAAATTTAAACAATATATTTCTACTAATCCAGCTCTACAGACAATAATAGAAGGAAAATTCCAATGCTAGGAGACTAAGTATACCCATGGACAAACCAAGAAATTAATCATCTCACTGCAAACCCAAAAGAAGGAAATAACACACACACATGCACACACATGTGCATGAACACACAAACACACAATACTACCTTCAACAACAAAACTTACAGGAACTAAAATTCATTTATCTTTAATATCTCTCAACAACAATGGCCTCAATTCACCAATAAAAAAAAGGCTAATAGAAAGGATAAGAAAACAGGTAGTATCATTTTGCTGCATACAAGCAGTACACCTCATCTTACAAAGAGAGCAACTTCCAAACACTGACACCATTGCATACACTAGCAAGATTTTGCTGAAAGTACCCAGATATGGCTGTCTCTTGTGAGACTATGCCGGGGTCTAGCAAACACAGAAGTGGATGCTCACAGTCAGCTAATGGATGGATCACAGGGCTCCCAATGGAGGAGCTAGAGAAAGTATCCAAGGAGCTAAAGAGATCTGCAACCCTATAGGTGGAACAACATTATGAACTAACCAGTAGCCCCCGGAGCTCATGTCTCAAGCTGCATATGTATCAGAAGATGGCCTAGTCGGCCATCAGTGGAAAGAGGCCCATTGGTCATGCAAACTTTATATGCCCCAGTACAGGGGAACGCCAGGGCCAAGAAGTGGGAGTGGGTGGGTGGGGGAGTGGGTGCGGGAGCATGTGGGGGACTTTTGGGATAGCATTGGAAATGTAAATGAAATAAATACCTAATAAAAAGAAGGAAAGAAAAAGAAAAAAGTTTTCCAAGAAAACAGTCCCCCAAACAAAGCTGAAGTTGCCATTCAAATATCCAATAAAATATACTTAAAACCAAAAGTAATCAAAAGATGTGGAGAAGGACACTTTATACTAATCAAAGGAAAAACCTTCCAAGATGAAGTCTCAATTTTGAACATCTATGTGCCAAATGCAAAGGTACCCAGACTCATAAAAGAAACTTTACTAAAACTCAAAACCCACATTCAACCTCACTCAATAAAAGGGGAGACTTCAACACCCCATGCTTCCCAATTGACAGGTCATTGAAACAAAAGCTAAACAGAGACAAGGTAAAGTTAATAAAAGTTATGAAACAAAAAAAAAATTTAACATATATCTCCAGAATATTTTACCCCCAAACAAAAGAATATACCTTCACAGCACCTCGGAAACCTTCTCCAAAGTTGACCATATGAAAAGAAAACAAGTCTCAACAGGTACAAGAAGATTGACATCATCCCATGCATTGTATTAGATCACCACAGACTAAGGCTGGACTTCAATAACAGCAAAAATGACAGATAGCTCAAATACTCATGGAAACTGAACAACTCCCTACTCAATGATAACTTGGTCAGGGAGAACATAAAGAAGTTAAAGACTACTTAGAATTCAATGAAAATAAAGGCACAGGATCCCCAAACTTATGGGATGCAATGAAAGCAGTGTGAAGAGCAAAATTCATAGCACTAAGTGCCTTCATAGAGAAATTGGAGATACCCTCTACAACTTAACAGCACACCTGAAAGCTCTAGAGCAAAGAGAAGCAAATACTCACAAGAGTAGACAGAAGGCAATAGCCAAACTCAGGGCTGAAATCAACCAACTAGAAACAAAGAAAAAGATAAAAGAATCAACAGAACTAGCAGCTGTTTCTTGAGAAAATCAAGATACAAATACCTTTAACCAAACTAACTAAAGAGCACAGAGACAATATCCCAAAGCAAAATCAAAAATGAAAAGCTAAACAAAACAACAGAAACTGATGAAATTCACAAAATTATCTTACCTTACTAAAAAAACTATACTTGACAAAATTGGAGAATATATATATATACATACATACACACACACACACACACACACACACACACACACACACACACACACATATATATATATATATATATATATATATATATATATATATATATATATATAAAGATAATTCCAAGACAGTTACCATGTACCAAAGTTTAATCAATGTCAGGTAAACTATCTAAGGAGTACCATAACCCCCCCTCCCTGCAAAAAAAAAAAAAGTCATTAAAAATGTGTGTGTGTGTTTGTGTGCGTGTGTGTGTGTGTGTGTGTGTGTGTGTGTGTGTGAGAGAGAGAGGGAGAGAGAGAGAGAGAGAGAGAGAGAGAGAGAGAGAGAGAGAGAGAGAGAGCAAGCTAGCCCAGGTCAAGATGGTTAAAATATTGTTAGTGCAGAATTCTACCAGACCTTCAAAGAAAAGCTAATGCAAATACTCCATACAAATATTCCTCAAACTCATCCACAAATTAGAAATAAAGGGAACACTACCTAATTCATTCTATGAAGCCACAGTTACTCTGATAACTAAAACACACAATGACCCAACAAAGACAGAGAACTTCAGACCTGTTTTACTTATGGGTATCAATGAAAAAATACTAAATAAAATTCTCACAAAATAAACCAAAGAACACATCGAAACAACATTCATCACGATCAAGTAGGCTTTATCTCAGGGATGCAAGGCAGGTTCAATATAAAAAATCTAAAAAAAAATCAACAATATAAACAAACATAAAGAAAAAAAGGCACATAATCATTTCATTAGATACTGAGAAAGCCTTTGACATAATACAAAACCCTTCATGTTAAAAGTCTTGAAGAGATCAGCAATTCATGACACATAACTAAAAGTAATAAAAGCAATATAGAGCAAACCAACAGCTAACATCAAATTAAAATGAGAGGGACTTGAAGCAATCCTACTAAAATCAGGGACAAGTCTGCCCACTCTCTCACTATCAGTTCAATATAGTATTGAAGTACAAGTAAGAGCAACCAGAAAACAAAATATGCCCAGGAGTAGAATAGCTGGGTCCTCAGGTAATACTATGTCCAATGCTCTGAGAAACCGCTAGACAGATTTCCAGATTGGTTGTACCAACTTGCACTCCCACCAGCAATGCAAGAGTGTTTCTCTTCCCACATCCTCCCCAGTACTGGCTGTCACCCGTGTTTTTTGATCTTAGTCACTCTGACTGGAGTGTGGTTGAATCTTGGAGTTCTTTTGATTTGTAGTTCTCTGATGACTAAGAATGTTGAACTTTTTTCTGTTTTTTTTTCCTTTTTTTTGTTCTTTTAATTTATTGTTTTTTATTAGATATTTTCTTTATTTATATTTCAAATGTTATCCTCTTTCCTGGTTTCTCCTCCGAAAAACCCATATTCTCTCCCCCTTCCCCCTGCTCACCAACCTACCCACTCCTGCTTACTGGCCCTGGCATTCTCCTACACTGGGGCATTGAGCCTTCTTAGGACCCAGGGCCTCTCTTTGTATTGGTAAATGGCAAGGCCATCCTCTGCTACATTACAGCTGGAGTCACGAGTCCTTCCATGTGTACTCTTTTGTTGGTGGTTTAGTCCCTCAGAGCTTTGGGGGTACTGGTGGGTTTATATTGTTGTTTCTCCTACAAAACTACAAGCTCCTATGGCTCCTTCGGTCCTTTCTCTAGCTCCTCCACTGGGGACCCTATGCTCAGTCCAATGGTTGGCTGAGAGAACCCACCTCTGTATTTGTCAAGCACTGGCCATCTTTCAGGAGACACCTATATCAGGCTTCTGTCAGCAAGCACTTTTGGCATCCACAAGAGTGTATGGGATGGATCCCCAGGAGGGGCAGTCTCTGGATGGCCTTTCCTTCAGTCACTGTTCTACCCTTTGTCTCTGTATCTCCTCCCATGGGTATTTTGTTCCTCATTATAAGGACTGAAGTATGCACACTTTGGTCTTCCATCTTCTTCAGCTTCATGTGGTCTGTGAGCTGTATCTTGGGTATTCTGACTTCTGGGCTAATATTCACTTAGCAGTGAGCACATACCATATCTGTTATTGTGTGATTGTGTTACCTCAGGCAGCATGATATTTTCTAGTTCCATCTATTCGCCTAAGAATTTCATGCAGTCATTGTTTTTAATAGCTGAGTAGTACTCCATTGTGTAAATGTACCACATTTTCTGTGTCCATTCCTCTATTGAGGGACATCTAGGTTCTTTACAGCTCCTGACTATTACAAATGAGGGTTCTATGAACTCAGGGGTGCTTGTGTCCTTACTACATGTTGGATCATCTTCTGTGAATATACCCACGAGTTATATTGCTGGATCCTCAAGTAATACTATATCCAATTTTCTGAGAAACACCCAAACTGATTTCCAGAGTGGTTGTACCAGCTTGCAATCCCACCAGCAATGGAGGAGTGTTCCTCTTTCTCCACAACCTCGGCTGCATCTGCTGTCACTTGAGTTTTTGATCTTAGCCATTCTGACTGGTGTGAGGTGGAATCTCAGCGTTGTTTCTCTGAGTCCACGTGCTTGAGGCTCTTCCCCACTTTCTTTCTGTTAGTTTCATTGTGTCTGATTTTATGTGGAGGTCCTTGATCCACTTGGATTTGAGCTTTGTACACAGAGATAAGAATGGATCAATTTGCATTTTTCTACATGCTGACTTCCAATTGAACCACCACCATTTGTTGAAAATGCTGTCCTTTTACACTGGATGGTTTTAGCTCCCTTGTCAAAGATCAAGTGACCATAGGTGTGTGGGTTCATTTCTGGGTCTTCAATTCTATTCCATTGATCTACCTGCTTGTCACTCTAACAATACAATGCAGTTTTTATCACAATTGCTCTGTACTACAGCTTGAGTTCAGGGAAGGTGATTCTCCTAGAAGTTCTTTTATTGTTGAGAATATTTTTTGCTATCCATTTTTTTTGTTATTCCAGATGAATTTGCAAATTGCTCTTTCTAACTCTATGAAGAATTGAGTTGGAATTTTGATCGGGATTGCATTGAAGCTATAGATTGCTTTAGGCAAGATGGTCATTTTTACTATATTAATCTTGTCAATCCATGAGCATGCGAGATTTTTCCATCTTCTGAGATCTTCTTCTATTTCTTTCTTCAGAGACTTGAAGTCCTTGTCATACAGATCTGTCATTTGCTTAGAGTCACACCAAGGTATTTTATATTGCTTGTGACTATTGTGAAGGGTGTTGTTTCCCTAATTTCTTTCTCAGTCTGTTTATTCATTGAGTAGAGGAATGCCACTGATTTGTTTGAGTTAAATTTATATACATCTTCTTTGCTGAAGTTGTTTATCAGGTTTAGGAGTTCTCGGGTGGAATTTTTAGGGTCACTGAAATATACTACCATATCATCTGCAAATACTGATATTTTGACTTCTTCTATTCCAATTTGTATTCCTTTGACCTCCTTTTGTTGTCTAATTGCTCTGTGTAGGACTTTGAGTACTATATTAAGTGCTTCTCAGCCAGTCAAGATTCCTCACTTGAGAATTCTCTTAAACATTGATTCTCAACAGAGGAATCAAAAAATGCTGCATCATACTGTGAGGACATGTGCACCACTATGCTCATAGCACCTTTATTTATAATAGCCAGAAACTAGAAGCAATCCATATGTCCCTCAACTGAAGAATGGATACAGAAAATGTGATCCATTTACATAATGAAATAATATTCAGCTAATAAAAAGGCAGACACATGACTTTTGCATGCTGATTGATGGGACTAAATTTATCATACTTACTGAGATGCCAGATGCAAAATGAAATGCATTGTATTAGTCTGAAAGTACAGAATACACATTAAAGAACCCGAGACTGTAAGAAGTTTAATGAGAAGGAAGGCCAAAGTGATAATGGCTTAAACTCACTTAGAAAGGGGACCAAAATAATCACAGGAGGCAGAGGGAATGAGGATCCTGAGTGGGAGAGGGGAGGGGTAGAGGAAAGAAGGGGTGGACCAGGTGAGAGAGAGGAGAGAAGCCCCGAGGGTCTGTTGAATGAATGGAAATATGCAGATGCTGGTTGTGGGTGTTCAAGGGGATCCTCTCGAAAGTCTCTGAGACCTGGGATGTGAGAGGTCCCCAGGACTCATTGGGGGTGATCTTGGTCAAAATGTCCAACAGTGAGAACATGCAACCTGAATAGGCCACCTCCAGTAGATTGTCAGGGTCCCCAGTGGAGAGATGGACACCAACTTAACTTCATATTTTTGACACAGGATTGTTCCCATCTAAAAGTAATACAGGGAGAAAAATGGAGCAGAGACTGAAAGAAAGGCCATTCAGTGACTGGCCAACTTGGGATCCCTCCCATGGATGGGCACCTAACATTGATATTATCACTGATGTAATATTGTAATATTGTGTTTGCAGACAGAAGCCTAGCATGGCTGTCCTCTGAGAACATCTACCAACTGACTGAGGCAGATGCAGATACAGCCAGGCATTGGACTGAGGTCAGGGATGCCTATGGAAAAGTTAGGGAAGCCCTGAAGGAGCCTAAAGTAATAGCAACCCTGTAGGAAGACCAACAGTGTCCAGGATCCTGGACTGGTGTGAGCTCCCAGAGAAAAGCCACCAATCAAAGATCATACAAGGGCTGTGTATTGGTTGGTTTTATATGCCAACTTGACACAAGCTGAAGTTGTCCCAGAGAAACTAGTTTCAGTTAGGGAAATGCTTCCATGAGATCCAGCTGTGGGGCATTTTCTCAATTAGTGATCAAGGGGGAAGGGCCCCTTGTGGGTGGGACCATCTCTGGACTGGTAGTCTTGGTTCTATAAGAGAGCAGGCTTAGCAAGCCAGGGGAAACAAGCCAGTAAAGAACATCCCTTCCATGGCCTCTGCATCAGCTCCTGCCTCCTAACCTGTTTGAGTTCCAGTCCTGACTTCCTTTGGTGATGAACAGCAATGTGGAAGAATAAGCTGAATAAACCCTTTCCTCACCAAGTGCTTCTTGGTCATGATGTTTGTGCAGGAATAGAAACCCTGACTAAGACAGGCTGGTCTGAGGTCCTGGCATTATTTAGAAGAGGACTGCCTTGTCTGGTCTTAGTGAGAGGGGATGAACCTAATCCTGTACAGTTTTGATGACCCAGTGAAAGGGGAAGTCTGCATAGGGGTTGGGGGGGATAGAGTGGTGAGCACCTTCTCAGAGGCAACTGGAGGAGGAATGTAGTTAAGAACCCGGAAGGGGAACCGAAAAGGGGGGGGGGGGTTGGAATGTATATAAATAAGACAATTATTTTTAAAAACCCATATGAATACATTTGTGGACAGTAAATTGTGAACTCTCAAGTGTTTGTTTGATTAATTTATGTGCAAGGCATTTTAAAACAAGATACTAAAATTTTTTTAAAGGTACAATGGCAAAGAAATTAAGTGACTAAATATATGGGTGGCTAATAATGAAATAATAATGAGCATGTGGTGGCTTTAACTTAAGCCCTACTGAGTCAAACTTAAAGTATCCATTTCTGACAAGGATAAGGATGATCTATCACAAAGGTTTTTATTTGTATTTGAAAGCTTATCCTTTAACTCCTGAGTTATATTCTCATTTCCAAGCAGGTTTATCTAATTGTCTCAAGTATTGAAGTAAACTCTTAGAACTATGTGCTAAACTAGTACATACTTTAATCTCAAAGTTTAAAATGCATAACAAGTCTGGTGTTTTACATGTAAATTGGAAATCTTGTATCATTTTCAGAGGGAGAGTTGACACTCAGGTGTTCCTCCTTACCTGTGCTTCTTAGATAAATGAAATCAGCACTATATTGTCTAATACCCAGCTTATGACAGTTCTCATTTCCTGATGTTTGGGGGAGGAGGATTACATTTGCATTAATATATGATTTGGAATTGACAGAGGGGTTATAAGTCTTTATAATGGATAAATATACTCTAGGAGTACGAGATATAAGCATGCATTGCCTACATGTATATATTTACATGGATTTTAAGTCTAATTTCTTTGTGTTTACACTTCACGTCTTGTAAAAGTTTATGAATTTTCTTTTCTCATACTCTAATCATAGAACAAACCTCTTTAGAACAATAGCTGTTTGAGTTTTGGTATTGCTTACAAATAATGTCCACTAGGTGGCAGAATAACACCGTAATTCTATTAACAGGAAAAAAATCTACTGTTTAAGGAAAACCACATAGTGCTAGACCATAATGTTGTTTATATTTTTAGTAGAGCTTGATTATCTACTCCACTGCTTTCTCAATTAATGGGTGATTAACAAATCTCCAGGGGTAATAAAAGATATGACTGAATTATTGTTATTTCCTATCTTTCTTAATTTTGACTAGAAACAATTCTTTGGCTCTATGTCACTCAACTATTATATCACTAATTTTAAGAAGAAAAGGCATAGCTGTCTATAAAATAACTATGACATGACTAAAATCTTAATTTGAAGCTTCAATATTTGCTAGATTTAATATCAATGTTAAACACATCACTGTACTATCTATATACATGAGCAGTCCCTCAAAAAAAAGCTCCCTCCAAGGCTAAAGAAAAAACAAACAAAAAAAACAAAGGAATGAACAACAACAACCAAAACCAAGAGCACCATTTTCTAAATGTCTTTTACTGCTACCACAGTATTATTAGAGTCTTTTCAGAGTCATTACTAAAATGCATAAGAGAGAATGACTGCATCTTTAAATAATTCTAGTTACAAATGGCCATCACAACATTCAGCACACGTCATGAATTTACATGAATTTTTTTTACCAGAGTCATGAAAATCCTATTTTAATTATTACAGCTTCAGTATGTACGTGCTGCTGAAGTGAGTACGATAAATGACTCTCTAATTAAAAAAAAAAAAAAAGGTCTAATTTAAAGGATTTAAAAACTAACAGAAACAAAATACATTGTTTTGCTAACCACTAGCTAGGCTAGAAAGCTGCAGTGATATAAAAGTGAAAGTGAAGGCTGGAAAACACCTTCCCAGCAAGTGCAATATACAAGCAAAGGTATGTTGCTACACTGGTATCTAATTGGCAATTTTCAGACAAAAGTGGTCAGAAGAGATAATGAAAGCCACTACTTATCCACAATGTGAGTATTAAATCAGAGCAATAGTATATTACATACAATATTTAACTGGATATTGGTCTATCCAATTTTAGAAAAGAAGCCTGACCGACACACAGGTGGATGACTGATCTGCAAATGATGATAATGTGTAGAATAGCTAGCTGTTCCCCTGTAACTCTTGGTTGCCTGACTGAAGCATCAGAGTGTGAGGTAGCTCAGTTCCTGAATACTAAAAGGCAAAGTGAAGGGATCCTACTTTCTTAGCAAACCAGAAGGAAAGAGAGTGGAATTTCAGTGCTCACTGTTCTCTCTCTGTCTCTCTTGTGTGTGAGGGTCTGTGTGCATGGACATATGTGTGTATCTGTGTGTTTGCATTTTTCTTTTATTCAGGCTAACACTGCAGTCCATGAAATACTTCTAACCACAATTAAAGTAAATCTTTCACTCAGTTAATCTTCTCTAAAACATATTGGTATCCTACCAAACAAATATCTTGGTCTATACTGAATAATATTCAAAGATACCCTTTACGAAGATCTTGTCTCAGATGTCTGTTTAAAAAACCCATCTTAACCCCACGTTTATATGGCATGCTATATTGGCTATAAGGCTGATATCTTGCTAGAAGTAAGAATAAATTAATTTAATCTAAATTTGAATTGAGTCTAAAATTGAGTCTATGCTTTCTCCTAGTGGATTGAATGCTACAGAAGTACTAATATAAAATGTAGGATGAAATTCAGCCTTTTGAGTACTATGGTGTATTAGTAAAATATATAAAGGAAATGTTTAAGAAACATTTTATGACAAAAACATAATTCATTATGAAATTTTAGCAAATGCTGTTATCTATTATCTGAGACAAAATATGCATGGCATAATAAATATGGAGAGAGGCGATGCATTCTAAACTATAAATAAAGTGAGACAGCAAACATTTGGCAACTCAGGACACAGTATTCAAATAGGCAATGGTTGCAAAATTGAAATTCCTGTGGACAATATTATAATTGAAAACAAATCTTGTATAATTAATACATACTAATCCAAATAGAATAAATAAAAAGGAAAATACTGCATTACCCAATTGAAAACCCAGTGACCTAAAAGAGTGACCTGTTTGCAAGAAATTTCTGATACAATAAGGGCATAAATGTTAGTTAGCATAAATAACCACCTTCTAAAATATTTAAGGCTCACTCCATGACATAGAACACATACCTGCAAAATTTTAGTGGCCAAGACCCTGAGACTAGATAGTGTACAGTTCTAGAATAAAACTTACTACTTTTAAATAAATATAGCCATAAAATGACTCCTAATACCACATTACAACATCCGAAGATAAGTATATTCTTGCTCAGTCCACATCAGAGAAGCTTCTACTTGCAATAAATGATCATTAACACAGAGACCTGCACAATGAACTGAGAGTAAGAGATTTTGGAGTACTCAGTTCTAAATGGGAAGGCATCAAACCCCTCCCCTAAGGCTCAGAGATTTATGCAGAAGGAGGTTGAAAGATTGTAAGAACAAGAAGTGATGGGTGACTCAAAGACAAACAAAAAAACAAAAGCCAAAAAATAAACAAACAAATAAAAACCTCAAAAGTATCTTCAAGGCATAACAGGAATGATGTAAAAATATTAACTCATAGTTACTATGGTAGCATTCACAGGATCTTCAGAGATTTAAGCCAGACATGCCCCAAGCACTTACTGATAGACTTTGACATGCATTCCCAATACTAAACAAGAAACTACTTCCAGTTGTTACCCACTGACAAAGAAAATAGCAATTTTCTCCAATGGAGTTTCACTCAGTACATAAAATACACTTCAGGGAACAAAATGAGGTTAATGTTATTTTTAAAACTTTTTCTTCCATTTAAGTTGTTTGGGGGTGTTTTGTTTGTTTGTTTGCAATGTTTATTGCAATTTCATTTGTTTTAATTTTCACTTTTGTTGGTTGATGTGCAGGGACTATTTTGGTATTGTTTCTTTACCATTTTGTTTTGAGGGAGGGGCCATAATGTTGGGTGGGTAGAGAGATATGGTATAAGTGTATAGAGTATGAATAAATGAATCAAAAAATGAAAAGAATGATGTGATATGTACATTTTTGGTAAACCCTATAAATCATAAGGAATTTAGTTTCAGCAATTACTAATACACATTATATGTATGATATTTGATATTTGTGTCAATATATCATTCTACAAAAAAACCTTGCATAAAATCTTTACGTAATAACAGCACTGACTAATGAATGATGAAATATGTCATCCACAAAATTATTTAAATAAAATAATAAAAGGCAGGCAAACAGACAGACAAAAGATAAAAGAGGAAAAAAGAAAAAAGAAAAGAAAGAAGAGACAGACAGACAGATAGATGAATGGAATTTTTAAAATATTTTTTATTAGGTATTTTCCTCATTTACATTTCCAATGCTATCCCATAAGCCCCCCATACCCTCCCCCCCCCCCACTCCCCTACCCACCCACTCCCACTTTTTGGCCCTGGCATTCTCCTGTACTGGGGCATATAAAGTTTGCAAGTCCAATGGGTCTCTCTTTCCATTGATGGCCGACTAGGCCATCTTTTGATACATATGCAGCTAGAGTCAAGAGCTCCGGGGTACTGGTTAGTTCATAATGTTGTTCCACCTATAGGGTTTCAGATCCCTTTAGCTCCTTGGGTACTTTCTCTAGCTCCTCCATTGGGGGCCCTGTGATCCATCCAATAGCTGATTGTGAGCATCCACTTCTGTGTTTGCTAGGCCCCGGCATAGTCTCACAAGAGACAGCTATATCTGGGTCCTTTCAGCAAAATCTTGTTAGTGTATGCAATGGTGTCAGCGTTTGGAGGCTGATTATGGGATGGATACCCAGATATGGCAGTCTCTAGATGGTCCATCCTTTCGTCACAGCTCCAAACTTTGTCTCTGTAACTCCTTCCATGGGTGTTTTGTTCCCAGTTCTAAGAAAGGGCAAAGTGTCCACACTGAATTTGGCTTACTGTAGTATGTGGGATGTCTGGCTCTATAAAAGTGTAAATTGTCTATTGGAAGAATACAATTTACCAAAAAAGCAAAATAACTGACATCCCATCAAATTGGCACTGTCATATGTATGTTTCTAAGTATATTCTGATTAGATGACTCAACAAAGAAAAATGAGAAACTTATACATTGTTGACAAGGCTCGTCATATAGATCCAATTGCAGATAAAGTTTCTCCCCTTTCAAAATTAAACCATTTATTTTAAAACAATTTTTATTACTTCTTTGAAACTGTCATACAATATACTTGATCATGTATAAACTCTGTATTAATGCTGTGATAAAACACAATGCGGATGGGACCCCAAGATCTTCCTGCTTCTGGATGGTAATGTTCAGAACCCCAAGACTAACCAGGTTGGCACCCTGCTCTACAAGTCACATCCCAGTCTTTGTGTCTGGGACACAGACTTCAGAGACATGGCTGTCCTCTGAGAGGCTCCACCCAGCAGCCAACAGAGACCGATGCAGAGACCCACACCTAAACATTAGATGGAGCTTGGAGACCCATAAAGAGTTGGAGGAGGATTGAGGGCCCCAAAGATAATAGGAACTCCTTAGAAGGGCCAACAGAGTTAACTAACCAGGAGCCTTGAGGGCTTTCAGAGACTGAACCACCAACCAAAGAACATACATGAGTTTGACCTAGGTCCTCCTTACTTATGTAGCAGATGTGCAGCTTGGTCTTCATGTGGGTCCTAAACAACTGGAACAGGGGCTATCCCTACAGCTGTTTCCTGTTTGTAGAATCCATTCCCCTCAGTCAGTTGTCTTCTCTGGCCTCAGTGGGAGAAGAAACACCTATCCCTGCAGAGACTTGATGCACCAGGATAGGGAGATACACAGGGGTGCCTCCACACTCTCAGAGAAGAAGGGGACAAAGGATGGGGAGAGGGACTACAGGAGGGCCGACTGGGAGAGGTACGGTGATCAGGATGTAAAGTAAATAAATAAATAAACAAAAAACCAAACCAAACAAAAAATAAAGAAAATGCCAATGTTAACTTAAAAACAGAGAGTTTATTTGTCTTAAGATAAGACTACACTGTGGGCATTCACTTCTGTGTTTGCTAGGTCCCGGCATAGTTTCACAAGAGACAGCTATATCTGGGTCCTTTCAGCAAAATCTTGTTAGTGTATGCAATGGTGTCAGCATTTGGAGGCTGATTATGGGATGGATACCCAGATATGGCAGTCTTTAGATGGTCCATCCTTTCGTCACAGCTCCAAACTTTGTCTCTATAACTCCTTCCATGGGTATTTTGTTCCCAATTCTAAGGGGCAAAGTGTCCACACTTTGGTCTTCATTCTCTTGAGTTTCATGTGTTTAGCAAATTGTATCTTATATCTTGGGTATTCTAAGTTTCTGGGCTAATATCCACTTATCAGTGAGTGCATATTGTGTTAGTCCTTTTGTGATTGGGTTACCTCACTCAGCAGTTATTGGATGGATCACAAGGCCCCCAATGGAGGAGCTAGAGAAAGTAACCAAGGAGCTAAAGGGATCTGCAACGCTATTG
The DNA here is from genome assembly GCF_000001635.26 of Mus musculus. NCBI lineage: Eukaryota > Metazoa > Chordata > Mammalia > Rodentia > Muridae > Mus > Mus musculus. The sequence goes on from NC_000068.7 coordinate 88,362,021, forward strand.
GTGGAACAACAATATGAACTACCCAGTACCCCCCGGAGCTCGTGTCTCTAGCTGCATATGTATCAGAAGATGGCCTAGTCGGCCATCAGTGGAAAGAGAGGCCCATTGGTCGTGCTAACTTTATATGCCTCAGTACAGGGAAACGCCAGGGCCAAGAAGTGGGAGTGGCTGGGTGGGGGAGCGGGTGGGTGACTTTTGGGATAGTATTGGAAATGTAAATGAAATAAATACCTAATAAAAAATTCTTGATAAAAAAAAAAGATAAGACTACACTATGATCATCTTGCAATGGTGGCATCCCATTAATCTTACTACTTGGGAGGCATAGACAGGCAGATCTCTGAGTTCAAGGCCAGACTGACCTATAGAATGAGTTCACTCAAGTCTACATAGAGAAACCCTATCTCAAAAACAAGACAAAACAAACAAACAAACAACAGATTAACAAGAGAATCAGTGATGGCAAATTGGGACTTCATCTTCCTCATTATTTGTAGACTTCATTAGGATCACCTTTGTCACAGAATTTTTCATCACAGTCGGAGGACTGTGATTGGACAAGGAAAAGGGAGGCAGAGCTAAGAGTTGCAGAGACAGGTAGCCTCTCAGAGGAGGGGGACAAAGGAAGATAGCAACGGATGTGAATCAATGTGGCCATGACCAGCCACAAGTTTTTATGATATCATAATGGTTAGAATATTGGAATAACTTGTCTAATCTAGGTGGGCAGCTTTTTTCACTAGCAATTGATTCTGAAACTATTGTATTGGCATCTTTTGTATTGAGACTTTGTTGTTATATAAATCTGAGTGGTTAACTCTAAGCATTGAGTCTTGTTTTTTTCCGAGTTACTGGGTATTGTGTTATCAAACCATGGTGGATCTATTTGGTTATTGGAATGTGGGGCAGAGCCATAGTGTTAGGTCCTGCCTGTGCCTATACTAAAACTGGACCATGGCCCAGTGGGACTGGAGAGTTAGCAGGTTGAGAGAAGCAAGAATGTGAAGAGTTGGCAGGTTCATTTTTTAAATATTTCGTGCAACACATCTCTGTATATTGTAGGAAGTTTCTACAGCATTTGATTTCTAATTCCCTAACCACTTCCAATGTCAATGTCCATCAGTTCTAGCTGTCTTTCCTCACATTTCATCCCTCAACTACTCCTTCTATTCCCTTTTCCAAATGATCCTCCCACCTCAGCCCCCTTCCCCTCAGCCCATGCATAAAATATATGTTCCCTCAAGGGAAATCCATGTGTTCTCCCTAGTTCCTTCCTCTATTCTAACCTCTCTGAGTCTGCAGGTTGTAGGTTGGTTTTCAATGTCATGTCTAATATCCACATAAAAGGGGATACATGTCATATTTAATTTTCTGGACCTCTGCTACTTCACTCAGAATACTAGTTTTCTAACTTCATGCATTGTTATTAGACGCGTTCTCACGACCGGCCAGGAAAGACGCAACAAACCAGAATCTTCTGCGGCAAAGCTTTATTGCTTACATCTTCAGGAGCCAGAGTGTAAGAGAGCAAGCAAGAAAATGGCGAAACCCCATCCCTTTTTAAGGAGAATTATCCTCCACCTAGGACGTATTACTCCCTGATTGGCTGCAGCCCATCGGCCCAGTTGTCATCACGGGAAAGGCAGAACACATGGTGGGAAAACTGCCCCTGCATGTGTGCAGACTATGTTTACCACTTAGAACACAGCTGTCAGTGCCATCTTATAATGGCAAATGTGAGGGCGGCTCCTCACAGATCCCCCTTTTCTTTTAATAAGAGCAATAGGCCACCCATATTAATGAGAGTGGAGATAGAGGTCAAATCCCCAGTGTGCAGGTAAAGGAGCCGTACACATAACCTCCTCCCAGGCTCATCACCCAGAGGGGTCCTGGTCTGGTCCCGTGTTGTTTTTCCTGGGGGAAGGACACTTGAACACTCAACCTTCTTGAAAGATGACATGTCTCCCTAGAATAGGCTCATATATGCCGCAGAGCCCTTCTACTGCAGTGCTTAGCCATGCAACTCTCTCGGGCTGCTGAAGCACACTCACTCTATCCCGTGCAATGAGACTAGCCTCGTGGGATATAAGAGCTGAGTGGCCAGCGACCTATTGCCTAAGCATAGATAACCATATATCAGGGGGAGCACTATGTTCTAGAGCTGCAAGCGCCTGGGCAATAACCACCTTGTCTCTCCTAGTTTGGGCCTTAAGCTTACAGACCAACCAAAGAAGCAACACTAATCCACAGCAAAGTGTATCTCCACATAATCCCACCCCCATCCATTCTTTAAAGAAGGAAAATGCTGAGGAGATCCAATTGGGTAATCCTTTGGTCAGGGACAGGTCCAAGCGCGTGGAGTTGACCTGAATGATGGCAAGTCTCAATTCCCGAAGGGTCTGTTCAAATTCAGCCGTCCAATTCTGTAACATATACTGAGAAAGACCTTTTAACAAATTAGCTGCCCTAGTAAATTTCTCATACTGAATGGAAGTAACGCACAATCCCGGAAACTTTTATTCACATCCCAGCCACTTCTAAAAGATTTACTGCATTGACCACATAACAGGAATCTGACACAATATTAAGGGGTTCTAAAAAGGTTTTTTAAAACTTCTAAAACCACTAAACATTCTACCACTTGAGGTGAATTTTCATTATATTGTTTGGATACCACTTTACCATTAGCCACATAGGCACCTATACCAGTTTTTGATCCATCAGTATATACCACAATCCCATTTTTAAGTGGGTTTCTTACTGTTATTTGTGGAAACACAACAGATTGATTTTGGACAAACTGTAAAAGTGGATGTTTTGGATAATGGTTATCTATTTTTCCTGAAAAGGAGGTAACTAAAACTGCCCAATCATTAGATGTGGCTGCCAAGGTTTGAACCTGTGCAGCGGTATAAGGTACAATTAAAAGATATGGACTTTGCCCAAAGTGGGTGATTGCTGCTTTTAGACCTTTAAGGGCAAGCTGTGCAATTGCATCAGGATACCAATCTATTATTTTAGCTGGGGATACGTTTGGATGGATCCACAACAATGGCCCATTCTGCCACAAAACTGCAGTTGGCAATTGTGCTGTCTTAAAGACACACAAACTGAAAGGTTGCGAATCCTCAATACGTTGTAATTGTGCATTCTGTAAGGCTTTTTCCACCTTTTGTAAGGCCTGGTTAGCAGCTAGAGTAAGAGTCCTAGGGGAGGAGATATGAGGATCTCCTTCTAAAATACTAAACAAAGGCCTTAACTCAGCGGAAGGAATCTTTAAAAAAGGTCTAAGCCAATTAATATCTCCCAACAGCTTTTGAAAATCATTTAAGGTATGGAGGTGATCTCTTCTTATCTCTACCTTTTGGGGCACAATCTTATCTGGGGACACCACAGAGCCCAAGAATTGTCCTGTATCAGAAATTTGGACCTTTTCTGTGGCTATCTGTAAACCCCACTGACTTAAAGTTTTAAGTAGAAAAGGATATGCCTTTTGTAGCATGGTAAGGTCTTTATGGCACAGGAGGATGTCATCCATGTAAAGGAGCAAAATTAAAGAGGGGAATTGTTCCCTCACTGGCAAAAGAGCTTCTTGCACATAAAGTTGGCACATTGTAGGACTATTGGACATTCCCTGTGGTAAGACCTTCCATTGATACCTCTTATCAGGTTCCATGTGATTAATAGAGGGGATGGTAAAGGCAAATCTGGGCCTATCTCTTGGACACAAAGGTATAGAAAAGAAACAATCTTTAATATCTATAATAATTAAATTCCAGCCACGTGGTAAGGCGGAAAGTACAGGGAGACCCCTCTGTACTGGGCCAAATAAGTTCATTTGCTCATTAATGGCTCTGAGGTCATGGAGCAGTCTCCACTTTCCTGACTTTTTCTTAATTACAAAAATTGGAGTATTCCAAGGTGAGGTAGAGGGTTCAATATGGCCTAGTTTTAATTGTTCCTCTACCAGTTGAATCACAGCTTCTAGTTTTTCAGAGGATAGGTGCCATTGAGGAACCCACACTGGGTCCCCTGTTTTCCATGGTATGGGTCGTGCTGCCCCAATGGCCGCTATGGAAAACCCAGACCCTGTCTGTCTTGGTTTCCATTAGGTAAGATAGGCTCTATCCTTCCCTGTTCTTGATGTCCTAACCCTTTTCCTTCTTTATAACCCATCTTTGCCATGATATTTTTTGCTTTAGTTGAATACCCTCCCGATGGGGCGTTTTCATTGGACAAAATAAGGCCCAAATGCTGCATAATATCCCTTCCCCAGAGGTTAACCGGGAGTGGGAGCACATAAGGTATGAATTTCCCTTGCTGTCCTTCAGAGGATTCCCACGTCAAGGCAACGGAGCTTATAGTGGGACATGATTGATATCCTAGGCCCTGTAATGAATGAGATGACTCTGTGGTGGGCCATGCTTTGGGCCACCAATGTGTAGAAATTATACTTTTATCTGCTCCGGTATCAAGGATGCCTTCAAACTCTTTTCCATTAATCTTAAGGCGGAGCTTAGGTCTATCATTTAAAGATACAACCAAATAGGCAGAATCATTTCCTGAGGAGCCCATTTTCTTTATCTCAGGTCCTGCAGATTTCTCCCTGGTATTATCAGGGAGGAGCAGCAGCTGAGCTATCCTATCTCCTTTACTAATAGAAAAAACGCCTTTAGGGCTTGAGCACAGGACCTGTATTTCAGGGGAATGTTGACAATCCATAACTCCAGGGTGGACTACTAAGCCCTGTGAGGTGAGTGAACCCCGGCCGAGAATAAGGCCCATGGTTCCCGGGGGCAAGGATGGTATAGGCTCCACCGGCACCGGCTGAATACTCATTTGAGGCATTAATAGGAAGTCGGAGGCGGCACGCAGGTCCACCCTTGTGGGTCTTCCTGGGTCGCCTCTCTGACTGCTTCCTGGGTCCTGACAAACCGGTTCCCATATCTTTGAGGGCCCTGGGACCGAGGGCCCGATGACCCGTTTTTTGGCACATAAGCTGATTGACTATCAGGTGGGGGAAGGACTCTGCCCTTTATATCCCTCACAGAGCGACACTGGTCAGCTCTATGATAACCCTTGCCACACTTAGAGCAAAGAGTGAGAGTCCCTCCCTGTTTATCTGGAGCTCTGCAATCTTTCTTAAAATGCCCAGGCTTTCCGCAGTTAAAACATGTCCTCTGATTATTTCTGCCCATGGAGCGTTTTTGGGATTGAAGGATGGCAGCCGCTAAGCCTGCATTGGTGAGAGGTCCCCCAAGCTCCCGACAAACCCTGAGCCAGTCTTGTAAGCCTTTGTTCTTTCTTGGGGCTATGGCCGCTCGGCACTCCTTTGTGGCTTGCTCATAGATTAGCTGTTCTATCAGAGGCGCAGCTTGCTCTGACTCTCCAAAAATACGCTCTGCTGCCTCTGTCATTCTGGCCACAAAATCTGAGAAGGATTCCTGAGGTCCCTGGATTATCTTTGTTAACTGACCAGTGGTTTCACCTGCTCGAGAGAGCGCCTTCCAGGCCCTAATAGCCGTGGAAGAAATCTGGGCATAAGCTCCCCAATGGTAGTTTGTCTGATCAGCAGAATAAGCTCCCTGACCCGTTAACAAGTCAAAAGTCCAATCTCTCTGCTCTGGAGTCAAAGCAGCTGCGTTTGCTCGGGCCTGCGCTTGTGCAGCTTCGTGCCAAAGCGCTCTCCATTCCATATATTTGCCCATACTAGGGAGAGCGGCTTTTACAACCGTTTGCCAGTCAGCAGGAGTTAGTGCCATGCCGGCAAGCCTGTCTAACTGCACCAAGGTAAAATTAGCATTGGTTCCGTATTTACGGACCGACTCGGCAATTTCTTTAATTTGTAAGTATTCTACCGGAGCGTGGACACGCCCACCCTCGGCTCCTTCAAAGACCGGAAATGCCTGTTGTATTTTCCTTTGTTCCTCTCTGGGAATGAATGAGTCTGCGCACTGCCTCTCTGCGCACTGCCTCTCTGCGCAGGGCTGACGCACTACGCAGGGCGGGGACTCCGCATAGGGCGGACCTTGAAGCCGACTGCCCTGAGGCCAATCAGCAAACTGGCCTTCGCCAGCCGCTTTTGGCTTCCTTAACTGATTAGCTAGCACTTTACCTGGCTGGTACCCTTTTTTCTCATAATGAGCTGCTTCTTCCTCCCAGTCTGTTTCCTCAGAGGAGAATTCTTCATCTGCTTCAGAACTACTAAGAGCTGGCTTCCTGAGCTCATCTAGTGACGAGTATCTCCTAGAGACCTCCGCTAATTGATCTTTCTTCTTTTCCCTTTTTCCTCTTTTTCTTCTAATCTCTCTCCAGGTATTCCTACCTAACCTTAACTTTTCCTCGGGTTCAAGACCCTTGGAAAGGCCTGTATACTTATTTTGTGTACCATATTTTCTCTTTGCTCCTACTCTCTCTCCCCGCTTTACTTCTGATAGCTTGTCCTGAATTTCCTCTAGAATCCGCCCTGCCTTAACCACTTGATAACATGTGAAAAGGAACAAAAGGGCTTTTAACACTAGAAAAAATTCAAGGCCAAACATTTTCCACTTTACTTCTGATAGACTGTCTTGAATTTCCTTAGAAAGTTCAAGATCAGACTTACCTCGTAAAGCTGTACTCACTGGTACTCTCGTTCCCCAGCTGAAAAGTTCTGAATTCATACAGTTGAATCCTTCTTAACAGTCTGCTTTACGGGAACCTTTATTACCGCGACCCGCAGTTCTGGTTCTGGAATGAGGGATCTTCCTTGCGCCAGTCCCGAGTTTTTTTTCTCGTCCCGGGTTTCGGCACCAATTGTTATTAGACGCGTTCTCACGACCGGCCAGGAAAGACGCAACAAACCAGAATCTTCTGCGGCAAAGCTTTATTGCTTACATCTTCAGGAGCCAGAGTGCAAGAGAGCAAGCAAGGAAATGGCGAAACCCCATCCCTTTTTAAGGAGAATTATCCTCCACCTAGGACGTATTACTCCCTGATTGGCTGCAGCCCATCGGCCCAGTTGTCATCACGGGAAAGGCAGAACACATGGTGGGAAAACTGCCCCTGCATGTGTGCAGACTATGTTTACCACTTAGAACACAGCTGTCAGTGCCATCTTATAATGGCAAATGTGAGGGCGGCTCCTCACAATGCATTTGCCTGCAGATTTCATGTTGTAATTCTTTTTTCAAACCATTTTAAAAATTCCTCAGTGTAAATGAACCACATTTTGTTTACTCATTCTTCTGTTCAGGGACATCTAGGTTGTTTCCAGGTTCTGGCTATTATCAATGAACATATTTGTGCAAGTGCAGGTTGCAGGAAACAGCCACTCTGAGTATGGCCTCACAGACAGTGTTGAAAATGAAATTAGTGCAGAAAAGTCATCAAAACAGAAAGTGAATCTGTTTGTTCTGATTGTCCTTTTAAAAATAAAAAAGTGATGAATTTCTTTATTTTTTCCATTTATTTATTTATGTATTTATGTATTTATTTATGTATTTATGTATTTATTTATTTATTTATTTATATCCTAAATGCTGTGTCCCCTCCCAGTACCCCCTCACAGAATCCCTCCCACAGCCCCCATCTGCACAACTTCACTCTCCCAACCTGAGGCATCAGGACTCTGCAGGATGAGACACATCCTCTCCCACTGAGGTCAGACAAGGCAGCTCTGTTGGGGAGCAGATACCACAGTCAGGTTACACTTGTAGGGGAGAACCTCTGCTCCAATTTTTGGGATTCTCACATGGAGACTGAACTGCAAATTGACTACATATATGCAGGGGCAGGTGAGAGGGCTTGGTCCAGCCCTGTGTATGTTCTTTGGTTGGTGGCTCAGTCTCTGAGAGTTCCCAGGGGTCAAATTTAGTTTACTTTGTTAGTCTTCCTGTGGGGTTCCTATCCTTTTTAGGGCCATCAATTCTTCCTTCAAGTCCTCCATAGGTGTCCCCAACCACTTTCCAATGTTTGGTTGTAGTTATCTGCATCTTTTTTTTTTTTTTTCTTCAGTCAGTTATTGGTGGAGCCTCTCAAAGGACAGTTATGCTAGGCTCTTGTTAGTAGGCATAATAAAGAACCATTAATAATGTCAGGGATTGGTGCTTGCCCATGGAATAGGTTTCAGTTTGGGCCAGTTTTTGTTTGGTCCCACAGACTCGGCTCCACCTTTGTCCTTATGTTTCTTTTAGTCAGGACAAATTTTAGGAAGAAAGTCTGTGTGTGGTTTGGTGTCCTTATCCCTCAACTGGGGATCCTGCCTGAGTATAGGAGGTAGCCACTTCAGGTTCCACATCCCCACTGATAGACTTCTAAGATCACCTGAACTGACTTCTGGGAGCCTCCCCAATTCTATGATTCTGAGATATCCTAAACATTCCTCCTATCCTTCAGCACCCTGTAGCTGATTCATTCCTATCCTTGCTCTCTGGGCCTCTCTCCTGTCTCTCCCTACACATGATCCCCACCTCAATTCCCTTGTCCCTGCCCCTCATCTTTCTCACCAAATTCCCTCCCTCTCTTTTCCTGTCACGACTATGTTGTTTCCTCTTGTACATGAGATTCATGCATTCTTTCTTGAGTCATCCTTCATATTTAACTTCCATGGGTCTGTGGGGCATATCATTAGTATTCTATACTTTATGTCTAATATCCACTTACCAGTGAGTGCATGCAATGCATGCCCCTTTGGGTCTGGGTTATCTCACTTAGGATGATATTTTCTAATTCTAGCAATTTGCCTGCAAAATTCGTGATGACCTAGGTTTTAATAGTTGAATATCATTCCATTGTGTAAATGAAATCCATTTCTCTATCCATTCTTTAGTTGAGATATATCTAGTTTCTAGCTATTATGAATAAAGCTGCTATGAACATACTATGTGTCTTTATGGGATGGATGAGCATCTTTTGGGTATATACCCTGGAGTGTTACAGTTGGATCTATAGGTAGAACTATTCCCAGTTTTCTGAGAAATCACCAAATTCATTTCTAAAGTGGCTTTACAGTTTTGCACCCCCACCAGCAATGGAGGAGTGTTCCCCTTGCTCCACATTCTTACCAGCATGTGCTGTTGCTGAGTTTTTGATTTTAGACATTCTGATTGGTGTAAGGTAGACTATCAGTTACTTTTGATTTGCATTTTTCTGAATACTAAGGATGTCAAACATAACTTTAAGTGATTCTTGGTCATTTGAGATTCCTCTGTTGAAAATTCTCTGTTTAGCTCTGCATCCCATTTTTTGTTATCATATTTTATTTAAAATATGAAAATAATTCACAATGTCTCATTCAATTTTAAAAGATTAATCAATCTAGTTTAACAATGAAATATTGTTAAGATACTGAATTTTTTGCTGAAAAAATATTCATTATATGTCTAGCCTTCATAATTGTCAGTCTGCTACGTCTTTATAGATTGATACAGGGTGTTTTAATTAACTCCTTCAATCAGATATTTGTTCACTAAATATTCTCTGGAAACTTTGGTTTTATGCATTATACTGCATACTAGGAATAAGAAAATGAGGGTAATGCATGATTCTTTCTATCCCTCTCCATGGACAAAACCAAAAGTGAAATAGTCCAAGAATGAGTAAAGATTTCACTGTGCAAGATGTCATGTGCTTTGGTACCACGTGGGAAATCAGCTAACCCACACATTAGGGAGCTAAGAACCAAGCTAGGAACAGGGAAACATGTAAAAGCCTAAAAATATAGAGATGTTTGTCCTAGGAAAAGTCACTAACAGTATGAAGGCCAAGGGATAAGAATGCTTTTAGGTATTAAACAAAGCCTCACAACTGGAACACATTAGTGAAAAGGAAGATGAGTGATAGGAGCAGGAAGCAAGAGATGGAGCAGAAATTATCATCAGAGAGAAAGCTCTGCAAGCTGTGTAAAGGAGGTTAGACATGAGCCCGAGAGTGACCTCAACTTGAGGTCATTATTTCAAACAGGAGTAGCAGTTATTGAACAAAACTATGTTCTGGCTCAGACTCCACACCAGGCAGACCTATATAATTTGAGCTGTTAGGATCCTTAAAAAATTCACATGCCATTACTCTCTCAGAAGCACTGATATAGAATCACTGGAAACAGGCTGAAAGAGGTTCTTGCCTTAGCCCAGCTCTTGCTGTAGGTGTTGATCTGATTGAGTTGTTCACAGGATCTTCACAGGAGCTTCCACTAAGGGTCAGGCCTCCCCTGCTCCCAGCATCCCTCCCTCTTCTTCAGTGGCTGACCTCTCCTTCCTAGTCAGACATTGTCTCATGGAGTTAGTCTTGGGTATAGAATGCTTGTCTTAGCCTCAGGGAATTAGAGTTCTACTTCAGATTCTGTACTAATGTTTCTGCTCCAGATAACTGAACAACTCTTCCTCTGATTCACATCATTCCAGTTTGCACACAAACATCCCTTTAAAATAACCATGCCATCTTTAACTTGATTTTACCTTGATTTTTAAAATTTCATGTCAAAATATAACATTATTGATATAATATTTTTTTAATTATTTGTTTTAATTTATTTTTATTCAATTTATATCCTGCGCACTACCCCCTTCTTGGTCACTCCTTTGCACAACCCTTGCCTCATACCCCATTCCCTTCTCCTCTAAGTGGATAAGGGCCCCCCAGGGTATCCCACCTACCTGGCACTTTAAGTCTTTGACAAGCTAAGCACTTCATCTCCCATTGAGGCCAGGCAAGGCATCCTAGCTAGGAAAAGATATGCACCTACAGGCAACAGCTTTTGGGATATTCCCTGTTCCAGTTGTTCAGAATCCACATGAATGTCAAACTGCACATCTATTACTTATGAGCAGGAAGCTGTAGGTGCAGCCCATGTATGTTCTTTGGTTGGTAGTTCAAATGGGGGGAGCTCAAGGGTCCAGGTTAATTCACTGTGTTGGTTTTCCTGTGGAGTTGCAGTCCCCTTAAGAATCTCAAATCCTTCCTTCTATTCTTCCAGAAGGGTCCCTAAGCTCTATCTACTGTGTGACTGTGTCTGTATCTGTCTGAGTCAGCTGCGAGGTGGAGCCTCTCAGAGTACAACACACTCTTGTCTGCCACCATAACAGTGTGCCATTTACAGTGTTAAAGATTGGTGATTGCCCTTGGGGTGGGTTTCATGTGGAGCCAGTATAGGAATATTTGGTTTGTTGGAGTATAACTTCTTGAGTTCTTTATGTATTTTTGGATATTAGCCCTCTGTCAGATGAAGGGTTACTGAAGACCTTTTCCCAGTCTCTTGGCAGCCCTTTTGTCCTATTGACAGTGTCCTTTGCCTTAGTTTCCTGAGGTGCAATTTATCAATTGGTCTAATCTTCTGATATCTTCTTCAGTTTCTTTCTTCAGGGACATGAAGTTCTTGTCATACAGATCTTTCAGTTACTTGGTTTGAGTTACACCAAGATATTTGCTATCATCTGTGGCTATTGTGAAGGGTGATGTTTCCCCTAAGTTCTTTCTCATCAGGCTTACCTTTTGCATACTTTGGGTGCTACTGATTTCTTTAATTTTATATCCAGGCCATTTGCTAAAGTTGTTATCAGCTATAGGGGATCTCTGGTAGAATTTTGTCAGCCTTATGTATACTATTATATCTTCCTCAAATAGTGATGCCTTTACTTCTTCTTTTCCAATTTTATCTTCTTGATTTTCTTTTGTTGTCTAAATGCTCTAGGTAGTATACTGTAAGGAATAGATAGTGGGGAGAGTTGGCGATCTTTTCTTGTCCCTCATTTTAGTGGAATTGCTTCAAGTTAGTCTCTATTTAATTTGATGTTGGGCATTGGTTTACCATGTATTGTTTTTATTATGTTTAGGTATCAGCTTTGGTTTTCTTAATTTTCTTTTTTTATCTTCCCTTGTTTCTAATTGGTTGCTTATAGTCCTGAGTTTGATATTTCCTTTTGTCTACTGGTCCTGGGTATGTTTCCTTCTTTTTGTTTTAGAGCTTTCAACTGTGTTGTTAAGTTGCTAGTATGAAGTCTTTTCAATATGCAGGCATTTAGTTCTGTATTTTCCTCTTAACACTGTCTTCATTGCATCCAATAAGTTTGCATTTGTTGTGCCTTTTCATTACATTCTAGGAAGTCTTTAATTTCTTTCTTTACTCATCCTTGACCTAGTTGTTAATGGTTAGAGAGTTGTTTAATTTCTGTGACTATACGGGCTCTGTTCTTTCTGATGTTGTTGAAGCCCAGTCTTAATCCACGGTTAACTGATGCACAGGGTTGTTTCAAACTTCTGTCTGTTCAGACTTGCCTTGTGCCCAATTATTTGGCCAATTTTGGAGACAGTTCTGTGAGGTGCTGAGAGGAAGTTATATTGTTTTGCTTTTGGTGATAGGTTCTATAGATAATTGTTAAATTCATACGGTTTATATCGTCCAATAGTTTTATTGTTTCTCTGTTTAGTTTGTTTCAATGACCTATCCAGTGGTGAGTGCAGTGTGTTGAAGTTCCCTGCTAGTATTATATAGAGTTCAATGTGTGATTTCAGCTTTAGTACAGATTCTCTTACAACTGAGAGTACCCTCACATTTGGGGCATAGATATTCAGAATTGAGACATCATCTTGGTGGATTTTTCCTTTGATTAGTATGAAGTGTCTTTGTCCATGTTTTTTCATATCTTTTGGTTGAAAGTACATATTATTAGATATTAGAATAGCTGCTCCAGCTTGTTTTTTTAAATGTCCATTTGCTCGGAGATTTAAAATGTTCAGTTGCTTGGATGTTTCCAGAACAGACATATTGCTGGATCAAAATTGCTTTACATTTTGCCTTATAAAGTTGTGTAGGACATTTTTTTTAACCTTTGCATGTGCATGTGCATGTGCTTGCACACATGTGTGAGTGCACAAACACACACAAAATTAAGGCTTACTGTTTTATGTTTTTATGAGATTTATGTATATTTGCGCGTGTGCGCGTGTGCGTGTGTGTGTGTGTGTGTGTGTGTGTGTGTGTGTACAAGTGTTTTTCTCTATCAATATGTGTTTCTTGAGCATTTTCTTTGTTTCTATTTCTGCTTCTTTTGTTCTATTCTAATATTTTGTTTCATTTTATTTTAGTTTATCATTATTTCTTAGATCCTCGTTTGTTGTATAAGCAGAGGAAGAATGGAGAAGGAATGCTCATCTGGATGGGAAGAGAAGGAGGATGAACTGAGAGGAGTGTGTGGAGAGGAAATTATAATCAGAATATATTGTGTGGAAAATCTATACTTAAAATAATATAAAAGTCATACTGAGATTTACTTTGATGTAAATATAGAGACCAGTAGACTATAGAAAACATAATTAAAACCAAATAAGTACATCCAGGACATAGAAGAAAAGTATGACAATGAGTATATAAAAAGATGACAGGCAAATGATAGAAGATAGCAACAAATATGCATAAAATTGATTGATGTTAAAAATTTTTTCCACACTACATAAAAGAAGGAACTAATATTGATGATAACAATGCTGTAGGAAGTAATAAAAATAAACCTATAAGATTGTAATTTTGACAGTAAATTTGAATATGTATTAATTAAAGCAAGAGCTTACATGGGCACACATATACATACACAAACACACATAGGTATACACACAGATGCACATACATACACACAAACACAGACACAGACACACACACACACACACACACACACACACACACACACACACTGAATTTCTTTAATATGACAAACCAAACCTCATACTTAAAGAAAAGCAAGTATATTGAACAGATAATGAATCAAACAATGAGAAAACAGGAAAATGCTTAATATCATCAAACAAGACTAAATGCAAATGAGAAATGTCAGTGGACACTAAATGCAAATGAGAATGTCAATGAACACTATTTCAAATCAGCAGTTTTGGCTGCAAGACCTTAACACAAACAGAAACTTCACCAAATACTTAGAAAATAGCACATATTGATGAGATACTGAAAATTTGATATACTTGGGGGGGACAGTAACCATAGAAAATAAACGGATGGGATCTTTATTAGCTAAATGTATTATCACTGTCAAGCAATATTTTAAATTAAAATAATTAGAATCAAATATACAAACATACTTTTGCCTATGTATACAAGAGTGTTATTTGCAGCAGTCAAAGATACATTAACCTTAAGTGTATATAAGCAAACATTGTATTAGAAAATCACATAAACAGGATATACTTAGCAGTGTACAGAAAGAGAAGTTGTACTAATACAATAAGAAAGCTTAAATGTAAATAAAGAAAATATCTAACTAAAAAAAAGAAAAGAAATTTTAAAAAAGAATGTTTGGTGCTGGTTAAACTTAGCATTTTATAACCTCAATAGTCACTAAGGGATTATTCTTGGCTATGACCTTGACTGTGCTCTATATTTACCTATGTGAGAAAACTCTCTTCATGTTTTCTTGTCAAATTCTACAGTGTTCTGTTTAGATCTAGCATGAAATCCCACTGGGATAGTTGTTGTGTGTGATCTGAATTCATTGTGATAGTATTTTCCAAAAAGAAGATGTTGGTGAATGATCAGAAATTTTTGTTTGGTCAGTTGGGTTTTGTTTTGTTTTTATTTACTTGTTTTGCAACATGGGCTAACCTTTAATTAATTTTTTTTTTTAATTCACTTGCCTCTGCCTCTCGACTGCTTGGATGAAAAGCATGTGCCACCATGCCCCACAAGTCAAAACTTCAAAAAATATGCTAAATAATGAAAAAATATTTGTGATTTGTAGAGAAATCTTAACCCAGCAGCATAGCTGCTTGGGCAGGGGATCACATCCAAGGACCTACTAGGTCTGTGTGATAGTTCTGGAATACAGCATGCCTTTAAACCCAGGAGACAGAATAAAGCAGATCTCTGAGTTCAGCCTAGTATAGAGCAAATTTTAGGTAAAGAAAAGCTTAGGTCCAGGTGTGAAAGTATATTCTTTTAATTCCAGCATTCGACAGAGAATCATGACGAACTCTGAGTTCTAGTAGGTCACTTCAGGTGAGTAAGTGAGTTGAGAGGCAGTGCAGTGGAGTGGAGCTCATGGCAAATCAGTTCGTGGCGTTTATAGGCAGGTCTTTACTAGAAGAGTTTTATAGACAGGTTGCAAAGAGAACAAGCTAGATGCAGGTGCAGACAGAACAAGCTAGAGGATGAGAATGAGCCAGAAGACTACAAAAGATTGCCAGCATTAGTTTGAAGCCAAGCACAGCCGTTAAATGAGAAACTGGGAGAAGCCAGTTTGGGTCAAACAATGAGGAGATGAGTTTGAGTCAGCCAGAGTTCAAAAAGTGCTAGAAAGGGTGAGCTTACTCAGCAGTAACGCTTTGAGATGACAATTACATTGGGCAAATGGAGATTACTTTTATAGTGCTCCTACTTATGTTAAATTTAAAGACTAGGCAAAATTGGGGGTGGAGAAATGATTCAGTAATTGAGTATACATACTATTTTCCTGGAAAATACAAATTCAGTTTTCTGACCTCACATCTTGAGGCACAGAGCAAACTGTAACTACTTATCCATAGGATCTAATACCATATTTTGCCCTCTGTAGGCACACATGCACATGCGTGCATGTGAGTGAGTGCACACAGACACACAAACACACACACACGGTCACAAAAATATGGAATATATACACATACATATGGAACATATATATATATATATACACACACATAATGAATAGTGATACACACACACACACACACACACATACACACACACACACACATATCAGGACTAATTAAATTAAATCAGGCCAGGTTGGAGGGGCCACAGCAGAGATGGGGCTGTTACAATTTTATTCAGAGAAATCCAACCTTATGAGAAATAGAATATAGTGGCTATTGCCAGGATCAATACATTTGTAGTTTTCATAATACGCTGACATTTGCAAGCTATACGGGGTACATAAAATGGGTATCTAAAACCCATTGTCCTGTCAAGTTTCCATGCTTCGTTGACTACTAAGAGAATATACAGAGAAACACAATGCATTCTGAAGGCTTCACTGCCTGTGGCAGTGCATCAATCTCTCCGGAACTTGAAGGCACACAGTGCCCTCCTAGCCATAGACTCTAATCTGAAAACCTATGACAAATGCTTTTAAAGACAGCTAGGCCAGGTCAACACCATGGTTCCTTTCAGGACTCCTTTGGCCAGTCATTCAGTAGCATGGAACTAAGTCTTGGTATTGGAAGTTTCATTTGTTGATAAGAGATAGTCAGGACTCTTTCTTCTTCATTATTTGCAGACATCATAAAGATTGACTTAATATGCTTTAGGACATTTCCCCTGCACTAGGTTTACATAACACCCCTCAAATACGCCTTAATTTTAGCTGTGTTTTCCCACATTCCTCCCTCATCCCCATCTCCCCTTTACCTACTATCTGATCATCTCTGTTCCAGGCCATATCCTCCCAATCCACAAACAAAATCCATTCTATTTCCCCCTTTCCAGAGAGATCCATGTGACTCCCTAGACACTTCCTCTACACCTAACCTCTCTGAGTCTATGGATTTTAGCTTTAATACTATTTGTTCAACAGCTAATATATACATATAAATAAATACATACCATATTCTTTTTTCTGACTCTGGCTGGGTTCCCTAACTCAAGATGATTTTTCAAGTTTTATGCTTTATCTAAAAATTTCATGCCATCACTTTTAATAGCAAAATAATGCTCCATTGTCAAAATGTGCCACATATTATTTATTGGTTTTTCTCTTGAAGGACATCTAGATTGTTTTCAGTTTCTGCCTATTATTAATAGAGCAGCACTGAAAAGGGTTAATCAAATATTCTTGTAGGATGAACATCCTTTGTGTATATGCCCTAGAGTAGTATAGTTCGATTTTGCCGTCAATCAATTCTGAACATTCTGAGGAACTGGCATATTGATTTCCATAATTCCTGTATAATTTTGAACTTTACTATCAATGGATGAGTGATCTCCTTAATCCATATCTTTACCAGTATGAAATACCATTTGTGTTACTGATCTTAGACATTCTGATAGGTGTAAAATGGAATCTCACAGTAGATTTTAATTTGCATTTTCCTGATGGCTAAAGATACTAAACATTTCTTCATTTCACAACCATTTGAGTTTCCTTTGTAAAAAATTATCTGCTTAGATCTGTGCCATATATTTCATTGAGTTATTCAGTCTACTGATATTTGATATCTTGATGCCTTCTACATGTTGAATATGTGTCTTCTCTCAGAGGCAGAGTTGGTAAAACTTCTTTTCCCAATTTGTAGGCTGCTGCCTTGTCCAAGTGATGGGGTCCTTTGCTGTTTATGTGATCCTATATTCAACATCAAATTAAATGGGGGAGAAACAAAAAGCAATTCCACTAATTTCTAAAAACAAGAGCTTGCCCACTCTCTTCATACATATTTAATAGAGTACTTGAACTTTTAACTGGGGTGTTTACAGACCTGACAAAGATAAAGGGGATATAAATCTGAAGTCAAAGTATTTTTTTTTTCAGAAAATTTGATAGTATATATAAGTGACCTAAAAATTCCACTATGAAACTTCAAAAGATGAGATGTACTTTCAGGAAAGTATCTGGATACAAAAATTAACTCATATTTGTATCCCTTGTATATATGAATAACATACGGAGTATGAAAGAAACCAGGGATACAAAACCTTCACAATAGCCTCAAATAATATAAAATATCTTGGGATAACTCTAATCAAGAAACTGAAAAGCTTGTATAATTAAAAACTTTAAGCACAGAAAAAAAGAAATTGAAGTGATATCTGATGATGGAAAAAACTCTCCCATGCTCATGAAGCAGTACAATTAATACAGTAAAAGTGACCACCCTAACATTATCAATCTATTCCCATCAAATGTAGTCCACATCAAAATTCCAACACGTCCTTCCGGTATGGCCAGCACCAGGGTAGCTAGGGCACAGAGTCGGCTGACACCCGCCAGCTATCCACAACATCCGCCACGGGATCATAAGACCTCTGGTGAATGGAACACAGCATCTGCTCCAATCCAATCACACAAGACCTGAGACTACATTAGTTAAGGAAGCAGAAAACCCGGCCTGAGCAGGGGCACAAGTCCCTTCCAGTCTGGCCAGCACCAGGGTACCTTGGGCATGAAGTCTGCTGACACCAGTAAGGTATACACAGGACCCTCCTCAGGATCTTAAGACCTCTATGATTGGATCAAAAGTTCTGCCAGAAAGCAGGTTCGAACACCAGATATCTGGGCACCTTCCCTGCAAGAGGAGAACCTACCTGCACAGAGTACTCTGAGCACTGAAACTCAGGAGAGATCTAGTCTCCCAGGTCTGCTGATAGAGGCTAACATAAACACCTGAGGAACAGGATCTAACCAGAGACAACTACAACAACTAACTCCAGAGATTACCAGATGGGGAAAGGTAATCATAAGAATCTTACTAACAGAAACCAAGACCACTCATCATCATCAGAATGCAACACTCCCACCCCACCCCGTTCTGGGCACCTCAACACACCCGAAAAACTAGACCCGGATTTAAAAGCATATCTCATGATGATGGTAGAGGACATCAAGAAGGACTATAATAACTCACTTAAAGAAATACAGGAGAACACAGCTAAACAGGTAGAAGACCTTAAAAAGGAAGCACAAAATTCCCTTAAAGAATTGCAGGAAAACACGACCAAACAGGTGATGGAATTGAATAAAACCATCCAAGACCTAAAAAGGGAAGTAGACACTATAAAGAAAACCCAAAGTGAGGCAACGCTGGAGATAGAAAACCTTGGAAAGAAATCTGGAAATATAGATGCAAGCATCAGCAACAGAATACAAGAGATGGAAGAGAGAATCTCAGGTGCAGAAGATTCCATACAGAACATCAGCACAACAAACAAAGAAAATACAAAATGCAAAAAGATCCTAACACAAAACATCCAGGAAATCCAGGACACAAGGAGAAGACCAAACCTATGGATAATAGGAGTAGATGAGAATGAAGATTTTCGCCTTAAAGGGCCAGCAAATATCTTCAACAAAATTATAGAAGAAAACTTCCCAAACCTAAGGAAAGAGATGCCCATGAACATACAAGAAGCCTACAGAACTCCAAATAGACTGGACCAGAAAGAAATTCCTCCTGACACATAATAATCAGAAACAACAAATGAACTAAATAAACATAAAATATTAAAAGCAGTAAGGGAAAAAGGTCAAGTAACATATAAAGGCAGGCCTATCAGAATTACACCAGACTTTTCACCAGAGACTATGAAAGCCAGAAGATCCTGGACAGACGTTATACAGACCTTAAGAGGACACAAATGCCAGCCTAGGCTACTATACCCAGGCAAACTCTCAATTACCATTGATGGAGAAACCAACGTTTTCCACGACAAAACCAAATTCACACATTATCTTTCCATGAATCCAGCCCTTCAAAGGATAATAACAGAAAAAAAAAATACAAGGACTGAAATCACCCCCTAGAAAAAGCAAGAAAGTAGTCCCTCAACAAACCAAAAAGAAGACAGCCACAAGAACAGAATGCCAACTCTAACAACAAAAATAAAAGGAAGCAACAATTACTTTTCCTTAATATCTCTTAATATCAATGGACTCAATTCCCAACAAAAAGACATAGACTAACAGACTGGCTACACAAACAGGACCCAACATTCTGCTACTTACAGGAAACCCATCTCCAGAAAAAAGACAGACACGACCTCAGAGTGAAAGGGTGGAAAGCAATTTTCCAAGCAAATGGTCTGAAGAAACGAGCCGGAGTAGCCATTCTAATATCGAATAAATCGACTTCCAACCCAAAGTTATCAAAAAAGACAAGGAGGGACACCTCATACTCATCAAAGGTAAAATCCTCTAAGAGGAACTCTCAATTCTGAATATCTATGCTCCAAATGCAAGGGCAGCCACATTCATAAAGAAACTTTAGTAAACTCCAAAGCACACATTGCACCTCACACCATAATAGTGGGAAACTTCAACACCCTACTCTCATCAATGGACAGATCGTGGAAACAGAAACGAAACAGGGACACAGTGAAAGGAACAGAAGTTATTAAGCAAATGGACTTAACAGATATCTACAGAAATTTTTTATCCTAAAACAAAAGGTTATACCTTTTTCTCAGCAACTCATGGTACATACTCCAAAATTGACCATATAATTGGTCACTAAGCAGGCCTCAACAAATAGAAAAATATTGAAATTTTCCCATGCATCCTATCAGACCACCACGGACTAAGGCTGATCTTCAATAGCAACATAAATAAGGGAAAGCCAACATTCACGTGGAACATGAACAACACTCTTCTCAATGATACCTTGGTCAAGGAACGAATAAAGAAAGAAATTAAGGTCTTTTTAGAGTTTAATGAAAATGAAGCCACAACATAGTCAAACTTATGGGACACTATGAAAGCATTTCGAAGAGGGAAACACATAGCTCTGAGTGCCTCCAAAAAGAAACTAGAGAGAGCACACACTAGCAGCTTGACAACACACCTAAAATCTCTAGAAAAAGGAAGCAAATTAACCAAGAGGAGTAGATGGCAGGAAATAATCAAACTCAGGGGCAAAATCAACCAAGTGGAAACAAGAAGAGCTATTCAAAGAATCAACCAAACGAGGAATTGGTTCTTTGAGAAAATCAACAAGATAAATAAACCCTTAGCCAGACTCACTAGAGGGCACAGATACAGCATCCTAATTAATAAAATCAGAAATGAAAAGGGAGACATAACAACAAACCCTGAAGAAATCCAAAACACCATCAGATCCTCCTACAAAAGGCTACACTCAATAAAACTGGAAAACCTGAATGAAATCGACAAATTTCTAGACAGATACCAGGTACCAAAGTTAAACCAGGATCAAGTTAATGATCTAAACAGTCCCATATCCCCTAAAGAAATAGAAGCAGTCATTAATGGTCTCCCAACCAAAAAAAGCCCAGGACCAGATGGGTTTTGTGCAGAGTTCTATCAGACCTTCAAAGAAGATCTAATCCCAGTTCTGCACAAACTATTTCACAAAATAGAAGTAGAAGGTACTCTACCGAACTCATTCTATGAAGCCACAATTACTCTGATACCTAAACCACAGAAAGATCCAACAAAGAAAGAGAACTTCAGACCAATTTCCCTTATGAATATCAATGCAAAAATACTCAATAAAATACTCACTAACCGAATCCAAGGACACATTAAAACAATCATCCATCCTGACCAAGTAGGTTTTATTCCAGGGATGCAGGGATGGTTTAATATACGGAAATCCATCAACGCAATCCATTATATAAACAAAGTCACAGACAAAAACCACATGACCAACTCGTTAGATGCGGAGACAGCAGTTGACAAAATCCAACACCCATTCATGATAAAAGTCTTGGAAAGATCAGGAATTCAAGGCCTATACCTAACCATGATAAAAGCAATCTATAGCAAACCAGTAGCTAACATCAAAGTAAATGGTGAGAATCTGGAAGCAATTCCACTAAAATCAGGGACGAGATAAGGTTGTCCACTCTCTCCCTTCCTATTCACCATTGTACTTGAATTCCCAGCCAGAACACTTCGACAACAAAAGGAGATCAAGGGGATACAAATTGGAAAGGAAGAAGTCAAAATATTACTTTTTGCAGATGATATTATAGTATATATAAGTGACCATAAAAATTCCACCAGAGAACTCCTAAGCCTGATAAACAGCTTCAATGAAGTAGCCTGATATAAAATTAACTCAAACAAGCCAATAGCCTTTCTGTACACAAAGGTTAAACAGGCTGAGAAAGAAATTAGGGAAACAACACCCTTCTCAATAGTCACAAATAATATAAAATACCTTGGTGTGACACTAACTAAGGAAGTAAAAGATCTGTATGATAAGAACTTCAAGGCTCTGAAGAAAGAAAGTAAAGAAGATCTCAGAAGATGGAAAGATCTCCCATGCTCATGGATTGACAGGATCAATATAGTAAAAATGGCTATCTTGCCAAAAGCAATCTACAAATTCAATGCAATCCCCATCAAAATTCCAACATAATTCTTCAATGAATTAGAAAGAGAAATCTGCAAATTCATCCGGAATAACAAAAAAACCTAGGATATCAAAACTCTTCTCAAAGATAAAAGAACCTCTGTTGGAATCACCATGCCTGAACTAAATCTTTACTACAGAGCAATTGTGATAAAAACTGCATGGTACTGGTATAGTGACAGACAAATAGACCAATGGAATTGAATTGAAGACCCAGAAATGAACCCACACACCTATGGTCACTTGATCCTTGACAAGGGGTCTAAAACCATCCAGTGGAAGAAAGACAGCATTTTGAACAAATGGTGCTGGCACAACTGGTGGTTATCATGTAGAACAATGCCAATTGATCCATTCCTATCTCCTTGTACTAAGGTCAAATCTAAGTGGATCAAGGAGCTCCACATAAAACCAGAGACACTGAAACTTATAGTGGAGAAAGTGGGGAAAAGCCTGGAAGATATTGGCATATGGGAAATATTCCTGAATAGAACAGCAATGGATTGTGCTGTAAGATCGAGAATCGACAAATGGGACCTCATAAAACTGCAAAGCTTCTGTAAGGCAAAAGACACCGTCAATAAGACAAAAAGGCCACCAACAGATTGGGAAAGGATCTTTACCTATCCTAAATCAGATAGAGGACTAATATCCAATATATATAAAGAACTCAAGAAGGTGGACTCCAGAAAATCAAATAACCCCATTTAAAAATGGGGCTCAGAGCTAAACAAAGAATTCTCACCTGAGGAATACTGAATGGCTGAGAAACACCTGAAAAAAAAAATGTTCAGCATCCTTAATCATCAGGGAAATGCAAATCAAAACAACCCTGAGATTCCATCTCACACCAGTCAAAATGGCTAAGATCAAAAATTCAGGTGACAGCAGATGCTGGCGAAGATGTGGAGAAAGAGCAATACTCCTCCACTGTTGGTGGGATTGCAAGCTTTTACAACCACTCTGGAAATCAGTCTGGCGGTTCTTCAGAAAATTTGACATAGTACTACCAGATGATCCCGCAATACCTCTCCTGGGCATATATCTAGAAGATGTTCCAACTAGTAAGAAAGAAACATGTTCCACTATGTTCATAGCAGCCTTATTTATAATAGCCAGAAGCTGGAATTAACCCAGATGCCCCTCAACAGAGGAATGGATACAAAAAATGTGGTACATTTACACAATGGAGTACTACTCAGCTATTAAAAAGAATGAACTTATGAAATTCCTAGGCAAATTGTTGGACCTGGAGGGCATTATCCTGAGTGAGGTAACCCAATCACAAAAGAACTCAAATGATATGTACTCACTGATAATTGGATATTAGCCCAGAAACCCAGAATACCTAAGATATAAGTTACAATTTGCAAAACACATGAAACTCAAGAAGGAAGACCCCAGTGTGGACCCTTTGCCCCTTCTTAGACTTGGGAACAAAACACCCATGGAAGGAGTTACAGAGACAAAGTTTGGAGCTGAGAGAAAATGATGGACCATCTAGTGACTGCCATATCCAGAGATCCATCCCATAATCAGCCTCCAAATGCTGACACCATTGCATACACTAGCAAGGTTTTGCTGATAGGACCCTGATATAGCTGTCTCTAATATGACTACACCGGGGCCTAGCAAACACATAAGTGGATGCTCACAGTCAGTTATTGGATGGATTACAGGGCCCCCAATGGAGGAGCTTTGCAAACTTTATATGCCCCAGTACAGGGGAATGCCAGGGCCAAAAAATGGGAATGGGTGGGTAGGAGAGTAGGGGGGAGGGCATGGGGGACTTTTGGGATAGCATGGGAAATGTAAATGAGGCAAATTCCCAATAAAAAACAAAAAAGGAAAAAAAATCCAATACAATTAATTCTTTACAGGTTTTGAAGGACACATCTCAGTTTCATGAGGAAAAACAAAAATCCCAGAGTACTTTCTCTGAACACTAGAAGAACTGCTGGATCTCCCAATGTTCCCATTTTCAAGTTGCACTGCGAAGCTACAGTAATAAAAATGGTACTGGCAAAAAATTGAAGATCCATGTAATCCAACTGAAGGTACTGACATAAATCTATGCACCTTGGACACATGATTGCTTATAAAGACACTGAAAACACACACTTCAAAAAATGGTGCTGACCAACCTGGACGGATGCCTGTAGAAGAAGGAAAATTAATTCAGACTTGTCACTCTGCATAAAACTCAAGAACAATGTGAACAAAGACCTCAACACAAAACTGGATATACTAAACCTGATAGAAGATAAAGTGGGGGAATATTCTTGAACTCATTGACACAGATGAAGACTTTCTGAACAGAACTCTGTTAGCATAGGCACTAAGTTCAACAATTAATTAATGGAACCTCACAAAATTGAAAAGCTTCTGTCAGGATCTCTGATATTTACTGAGCATTCTTCCTACTCAAACCAATGAGATGCAGGTACATTGAGAGATACTATCCCAAACAAGATGGAGAGCAATTGAAGAAGACAGTAAGTCACCATATGATCTCTATAATCATGTATAGCTACAAATATGATAATATTTACCCACATGATAATATACTCATACAGAGATAAAAAGAAAAGAAGTTGAAGACAATAAGTTGTACTAACTTTTAAAAGTTCCAATAGGTAATAATATATACTTGCTAGAATATGTGGCAAACTTCAAGAGCTGTAAAGATCGCACTTCTATTTCTCCTGAATTTGCCACCTACAGCTTTCATTTCTGTTGTTGTTGGTGCTGTTGTTGTTATTGAATGTTTAATATTACCTTTTCTTCCTCAACCATTGTGTTGTTCCAGTATGCACAAATGATGGCTTTGTTGATATAAACCTATTGGAAAATTTTAAATGTTTTTTTAATTATTTTTTTAGACTTTTAAACAGAGTTTTAAATAAAGGTTGTGCTTTATTTTTGTCAATTAATCCCAATGAGCTCATCTGGATCTACAATGACATTGTGCCATATTTCTCTAAGCACTCTATCTGCCAAGAAAGCTACTTTGTAAGCGAACACCTGGAAATATCTCTGTTTTAACCTTCTCCAGGGAGTAGAGAAAATGTGCCATTAGAAGCAAGCTGTGAATATTTGCCAACACACATGAAAATGACATCAGCTTTTCCAGCTCTTGAATTATATTAGCTAAAGCTAGAAACAGTCGAGTTTGTTTTAGAACCAAACCACAAGCCTTTTCCTACAAAACAGGTGAGTTCTACCTTCAGGTAATAGATAATTACTACTAAGTCAAAACTTATTAATATACAATTTTTCCACTTATTGGCTGATTCCAAATTAATACTGGTTGTGGATCATGCTGTCTAAAATTTAAGTCAAGTGGCTGGTGAATTTGACACTGAATTAGTTTAAGTGTCTCTAAATTAAAACTATGCATGGGATAATAAGAACCATGCTTTTAGAATATTTTTTTAAATATAAATATAATGGTTATTCATGATTTTTCTACTATTTGTTTTAAATTTTAGGGGCAATTTACATACAGTGAAAAAGAAGAAGTATTTTTAGGTAGTGAGATTTTTGGCTTGTTCACACTTATACATAATAGCTTCTGATCACTTTCTCCCCATGCCTTCTCTCTTACTTTTCTCTAACCCTGATCTAACCCCTTTCCCTATCAGTTTTCAAGATTATTGACTTTTGATTTTTTTTTTTTGACTCACAAAATTTAACCAGAGACATCTGTGTAAGTACTAGATTTTAGCTATCTATTGGAGCCAGGTGAGGTCATCAATGAGTAATTGATTAAATTTAAGTATCGTATCTAACTTAAAGTTTCTGATTTGTTTACTATCTTGCTGACAAAAAAGGGAGGTATTTGTCTTACTAAATAGAAATCTTAGTCCATCCTCAATGATTTAGGGGTTGACAACCTTACATAATAACTTTTGTATAGTAGCCAATGATCGAATGTCTAATTTTATGCAAATTGACAGGATGTTTGTTTTATTTTCCTTTCATGATGGGCCAAAATATTAGATTCAGGAACTTTCCATAATCTATTTCAAAGACAGATAATTAAGATTCAAAATAATATTGGTGCATATAATCTAGTTTTGTTTTGTTTGTTCTGTTTTCAATTATGTTGGTGTAACATAACAGTAACATGATGGCTTTAATACTTATAAAATTCCCTTAAAGAATTTAATTATTAACAAATACATAAGGCATATAAAGTAGTTAGTTGTCCTATTTAAGGTACAGTAGTTAGAAATAGCAATTTTGAGCATATATAATATTGTCATGTTAGTTATGGTATTTTGGAAACTGTAAAAATTCTGATAAAATAGAACAAGTTTATAACAGGAAAGGGCAAGATCCCAGCACAGTTGCAAGAATCAGTGAAAGCTGTGACATTCAAACTATCTGTGATCTGAAGGTTTTAACTCTGTGTCATGAAGTCAGTGTCTCTGAGTTACAGCCAGAATGCTGGGACAAGTATAAGTAAGGAAGCCTGATCTTCTGGAAGAAAAGTTTTGCTGTAATTTTAGGATTAAGAAAGTTGAACATCTGTGATCAGGAGGAAAATTAATAGAGGTGGTCTTTGTAAACTTTGATTTGTTTACAGAAAAGCATCCAGCAGTTAGTGCCAACTTCAGATTCCTCTTTATAAGTGAAAGAAACACAGGCAAAGTTGAATTGATCTCAGAAGATCTGTTTGCACCTGCTTACACCTAGGCAGAATTATGTAAAAGTGATGTTCTTTATTTAAGTTTAGTAAATCATGAAAAATTACAGGCAGATGAAAGAGATAAAGTTCAGAATTTTTGCCAAAGTAGTGATAAAATGGTTTGTAGATGTTATATAGATTTTAATAAATTTATAGAAATGTGCAAGGTACTGTGATCATATTTACCCCTGCTACTCTCTCTTACTTCCTTTCACTCCTGCAAAACCCTCCTTCTCAAACTGTCTGCCTCCTTCTTTCATGTCTCCTTTGTGACTCATTGAGTTTAAAAATTGGCAATTCACTTACATAACATATATTATTTTAAGGGATAAATAAAATTGTGTACAGAATAAATTCAAGTAATTCAAGATCATTGGTTATTCTTTTGATTCATCTACTGTATAAGTTTTGTGTAAAGTAAAAACTAAATGCATGACGTCTCAATAAATTCAAATGAGTTCATGTATGCAATTACTCTGTTGAAATTAACAAAATTCTTCATTTTTAAAGAACTGAGTTCTTCAGAATTTTGTCTATTTTCCTGTTTGCTTTCTATTATTGTTCTGATAAAACACTCTTTAGATATACGCTGTGTTTTTAACTTCACTGAAATGGAAATTAATTTTAAACTCAGCAGCACTGGTACTATACACAATTAGTTTTACAAAGTTCTCCTTTGCATAGAATGTTTAGTGAATTTCTTGTGTTATCTAGCAGACTGATTGAAAGTTTGCTTCTAGATTATTCCCTATTATATCAATGACGTCTAAAAGTCTACAATTTGAAAGCGATTATGCATCCTAACTCAAATGTGATTGTGTGGATAAAACAGTGTCACAGTGTATATGAAGCCTGAGTTCTATCCTTTGTATCACCAAAACAATGTTAGCAAACAGTGAACACAGAAACACTCATGATATCAGGATTACATTATTTCAAGACAATGAAAAGTAGAAAGAGTAGGTGAAATAATTGGGAGAATGTGAGGAATTCACCTTGAGAACTTGACACTGGTATTTTGGAAACTGATAGTAATATATACACTTTAAGATGACATGATGAGCTGGGTAGCGGTGGCGCATGCCTCTAATCCCAGCACTTCGGAGGCAGAGGCAGGTGGATTTCTGAGTTTGAGGCCAGCCTAGTCTACAGAGTGAGTTCCAGGACAGCTAGGGATACACAGAGAAACCCTGTATTGAAAAAACAAAACAAAACAAACAAACAAACAAGACATGATGGCTAAACTTCATTGTCAACTTGGCACACCTGGGAAGAGGGACCCTCAGGCAAAAAATCATTTCCATATGATTGGTCTGTGAGAATGTCTGTGTGGCATTTATTTGATTGTTTATTGATATAGAAAATCCCAGGTTAAGTTGGGCCATTCCATCTCTAGGAAATTGTGTCTGGACTATATAAGAAGGACTACAGTTTATGAGTCTGAGGCTAACAACTGAGCAGCATTCCTCTATGGATTCTGCTTCAGTCCTTGCCTCCAGTTTCTGGCCTTGTCTTGTCTTGTCTTGTCATCAACAATTGTTTTTTGTTTGTTTGTTTGTTTGTTTTTTGTTTTTGTTTGTGTTTTTTGTAAGTCAATAAACCTTTTCCTTTCCAAATTTATTTAGGTCAGTGTCTTATCACAGTAACAAAAAACAAATTACAACAGATAGTCTAGAATGGTTGAGTGACTTTTATTTATTAATTAAAATGTAGCTGACTCAAGTGTTTGATCAAGACAACGGTAGGATGCTAAAATACAAACAAAATACATGATTGCTCTACTCAACATGTTGGATGTAGGTACATAGTTGATTTAAAAAAAATCTAGAATGCTTTTTTATGTGGTAATATTTATTCTGTGAGTTGAAAAATGAATTATTTATATACATATAAATACACAGGTATTTATAAATATAAGTTAAAATCAGTGAGACTAAAAACACATTTTTCAATTAAGAAATGAAATTTTATCTATCTATCTAGTGATTCCAAATACAAAAGACAGAGGATCTGTGTCTCAACATATTTTAAAATAGGCAGTGCACAAATATTACATTTCATATATTTTCATGTAATTGTTTTCATACTTGATCACTCATTTCTGATTCTTTAAAATAAACAGCAAAAAGGAAACAGGGATTCTGATCCTTTAGAAGTATCTGTTTTATAGTTCTTTGGTGGTTTAATATACATTTTTATTGGATAATACATAATTACAGAATGATTACACAAATATAATTTATCCTAAAACATTAATATGCATCTCAAGAATGTAAGAAAATTCAGCAGCAATTTTTATTTTCAAGGTGTTTCAAATAGCTGCCTTGGAAATCTTTTTTAAATAAAAGTGAAATATCAAAATTCTTCAAACAATGTACATTTTTAATCTAATCTTTGCCCATAAAGGGCAAAATATTCAGCATTGTGATAAACATATTTCTTACTTGTTTATAATTTATGTGATTTCAGATAGACACAGACACTGTGGATCATGGACTATAGGACAAATATCACAGAATTTATTCTCCTAGGGCTTTCTCAGACAAAAGAAATAGAAGTTATCTGCTTTGTATTATTTTTACTTTGTTACATTGCAATTTTATTTGGGAACCTACTTATCATGATTTCTGTCACATGGAGTCACCTCATCAATCAGCCTATGTATTTCTTTCTGAGTTACCTTGCACTTTCAGATTTGTGTTACACCTCCACGGTGACACCCAAGCTGATTATCAACTTAGTCACAACAAAAAAGTCGATTTCCTACAATGGTTGCATGACGCAGCTCTTCACTATGCACTTCTTTGGTGGCATTGAGGTCTTTATCCTTACAGGAATGGCTTATGACCGCTATGTGGCCATCTGCAAGCCCTTGCACTACACCATCCTTATGAGCAGGCAGAAGTGTGATGCTGTGATTGCAGCTTCCTGTGCTGGGGGATTTCTGCATTCCTTTGGTCAATTTCTCCTGGCAGTCTTCTTACCCTACTGTGGCCCCAATGAAATAGATCACTACTTCTGTGATGTGTACCCTCTGCTTAAACTGGCCTGTACTGACACCAGAAAAATTGGTTTCTTGGTCATTGCTAACTCTGGCCTAATGGGCTTAGTGACTTTTGTGGTCTTGTTGATATCATATGGTGTGATCTTATACACTGTCAGGTCTTACTCTGCAGAGAATCGTCGCAAAGCTCTTTCCACATGCAGTTCACACATCACTGTGGTAGTCCTTTTCTTTGCTCCTCTATTGTTTATTTACATTCGACCAGCAACTACATTACCAGAAGACAAAGTATTTGCTCTCTTTTATACTATCATTGCCCCCATGCTCAACCCCCTGATTTATACACTCAGAAACAAGGAGATGAAGAATGCCATCAAGAGACTATGTTACCTTATGTCAGGGAGTGAAGGAAACAGGCTGAAGGGTGTCACTGTTTTCCACCATCACACAGTTTCTTGAAGGTTTTTATAACTTTAATCAGCAAAAGACAAATGTCCTGTCAATGTGTCTTATACCTAGTGATATGTACAGGTATCTCAATGAGAATATATTTACTGTTCTGTGTTAAACCAGATATTTTGACTGTCCTTATTCAATTTTCTGCTGTTGTTGATGTCTACATGGCTTATACTAAACTGCAACTTTGGTTCTGAAATTAATTATGCTTGACAGAAAGTCATTCACAGTAATGTGTTACCTAAGTGACCACAGAGAGCACATATAATGAATTATGCTGTTTGACTGTGTTTAGTAAACTCGATCTAGATCCAGCTTCCATAAATAAGCAAAGATAACTCTTATCTGTACCTGCATCAGAGAATATCTAAAAGATACACTTTCTATATCACAGAATATTTCTTGCATTTTTATATTCTAGCTTAATTTTAAAACAGCATATTTTTTAACATGTTACATTTCTAAAATCAATTAATTTTCCCAAGCCAAAAATTCTCTTTCACATTATTGGCATCCCCTGGCTTTTACAAAATTTCCACAACCTCCTCTTCTTCAATGTGTCCTGTGCCTTGTGAAGTCCCACTGTATTATAGATGTTTCTTTCAAAGATGAATATTCCAAACTTATTCATTGAGATTTGGCCTGATGTGTGTTTCTGTAAAAACCATTCATTATTCTGAAAAGTAAATTTCTTTAATGAGGATTGAAAGAGATTCTTTCCTTATTTAATAGTTAAGAATCAATGAAAAATTAGTGATAATTGAATGGTGCCCTGAACTAACACAAGTATTAAAAATATATGTAAAGCTAAGACAAGAAATATCTAAGACCAATCAATACTTATTTTTGATTCAAGAGAAGTTCATAGGACTCAGAAAAACTGCATTAACAAGAAATAGCTGTCTCTTGTGAGGCTATGCCGGGGCCTAGCAAACACAGAAGTGGATGCTCATAGTCAGCTATTGGATGGATCACAGGGCCCCCAATGAAAGAGCTAGAGAAAGTACCCAAGGAGCTAAAGGGATCTGCAACCCAATAGGTGGAACAACAATATGAACGAACTAACCAGTACCCCCGGAGCTCATGTCTCTAGCTGCATATGTATCAGAAGATGGCCTAGTGGGCCATCAATCGAAAGAGAGGCCCATTGGTCTTGCAAACTTTATATGCCTCAGTACAGGGGAACACCAGGGCCAAGAAGTGGGAGTGGGTGAGTAGGGGAGGGGGTGTATTGGGGACTTTTGGGATAGTATTGGAAATATAAATGAAGAAAATACCTAATATAATAATAATAATAACAAAGAAATGGACTGTAAGATGTTTTATCTTCTGTCTAATTCAAACAACAGCAAACTTAGTGCTGAATAAAGAGGAATCTCTAAAAGCTGTAAGTATGATGGAGGAGGATGTAGATAAAACAACATGGACTAGCTTTCTCTAACCAGTGAAAACATGGGCTTGCTCTCTGTAAACAGGGAAACATGTGCTAGCCCTCTTTAAACAGAAAAGCATGGGGTAGCCTTCCAATTCAGTATAAATGGCTCCATTAATCAAAGAGAAATGGAAAAATAATTTCCTCAAACATTGAACCTTGTTTATCTTCATCTAATTTTTACATTCATGCTGAAACCACTGAGCAGTAATTGGAACAGGAAACATACACAGAGCTGGTCTATACACTTGGCAGTGCCCGCATAAAAACCAGCAAATTCTTGAATTTGTGTGCATGCATGCATGCATGTGTGTGTGTGTGTGCACGCACACATGTTTCAGAAATTATATATATATATATATATATATATATATATATATATATATATGTTATATATATTACATAAGAATATAATGCATATTATTTTTAAGTAGAAAATATCCAACCAAATGCAGGAGATACAGATCTAAACAGGGATTTTCAAAAGAGGGAACTCAAAAGGCTAAGAAGCCCTAACAGAATGTTCAAGATCTTTAATTATCAGGGAAATCCAATTAAAACTTTGAGAGTTCATCTTAAACCACTTAGAACAGCACAGTCCTTTGCCTATATATTATGGTTCTGGCTGTGTATTGTGTGTGTGTGTGTGTGTGTGTGTGTGTGTGTGTGTGTGTGTGAATGTGTATATTTCTGAGCCTTTATGTGCTTCTTGTATTTTCCTTTGACTCTTTTTCTTCTATTTGCTAGTCCTATTCTGATATTTATTTTTTTATTATTTTAATTTTTTTTGCTGTCCAGTCATTACCCCCTCCCAGTCTACCTTCCCACAGTTCCTCATCCCATTCTTCCTCCACCCCCCACCCATCTCCAAGAGAATATCCTCACCCCTCCGATCCGCCACTGCTGAGTCTCCCCCTTTATTTTTATTCTTTCGATGTCTATGTTTTCTAAGGAGATTTGGAAGGGAGAGGAGGTGGAGAGGATCACACAGAGAGAAACTATGATATGGGAAACCATAATCTGAATATATTGCATCAAAGATCTACTTTCTTTTTGTTGTTTTGTTTTTCAAAACAGGTTTTCTGTGTAGCTTTGACTGTCCCAGAACCCACTCTGTAGACCAGGTTGGCCTCGAACTCAGAAATCCGCATGCCTCTGCCTCACAAGTGATGCGATTAAAGGCGTGCACCACCACCACCTGGTCAAAGAACTATTTTCAATGATATAAAACTGACAGGTGAATAATTTAAGTATGTAAAAATAAATAAGAGAGCACTGTGTTATTGCTGTGAACCAATAAAATATAAACAGAATTTTGTTTTAGAATTAAGCAAAAATTTTACTTCCTAACAAATATCCACTCTTTTTTCTTTTCTTGCGCCATTCTTATACTCCAGTGTCTTTCTTCTGAGGAAATTTTCTGTCTGGCAGCTTACCTATAGACTCTAGGATCTATCAAGCTTATCAACTCCAGTATTTCACAATACCATACTTCTCCTCAGTCATATTTGATTCCTTGTCACTGTCCACCTTTATCCTGGTTTATTAATTTTGAAGCCCCCTTGAGAATATTTCAGGTTATACCCATTGCCTTTGGAGGGCAGTAAAACTGTGTTCACTCAAGGTGAACTGTTTTTTTTTTTTTTTTTTTTTGTTTTTGTTTTTGTTTGTCTTTGTTTTAAATCTCTGCATTCAGAATACTTGATTAATGGATCATTGTACTCTGGGATGGTTAGGGGCTCAAGGACTATGTATGACTATCACTACATATTACATCAAAGCAGTGATTCTGAAGCTTCCCAATGCTGTGACTCTTTAATATAGTGCCCTCTGTTGTGGTGACTCTCATAACCATAAATTTATTTTTGTTGCTAATTCATAAATGCAACTTTGTTACTGTAAATATCAAATATACAGGATATCTAATAGTTGACCCCCATGAAAGAAAGGTTCTTCTGACCCCTGCTCATTTCAAGCTACAAGATGAAAACCGCTATAATGTGGTAATGAGTTTGGGAAGAATGTTAGCAGGTAAGACAATTTGCTGTATAGGACCTTAGTTCTAATTTCCAGCACTCATGTAAAAAGTTAAGGTATGACTGCACATGCCTATAACCCCCTCTCCACATTGAGGGGAAAAGACAAATGAATTCTGTGAGATCAGTGGCCATTTAATCTATCCAAAATAGTTCTGGTTTTGTGAGAGATGCAATTTCAAGAGAATATAAAAGAAGGATCAAGGATGAACCAAATTTACTACTATTACTTGTGCATATTCTTACCAAGACCCACCAATGCCATCACACAAATCTTCAGGCACCACAACACCTCCCTACCCCCACACACAAACAAACAAACACCCTAATAAAAGTCTAAACAAGTCATATAATTAATTTCTTCTGTAAAAAAAATGGTATAGTGCTTGTCCCTCAAGAAAATGTCTATAACACAACTTTAGAAATTTAACCTAAGCATTAGAAGACATGGCCACTAATACTGTTGCAACTAAGAATGGTTAACATCTTCTGTGTTATGCAGTACTTATTGTCCTGTATAACCAGTTTCTCTTTGACTACTTACTTTCAAGACAAGGTGGAGTAAGCATAATAAGTAACAAAATCTGTTGCATCTATACTAGTAGTCTCTGTAGGGTAGGATCAATAAGCATGTATTTCTACAACTATTGATAGATGATATATAGATCATCTGTACAGATACCTTTTATTTCCCTGATGTAATTGTCATCTCAGAGGTTTACTGCCTCCATGTTCTAACCTAGGTCTTGTCCTGGAAGCTTCTAGCCACTACATAATCTTATCCAGGTCTAGATACTGAGCCTGTGAAACTGATGAATAAGCTTACTCCCTCCCAGTTCTTTCGGAACTGATGGCTGGCTCAATTCAGCTGCTCTGGCCTGAACTCCTTTCCAAGCAGACTGATTCACTCTGGCTTCTCTCAGATTCTCCTGTATTACTCTGCTTGACCTCATACTAACTTTGACAATATGTTCTAATCTTCTGGCTCCTTCTCATTCTCTGGATTTTTTTTACCTTCACTTGTATCTAGCTTGTTCTCTCTGCAACCTGTCTCTGTACAAATGTCCCAGTAAAACTTTCGTCTTTCTTCTTTTCTCCCTCAGAACTCCTTTACTTAAGTAGCCTTTCTCTGTGTTCTCCTGAGAGTTGGGTATATCCTATTCTGTAAAGTCTTTCTTTGATTTGTCACTTTGTCTCCACTCAGTACGACATAACATTCAAACATGGGTGCGTCTTCTACAAATTAATTTTACTTTCATTGTTTGTGATTAAAGTTGTGTGCTAAGGGTGTGTCTGAATTCCAACCAGAGGGATTAAAGATATGTACTAATGCTGAGCTGAACCATGTCTAGAAATAGTTTTTTTCATTAAATAACAAAATCTCACTTTCACATTGTGATTCAGTACTCTGCAATAGTCATCAATATATGGATGATAGGGATGATAGATAGATAGATAGATAGATAGATAGATAGATAGATAGATAGATAGATAGATAGATAGATACTTGGCACAGATGGAGTTATCACAGAGAAAGGAGCTTCAGTTGAGGAAATGCCTCCATGAGCTACAACTGTAAGGCATTTTCTCAATCAGTGATCAAGGAGGAAAGGACCCTTGTGGGTGGGACCATCTCTGGGCTGGTAGTCTTGGGTTCTATAAGAAAGCAAGCTGAGCAAGCCAGCAAAGCAAGCCAGTAAAGAACATCCCTCTATGGCCTCTGCATCAGCTCCTGCTTTCTTACCTGCTTGAGTTCCAGTCCTGACTTCCTTGGTGATGAACAACAGTATGGAGGTGTAAGCTGAATAAACCCTTTCCTCCCCAATTTGCTTCTTGGTCATGTTTGTGCAGAAATAGAAACCCTGACTAAGACAGATAGATCGATCGATAGATAGATAGATAGGTAGATGGATGTCTGAATACCTTAAATATTCTGTGCTTTTCTCCTTGTCTACAACTCAAAAAATATTATCAGAGCTCTCTGACATTACCAAATCTAACATGTTTCATATTAGAGTAGAGTTTGGGGGGTTGGGTTTTTTGGTTATAATATTTTATTTTTTTATTATTTATTTTGTTTTTTAGTAGATATTTTCTTCATTTACCTTTCAAATGCTATTCCAAAATTCCCCTATACCCTCCCCTGGAACTGCTCCCCTACACACACTCCCACTTCTTGGCCCTGGCATTCCCCTGTACTCAGACATATAAAGTTTGCAATACCAAGGGGCCTCTCTTCCCAATGATGGCTAACTAGGCCATCTTCTGCTGCATATGCAGCTAGAGATATGAGCTCTGGGGGTACTGATTAGATCATATTGTTGTTTCACCTATAGGGTTGCAGACCACTTCAGCATCTTGGATACTTTCTGTAGCTCCTCCATTGGTGGCCCTGTGTTCCCTCCAATGGACGACTGTGAGCATCCACTTCTGTATTTGCCAGACATTGGCATAGCCTCACAAGAGACAGCTATATCAGGGTTCTTTCAGCAAAATCTTGCTGGCATATGCAATAGTGTCTACATTTGATGAATTGCCTTATTTCTAAAGGACACATTATTTCTTCTTTGTGACTTTTTGCTCATCATAGCAAGAAAGTCCTTTAAGTCCAATCCAATCACTAATAATATACTTGAAACTTTTGGATATTGTGGAAGCAGGGTAATGCAAATGATTTTATAATCAGACTTCTTATAATTTATGGAAAATGTTCTAAATGTTGGAGTGATTGATAGACAACCAGTACCTCTTTTCACCTTATGAATTTTTTACCTCCCAGTTTTCTTTTCTTCAATCATAAGTCCAGGTATTGACTCAAGATATAATTTATTTCATATTAATATGATATTGATTTCTCTGTCCCACATTTAATTTATGAATGCTACTGGATGATGTAGATGATCATATCAGATTCAAACTTAAAAATATAGTATTCAGTAATAAATTTAAGATTTTCTACAATCACAAAATATCTATAAATTTATAAGCCCTCAATGTTCAATAATTTTATTAAATCGTAAGAATATGTTACTGATAAGCACAACATCTACTCAATTTGCTTCATATTTTCAATGCAAGTAATCCTTCTTGCCCCAGTTCAGTAGTCTGAAAAATTGATATTTTAATTGTATTTTGGTAGTTATTAATTGAAGTAAGTTTTATTGTCCACATTTGTTCCACTAAAGACAGTGAACACTATAAGATAGATGGCATAGTCTCTAGCTATTTAATTACATTTACAATTTTTCTATTATAAAGCCACATGACCTAATTTCTGTAGGTAAATAAAAAAATTTATTGTATTTTTCATCTCTACTCAGCTTGTAAATTGGCAAATTGACATACATAGAACAATGGTATAAAACATTGTAAGCTGTCTCTTGTGAGACTATGCCAGGGCCTAGCAAACACAGAAGTGGATGCTCACAGTCAGCTATTGGATGGATCACAGGGCTCCCAATGAAGGAGCTAGAGAAAGTACCCAACGAGCTAAAGGGAACTGCAACCTTATAGGTGGAACAACAATATGAACTAACCAGTACCCCGGAGCTCCTGTCTCTAGCTGCATAAGTATCAAAAGATTGCCGGCCATCACTGGAAAGAGAGGCCCATTGGACTTGCAAACTTTATATGCCCCAGGACAGGGGAACGCCATGGCCAAAAAGGGGGAGGGGGTGGGTAGAGGAGTGGGGGTGGGTGGGTATGGGGGACTTTTGGGATAGCATTGGAAATGTAAACGAGGAAAATGCGTAATAAAAATTAAAAAAAAAATAAAAAAAAATCCAAAACAAAACATTGTAAGCACAATATCTTCAGGGAAACTGGTAGGAGGTCAAACATTGGAAAATATTTGAAGTCCAAAGACTAAACCTGTCAGGGTTATATGAATCCCACATGTAACTCCTCCACTGGGGACCCCATGCTCAGTCCAATGGCTGGCTGCAAGCATCTACCTGTGTATATTTCAGGTACTGGCAGAGTCTCTCAGGAGACAGCTATATCAGGATCCAGTCAGCAAGCACTTATTCATATCCACAATAGTGTCTGGGTTTGGTCTGTATATAGGATGGATCCCCAGGTGGTACAGTCTCTGGATGGCCTTTACTTCAGTCTCTGCTCCATACTTAGTCTCTGTATCTCCTCCTGTGGATATTTTGTTCCCCCTTCTAAGAAAGATCGAAGTATCCACACTTTGGTCTTCATTCTTCTCGAGTTTCATGTGGTTTGTGAATTGTATCTTGGGTACTCTGAGCTTCTGTCCTAATATCCACTTATCAGTGAGTGCATACCATGTGTGTTCTTTTGTGATTGGGTTACCTCAGTCAGGATGATATTTTCTAGTTCTGTTCATTTGCCTAAGAATTTCGTGAATTCGTTGTTTTTAATAGCTGAGTAGTACTCCATTGTGTAAATGTACCGTTTTAATCGTCCTTTTTACATGTTGGAGCATCTTCTGGTTATATGACCAGGAGTGAGCCTGACAAGTACATAGATGGATGCTCTCAGCCAACCATTGGACTGAGCACAAGGTCCTAAGGGAGGAGCTAGAGAAAGGACTGAAGGGGCCGAATGAGCCTGCAGCCCCAATGGAAGAACAACAATATGAACCAACCAGTACCTCCAGAACTTACAGGGACTAAACCATCAACTAAAGAGTACGCATGGAGGGACTCATGGCTACAGTCGCATATGTAGCAGAGGATGGCCTTGTTGGACATCAATGGGAGGAGAGGCCCTTGGTCCTGAGAAGGCTTGATGCCCAGGTGTAGGGGAATGCAAGGAAATGGATGCAAGAGTGGGTGGGTTGGTAAGCTGAGGAAAGGGGATAGAGGTTTTTCGGAGGGGAAATCAGGAAAGGGGCTAACATTTGAGATGTAAGTGAAGAAAATGTCTAATAAAAAGAAGAAGAACAACAACAAAATCCCCTGGTAGGGGCTGGGGACCTGGATGCAGGACATTTGAAATATAAATAAATAAATAAATAATCAAGTTTTTGGTTTTTTTTTTTTTTTTTTTTTTTTTTTTTGGAAAAGCTGGAAGAAGCTGAGAAGGAGGTCACCTCCAAGAGAAGATGAGCAGTCTCAAATGACCTGGAGATTTCTCAGACACTGAGCCACCAACCAGGCAACATACACCAGCTGATATGAGGCCCGGACACATATAGAGCAGAGGGTTGCTTGGTGTGGCCTCAGTGAGAGAAGATGCAACTAACCCTCAAGAGACTTGAGACCCCAGGGAGTGAGGAGGTCTGATTGTTTAGGGGTGGGTGATGAGGAAATCCTCTTAGAAATGGGGAGCAGGTATAGGAAGGGGAGCGGTCTAGTAGGGCAGATTGAGAAAGGGATGATTTCTGGACTGTAAAAGTGAATTAAAGAATAAAAATGAAAGTAATAAATTTTTAAAAAAGCAACCTGGAACCTTCACTTTTGGAGCCAGCCTGCCCCTTGAGAGGACCGCACAACCCATAAGGCTTGTCTTGGTATTTGATACATGGATTTGCACTGAAATCTATGATTATCAGGCTGTCCTGGCACTGTGTACTGACTACAGCTCATTTCTAATGTGTAAGGTTTAACTTGGGTAAACAGGATCTGACATGGCATATGGCAGTCAGGAAGTAGCTCATTCTGGAGACTTTAATGGGGTGGTCTGAGTCGTGGTATTTACAGAGTGAAGGGGTTTATTGTGCCATTCACAAAGTCAGAGGCCCAGAAAAGGTTAAGTCCACACTTCCATGCCATCCCACACAGAGATTCTCTTCTACCTGGTTTGAGGAAAGCCTAAAACAGGGATGTGAATATGCAAATCCAATACCTCACCTCCTTCAGTGAACTGCTTCTTTCTGTGTTAGAGTAAGATGCCAGACCCTTGCATGTGTGTATATGGTTTAATGATCAACTCAGTACTTTAGGAGCACAAGGAATAGAAAGCCCTGATGTAGTATTATTCTCATAATGTTCACTTGTTACATACACACACACACACACACACACACACACACACATATATATATATATATATATATATATGTGAAAACTCAGAATATATAACACACAAATTACAATATAATATGTACTATTGATGTTGAAACTGATATAAAATATATGATTAACAGTCACAAGTATATTAATAGTAAATCTGATAGTAATCTTTATTCAAAGAGATAATATTTGCAATTAGTCCATGAGAGTTACTATTGTTTTTTATTATTATTGATTAAACATGGAATTTTATACCTTCAAATGCTTTGAGATGTAGGAAGACAAACATCCCATTTTAGCTTTTTCATGATAATTTATCAGTGAATATCATATGATTCACTTTCAAATAAAAAATAGTTTGTGGCACCAAACTTTTCTCAAGGCATTCTTCATCTCTGTGTTTCTCAGAGTGTAGATCAGAGGGTTGAACATGGGAGCTAAGATGGTGTAGAAAAGAGCAAACACTTTATCTTCTGGGTAAGTGGTGGCTGGTCTGATATAAATAAAAAGTACAGGCACAAAGAAGAAAATGACAACAGTGACATGAGAACTGCATGTGGAAAGAGCTTTGCTGCGGCTCTCTGCAGGATAAGCCCTGATGGTGTATAAAATGAAATAGTAAGACCACATCAAGACTACGAAGGTGACCAGTCCCATCATGCCTGAATTGGCAACCACCAGAAGTCCGACTCTGTGCGTATTGGTGCAGGAAAGAGTTAGCAAAGGATAAATATCACAGAAATAGTGATCCATCTCATTGTGGCCACAGAAGGGGAGGCTGATAGCAAGGAGGCTCTGGAGGAAGGAATGTATAAAAGCACCAGCACAGCAAGCAGTGACCATGGCATGGCACCTCCCTCTGCTCATGATGATGGAATAGTGCAGGGGCTTGCAGATGGCCACGTAGCGGTCATAGGCCATCACTGTGAGTATGAGGATCTCAATCCCTCCAAAGAAATGCATGGTAAAAAGCTGAGCCATGCAGCTTGTATAAGAAATTTTGTTCCTTTCTACGAGAAGGTCAGTGAGAAACTTGGGTGTCACTGTGGAGGTATAGCACAGGTCTGACAAAGCAAGGTAATTAAGAAAGAAATACATTGGTTGCTCAATTAGCTGGCTACATGTGATAGAAATCAAAATGATCATGTTTCCTCCCAAAATAGCTATGTAACAAAACAAGAACATCAGAAAACATAGAGCTTTAATTTTCTTGTTCTGGGAAAGTCCTAACAGTATAAATTCAGTGATATTATTGGTACTTTCCATATTCCATAGAAATTACAATTCAATGGCATTAGCTGAAAGGAAATGACAAAGTAGGATTAGAAATGTTTATTAATCATGGTATGAATCATAGCAAATACTATAACTAGTATACTCAACTCATCTAGCAAAACATGTTCTCCTCTCTTTCTCTCTCTTTCCCTCTCTCTGTAAACATACAACATACATGCACACACATATATATATGGTGTGTATTTCTTTGCCTATCTCTACTTCTTATATTCCATACAAAATTTTCATCACTTCAAAATCATCATCATTTCAATCACATTACTTTAGTAAAAGTGCATAAAATTAAAAAATATATTAATAGAAAGTATAATCAAAAATGTGCTATTACTTTTTACAAATGAATTTAGGGGCGTAATCTCATTATCACTCTTTAATTTGTCCATTTGGTAGCTTAGAATCATGAGACTTAAAGTGAAGAAAGAAGTCCAAATAAGTCTATAATACTGTTATAGAATTAATATTTGTTGTGAAATTTTTACTTTTGATAGGGAACATTTGGTTGTTAAATTGCGGTCATGGAAAGACTTACATGTGCCAAATACAATAACTGATCATGGCCTGAATAATATCATATACTTGTGATGGCCATATGAAGCAGAGCTAAGAACAGTATATTATGTGACGGTTAAATTTCATAGATTAAAAATAGTAATCCTTAGGCTATAAAGGGACAAAAGAATGTTGCCACATTCTCTTTGGTAGGAAACTAGTGTTCAAAGCCATGAATAGTGAAAACAAAAGCCAAAAGTTTAATCATGTTTACATGTATATTTAGAATAAAGAAAGTTCTGATTTTTCTAGAAATGACATCATAAAAATAAGCATTGGCCTAGATTTTTGTACATCTGATAGGAGGATTTTTAGTCTCTGTGTCCATTTTCTTTAAACTTTAAAATCCTAGTTCTTTTTCACTCAACTCCAATATACTATGTACTGAAACCAGACTCCCCTCCATGATGGATAAGAAAACTCCATGTGACTCTACCTCTAGACCTGTGTGACTCACCTAACCCAGGCCGGCTCCTTATTCTTCCACCCTTAGGAAACTTCCCTACACTTTTTATGATTGTCTAAGTCTGCATCTCCTCTGATTCCTGCATGTTTCCACAAATGCTATCATTATATCTTCTGTGATTCTTCAAGGCAGTTATTCAGACAAGCAACTATTGTGTCTTACATTCTTGTCACCATGATTTGCTACCATGGCCAATATGCATGACTTTACTATTTAGACAAATGTTCTGGCCAATAGACGAAGAAACTAACCTCTATCATGTTTCCCCACTGTTCTTTTGCACAAGTGTTCAATTAACAAGCACTAGTAGATCCTAACACATATTTAAAAGAAACACAAAGCCAGTGTATCACTACTCAATATTTAAAACAATTGATTTGTTTTTTTCCCCTTTTGCCCCACATACATATCAGAAGTCTGTCTGTAAGTGGGAAAAAATATGGCCTGCTTTGTTGAAAGTGTGGATATCTCCTGCCTAGTATGGTTTCATACTAATAGGATCAGTTACCTTGCTACAAACCTAAAAGCTTTGAGTAAGAACTTGTGGCCAAAGATGATGCCTTTCGTATCCTTTCTCCACAATTTTTCCCTTCTTTCCCTTTTATTGGACATTTTCTTTATTTACATTTCAAACATTACACCCCTTCCAAGTCTCCCCTCTAGAAACTCTCTATCCCATCCCCCCCTAGCCCTGCCTCTATGAGCGTGCTCCCCCCCACACCCATCCACTCCTGCCTTCTTGCCCTGGTATTCCCCTTCAATGGGGCATCGAAGCCCCACAGGATCACAATGAGGACTATTTATATAATCTTCCTTAAAACTTTTATTGCTATTTGAAACTAAAAAATCTGCTTTACACAACCTATTTTATAATTTTATACTTCTTCCTTTTCCTTCCTTCCTTCCTTCCTTCCTTCCTTCCTTCCTTCCTTCCTTCCTTCCTCCCTCCCTCCCTTCCTTTTTCTTTCTTTCTTTCTTTCTTTCTTTCTTTCTTTCTTTCTTTCTTTCTTTCTTCCTTCCTTCCTTCCTTCCTTCCTTCCTTCCTTCCTTCCTTTCTTTCTTTCTTTCTTTCTTTCTTTCTTTCTTTCTTTCTTTCTTTCTTTCTTTTCTTTCCTTGTAATTGTTTATCAAAACTCATTAAGTCAAAGTCATTAATCATGTGTTTATATCAGAGGATGTCACTACCCTCAATAGAGAAGCTTCTCCTTAAAGAGAATGGGAATTAACACAGAGATCCACAACTCATAATTGTTGAGGGCTGCAGAGTGCTTAGCCTTACAAGAGACATTCATACCTCACTTTAATGATCAGGGCCCTTTGCCGAAAAGGAACAGGAAAAATTGTAAAAGGTGATAGATAATGTCAAAGAAACAGTATTTTCCAGATACAACCTGACAGTGGGACACAAGAATTCACACTGATTGGAGGAACATGCCCAACACTTGTACAAGCTCTAACTAGACAAAATCCAAGCATGGAGCTTGGACAGTGGGTATAAAATCCAACCACTAGCTGACAAGCTATTAACATTTGGTGGCTTCTAAGAGCGGAGAGTCAGATGTTCTGTTTTAATGATGTTACTTACCCCTTGTATTCTGACCATACGCCAGAGCAGATTCAAATCTCAAGACTAGCTGAGCAACACACTTGAAGGAACTTGAAGGGGAAAGAAGAAAACAGTCAAAAAGAAGTAGTGATCTCAAAGTTGGGTGGAACAAGTTGTGACAGTTAAGAAGGTGGTACATAAATGAGTTGAGGGGAAGGAAAGTATGTCAAAGAAACAATGTATGAAAATCTCAAAGAATTAATAAAAATAATTTTTATAGTAAAGCTAAATTGACAAATTTGCTCCAAAACTATGGATTATTGTCTCACAGACAATTCTGAGTCTTCATTAATTTAATTATAATTTAGTTTTTAACTTCCATTTCACTCTGTTATCTATCTATCATCTGGGATTCTCATGATGTTCCTAATCCTTTTTCTCTGAGAAATTCAAATATTGACAGTTTTCAATTTTCTTCATCATTCACTATGTATTTACCTCACAAGGAAGGCAGAAAAGGAAAAATGAACTTGTGTTTTAACAGATTCCATTAATTTTTATTTACTTTTTCTTATATATCTTCAATCTTCTGTATAAATTAAGCTCATAAATCCCCCAATAGCCATTTTTAATACTTATTTGAAAAGTAGGAGATAAAATGTTTCCAAATAGTGAAGAAAGAGGAATTATAAAATGCATATGCACACACTTACATGACTTATACTACAAAACCGTAGGCAATTCAATTTCTTATTTTTGTGTAGCTATCACTTCAGTCTGGATCACTATGTTACATACCAGGTAGTCCATCAGGCAAAAAGTGTTCTGGCTCTAGGACTTCCCTTCTCCTTTCTGAGCGAAAACATACTTTCCTGAGACAAAGCCATCACTGTAATTTGAGGGGACAATTTTCACGTTTCTGTCTTTAAGATATATCCACTCTGGTTTTAGAGGTGGTAAATATAGTTATAAATTCTCTGGTTAAATTCCAAGATGTGTAAAGTGCATTACCTGGGAGATTACATCTCAAGGTATTCTCTTACTTCTTTGTGAGTCATGAGGCATATCCCAAAAGAACTTGAGCAAATGTACAACTTTATGTGATTTAATTCCTCTCAGACCTGAACTTCACGCAGTAAACTTTAAACTCACTGCTC
This sequence comes from Mus musculus, assembly GCF_000001635.26. NCBI lineage: Eukaryota > Metazoa > Chordata > Mammalia > Rodentia > Muridae > Mus > Mus musculus. The sequence goes on from NC_000068.7 coordinate 88,406,681, forward strand.
TATGTTGACACAATTTTCAAAGAGATGCTAAAGCCTTCTGAGTGTCAAATTACATTACCTAAGAAATTTTGATGAAGGGAAATAAGAGCAATTTCTGTGAGCTTGGTTTGAACAAAACAAAAATAGTTGTTCAAAGGGTAAGAGGAATGTTTGTATTATACTACTTCAAATCTAACTTGTTTTCTAGGTTAACAAGCAGGTCTGTGTTTTATTCCTAGAAGAGAATCAGAAGCTAGATTCATTTGAGCAAGTTCTGAACTAGGGTTTGTAGGGGAGAACCTGGACCCTAGGACTGGAGGAGCCTCAACCGTGTTACATAGTTTAGCTTAAAACATGGGATAATTAGGGAATCTATTAAATATTGAAGGTGGCGTTCTCACACAGGAGAGCTGTAGGCCTGAAGAGTGAGGATAGCTACATGGTCAAGGTCTTTTGGAGCCTTGGCTTAATGGCATAGAGTGGCTCTGGAGAAAAACAGAAACACAGAACTTGAGGGTCAGCCTGGGTGTGGGGACATGTGTTCCACTGTACCTGGAATTCAAATCTGCTGGGTAAATGTTAAGTGTAACCGGGTCTGGCATACACATAGCATATGGAGAGACTCATTCTGCAGCATGGATTCTGAGGCCTTGACCATGCCAAATAATGGGTTTCTCCATGTTAATTACTGAATTAGTGAGCTGAGCAAGATTTAGTATATATTTTTCTCCTTCTACATAATTTCTTCCCCGCTTTGCTGCCTTGTGTGAATAGGGATGAAGAAACATGAAAATTCCTTCCTCCTCCTTCTCTGAGCTTTAACTTCTTTTTTTCTGCTGCATTCAGAATATTTAGTATGTCCTCTAATATTCTTACATTTTTGTGCATAGGTAGATGTTCAATTGATGTATTTTGGGGACTGTGACATCTAGTGTCAGAAAACAAAGAGAAGAGAGATGAAAAGACTGTAAAAACTAAAAGATGAGAAATCCTGGTGATACATGACTTCTATATATGATGCAGATACTGTCCCCATTAAATCTCAAATATCGGTGATAGAAAGAGCTGAATAATTATATCCACCACCACATGTACATAAGAGTAGACTGGTAGGGGAATAAAATTTGGAGTATAAATAAATAAATAAATAAATAAATAAATAAATAAAGATAGATAGATAGATAGATAGAAAAAGAGGAACCTTAAATGGTGCAGCAATACTCATTATAGAAGAGGCCATGAGTTTGACCTTGAGTCAGGGAGAGGCAATGAAAAATTAGAGGGTGAAAAAGGAGGATGTGAAATTATGAAAATAAAATATTCATGTATTAAATTCTTAAAATATTTATTTCTTCAATATAATCATGCCTTAAACACAATCTGTTATTTCTTGTATTGTATAACATACCCAGGAAATTTGATTGTAGTTGGTATTGAATCAATAAATCAGTTGGAGAGAAAATGCCTTCTGTACAATAAACATGTCTTCATTTTGTCAAGTTTCTGTAAAGTTTTCCAATAATACACACCTTTTGAATCACAATATTTATTTGTGCGTGTCTTAGTCAGGGTTTCTATTCCTGCACAAACATCATGACCAAGAAGCAAGTTGGGGAGGAAAGGGTTTATTCGGCCTATACTTCCATACTGCTATTCTTAACTGAGGAAGTCAGGACTGGAACTCAAACAGCTTAGAAAGCAGGAGCTGATGCAGAGGCCATGGAGGGATGTTCCTTACTGGCTTGCTTCCCCTGGCTTGCTCAGCCTGCTCTCTTATAGAACCAAGATTATCAGAACCCAGAGATGGCATCACCTACAAGGGGACCTCCCCCTTGATCACTAATTGAGAAAATGCCTTGTAGCTTGATCTCGTGGAGGCATTTTCCCAACTGAATCTCCTTTCTCTGTGATAACTCCAGCCTTTGTCAACTAGACACAAAACTAGCCAGCTAAGGCAGTGCATATACATTATATTCTTTAATTATAAACTAGATTCATTTAAAAGTTATGGTTGAACTTATTTCTGATTATTTTTTCATATGACCCATAACTAGCATTAGCAATTTTTCTATCATTCTCCAATGTTACGAATGTTAATGTTTTTAAATGCAGACAGTATATATTTTGTTTATTGCTTCATATTTTATGTGTTTTATTAATTTTACTTGAAACTTTTTCGGATTTATTTATTTATTTTATGTATATGAGTACACTGTAGCTGTCTTCAGACACACTAGAAGAGGGCCTTGGATTCCATTAGAGATGATTGTGAGCCACCATGTGGTTGCTGAGGATTAAAATCAGGACCTCTGGAAGAGCAGTCAGTGCTCTTAACTGCTGAGCCATCTCTCCAGCCCTTACTTAAATTTTTTTGACACATAAATATTATTTTGTCATTTTAAATAGTATTTTATTTTAAATATCTGTTTAAATTCTTATATTACATTAAAAAACTCTGAATACTATTAGCTAATTGTATTTATGTATTCAAATGTCTATCAATTCATTGCTTTCATAAAATATATTGTTTCAAAACTACTCACTAATTGATAATTTTACAAATTTAAAAATCTGCTACATAAATTATAGAGCAGAAAATATTTTAGTAGAACATTCTTGTAAAGTATTATCTCACAACAATGTTGAGTGTCCAACATGTTACAGTTTTTCATGAGAATATTGACCTCTGTTATAGTAGGTTGAATATACTAAAACTCACCCAGAATAGAAGGGGCAGAAAATGTTTTTGAGAGAAGGAATCATTCTGGATATAGGTTTGCTTTTTCCTCCCAACAATGTTCTTATTAGCAGCACAGTGCTTGGGCATGAGGAAAACCTTATTAATTATCAATCTCATGTAGTGTTGAGTTTCATTATGTTATCTGACAGTGAAGGTCATATGAAAGTCAATACATATACCAATCACTCATTCATACTACTATGTATATTGCTATTGCCTAAACTGGGTTTACTCCAAACTCATACGGTGAATCTTTAACATCCATTCTTGAAAAGTATTCTTTTGAAAATAGAAGCTATAAAGAGATATTTATTTTAAGCTCAATATAATCTGACTGTGTGTACTATATTCAAGCAATATTTTAATTCACAAATTCCTGGGAATCTTTGGAGAGAAAAGGCCATGTGAATACACAATTAGAATGTAGTCCTTTATCTGCAACCCTATAGGTGGAACAACATTATGAACTAACCAGTACCCCGGAGCTCTTGACTCTAGCTGCATATGTATCAAAAGATGGCCTAGTCGGCCATCACTGGAAAGAGAGGCCCATTGGACACGCAAAATTTATATGCCCCAGTACAGGGGAACGCCAGGGCCAAAAAGGGGGAGTGGGTGGGTAGGGGAGTGGGGTGGGTGGATATGGGGGACTTTTGGTATAGCATTGGAAATGTAAATGAGCTAAATACCTAATAAAAAATTAAAAAAAAAAGAAGATTTCACCTAAAAAAAAAAAAAAAAAGAATGTAGCCCTTTGTAAGCCAATAAGACTAATGCTAATCACACATATTGGTGTTTTTATTTTGAGCTTTCAAAATGATAAGAAAAAAAAAGGAAAGACAAAAAAAAAAACCTTATCGTTTTCATTTAGGTCAACTATTAATTCCACAATAGTTTTCAAGTTTGCACCTAGAAAACTAACATGTGTGAGAATAACTGTTATTTGGCTGAAGTAATTGTCTCCTTGGTGGCTTACTGCCTCTGTCAGGTAACCTAGGCCTAGTCCTGAAAGCTACTAGCCATCATAAAATCTAGGTCTTCAGTGTTTTCCACCTCTGAGACTTACTTCTGAATATGCTTACCTTTCCTAGTTCTTTCTGAACTCTGGCTGGCAAATTAAATTGAGCTGTTCTGGCTCAAACTCCTCTCTAAGCTGACAGATTCAAATCTGACTTCCTTCAGCTTCTCACTGAATTGCTCAAAAGATCTCTGACAATTTGTTCTAATCCTCTATCTCCTTATTCTCTGGCTTCGGTTGCCTCTGCTGACCTGCAACTATACTGCATGAACTCAACTCCACTGAATTCACTGAACTCAACTCAATTGCCTCAGCTGACTGAACTGAACTCAATTGCCCTTAAGTCAACCTACTAAACTGACTTCAACTCGACTACACTGCCTCTTGCTGCACTCTCCTAAATAACCTGTCTTACCTGTGCTATTCTTATGAAAATGGGCATATCTTATTATGTCAACTCTTTTTCTGATTTGTACATTTATCTATCTCTCAGTTAGACTTCATGCTTGGAACTAAAGGTGTGTATAAAGGACACATCTACATTTCAGTCAAAGTAGCCATGTTGCTGGATTAAAAATCCTCTGCAAACATGCATGATGACTTTGATTTGTTTCAACATGAAGCTACAATGGCTTCCTGAACTTTCAATATACGATATCAGAGATGATACTCTCAGTGAATAGAGTTGTATAATTAATACATTATTTACCAACATATTATATTTTTTATTTATTAGTCTATGCACTTATAGAAATGGAAAGCTACATATGTAGTTATACATGAAAATTTATTTACAGAATCATTGATTCCTGACATGTGACTTCTAGTTACTTCATTATTAATTATAAAATTTATGCTTTTAAAAAGGAGCATATTATTTATTTTATTGAATTAAAATAACATTATACAATCAGTCAGGCCTCAACATTTGAAGCCCTGTGTCTCTACTAAGAAAACCAACTAAACAGTGATTTTAGAGATGCAATGACAACAAGGATGATCACTATTCATAGCTCAAGAAACCTTGTAGTTTTTTTTTTAAGTTTTCTTAAATTTATAGTTGATGTAAGAAAAAAGCCTCAAGGAAATAATGAGCCATAAGGAAAATAAAATTCACAAAATCAGCATTTGGTTTACACCGAAATGAATCTCAGTCCAATGAGAGTCACGCTGAAAGACAAAAGAAGGGAGAATAAAGGACACACACACACACAACCCTGTGAACTGCTATTAATATCTAATAAATGAAAAAAGAACAAGACAGTTATAGAATGACTTGATATTCACATATATGCATTTTTCGTGTCTTTCATGGAATTTGTTTCTTGTATGAAGGTATTTGATGATACCACATTTTTTTAATTGCACGCTTCATCTCTAGGTTTCTCAGTGTGTAGATCAGAGGGTTGAACATGGGAGCTATGATGGTGTAGAAAAGAGCAAACACTTTGTCTTCTGGGAATGTTATATTTGGTCTGATGTAAATGAAGAAAACAGGCACAAAAAACAGGACCACAATGGTTATATGAGAACTACATGTTGAAAGAGCTTTGGAACGACTCTCTGCAGGGTAAACACTAATGGTGTATGCTATCAGAAAATAAGATACCATTAAAACTACAAATGTCACCAAAGCAATTAAGCCAGAATCAACAATAACAAAGAGGCCAATTCTATGTGTATCAGTGCAAGCCAATTTCAATAAAGGATATACATCACAGAAGTAGTGATCTATCTCATTGTGATGACAAAAGGACAAACAAGCAATGAGAAGTGACTGACTGGCTGAGTGCACAAATCCCCCAGTACAACAAGCTGCAAGGATTTCGTTGCATCTCTGTCTGCTCATAATGACAGTGTAGTGCAGGGGCCTGCAGATGGCAACATAACGGTCATAGGCCATTGCTGTGAGAATGAAGATCTCAATGGCACCAAGGAAATGAAGAACAAAGAGCTGTGTCATGCAGTTATTATAGGAAATAATCTTTCTTTCTGCCAGTAAATCAGTCAGGAGTTTGGGAGTCACTGTGGATGTGTAGCAAAGATCACAAAGTGATAAATAATGGAGGAAGAAATACATAGGTTGGTCCATGAGCTGAGTGCATGTGATAGAAACCATTATGAGAACATTACCCATCCAAATAGCAATGTAGCAAAATAGAAATAATACAAAGCAGAGGACTTCAATGTTTTGATTGTCAGAAAGTCCCAAGAGAATAAACACAGTAACATTCCCCATAGTTCAGTGAAACAGAAAAACATGGCAGGTCCCTGAAAAGACAGATAGATTAATGAGGGATATCAATATGAAGATTGTTGATAATTAACACTGACATCAGCTTTTGTTTGAGAGATAACCCTATTGATATTATGTTAGTTTTCACATGAATAAAATTAAATTGAGTCATCAAATATTAAAAGACTGGCTTAGAATTATGGCTAGTTACTGAACATTGTGAATATGCAATTAAGTTCTTGTAAATGACGAGTTTGGGATCCTAACAGACCCCAAGACTGTTAAAAATAAAAGTATAATTCAAAGCACAATTAAAGTGTAATCTTAAACAGTAGGTCAAATTTTGACTCATGGGATATACTATAGTTTAATTTAAATATAAATAATAAAATAAAATTGAACACAATTTATATACATAGGTGTGTATGTAAACTGGAAAATAAGCAGTCTAAGTAACAAGTCCATAAACTGATTTGAGTAATTGTCCAGGGGGCCGTAGGCATCATTCAGTGTTAAGAATGAGTAAGGCTCTTAGAGAGGAACTGAGTTTGGCTCTTGACACCCATGTGGGGTTGCTTACCAGCAACTCCTGCTCTATAAATCTTATTCCAAATCAAGACACACAGGCATGCATGCAATATAAATTACACCTTAAATACAATTAATAATTTTCCAAATTTCCCTTTTATTATCTGTGATTTTTGTATTATAATTTTAATATTTTATAATTAAAGCATATTTATTTCTTGTTACTTCATTAAAATATATACTTAATTACTCATGCAAAATGGTAGTTATTAAAACTAAGAATAGTGGAATACACACTCACTTGTATAATTTTGCTTTTTAAACGTTTATATCGAATATACATATATCATTTCCACTCTTCAATTTTACCCTCCAACCATGCCAAGACCCACCCCTTACTAAAATCCTGATACAATAATATGTCTTCCTACACAAGACCTGTGAAGGTATAGTAGAAATGTTAACATAAAAATGGGAAATTCACCTGTACCACACAAACAAGAATTATAGGCCACTAAGGAGTGCTGAGAGCAAAAGAAATATTCTCCTCATGAGTGAGATCCTTAATTGGTTACCAAAAACCAAGTTGTCAGTCCTGAAATCAATACATGCAATAATTCAGGTTTTACCTATATATTTATCTTTTATATAACACATATATTAAATAATATACATAAAATATAAATATATGTTCTATTACATATATTAAATGAAGGGCTCCACTTTTAGTTTCTACTTTACTCAATTTATGCTGCTTATGAAAATGTATGAGGAATCTTTCCTAGCCAAATGGATGGACCTGGAGGGCATCATCCTGAGTGAGGTAACACATTCACAAAGGAACTCACACAATATGTACTCACTGATAAGTGGATATTAGCCCCAAACCTAGGATTCCCAAGATATAAGGTACAATTTGCTAAACACATGAAACTCAAGAAGAATGAAGACTGAAGTGTGGACACTATGCCCCTCCTTAGAATTGGGAACAAAACACCCATGGAAGGAGTTACAGAGACAAAGTTTGGAGCTGAGATGAAAGGATGGACCACGTAGAGACTGCCATATCCATGGATCCACCCCATAATCAGCATCCAAACGCTGACACCATTGCATACCCTAGCAAGATTTTATCGAAAGGACCCAGATGTAGCTATCTCTTTTGAGACTATGCCGGGGCCTAGCAAACACAGAAGTGGATGCTCACAGTCAGCTAATGGATGGATCACAGGACTCCCAATGGAGGAGCTAGAGAAAGAACCCAAGGAGCTAAAGGGATCTGCAACCCTATAGGTGGAACAACATTATGAACTAACCAGTACCCCGGAGCTCTTGACTCTAGCTGCATATGTATCAAAAGATGGCCTAGTCGGCCATCACTGGAAAGAGAGGCCCATTGGACACGCAAACTTTGTATGCCCCAGTACAGGGGAACGCCAGGGCCAAAAAGGGGGAGTGGCTGGGTAGGGGAGTGGGGGTGGGTGGGTATGGGGGACTTTTGGTATAGCATTGGAAATGTAAATGAGCTAAATACCTAATAAAAAATGGAAAAAAAACCACTTGAGCACAAAGGACCCCTTCTTAGGACTATTTTTGCCACTGTTTCTAATTTCTGTAGCAACTAGAAAAAATGTAAATACAGTGAATTCTTCCTATTGGGAAACTGTGTGTTGGGGTGTAAAAAAAAAAAAAAAAGAAAAAAGAAAATGTATGAGAAATCTTGATATTGTTTATTTTATAGGACAAATTATGTAAAATTGTTTTTATTGGAACATATCTGACCTCCAAGTTACACATTTAAATTATGTCACTGAATGGATATTTCTATAATACTTAATCTTTTTATTAGTCAAGTTTGTCTGCCACATAAGATGTGAAAATCTACGTAAAAATAATTCCATAGAAGGAGTGATTAACATATAAATCAATAAATGTCCAGTGACTTCATATCCAGAGATTTGTATGGTCTGAATCTGTAATTTAAACTTTAATGGTACAGAATAAATATTCCAAGAATTCAATGAATTTGACTTCTTTGAAGAAATTGATATTTTCTTATCAAAAGATAACAGGTAAAAAGGGAAGAGATTCCCTAGTTAAATATTTTATCTCTAAACAAAAGTATTTTCATTAAAGGTCAAAGAGAGAATCAATCATATATATATATATATATATATATATATATATATATATATATATATATAGATTACTTTATCCATCAAGAATAAGATAACAATCCAATAGGATTTGATTCATGAAATTTGAGACACTGGGTTAGAGATTGAGAGTACTTCTAATTTCTACGTTTCCCAGTCCTGCTGGAAGAATAACAGAGTAATTAATCAATGCTGATATAATAAATTTGAATTCAAATAACAGTAAAGCTATGGCCATTACTAAAATATTTTGTATATTCTAGTAATTTTAAAATTATCATTACTTACCTACTCATTTGTTAAATTCCCTTCTAATTTCTTTGTTATGAATTATATTATCCATGTTAACTTTCACATTAAAATGAAAACCAGTGTTAAGGAATTTATTTCTACAATATAATTTCAAGATTTATAATTACATTATAAACAAACAATTAATATCCATTGTTAACACCGTTTTTACTGAGATATAAGTAATTATTTGCTACTTCTAGAGTCATGTTCACTCAAAGTCATTTTTGTTCATATGAGTCTAACAGCAACATTATTTTAGTGAGGTGCATAGAGGTAAAAATTTCCAAAAACAAAATTAAGTTTTAGTTCACATATAACATGAGTCACTGAGAAACTGAGTTGTTAAACAATACTTGATTAAAACTAAATGATCATTCTGTCTTACTGACAAAAATTTTGAAAATATATTTTACTAAATATGGTCTAAAATTATAATTCCAGTTACAAATTGGTTTAAATCTCTAGCTATCTTTTTCTACAAAGCTACAGGTGAGACTTTATTCTGCTTCTTGACAAACTTTTCTTTAATTTGTTTGCTAATTCATGTTTTTTCTTTCTATAAACTTCCATTGAGTGTCTAGAATTGAAAAGATGATTGGCTTCTGTGCTTAACTCAGCAAGGAATTTTAATGTGATAGCACATGAAGTGTGATCTCAGTTCATTTCCTTCAACACTCAAATATAGACCAAATAATTCCTCCTCTGTGTCTTAAGTTTAAGTGTAAAAATGGAGGAGAAAAAAAAATTTTTAAATTACTAAGTATGTCAACATGTTCAGTTTACTTTGATATACATCTGAGAAGAGTTGCAGATTGAGAAATGTAAAAATTAATTGAGTTTTATGATCAAATAAAGGAATCAACAGCAGTATCATGTAATATGTCAGAATTTTGAAATTAGAATTTTCTAGGTCTGGAGCCAAAGGTATTACATAAATTGAAAACATTCAAAGTCACATGATGAACTTAAACATGCATTTTCTCACCTCTTTCAACATTATCTTATTTTTGCCACTAGAATTATAACTTTTAGTGTATCAAGGCAGTCTAAAATTACTACTATGTACAAAATTGAGTTTTTAAATGTACATAACTAAAAGGAAGAAATATACAGACAGTAAAATTGCAGCCTAGATGTGTTTTTCAGTCCTTTACATTACATATATTTATGAACAAAAAACTAAGGCTCATTTTCCTGTGTAAAAAGCCATAGATTCTTCAGCCTCAGGCCTCACAGCCAATTAGAGCAGGTACAGTAGACATTGTACATGAGCAGAATTGGAAACAAAAAATTGTGACATATTTTCTAATCTAGTTTTCTACTCTCTTGATTTACTTTTTAATGTGTATAATACTGACATATTTTAATAAATGTATAACAATATTTTTGATAAGATTGTATACTTGTTCTCCCAATCATTGCCAAATTAATTTTTAGTCAAACTTTAAACATATGAAAGTGAAATAATTAGGGCTTATTGTAATTTTAGCATAATAAAATATGTGACCTTGGTAAGCTATTTTCCTAGAAGCATCAGTAGGTATATTCTTACCTTGATATTCAATCCTTCTCGTTCTCCTTGTTCGTAAGTTCCCTAAAGTAATTAATACTTTGAATGGAATAGCACTAAGTCTTAATAAACCCATTTTACCAAAGAATATATTGAGTCATTAATATCATAATGATTATCTTAAGGCCTTATATCTAAATATAGTGGTGTGATATTGAAAACAATGCAAATAAAACTTCTAGATGCATGCAGTACCATAAAATTATTACTCCTAAAAACAAAGGTACAATGTCCCCAAACATTTCATTTTAAATCCTTATAATAGTAACCTCCATCTGCGTTTGATTTTCATGAACTTAAACCTTTTAAAAAAGATGTGACAGGGTCTGGTGAGATGGCTCAGTGTGTAAGAGCACCCAACTGCTCTTCCGAAGGTCTGAAGTTCAAATCCCAGCAACCACATGGAGGCTTACAACCATCCATAATGAGATCTGACACCCTCTTCTGGAGTGTCTGAAGACAGCTACAGTGTACTTATATATAATAAAAATAAATAAATCTTTTAAAAAAAAAGTGACTTGCATGCTTCCAAGAAACCCTAAGAAAATTACTTACTTGTATTGCATTTTGAATCCCCGCTACCACCCAATGCTCTGTGAGATTTTTGTCCTGTAATAGATTTCCTCTGATGATAGTAGTACTGGTAAATACACTTATAAGTAACATTTTACTCATTAGCTAATTTGAAATAATTAACTCTCAAATGTTTGATAAGTTCATGGAGCAACTTCATCCTGTGAAGGGGGTCAAATTAATTCTGTCCAGCCTTCTCATTTTTACTGATTTCCTTCTATTCTGACCAAAAATTGATTCTTAAATATTTCTTGAATGCTTAAAATAAATCATTTCAAATATTTAATTTAGTTCAATTTTAATTATTCAATAATCTACATAATCATCAACACAGTCAACCTCAAAAAAAAAAAAAAGGCAAGTAAACAGTCAGGTGCTTCAATTTGATTTTTTCCTTTTTTTGCAGGAAGGGGTTGACTACAGTTAACTCTCTTTTCATGTGAGTTTGATTTTTGTTTGTATGTTTTTCTCTTTGATCCCCACTAAGGAGTAGGGAGTGAGAAAGTACTTCTTGCCAGAATGTATTTCATGTTTCAATTTGTGTTTCTTGATAGGTTGTAAATAACTTTTTGCATAATCAATACTCCCTTGATCTACTTAACAATCTAGTGATATTTCCCCTTATGTGATTTTTTTTAACTTAAATAGACATCATTTACCTCCTGTGCCCACCTGCATCTCTGACATGTCTCTATGGACATTTTGAATTGATCTCAAAATAAGTTTCCTCTCCAAAGCAGTTACCTCTATTTAACATTTACTTACATTGTGTTCTAAAGAGTGGAGGCAAAAAGCATAGAATATAATCAGAGAAGATCATGGGAAGGGAAAATTTATAGTATCCTTTCATTTCACCTTTTATAAGTCCATTATCTCACTTCCTTTATACTTTTTTTTTCTGGATTTCTACACTGATATTTTAATTACTCTTTACATACTTTTCAACACTTTTAAATTTTCCTGTATATTTCTCTCTCTCTCTCTCTCTCTCTCTCTCTCTCTCTCTCTCTCTCTAATCTAGTAGATGCTCATAGGAAAATATCTTGCATCTTTTAAAGACAACTGACACCTGTCACTCATGAAACATTCACAAAAGTAAGGGTCATGCTCTTATAGGAAGAAAGAATTTAAAATAAGTGGAAAGAGTTATAGATCCAAATTAGTCAAATCATAACACCTATTTCTATTACTAAAATTACTTTATGTAAGAAACAGACAGAAAATTCCTGGATATTTTATAAATTAATATGGAGTCTAAAGTAAATATTTGTCCTTAATTCTGTATGTTGACTTTCCCTTTCAGAAGAGATCAGTTTACCTGCCAAATTATAAACTCACCAGAAGAATTTTCTGTAGGGCAAAGTTAGCAGAAAAGCTGAAGCTAGCACCAGATGAGGGTTATAAATAATCATCCAGCCACACATGACGTTGCTAGTGATCTAGAGATCCCAGCCACTAAGAAGCCTCTGGACATCAGTGACTGGATTCCCTCACAAATTCACACTCACACACACACACACACACACACACACACACACACAAACACACAAACAACACTATGTCCATGCACATGCTTTTGTTTATTTATTCCTTATATATTCTCACATACCATATATCAATAATCCTTACGATTTAGGCTAAAATTAGGATAATCTAAATACTATAATATAAAAAAATACCAATATTCCTGATCATGGTGAAACATTTCTGTTGCATAGTATGTTGGAGACTGAAGTAGAAGGGTTGGGAGTTCAAGTCTAACCTAGGCTATAGCTACCTATGTTAATACAGTGGGAAGAAGAAGCATCAATATCAAAGCATGGTAATTTAAACATGGCCATTTACAGTCATTGATATAATATAAAGTATATTCCTTCCATGAACACACACTAACACCTGGTGTAGTAAAGGGCATTAAATGGGAAATAAAGAGTGAGAGTTATAGAATGAAGTTAACTGATGTAAACCAAATCCACTTTATTTTGTTTAAAGCCACAAAATGGAAATAGTAAAACCCAAGACCTCCTTGGAAATTGTTAAAATTTATTAAAAAGCAACAATTTTCTCAACTACTTGGTTGAGAAATCACTGCTTGATTTTTCTTACCATGAAATAAATCATGAAGACAAAAGGAATAAAGAGCCAGTAAGTCTCCAGGAAACATACATAGGACTCCTCCTATGTGTGTTTTTAATTTATTACTTTAAATTCCAGAAATTATAAAAAGTAATAATTGGAAGATTTTAATAATTCAGCAGCAGAATATTGAATAAATGATTAAACACCTGAAATCTAAAAAAGACATATTTCCAGGATATTAAGTAGAGACATGCTGTGCTATAGAAAAGGGAATGAATATTTTATATATCCAATTATTAATCAGGATTATTTTATGAGAAATATACTTTCAATAAAAAGGGGAAAAAGAAATAAATGAACAAGAAATGAATAAATGAATGAATAAAAATTAAGTAAACAGTTTTGTTAGTTTATTTAAAGTTTAAATAATTGTGAATTAAGGAAAATAATATATCCTGAGGAAGGATTTTAGGTTTTATCTAGCTAACAAATTTACTTAAACTGGTTTTCAGGTGTATCTATTAATATATAAATGTACTGTAAATTTATTAAATACAATGTAGTTATATAATGCAATAATGACAACTATATTCTTAATTCCTGTTCTAGTTTGATTATTACACATACATAAAAGCTAAAGTGGAATATCCAGTATATTCTTTGTACTGAAACCTGCATTATTCTTATGAATAAACTAAATGGAAGTCCAAGTTAGGTGAGGAAGACACTGAGATACAGGGAGAGAAAGTTTACAAATGTACCATCCTAGAGCACGGCCCAGTGTCTACACATCATTTTGTTAGGCAGCTCTGAGTAACATGAGGCATAATTCCAACACATTCAAGAACCTCACCATTAAAATAAAAGGTCCATGGACTCTTCCATGAGAAACAAAAATGGGATAAGCAGTTTGCTTTGTGAGAGTATGAATAGAAATTAATTGTGATAGAAATGTATATAGGTCAGCGACAGCTGACCCTAGGCAATGATCACTTGAGTAATATTGATAGATCTAAGAGTTAACAAATAGGTATCTACATTGCATCCTTTTGTTATCACCACTAATACAAACTAATCACTCATCATAGAATCTGCCTGATTATATGATGAAGTGGTCACCGTTAGATCCTAGGTAGAGCTGTCATGGAATTCTCTGAAAATAGATATAGAATGGCTATCAATCATGAAATGTATATATCTCTGTATGTTGTTAGGCAAGTAAGTGACCCCCACTAAAACTGAAGCAAACAGGTTTTAGGGGGAAAGAGTGAGCCTAGAAAAGCACATAAATATATGAAATTAGAAAGTAAAATATAGAGAAGATAAGCTATAATGAAACAAGTAATTTGGGACAAATGAAGGCAATGGAATACATGTAAACTAAAAACAGACAATTTAAAAGAAAGGAACCAGCTACTACTATTATTATGCTAAGGAAACATAATAATAAAATGACTTCCAATGACATAATTACTCATTTGGTAAAACAGTGTATCGCCCAGCCCTAATCAGAAAAGCTTCCTCTTATAGCAGATGGCAATTAAAATAGAGACCTACAACTGAAGAATTGCAGAGTGAGAGACTTTGGAACACTCAGCATTAAATGGAATGTGTTTATTAAACTGCTCCCCGTAAGGCTCAGCATCTGTCCTGAAGAAGAAACAGAAAAGTTTTAAGAGCCAGAGATGGTAAATGATGCTAAGAAAAATCACCATTCAGAAACAATAGAGCTAATACACAACTGAAGTCACAGAGAGTATGAGAGCAAGTCACCACATATACATGTTCAATTTGGACTAAATCCCATAATGGCAAAGTAGAAGAAGACACAAAATTGTCCCTAACAAAGACACTATTTCCTACTGATACCTGATGGGAAAGGGAAAATCTGTTTGAAATTTTTCCCAGAGGAGTGTCACTGAGTATTTTAACTATACAACAGAATAAGCCCCATTCCTATGAGAAGTTAGCCACCACAACATGTATTCTATGGGTTTTTGTATACCTTTTGTTTTGTTTTGGTATTTTGACTTGTCTGTTTGTCCATTTAATTTTTTGTTATTTTGTTGTTTTTTGAAAAAGAGAGAGAAAGATGGGGAGAACATGAATTTGGATGGGTAGAGAGGCAAGGAAGTTCTAGGAGGAGTTAGAGACAAGAAAGGATATGCTCCAAACATAGTTTTATGAAAATTATTTAAAAACAAAACAAATTGAATCTGAACAAGGGAAGGAGGCTCTCAAGAGGACTAAAAGGGGGTGAGAGAACTATGTGTATCAAAAGACTGCAATGCAGAGTTGGGGAGTTAGCTCAGTGGTAGTGTACTTGCCTAACAAGCACAAGGCCCTGGGTTCAGTCCTCAGCTCTGGAAGAAAAAAAAAAAAAAAAGACCGCAATGCATAACATTATTTTATATGTTAATGAATTTGATCAGAATAGAACAGAATCCTTTATCATGTAAATGTATTCAGACAATCTGGCATGTGTTGCTTTTTCTGAAACATGCTACACATAGAACTCCTCAACTAAATAAGTTTTACTGAGAAGAAGAAAAAATATATTTTATTATTTAGTGTTTCTACAAGCTGAGGATATTTAAAGAGACAAGCTCAGATATTCATCCTAAACCTGGTATCATTCATAAATCCATTGTAGGTGCCTAAAACTGTGACTGTCCACAAATTCATCATTTGTGCCAATAACTGGGACCACTCATAAAGCTTCTGACATTTATAAGTGAGCAAGCTAGCAGCTCTCAGGTGAATTCATGATGAATATTTTGTGTCAGAATCACTCAAATTCTCTCACTATTTTTTTTTACCTTTCATAGAATGATTTGTTTCAGTGACTCATCATATGAGGGTTATTTACAAATCTGCTCACAATACAAAGTTCATTACTATAACATTTCTTCTGAAGACAGTTTCAATCTATTCCTAAAGTGGACTTGAAAAAAGTGTTTATCATCATGAAATAAATCAAGGAGCTAATAACATTAAATTAATGTAGAAAATTATTGTATACTATAAAAATCATTTTTAACCCATAATAATTTCAATGTTCATTTTCTTACTAGGTTGCAAAGTAAAGTATTTGTTAGTAATTATTATTCATATTCTCAGTTTGCTAATTATGAATGAGCAAAATTTGGAACAGTTGAGACACTAGCTGTTCCTCTTGATGAAAAACCAGTTTAATAGTTGTACAGTGTTTTAACATTCTATTTGTAAAGCAAATTAATTGTGTTTTTCTCCTAAAAATGTCACCTGACACCAAACCTTCTTTATGGCACTCTTCATCTCTGTATTTCTTAAAGTATATATGAGGGGGTTGAACATAGGAGCAATGATAGTGTAAAACAGTGCAAAGATTTTGTCTTCAGGGAAAGTGGTAGGAGGTCTAAGGTAGACAAAGATGGAAGGTCCAAAGAATAAAATAACCACAGATATATGGGACCCACAGGTTGAAAGAGCTTTGCGTCTCCCTTCTGCTGAGTAATTCCTTAATGTGAACAGTATAACTACATATGAACCAAACAAGAGAACAAAGATAACAAAGGCAACCATTCCCGAATTGGCAACCATGAGGACACCAATGATGTAGGTATCAGTGCAAGCAACTTTCAGCAAAGGGAAAACGTCACAGTAGTAGTGGTCTATTTCATTGGGTCCACAGAAGGGCAAACAGACTAGCATCATAACCTGGGGAAAGGAGTGGGCAACACCACCAACCCAGGAAGCCCAGATAAAAACATGGCATCTGTTTCTGCTCATGATGACCATGTAGTAGAGAGGCTTGCAGATGGCCACACAGCGGTCAAAGGCCATGACTGTCAGGATTAAGATTTCAATCATTCCAAAGAAGTGCATGGCAAAGACCTGTAGCATGCAGTTTGTATAAGAGATAGTTTTTCTTTCGGCAAGCAGATCCCCAATCAATTTGGGTGTCACACAGGAGGTATAGCAGATGTCCATAGATGCTAAATGACTGAGGAAATAGTACATAGGTTGGTTGAACAGAGAACTGCATCTAATTGAGAAAAGGATCAGCAGATTCCAAGACAAGATGGTAAAGTAGCAGAATAAGAAGAAAATGAAGCAAAATACTTCAGTGTTCTGCTTGGAAGATAGCCCCATAAGAAGAAATTCTGATACGTTCCTCTTGCATTCCATTTATTATTGTCTATACAAGGATAATTGAATATCTATGGGAAAAAGATTTAGATAAATTATTTTCAATGTAATCACAACTATGTAAGCATTATAAACAAGTATTGGAAACTATTGTTAAATATTCTAGTTGATAATTCATAAGTAAATTACCTTGGTATTTGAAAATTAGATTTTTGTGTTTTAAATAGTTACTTATTTGTTATCCAAAATAATCTATCTTAATAGTAATCAACAAAATCTTTTATATGTTAAAATATAAATTATCATTACAATTTTTCAATAAAAAGGAAATGTGCTTGTTTTGTGTGCAAAATTTTGAAACAGGAAGATAATATAATATAATGTGGAGAATACATCTTATTTATGCTTTCAGTTGCACATTTTATTCAAATCAGTTATGTATCTTAGTAGGATTTTATGTTTTT
Source organism: Mus musculus (assembly GCF_000001635.26). Classification (NCBI taxonomy): domain Eukaryota; kingdom Metazoa; phylum Chordata; class Mammalia; order Rodentia; family Muridae; genus Mus; species Mus musculus. Next base: position 88,424,449 of record NC_000068.7, read on the forward strand.
CTGACATAAAATAGAGTAGCAAACTTAATATTCTCTATAGGAAAATATTTGTGACTTTTAAAATTTTTAAAATGAGAATTATATGACTGATGAGAAATATTTCATCAAATAAAATGGTTGAAAGTTAAATGAGAATCACTTATTGAAGTTTATAATATATACTATGTGGGTTATGTTCTGAAGATAATTAAGAAGGTAAAAATATAGCAATTTTTTATTATGGAGATTTTGAAAAGAAAGAAAAATTGTTTGCATTGCTCATCTACACACTAGTATAAAAGGTTATCTTTAGGCAAATATAAATTCATTAACAGTGTATAAACACTTCAGGAACAATTCCTGTAATTCACAGATAATTTGAAGTCTACAAGTGTATGTGCATCCAACAAATTTGAAGATAGTATATAATCTAAATATATGCTTTGTAGTTAAAATATTAGTTTGTATTTGTTTCAGAACTTATCTGTATATTCACATATATTATACTCTGTTCTGAAGCTACACTATCAAGTTCTATTATCAAACTATTAGACTAGGAGAAAGGCAAGAACCAAATACTTCTCCTCTGTCTCTGTTAGCAAAAGTTAAATGGTAGCCAGAAGGAATTTCTACATGAAACTGAATCCTAATTTAGGAACCATACCTCTCTATGTGAATCTTACCCTTCATTGCAAGCCATGTTTAGGGTATTAAGCCTTACTTTCCATAGTTTATAATTTCAATAAAAGTGACCTCTGTAACTACTTGAGGCTTTGAATAGAGACATAAAACTTTAGAAGTAATTATGTATTATATTGACTCAAAATTTTAATTTCAGATTTTTTTATTATACTAACAATAGAATTCTTAAAGGTCTCATGTTTTGAGAATATCTCCCATTTTATTAGTGAAATATCAGAACTTAACCAAAGATAGTGTACAATAAATAGCACCATCACAAAACATAGTAAATGTCTCATTTCTTTAAGTAAATTAGATAAGATTTATGTTTGAAATTTATGCTTTATTTCTGGAGAAAATTTGTTGCAAAAGGAGAGTCAAATACAAAAATCTAGTAATTAAAGAAACTTACAAATAAAAACAGGCTCAAATCTCATTGGTTCAAAATTTAATAACACTTGAATTAACAACTTAAAAATAACAAGTTAGCATTAAATACCTACAAGAGAGCAGTATGAACATTATCTGTACATGAATTTTAGATGATTAGTGTCTAATACTCCTCATCACACAACTACCGTTCTCGGTAGCTCTTCTTGCTGATTTTTCTTACCATGAACACCTGAAATGAAACAGAAGACTATAAATCAGACCTGACAAATTTAACAAATCAAAATATTTTCAAGATTACATTTCTCTTTTCCATGTGGAAAATTCCAATACTATTTAAGAATAATAAGATTCAAAAATCTATGGATTTACACTGCTATATTCCTTCAGTAGATTGGTTGTCCTTCATCTTGAAAGCTAATCATTCTTTATGCTTAGTCTACCAAAGATTGATGAGGGCATTTCCAAAGTACCATTTATAGATATATTCAAATCTAAATATTCACAGATACATAGTAAATTCTAAAAACACAACAAGAGCCAAGTACAAACAAAAGAAATCATAACATCTTTATATTTGAATGTATGACTACCTCTTCCCTTAAAAGCTTTCTGTAAGTGATGTTTACAGCATAGAATTATCAGTTGTCAGCATTTGCACTCTTCACTCGCAAGCCTCTTATGAATACTGAAGCTACAATTCACTTGTCTTTATGTAGTAGCTACACTCTTAGCACAATGTCTCCAGAGGGCAATATTATTGTTGAGATCCAGAGAGCCTCAGGACTTCTAAGAAATCTCCTCTGAAGAACAAGAACAATTGAGTATCTTTAAAGGAACATTTTTTTTTGAGGGGTAGGGTCTTGATTCTGGAGAGGAGACATAAATGTAATTGTGTGTGTGTGTGTGTGTGTGTGTGTGTGTGTGTGTGTGTGTGTGAGAGAGAGAGAGAGAGAGAGAGACAGAGAGAGAGAGAGAGAGACAGAGAGACAGACAGAGAGACAGACAGAGAGAGAGGGAAATAGAGACAGAGACAGAGACAGAGACAGAGACAGAGAGAATCTTCAGAGTATAGGCAAAGAACATCATGAAAGGAAACAGAGATAGTCTCTTATGTGTTCTGTGATTTGCACCTGAATATTTTTGGTCAACTGTAACAGAACAATACTGAAATTTTCTACCTTCCTTCACCGAGTATTTAGTGTTGGGATTTTCAAAGAAACAGAGAAATAAATATTAAAGTTCATATTCATCGCTACACACACTGATAATTAAGACTGGCCAAATTAATCTTTGCAATGTGGTAGATGATGAAAGAAGTCAATAAATTGTGTGTATGTGTATGTATGTATCTTTTTCTGTGTCTCTGTCTCTATATGTGTGGTTGTTACAGTTCCAGTATGAAGTGTTCACAATAGGCTCATTGTTGAAGATGTGGCCATAATTTGATGGTACTATTTGGACATTATGGATTTCTTGTCTTTGCATACTTTTGTCTTGTGGTTTTGTTTTTTTTTTTTTTTTACTTTTTCTAAATTAAAAATCTTATTTATTTAGAAACAATGATACATTTTAGAATTATGACACACAATGACGGGGAGCATGTCTCAGTGTTTTCAGACTCCTGGCTTGGAATTTTTTGAGAGTTGGGAAGAATAATTCAATATTCCTAGGAATTTTTTATTATAAATATTATATAAATGACATTATTTATTTACATTTCAAATACTTTCCCCCTTACTGGTTTCCCCTCCACAAACCCCCTATCCCATTCACCCTCCTCTCTGCTTCTAAGAAGGTTCTCCATCACGTACCCACCCACTCCCACCTCACCACCCTAGCATCCACCTACTCTGGGGAATTATGTCTCCACAGGACCAAAGGTCTACCCTCCCACTGATGCTAGATAAGGCAATCCTCTGTTACATATGCAGCTGGAGTCATGGATCTCTCCATGTGTACTCTGGTTGGTGGTTTAGTCCCTGGGAGCTCTGGGGAATAAAGTTGGTTGGCATTGTTGTTCTTCCTATAGAGTTGAAAACCTCTTCAGCTCCTTCAGTCTTTTCTCTAAGCTCTCCCAATGCTCAGTCCAGTGGTTGGCTGTGAGCATCCACCTCTGTATTTGTCAGGCTCTGGCAGAGCCTCTCAGGAGACAGTTATATCAGGCTCTTGACAACATGCACTTCTTAGGATCCACAAAAGTGTCTGCATTTGGAGACTGAATATGGGATGGACTCCTCAGGTGGGGGCAGTGTCTGGATGGCCTTTCCTTTAGTCTCTGTTCCATACTTTGTCTCCACATTTACTCCTGTGAGTATTTTGTTACCCCTTCTAAGAAGGACCGAAGCACACACACTTTGTTCTTCCTTCTTTTTGAGCTTCATGTGGTCTGTGAATTGTATCTTGGGTATTCCGAGCTTTTGGGCTAATATCCACTTATCAGTGAGTGTTCTTTGTGACTATGCTACCTCACTCAGGATAATATTTTCTAGTTCCATCCATTTGCCTAAAAATTTAATGATGTTATTGTTTTTAACAACTGATTAGTACTCCATTGTGTAAATGTACCTTATTTTCTGCATCCATTCCTCTGTTGTTATTGTTTTTAACAACTGATTAGTACTCCATTGTGTAAATGTACCTTATTTTCTGCATCCATTCCTCTGTTGAAGGACATTTTTCAACATCCTTTCCAGCTTCTTGCTATTATAAATAAGGTTGCTATTACTATAGTGAGCATGTGTCCTTGATATATGTTGGAGCATCTTACAGAGCATATGCAGCCCAAGAAGAAGGAAGACAAAAGTGTGCATGCTTCAGTCCTACTTAGAAGGGGGAACAAAATAATCTCAGAAGATAGAAGGAGGGAAGGACCTGGGAGGGAGAGGGGAGGATGGAGGGAAAAGAGCGACAGAATCAGGTATGGTTGGAGACAGGAGAGGAGTCAGAAAATTGAACTGAGGTGTGTAGCAGTTGGGGGATGGAGAACTGGAGGTAGCCACTAGAAAGTTCCAGATGCAAGGGATGCAAGAGATTCTAAGGAGCCAACTGGGCTCCATCAGATAGCTTTAATTTCATAGCTACATAGGCAGCCAGTTTAAGATTAGTAAATAACAAAACAAAATCAAAGCTCATAACTTTAAGAGTTATGAGTCTTTACAAATTCTGTTACTGAAAAAAGCAGTTATATAGACAAAAACTTATTTTAAAAGAAGAGAGAAAATATCTAGTGTTGCAGCCGGCCAGCGGCTCATATGTCTGGGTTCTAGTCTGGAAAGGCATCTTGGAATCTGGAAGAGAACGGGCGGGGGGGGGGGGGGGAGGTGGCGGCACTATAAAGATGGAACCAAGACAACTGGTCTGATCAAGGTTCGATTTTACTATTCCAGACACTCGGTTATGAAGCAGGGGAAGGGGCCCTTTCCCTCCAAATCATCCTGGAGTAAAGTTGGAGATGACCACATGTTTGGACTGGGAACAGGAAGGTGGCAGGCTCCAGCAGTGGGAGTGGCAGAAGGATAGGGCAGCAGGCTCCACCCCATGCTCTATTCTTGCTAACAGTGAAGCCTGAGCTGAGGGGTGGGAGGTTACATCTTCTCCCTGTTGTTAATATAAAAAAGAAAAGGCTGAGCCTCAGCATAAAATTTATTCATACCCTATAGTTTTGCCTGAATTCTTAGGGCCTAATGAAAAAACCCATCTCAGTGGGATTTCCTAACTTTTCTCATGGTAAACCATATCTGGATAAGACTGTCCATTCTGTCCTAATAAACATCTAGTAGACTAGCCCTGAGCTGTTGGCTCTGTCTTTTTTTATTAATTAGATATTTATTTCATTTACATTTCCAATGCTATCCCAAAAGCTCCCCACCCGCTTCACCACCAACTCCCCAACCCACCCACTCCCCCACACACCCACTCCCCTGTACTGAGACTGATGAAGTTTGCACCACCAATGGGCCTCTCTTTCCACTGACGGCGGCCCACTAGGCCATCTATTGCTACATATGCAGCTAGAGACACGAGCTCTGGGGGTTACTAAGTAGTTCATATTGTTCCTCAAACCTATAGGGTTGCAGATCCCTATAGCTCCTTGGATGCTTTCTCTACCTCCTCCATTGGGGGCTCTGTCATCCATCCAATAGCTGACTGTGTGCATCCACTTCTGTGTTTGCTAGGCCCTAGCATAGTCTCACAAGAGACAGCTATATCTGGGTCCTTTCTGCAAAATCTTGCTAATGTATCCAATGGTGTCAGCATTTGGAGGCTGATTATGGGATGGATCCCCGAATATGGCAATCACTAGATGGTCCATCCTTTCGTCTCAGTTCCAAACTGTGTTTCTGTAACTCCTTCCATGGGTGTTTTGTTCCCAATTCTAAGAAGGAGCAAACTTTCCACACTTTGGTCTTCTTTCTTCTTGAGTTTCAAGTGTTTAGCAAATTGTATCTTATATCTTGTGTATTCTAAGTTTCTGAGCTAATATCCACTTATCAGTGAATACATATTGTGTGAGTTCTTTTGTGATTGGTTTACCTCACTCAGGATGATGCCCTCCAGGTCCATCTATTTGCCTAGGAATTTCATAAATTCATTCTTTTTAATAGCTGAGTAGTACTCCTTTGTTTGAATGTACCACATTTCCTATATCCATTCCTCTGTTGAGGGGCATCTGGGTTCTTTCCAGCTGAAGGCTATTATAAATAAGGTTGTAATGAACATAGTGGAGCATGTGTCCTTCTTACTGGTTGAGACATCTTCTGGATATATACCCAGGAGTGGTATTTCGGGATCCTCCAGTAGTACTATGTCCAATTTTCTGAGGAACCGCCAGACTGATTTCCAGAGTGCTTGCACAAGCTTGCAATCCCACCAAAAATGGAGGAGTGTTCCTCTTTCTCCACATCCTCGCCAGCATCTGCTGTCACCTGAGTTTTTTTATCTTAGCCATTCTGACTGGGGTGAGGTGGAATCTAAGAGTTGCTTTGATTTGCATTCCCCTGATGATTAAGAATGTTGAACATTTTTTCAGGTGCTTCTCAGCCATTTGGTATTCCTCAGGTGAGAATTCTTTGTTTACCTCTGAGTCCCATTTTTTAATGGGGTTATTCGATTTTCTGGAGTCCAACTTCTTGAGTTCTTTATATATATTGGATATTAGTCCCCTATCATATTTAGTGTAGGTAAAGATCTTTTCCCAATCTGTTGGTGGCCCTTTTGTCTTATGATGGTATCTTTTGCCTTGCAGAAGCTTTGCAATTTTATGAGGTCCCATTTGTTGATTCTCGGTCTTACAGAACAGGCCATTGCTGTTCTATTAAGGAATTTTTCCCCTGTACCCATATCTTTGAGGCTTTTCCCTACTCTCTCCTCTATAAGTTTCAGTGTCTCTGGTTTTATGTGGAGTTCCTTAATCCACTTAGATTTGACCTTAGTAAAAGGAGATAGGAATGGATCAATTTGCATTCTTCTACATGATAACCACCAGTTGTGCCAGCACAATTTGTTGAAAATGCTGTCTGTTTTCCACTGGATGGTTTCTGCTCCCTTGTCAAAGATTAAGTGACCATAGGTGTGTGGGTTCATTTCTGGGTCTTCAATTCTATTCCATTGGTCTACTTGTCTGTCGCTATACCAGTACCATGCAGTTTTTATCACAATTGCTCTGTAGTACAGCTTTAAGTCAGGCATGGTGATTCCACCAGAGGTTCTTTTATCCTTGAGAAGAGTTTTTGAAATCCTAGGTTTTTTGTTATTCCAGATGAGTTTCCAGATTGCCCTTTCTAATTCATTGAATAATTGAGTTGGGATTTTGATGGGGATTGCATTGAATCTGTACATTGCTTTGGGCAAGATAGCCATTTTTACTCTATTGATCCTGCCAATGCATGTGCATGGGAGATCTTTCCATCTTCTGAGGTCTTCTTTAATTTCTTTCTTCAGAGACTTGAAGTTCTTATCATACAGATCTTTCACTTCCTTAGTTAGAGTCACACAAAGGTATTTTATATTTTTTGTGATTATTGAGAAGGGTGTTGTTTCCCTAATTTCTTTCTCAGCCTGTTTATCCTTTGTGTAGAGAAAGGCCATTGACTTGTTTGAGTTAATTTTATATCCAGCTACTTCATTGAAGCTGTTTATCAGGTGTAGTGGCTACTCCTGGTTGTCAACTTGACTATATTTGGAATGAAGTACAATCCAGAATTGGAAGGCTCACCATTGACCCTTATCTGGAGGCTTGAAGATAGAAGTTTCTGATCTGGATCTTGGTATGGAGATCTTGAGCCATAGTGGCTATGGATTCCAGAAGATTAAATCTCTGAGTTTAAGGAACACACCTTTAAGCTGGGCTACACCTTTCATCTGGGATTAAAGGTGTGGTGGAACACACCTTTAATCAGGGCTACACCTTCTTCTGGAGACAAAATAAAGACATTGGAAGAAGGGAGTCTTGCTATTGCACCTTCGCCTGCTTGCTGTGTGAGATTGAATAACTGCTAGATCCTTGGACTTCCATTCACAGCAGTAAAACCCTAACTAAGACATCAGGTTTAGGAGCTCACTGCTGGAAAATTTAGGGTCACTTATATATACTATCATATCAACTGCAAAAAGTGATATTTTGACTTCTTCCTTTCCAATTTGAATCCTCTTGATCTCTTTTTTTGTTGTTGTTGAATTGCTCTGGCTAGGACTTCGAATACAATGTTGAATAGGTAGGGAGAGAGTGGGCAGCCTTGTCTTGTTTCTGATTTTAGTGGGATTGCTTCCAGCTTCTCACCATTTACTTTGATGTTGGCTACTGGTTTGCTGTACATTGCTTTTTTTTATCATACTTAGGTATGGGCCTTGGATTGCAGATCTTTCCAAGTCTTTTGTCATGAATGGGTGTCGAATTTTGTCAAATGCTTTCTTCATGTCTACTGAGATGATCGTGTGTTTTTTGTCTTTGAGGTTGTTTATATAATGGATTACATTGATGGATTTTCGTATATTAAACCATTCCTGCATCCCTGGAATAAAACCTACTTGGTCAGGATGGATGATTGCTTTAATGTGTTCTTGGATTCGGTTAGCGAGAATTTTATTGAGGATTTTTGCATCGATATTCATAAGAGAAATTGGTCTGAAGTTCTCTATCTTTGTTGGGTCTTTCTGTGGTTTAGGTATCAGAGTAATAGTGGCTTCATAAAATGAGTTGGGTAGAGTACCTTCTACTTGTATTTTGTGAAATAGTTTGTGCAGAACTGGAATTAGATCTTCTTTGAAGGTCTGATAGAACTCTGCACTAAACCCGTCTGGTCCTGGGCTATTTTTGGCTGGGAGACTATTAATAATTGCTTCTATTTCTTTAGGTGATATGGGACTGTTTAGATGGTCAACTTGATCCTGATTCAATTTTGGTACCTGGTATCTGTCCAGAAATTTGTCCATTTGGTCCAGGTTTTCCAGTTTTGTTGAGTATAGCCTTTTGTAGAAGGATCTGATGGTATTTTGGATTTCTTCAGGATCTGTTGTTATGTCTCCCTTTTCATTTCTGATTTTGTTAATTAGGATGCTGTCCCTTTGCCCTCTAGTGAGTCTGGCTAAGGGTTTATCTATCTTGTTGATTTTCTCAAAGAACAAGCTCCTCCTTTGGTTGATCTTTTTAATAGTTCTTTTTGTTTCCACTTGGTTGATTTCGCCGCTGAGTTTGATTATTTCCTGCTGTCTACTCCTCTTGGGTGAATTTGCTTCCTTTTATTCTACAGGTTTTAGGTGTGTTGTCAAGCTGCTAGTGTGTGCTCTCTCTATTTTCTTTTTGGAGGCACTCAGAGATATGAGTTTCCCTCTTAGAAATGCTTTGATTGTGTCCCATAAGTTTGAGTATGTTGTGGCTTCGTTTTCATTAAACTCTAGAAAGTCCTTAATTTCTTTCTTTATTCCTTTCTTGATCAAGTTATCATTGAGAAGAGTGTTGCTCACTTTCCATGTAAATGTTGGCTTTCTATTATTTATTTTGTTATTGAAGATCATCCTTAATCCATGGTGATCTGATAGGATGCATGGGACAATTTCAATATATTTGTATCTGTTGAGGCTTGCTTTGTGACCAATTATGTGGTCAATTTTGGAGAAGGTACCATGAAGTGTGGAGAAGAAGCTATATCCTTTTGTTTTAGAATAAAATGTTCTGTAGATATCTGTTAGATCCATTTGTTTCATAACTTCTGTTAGTTTCTCTGTGTCCCTGTTTAGTTTCTGTTTCCATGATTTGTCCATTGGTGAAAGTGTTGGGTTGAAGTCTCCTACTATTATTGTGTGAGATGCAACGTGTTCTTTGAGCTTTACTAAAGTTTCTTTAATGAATGTGGCTGCCCTTGTATTTGGAGCATAGATATTCAGAATTGAGAGTTCCTCTTGGAAAATTTTACCTTTAATGAGTATGAAGTGCCCCTCCTTGTCTTTTTTGATGACTTTGGGTTGGAAGTCGACTTTATTAGATATTAGAATGGCTACTCCAGCTTGAATCTTCAGACCATTTGCTTGGAAAATTGTTTTTCAATCTTTCATTCTGAGGTAGTATCTGTCTTTTTCTCTGAGATGGGTTTCCTGTAAATAACAAAATGTTGGGTCCTGTTTGTGTAGCCAGTCTGTTAGTCTATGTCTTTTTATTGGGGAGTTGAGTCCATTGAAATTAAGAGATATTAAGGAAAAGTAATCGATGCTTCCTATCATTTTTGTTTTTAACACTGGCATTCTGTTCTTGTGGCTGTCTTCTTTTAGGTTAGTTGAAGTATTCCTTTCTTGTTTTTTCTAGGACGTGGTTTTCGTCCTTGTTTTTTTGTTTTTGTTTTTTTTTTTTTCTGTTATTATCCTTTGAAGGGCTGGATTCGTGGGAAGATAAGGTTTGACTTTGGTTCTGTTGTGGAATACTTTGTTTCTCCATCTACAGTAATTGAAAGTTTGTCTAGGTATAGTAGCCTGGGCTGGCATTTGTGTTCTCTTAGTGTCTGTATAACATCTGTCCAGGCTCTTCTGGCTTTCATAGCCTCTGGTGAAAAGTCTGGTGTAATTCTGATAGGCTTGCCTTTATATGTTACTTGACCTTTTTCCCCTACTGCTTTTAATATTCTGTCTTTATTTAGTGCATTTGTTGTTCTGATTATTATATGTCAGAAGGAATTTCTTTTCTGGTCCAGTCTATTTGGAGTTCTGTAGGCTTCTTGTATGTTCATGGGCATCTCTTTCTTTAGGTTTGGGAAGTTTTCTTCTATAATTTTGTTGAACATATTTGCTGGCCCTTTGAGTTGAAAATCTTCATTCTCATCTACTCCTTTTATCAGTAGGTTTGGTCTTCTCATTGTGTCCTGGATTTCCTGGATATTTTGTGTTAGAATCTTTTTTGCATTCTGTATTTTTTTTTAATTATTGTGTTGATGTTCTCTATGGAATCTTCTGCACCTGATATTCTTTCTTCCATCTCTTGTATTCTGTTGCTGATGCTCAAATCTATGGTTCCAGGTTTCTTTCCTAGGGTTTCTATCTCCAGCGTTGCCTCACTTTAGGTTTTCTTTATTGTGTCTACTTCCCTTTTTAGGTCTAATATGGTTTTGTTCATTTCCATCATCTGTTTGGATGTATTTTCCTGTTTTTTCTATAAGGACTTGCAACTCTTTAGCACTGTTCTCCTGTATTTCTTTAAGTGATTTATTAAAGACCTTTTTGATGTCTTCGACCATCATCATGAGATATGCCTTTAAATCCGGATCTAGGTTTTTGGGTGTGTTGGGGTGCCCTGGACTGGCTGAGGTGGGAGTACTGGGTTCTGATGATGGTGAGTGGTCTTGGTTTTTGTTATTAAGATTCTTATGTCTGCTTTTCGCCATCTGGTAAACTCTGGAGTCAGTTGTTATAGTTGTCTCTGGTTAGAGCTTGTTCCTCTCTTGATTCTGTTATTCTCTACAGGCAGACCAGGGAGACTAGCTCTCTCCGGAGTTTCAGTGGTCAGAGCACTCTCTGAAGATAGGCTCTACTCTTTCAGGGAAGGTGCACAGATATCTGGCGTTCAGATTTCCCTCCTGGCAGAAGATGAAGGCCTGAAATAGGACCTGTCCCAGAAGCTGTTAGCTTCTGTAGTCCATACTCTCATCTGTGCAGAGTAGTCTTGGTGGAGTCCAGGATCCAAGATGTCTCCCACACATGCTCAGGCTGGCACGTCTTTTATAATGTTAATTAGTATTGAATAGGTAACTTCCTTGTTGAAATTTTTATTGAATACCAAGTAGTCAGCTGCATGGTCTTTCTAGGACATTGGGACACTGGCAAGGACTGACTATATGAATATGAAAGGCACTTTATTATGAAAACACTGAAGGAGAGTATGTGGATTTTCCTCCCCAGCCTTGGATGACAGGTGGAGAACAGGGAGGAGGGGGTGACGACCAGCTCTATAGTACAAGGCCAATTGACTTGTTAGGGTGGGAGACTGTGAAGGGCTTGCCCTTCTAGCGGTACAGTCTCCAACCTCTCTCCCCCTAAGAATTATCTTAATAAGGCTACGCTTAACTGAGGTGATCCAATGATTTTCTCATCCTTGGATGAGTGGGGTTTAACCATGGCTGGGGGGGATATAGACCCGATTCCTCCCGTGGGTGCTGTCACGACCCACACTTGTGGCTCTTGGTATCTTTTGGGGAGGGGAGGCAGAGCCTTAGAAAGATATTCTTGGTTGTAACTGGAACTAGATACCAACCTCCATCCAAACCAGGTGTATCTCACAGGGAACTCAGAAATGGTCAAGCTGGACTTTTGCCTGCAGTAAATTTCTGCACCCACACTGATGCCCATACTGTATTCGTATGATTACGAATCAGTATGCACAGTTCTGAGAACTGTGCAGCTCCTAAAGGAGAATTGTCAACCTCAGATTCAGCAAGGCCTCGACAAGAATTATGTCACTAGTAACACTACAATTTGTGGCTCTTAGGCTATATTAGGAGCTGGAGGTCACCTTCCTCATCTCTGTTATTTCCACAGCCTGAGGGACTAAGGGGGCCTTGCAATAACAGCAAGGGTGGCGAACCAGAGACTAGCTAAGGGACTAAAACCGTCTATCAGAATAAAAACCAATTTCGTTTTTTTTTTAATTAGGTATTTAGCTCATTTACATTTCCAATGCTATACCAAAAATCCCCCATACCCACCCCCCCCACTCCCCTACCCACCCACTCCCCCTTTTTGGCTCTGGCGTTCCCCTGAACTGGGGCATATAAAGTTTGCAAGTCCAATGGGCCTCTCTTTGCAGTGATGGCCGACTAGGCCATCTTTTGATACATATGCAGCTATAGACAAGAGCTCCGGGGTACTGCTTAGTTCATATTGTTGTTCCACCTATAGAGTTGCAGTTCCCTTTAGTTCCTTGGGTGCTTTCTCTAGTTCCTCCATTGGGGGCCCTGTGGTCCATTCAATAGCTGACTGTGAGCATCCACTTCTGTGTTTGCTAGGCCCTGGCATTGTCTCACAAGAGACAGCTATATCTGGGTCCTTTCAGCAAAATCTTGCTAGTGTATGCAATGGTGTCAGCGTTTGGAAGCTGATCATGGGATGGATCTCTGGATATGGCAATCACTACATGGTCCATCCTTTCGTCACACTTTCAAATTTTGTCTTTGTAACTCCTTCCATGGGTGTTTTGTTTCCTATTCTAAGAAAGGGCAAAGTGTCCACACTTTGGTCTTCATTCTCTTGAGTTTAATGTGTTTAGCAAATTGTATCTTATATCTTGGGTATCCTAAGTTTCTGGGCTAATATCCACTTATCAGTGAGTACATATTGTGAGATTTCCTTTGTGATTGGGTTACCTCACTCAGGATGATGCCCTCCAGGTCCCTAAATCTCAAATCAGACCAAAAGTCACAATATGTGTTGGAATGTCTTTAGAATGAAAATAGTAGCTGCCACCTGCACACTCTTGGGGGCGGGGATGCAAGCCCACTGCAGTCAGGCTGAAGGTGTTGGTTGACCTGCTTGAAAGACAAAAATCTTAGACAGTGAAGAGTAACATCACAAAGCTTCTTTTGGGGAAGTCCAGGTACTTTATTCAGTTGCAAATTAGCAAGGCTCAAGCTCAGGATCTGGGCTTGTTTTAGAATTAGTAAAAAGGCCAGAAATCCTTTGGAAGTGGGGGCTGTGCTCAGAATTAACTTTGCTAGGTAATTAAGAATTTTAATTATCTACAGTGGGAATCTCTAATATTGTACTAAATATTAGACCAGTCTAAGATTGAGCTAGAATGACTGGTCACAATGAAGAAAAGAGAAAAATCATTATGTCTTTATTAAATGACTAATCTTATTAAGTCAGAATATAGTCTCTGATGTTCTTTTGCCATAAAGTTAAAAGGCTTGAAGCTAGTCTAAACTGGAAAAATGGCAAGCAAGGATGGATCTAAAACATGTACCCAATTTAGTGCCCTTGTTACTACAATCAGGGCACTGGGTCAACTTACCTGCCAGCTTGTCACAGGAATTAACCATCATGCTTCTGTAGCATTCTGTGGAGAGACCCTGTTTTTCCCTTCCCTAATAAGGTAGCTGTTTAGGATCAACCTATAAGCCAATAAGTAGAACCTTTTAAGATACTATAAAGCATTTATTAAATTCTTTGATATCTAAATTTCAAAATTTGAAAATAAAGGTATGATTTAAATAGTGTGCATGGAAATCCACCAAATAGTATGTACAGAGATATAATTTCCCCCTTCTTTGTTTTTTAAGAAGTTAAAGTTTTAAAGTTTCACAATATCTAATCTTTTGAATTAATAACTTGTTGACAAAACATTTTAAATACTTGACTCAAAGGGGGCAGTGACTAATTGCACTTTCAATTGTTTCTCATAAGGAGCGGTTGTAACTAGAAAGCTTGAATGTTTATTAAGAGTCACATGTGCATAATTTATTTATTTATTTATTTATTAACTAGAAATAAGAGCATTTATTTGTAGCAAATTATTAAGTAAAAATCCTCAATAATTCACACTATTATGTAGAAACAAGTAGTAACTGAGGACACTAAAAGGAAAGAATTATACATGCACAATTTTCAAGAATACTAAAATATTATTTTAAATCTTAACTGTTATGAATATACAAAGAGTGAGGTTATATAGCCAATCTCCCTTATATGTACAACCTATAGACTGTCTGAGATATAAATCTAGCCTGGTATTTTTATAAAATGTCCAGGCAATCTAGAACAATTTAATAAATGTCTAAAAACCGCCTTCTTAAGAGGACAGCATTTTTTCTATGAGTTGTATATGCATAAGCAATTGTAAATTTGAGAATTAATAGCATTTGAGGGACGAACAATCTTAAGTAATTGTGAGTTCTGAGATATAGCATTGACTATTAATATATAAATTAAGGTTTGATTATTTAGCATTTTAATACACCATCTACAGCATACAACTAGATTATTTGTGCTGAAACGGGGAAATTTAAGAGAATAAGCATGTGATCTAATTCACATGTACTCATGTCTCATACAGGGGTTGTTATTAAACACAATAATTGGGATGTATGCATGTATGAATTTATAGAAGATATAAAAGCATGCATAAAAACAATTTTAACTTATATTTGGGATGTTGATTGTTAATCTATTTAAAATGATGGTATGCAATAGGTCAATTATTAATATTTTGTAATAACCAAATAGATTGCTGTATAGAACAAGGAACCTTTGTATAGGTCTTCTAAAAATACACAAATATACTCTACAATTCTTTATTAGTACCACAGTGGTTTAAGTAAGATGTTGAAACTGTGTTTTGAGGTGAAAGCCCCCTCGACCTTAGTTGTCTGCCCTCGGCCTTTCTCTCAGGCAGAAGAGGCTGAAGGCAGCCCAATTTATTGTAGTCCAGAAAACTTACTCTGGGTCTTAGTGAGAACAATATGGCTACTCAGGTCATGACACATGGAGGCTCATGGGGCAAACGTGAACTCAGCCCTCACCTGAGTTTGCTGTAAAGCTGCCAGCCTTTTGGTGGCTTTTTGTACCACTATTACTCAGGGAAACTGTGTGTCTCAAGGCCCCACCCCACAGCAGCCAGCAGCTAGTTGGGGCCATGTGGGCCAATGATTGGCTGGGAGGATGAGAAAAATGACTTTACAATAATGCTTTTTCTGGCCAAAGAATTGTTTTGGGCACAGCTAATATTTAATTACCAATGATTATAATTAATAACAATTGTAAAAGCTTTTTTAAATTTATTTTCTGCAAAACCTTTTGTAGAAAACTAAAACCCTAATAAAATGATACTGTCTCTGAATCTTTTGGGTGAGAGCAAGGATTTAAAGTAAACTTCCCTTGAGAAGCATAAGCTAGTAAAACATTTTCCACTTAGGAAACAATATACACTGAAAGATTAAAACAATTGGCTTCTTGTATAGAAGCAGAAATGATAAAAATTTCTTACATAATGTAGATTAATATTTAGCCATACAAGAGGAAAAATATTCTAGTTATTACAAACTCACTAGAAGCAAAACCTTTACAATCATTAAGATGCAAATGAGAGAGAAAAAGAAAAAAACCTTTGGATCTATAATAACTATATAAAAGGTAGGCAAAGCAGATTGTAATGCCTTGATAAATTTTATGGTCTGATTGACTCTTTATAAACTATGAATTTGAACTTCATTAAAACAGCATCAGGATAGATCTTTAAAGAATCACTAAGTTTCCTTTGCAACATTAACTTTGGGAAAGTAAAACGCAATTTCAAAACAATATATTACTTATAGAATTAATATTAGAAGCATTACTACACGATTTATTAATTATAGAATTAATATTAGAAGCATTACTATCATATTATGAAGTTTGGCTGCCAATTAATACCTATGAACACATGCAAGCTTTAATGCTTTATTAATGAGACATTGCTTTAAGTCTTATCTTTAATTCTACTTTCTAGGATAAGTATCACATTAATTATTATCTCAACTAGAAGTATCCTTAGAGACCCAGCCTCTTGGCCTGCCTTATATCACATGTTATAAGGACTTTAAACTTGAGTTATCAATTTTAAGGCTAACCATCTGTTACCAATGTAACAATTATTAATCTTAACTAATAACGTATGAGCTGATTGTGAAAACAGGCAGAGCCTATTAACAATTAAAAAAAATGAAGCAGTTACATTTAGACCAATCAGAGAACATTAGTTTTTCTAGCTACAATCATAAAATAAAAGCACTTTGTCATTTGCCAAACACATTAACCACAATTGCAGAGAACCCTCCAGGAAAAAAACAAACAAACAAACAAACAAAAAAACAAAACAAAAAAAACATTTATCAGCTTTTTTACCCTGAAACTAAGAGGCTGTAGACTCTTCTTTTTCCTATAAGGAACAGTATTTCTAGCAGGGGCCCTCCTACTGTGTTTCTCGTGGTTGAAGCATGTGGCCACTCCCGGCTTTGCAGATAAAGATTTTTTGTTTATTTGTTTGTTTGCTTTTGTTTTGTTTGTTTGTTTGTTTTTGTTTTGTTTGTTTGTTTGTTTTGTTTGTTTGTTTTGGCCATCTTTATTATCCAAAATAAAAGACAGAACATTCATTCATTCAAATTGGACACGAATATACATGAAATTGAACAAATGAACAGATTGGTGCAACAGACTTTAGACAAAGACACAAAAAGGGCAGAGTACTTCTGCTGTAAAGCCCAGAGAAAACACCCCTTACATTTCTCTCGCTTTTTGGGACATTTTCCTCCCGCATGATACAGTTTTTAACTGTGGCCACCCGCCTGATTATTAATTTCCTTTTAATAAAACCTTTCTTTTCTCACGCCTAAAAATGTAGCTTGTGGGAGCTACGGCTAAGTGCCTGTTATGTTCCTAGCCCCTGATAAAACTCACTGCTGAACCTAAGTGAATTAGCACGCAGGCTTAATGCTGTTTCAACTTAGTCCGTACCGACCTTCTCCAGTACGAATTTCCTTTACAAATTTTCTTCTTCCATGGAGCTCCAAACCAGCAGTGCTTCTTCCACATGTCCTCTGCCATCTCACAGTCCTGCAATGGGTTGCCAGATCTATTGCGACCAGCCAGCGGCTCACATGTCTGGGTTTTAGTCTGGAAAGGCATCTTGGACTCTGGAAGAGAAGTGGGGGGGACTAGGTGGCACTATAAAGATGGAACCAAGACAACCGGTCTGATCAAGGTTCGATTTTACTATTCCCAACACTCGGTTATGAAGCAGGGGAAGGGGCCCTTTCCCTCCAAATCATCCTGGAGTAAAGTTGCACGTAACCACTTGTTTGGCTCTGGAACAGGAAGGTGGCAGGCTCCAGCACTGGGAGTGGCAGAAGGATAGGGCAGCAGGCTCCACCCCAAGCTCTATTATTGCTAACAGTGAAGCCTGAGCTGGGGGGGGGGGGGGAGGTTACAATCTAGTAGCCCTGATTATGCCAAGATTGGGTTAAGCAGGAGTTGCAAGTTCTTATAGGAAGAAAGAATTTTAAAATAAGTGGAATGAGTTATAGATCCAAATTAGTCAAATCATAACACCTATTTCTATTACTAAAATTACTTTATGTAAGAAACAGACAGAAAATTGCTAGATATTTTATAAATTAATATAGAGTCTAAAGTAACTATTTGTCCTTAATTCTGTATGTTGACTTTCTGTTCCAGAAAAGATTGGTTTACCTGACAAATTATAAACTCACCAGAAGAATTTTCTGTAGGGCCAAGTTAGCAGAAAAGCTGAAGCTTGTATCAGATGAGGGTTATAAAAAAAATCATCCAGCCACAAATGACGTTGCTAGTGATCTAGAGATCCCAACCACTAAGCAGCCTCTGGACATCAGTGACTGGATTCCCTCACAAATTCACACTCACACACACACACACACACACACACACACACACACACACACACACACAAACAACACTATGCCCATGCACATACTTTTGTTTATTTATTCCTTATATAATCTCTCATACCACATATCAATAATCCTTATGATTTAGGCTAAAATTAGGATAATCTAAAAAACTGTAATATAAAGAATATGAATAGTTCTGATCATGGTGGAACATGTCTGTTGCATAGTATGTTGGAGACTGAAGTAGAAGGGTTGGGAGCTCAAGTCTAACCTAGGCTATAGCTACCTACGTTAACACAGTGGGAAGAAGAAGCATCAATATCAAAGTATGGTCATTTAAACATGGCCAATTACAGTCATTGATATAATATCAAGTATATTCCTTCCATGAACATACACTAACACCTGGTGTAGTAAAGGGCATTAAATGGGAAATAAAGAGTGAGAGTTATAGAATGAAGTTAACTGATGTAAACCAAATCCACTTTATTTTGTTTAAAGCCATAAAATGGAAATAGTAAAACCCAAGACCTCCTTGGAAATTGTTAAAATTGCATTAAAAAGCAACAATTTTCTCAACTACTTGGTTGAGAAACCACTGCTTGATTTTTCTTACCACGAAATAAATCATGAAGACAAAAGGAATAAAGAGCCAGTAAGTCTCCAGGAAACATATATAGGACTCCTCCTATGTGTGTTTTTAATTTATTACTTTAAATTCCAGAAATTATAAAAGGTGACAATTGAAAGATTTTAATAATTCAGCAGCAGAATGTTGAATAAATGATTAAAGACCTGAAATCTAAAAAGGACATATTTCCAGGATATTAGAAGAGACATGCTGTGCTATAGAAAAAGGAATGAATATTTTATATATCCAATTATTAATCAGGATTATTTTATGAGAAATATTATACTTTCAATAAAAAGGGGAAAAAATAAAAGAACAAGAAATGAATTAATTAATGAATAAAAAAACAAGTAAAGAGTTTTGTTAGTTTGTTTAAAGTTTAAATAATTATGAGTTAAGAAAAATAATAGATCCTGAGGAAGGATTTTAGGTTTTGTCTATGCTTTTGATTTGTCTATTTAACAAATTTACTTAAACTGGTTTTCAGGTGTATCTATTAATATATAAATATACTGTAAATTTATTAAGCAGAATGTAGTTATATAATGTAATAATGACAACTACATTCTAGTTTTGATTATTACACATACATGAAAGCTGAAGTGGAATATCCAGAATATTCTTTGTATTGAAACCTGCATTATTCTTATGACTAAACTAAATGGAAGTACAAGTTAGGTGAGGGAGACACTGAGATATAGGGAGAGAAAGTTTACAAATTTGCCATTCTGGAGCACGGCCCATTGTCTATACATCAGTTTGTTAGGCAGCTCTGAATAACATGAGGCATAATTCCAACACATTGAAGAGCCTCACCATTAAAATAAAATGTCCATGGACTCTTACATGAAAAACAAAAATGGGATAAGCAGTTTCCTTTGTGAGAGTATGAATAGAAATTAATGGTGAAATAAATGTATATAGGTCAGCGACAGCTGACCCTAGGCAATGATCACTTGAGTAATATTGATAGGTCTAAGAGTTGACAAATAGGTATCTACATTGCATCTTTTTGTTAGCACCACTAATACAAACTAATCACTCTTCATAGAATCTGCCTGATTATATGATGAAGTGATCACAGTTAGACCCTAGGTGTAGCTATCATGGAATTCTTTGAAAATAGATATAAAATGGCTATCAATCATGAAATGTATATATCTCTGTATGTTGTTAGGCAATTAAGTGACCTCCACTAAAACTGAAGCAAACAGGTTTTAGGGGGAAAGAGTGAGCCTAGAAAAGCACATAAATATATGAATGTAGAAAGTAAAATATAGAGAAGATAAGCTATAATAGAACAAGGAATTTGGGACAAATGAAGGCAATGGAATACATGTAACATAAAAACAGACAATTTAAAGGAAAGGAACCAGATATTACTATTATTATGCTAAGGAAACATAATAATAAAATGACTTCCAATGACACAATTGCTATATTGGTAAATCAGTGTATCACCCAGCCTCTATCAGAGAAGTTTCCTCTTATAGTAGATGGCAATTAAAAAAGAATCCTACAATTTAACATTGTGCAGAGTGAGAGACTTTGGAACACTCAGCATTAAATGGAATGTGTTTATTAAACTGCTCCCCGTAAGGCTTAGCATCTGTCCTGAAGAAGAATCAGAAAAGTTTTAAGAGCCATAGATGGTAAATGATGCTAAGAAAAATCACCATTCAGAAACAATAGAGCTGATATACAACTGAAGTCACAGAGAGTATGAGAGCAAGTCACCACCTATACATGTTCAATTTGGACTAAATCCCATAATGGCAAAGTAGAAGAAGACACAAAATTGTCCCTAACAAAGACACTATTTCCTACTGATACCTGATGCGAAAGGGAAAATTTGTTTGAAATTTTTCCCAGAGGAGTGTCACTGAGTATTTTAACTATACAACAGGATAAGCCCCATTCCTATGAGAAGTTAGACAACACAACATGTATTCCATGGGTTTTTGTATACCTTTTTTTGTGTTGGTATTTTATTTGTTTACTGTTCATTTTGTTTTTTGTTATTTTGTTGTTTTTTGAGAAAGAGAGAAAAATGGGGGAGAACATGCATTTGAGTGGGTAGAGAGGCAAGGAAGTTCTAGGAGGAGTTAGAGACAAGAAAGAATATGCTCCAAACACATTTTTATGAAAATTATTTAAAAACAAAAGAAAACAAATCAGAAGAACGGGAGGAGGCTCCCAAGAGGGCTGGGGGTGGGTGTTTGGGAGAACTGTGTGTATCAAAAGACTGCAATGCATAACTTACTCCTCAAGTAAATAAGTTTAACTGAGAAGAAGAAAAAAATATGTTTTCTTATTCAGTGTTTGTACAAGCTGAGGACATTTAAAGAGACAATCTCAGAAATTCATCCTAAATCTGTTATTATTCATAAATCCATTGTATGTGCCTAACATCGTAACCATCCTTAAAGTCACTGTTAGTGCCAATAATTGGGACCTCTCATAAAGCTACTGATATTTATAAGTAGGCAAGCTAGCAGCTCTCAGGTGAATTCAAGATGAGCATTTGTTGTCAGAATCACTCAAATTCTCTCTCTTTTTCCACCTTTCACAGAATGATTTGTTTCAGAGACTCATCATCATATGAGGGTTATTTACAAATCTGGTCACAATACAAAGTTCATTACTATAGCACTTCTTCTGAAGACAGTTTGAATCTATTTCTAAATTGTTCTTGAAAAATATTTATCATCATGAAATAAATCAAGTCAAGGAGCTAATAATAGTAAATTGATACAGAAAATAATTGTGTAATATAAAAATCATTTCTTTAACCCAGAATAATTTCAATGTTCATTTTCTTACTAGGTTGCAAAGTTTTAAAATATTTGTTAGTAATTATTCTTCATAGTCTCATTTTTGCTAATTATGAATGAACAAAATTTGGAACAGTTGAGAAACTAATTGTTCCTCTTGATGATAAAGTGAGTTAAATAGTTGTACAGTGTTTTAACATTCTGTTAATAAAGCAAATTAATTGTGTTTTTGTCCTTAAAATGACATCTGACACCAAACCTTCTTTATGGCAGTCTTCATCTCTTTATTTCTTAGAGTATATATGAGGGGGTTGAACATAGGAGCAATGATAGTGTAAAACAGTGCAAAGATTTTGTCTTCAGGGAAAGTGGTAGGAGGTCTAAGGTAGGCAAAGATGGTAGATCCAAAGAATAAAATAACAACAGAGATGTGGGACCCACAGGTTGAAAGAGCTTTGCGTCTCCCTTCTGCTGAGTAATTCCTTAATGTGAACAGTATAACTACATATGAACCAAACAAGAGAACAAAGATAACAGAGGCAACCATTCCTGAATTGGCAACCATGAGGACACCAATGATGTAGGTATCAGTGCAAGCAATTTTCAGCAAAGGGAAAACATCACAGAAGTAGTGGTCTATTTCATTGGGTCCACAGAAGGGCAAACAGACTAGCATCATAACCTGGGGAAAGGAGTGGGCAACACCACCAACCCAGGAAGCCCAGATAAAAACATGGCATCTGTTTCTGCTCATGATGACCATGTAGTGGAGAGGCTTGCAGATGGCCACACAGCGGTCAAAAGCCATGACTGTCAGGATTAAGGTTTCAATCATTCCAAAGAAGTGCATGGCAAAGACCTGTAGCATGCAGTCTGTATATGAGATAGTTTTTCTTTCGGCTAGCAGATCCCCAATCAATTTGGGTGTCACACAGGAGGTATAGCAGATGTCCATAGATGCTAAATGACTGAGGAAATAGTACATAGGTTGGTTGAACAGAGAACTGCACCTAATTGAGAAAAGGATCAGGAGATTCCAAGACAAGATGGTAAAGTAGCAGAATAAGAAGAACATGAAGCAAAATACTTCAGTGTTCTGCTTGGAAGATAGCCCCATAAGAAGAAATTCTGATATGTTCCTCTGGCATTCCATTTATTATTGTCTATACAAGGATAATTGAATATCTATGGGAAAAAGATTTAGATAAATTATTTTCAATGTAATCACAACTATGTAAGCATTGTAAACAAATATTGGAAACTATTATAAAATACACTAGTTGATAATTTATAAGTCAGTATAAATTCCTTGGTATTTGAAAATTGGATTTTTCTGTTTCAAATAGTTAATTATTTATTATCCCTATTAATATATCTTAATAGTAATATCAAGAAAATCTTTTATTTGTTAAAATATAAATTATCATTACAATTTTCCAATAAAAAGTAAATGTGCTTCTTTTGTGTGCCAAATTTTGAAACAGGAAAATAATATAATATAATGTGGAGAATACATCTTATTTATGCTTTCAGTTGCACATTTTATTCAAAACAGTTATGTATCTTAGTAGGATTTTATGTCTCTCTGACATAAAATAGAGTAGCAAACTCAATTTCTCTATAGGAAAATATTTGTGACTTTTAAAATTTTTAAAATGAGAATTATATGACTGATGAGAAATATTCCATCAAATAAGATGGTTGAAAGTTAAATGAGAATCACTTATTTAAGTTTATAACATATACTATGTGGGTTAGGTTCTGAAGATAATTAAGTAGGTAAAAATATAGTAACTTTTTTATTTTGGAGATTTTGAAAAGAAAGAAAAATTGTTTGCATTTCCCATCTTCACATTAGTATAAAAGATTATTTTAGGCAAATACAGATTCATTAACAGTGTATAAACACGTCAGGAAAAATTCCTGTAATTCACAGATAATTTGAAGCCTGCAAGCGTATGTATAGCCAACAAATTTGAAGATATTATATAATCAAATATATTCTTTGTAGTGAAAATATTAGTTTGTATTTGTTTCAGAACGTATCTATACATTTACATATATTATTCTCTGAAGCTACACTATCAAGTTCTATTATTAAGCTATTAGACCAAGAGAAATGCAAGAACCAAATACTTCCCCTCTCTCTTTGTTAGTAAAAGTTAAATGATTGCCAGAAGGAATTTCTACATGAACCTCACTCCTAATTTAGGAACCACACCCTATGCAAATCTTACCCTTCATTGCAAGCCATGTTTAGGGTATTGAGCCTTAATTTTCTTATTTTATAATTTTAGTAAATGTGACCTCTGTGACTACTTGAGGCTTTAAATATATAGATAGAACTTTAGAGATAATTATAAATTATATTTACTCAAAATTTTAATTTTAGATGTTTTTTATTATATTAACAAAAGAATTCTTAAATGTCTCATGTTTTAAGAATATCTTCCTAATTCTTTGTCTCCCATTTAATCAGTGAAATATCAGAACTTAGCCTAAGAAAGTGTACAATAAATAGCACCATCACAAAACATAGTAAATGTTTCATTTCTTTAAATAAATTAGATCAGTTGTATATTTGAAATGTATGCTTTATTTCTAGAGAAAATTTGTTCCAAAAAGGGAATCAAGTACAAAAATCTAGCAATTAAAGAAACTTACAAATAAAAACAGGCTCAAAGCTCATTGGTTCAAATTTTGATAACACTTGAATTAACAACTTAAAAATAACAAGTTAGCATTGAATACCTAGAAGAGAGCAGTATGAACATTATCTGCACATGACTTATGGATGATTTTCTGATTAGTGTCTAACACTCCTCATCACACAATTACCCATCTTGGTAGCTCATCTTGCTGATTTTTCTTACCATGAACACCTGAAATGAAACAGAAGACTATAAATCAGACCTGACAAATTTAACAAATCAAAACATTTTCAAGATTACATTTCTCTTTTCTATATGGAAAATTCTAAATACTATTTGAGAATAATAAGATTAAAAAATCTATGGATTTACACTGCTATATTCCTTCAGTAGATAAGTTGTCCTTCATCTTGAAAGCTATTCATTCTTCACATTTAGTCTACAAAAGATTGATGAGAACATTTCAAAAGTACAATTTATAGATATATTCAAAGCTAAATATTCACAGATACATAGCAAATTCTAAAAAGACAATAACCAAGTACAAACAAAAGAAATCATAACATCGTTTCATTTGAATGTAGGACTACCTCTTCCCTTAAAAGCTTTCTGTAAGTGATGTTTACTGCACAGAATTTTCAGCTGTCAGCATTTGTAATCTTCACTCTCAAGCATCTTTTGAATATTGAAGCTACAATTTACTTTTCTCTTTTGTAGTAGCTACTCTCTGAGCATGATGTCTCCAGAGGGCAATAGTATTGTTGAGATCCAGTGATCCTCAAGGACCTCAAAGAAATTTCCTTCTTGGAAGAACATGAAGAACACTTAAGTATCTTTAAATGAACATTGGAGTTTTAGTTTTGGGGGGAGGGTCTTGATTCTGGATATGAGACATAAATGGAATTGCGTGTGTGGATGTATGTGTGTGTGTGTGTGTGTGTGTGTATGTGTGTGTGAGAGAGAGACAGAGACAGAGACAGACAGAGACAGAGACAGAGAGAGACAGAGACAGAGACAGAGAGACAGATAAAATCTTCAGAGTCTCATCAAAGAACATCATGAAAGGAAACAGAGACAGTCTCTTATAAGTTCTGTGGTTTGCATCTGAATATTTTTGGTCAGCTGTCACAGAACAGTAATGAACTTTTCCATCTTCTTTTGCTGAATATTTAGTGTTGAGATTTGGAAAGGAACAGAGAAATAAATGTTACAATTCATATTAATTGCTACTCCCACTGATAATTAAGACTAGCAAAATAATCTTTGAAATGTGGTAGATGATGAAAGAAGTCAATAAATTGTGTGTATGTGTATGTGTGTCTTTTTCAGTGTCTTGTCTCTATGTGTGTGGTTGTTACAGTTCCAGTATGAAGTGTCCACAATAGGCTCATTGTTGAAGATATGGCCGCAATTTGATGGTACTATTAGGGGGTTATGGAGTTCTTGTCTTGGAATACTTTTGTTTTGTGGTTTTTTGCTTTTTTCTAAATTAAAAAGCTTATTTATTTAGAAACAATAAAATATTTAAGAATTATGACACATTGTGATGGGGAGCAAGTTTCTCAGTGTTTTCAGATTCCTGGCTTGGAATTTTTTGAGAGTTGGGAAGAATAATTCAATATTCCTAGGAATTTTTTTATTATAAATATTATATAAATGACATTATTTATTTACATTTCAAATACTTTCCCCCTTACTGGTTTCCCCACCACAAACCCCCTATCCCATTCACCCTCCTCTCTGCTTTTAAGAAGGTTCTCCACCACCTACCCACCCACTCCCACCTCACCACCCTAGCATCCACCTACTCTGGGGAATTAAGTCTCCACAGGACCAAGGGTCTACCCTCCCAGTGATCCTAGATAAGGCAGTCCTCTGTTGCATATGCAGCTGGAGCCATGGATCCCTTCATGTGCATACTGGCTGGTGGTTTAGTCCCTGAGAGCTCTGGGGGATAATGTTGGTTGATATTGTTGTTCTTTCTATAGGGTTGCGAATCACTTCAGCTCCTTCAGTCTTTTCTCTAAGTCCTCCAATGCTCAGTCCAATGGTTGGCTGTGAGCAACTACCTCTGTATTTGTCAGGGTCTGGCAGAGCTTCTCAGAAGACAGCTATATCAGGCTCCTATCAGCATGCACTTCTTGACATCTACAATAGTGTCTGCATTTGGTGACTGTATATGGTATGGTTCCCTAGGTGGTGTAGTCTCTGCATCCCTTTCCTTCAGTCTCTGTTTCATACTTTGTCTCCATATTTACTCCTGTGAGTATTTTGTTCCCTCTTCTAAGAAAGACCAAAGCACCCACACTTTGTTTTTCCTTCTTCTTGAGATTCATGTGGTCTGTGAATTGTATATTGGATATTCTGAGATTTTGGTCTAATATCCACTTACCAGTGAGTGCATACCATGTGTGTTCTTTTGTGACTATGTTACCTCACTCAGGATAATATTTTCTAGTTCCATCCATTTGCCTAAAAAATTCATGAAGTTATTGTTTTTAATAGCCGAGTAGTACTACATTGTGTAAATGTATCTTATTTTCTGTATATATTCCTCTGTTGAAGGACATTTTCAACATCCTTTCCAGCTTCTTGCTATTATAAATAAGGGTGCTATGACTATAGTGAGCATGTGTCCTTGATATATATTGGAGCATCTTACAGACCATATGCAGCCCAAGAAGAAGGAAGACCAAAGTGTGCATGCTTCAGTCCTACTTAGAAAGGAGAACAAAATAATCACCAAAGATAGAAGGAGGGAAGGATCTGGGAGGGAGAGAGGAAGGGGAAGGGAAAAAAAGCAACAGAATCAGGTATGGGAGGAGACAGGAGAATTGAGACAGGAGGGTCAGAAAATTGAACTGAGGTGTGTAGCAGTGGGGAATGTAGAACTGGAGGTAGCCACTAGAAAGTTCCAGATGCAAGAGCTACTAAGGAGCCAACTGTGCTCCATCAGATAGCTTTAATTTAATAGCTACATAGACAGCCAGTTTAAGATTAGTAGATAACAAAACAAAATCAATGCTCATGACATTGGAAATCAGTATGGTGGTTCCTCAGAAAATTGGACATAGTACTACCAGAGGATACAGCAATACCTCTCCTGGGCATATATCCAGAAGATGTCCCAACCGGTCAGAAGGACACATGCTCCACTATGTTCATAGCAGCCATATTTATAATAGCCAGCAGCTGGAAAGAACCCAGATGCCCCTCACCAGAGGAATGGATACAGAAAATGTGGTACATTTACACAATGGAGTGCTACTCAGCTATTAAAAAGAATGAATTTATGAAATTCCTAGGCAAATGAACGGACCTGGAGGGCATCATCCTGAGTGAGGTAAACCAATCACAAAAGAACTCACACAATATGTACCTCACTGATAAGTGGATATTAACTCAGAAACTTAGAATACCCAAGATATAAGATACAATTTGCTAAACACATGAAACTGAAGAAGAACGAAGGCCAAAGTGTGGACACTTTGCCCCTTCTTAGAATTGGGAACAAAACACCCATGGAAAGATTTACAGAGACAAAGTTTGGACCTGAGACAAAAGGACGGACTATCTAGAGACTGCCATATCCGGGGATCCATCCCATAATCAGCCTCCAAACGCTGACACCATTGCATACACTAGCAAGATTTTGCTGAAAGGACCCTAATATAGCTGTCTCTTGAGAGACTATGCCGTGGCCTAGCAAACACAGAAGTGGATGCTCACAGTTAGCTATTGGATGGATCACAGGGCCCCAATGGAGGAGCTAGAGAAAGTACCCAAGGAGCTAAAAGGGTCTGCAACCCTATAGGTGGAATAACAATATGAACTAAGCAGTACCCCCCGGAGCTCGTGTCTCTAGCTGCATATGTATCAGAAGATGGACTAGTCGGCCATCAGAGGAAAGAGAGGCACATTGGTCAAACTTTATATGCCTCAATATAGGGTAATGCCAGGGCCAAGAAGTGGGAGTGGGGGGGGGAGGGTATGGGGGACTTTTAGGATAGCACTGGAAATGTAAATGAAGAAAATACCTAATTAAAAAATAAGAGAAAACAAAGAGTTATGAGTCTTTACAAATTCTGTTACTGAAAAAAGCAGTTATATAGTCAAAAACATATTTTAAAAGAAGAGAGCAAATATCTAGTAGCTCTGATTATGCCAAGATCAGGTGAAGCAGGAGTTAAAAGGTACAAAGAATATCTAGATTTTTTCTCATATTTCACAAATATGTTGTAGATGCCTTCAGTATATACATATATTTTTATTGTTGTTTCATACAACAAATGTTTATTTTCTGAATATATCCTATGGCTATTGCTAGTGAGCATGTAATCTCTTCTCTTTGTCATCTTGATTCTGGGAACCCAGTCTGTCAACAACACATCTAGCTTCAAAAGTCAAGCTATATCTGGAATTATACCTGTTTCTTTATCTGATTCTCCCAAGTGCAGTATACATATACAGCTTCACCAGGTAATTTAATTTAAATCAGAAACTTTCCTGAATGTAAATAATTTTAATAATCTATTAAATTGGAGACTTATCAAAGTATTGATTTGAATATTTGTCTTTGTAAATCTGAAGCCTGTGTCATTATTTCATTTCATTTCCTGCTTTGTTCCTAGGTAAACCTGACCTCATGTAAATCATGTATTAGTAGTCTTTAAATATTTTTATTTGGTCCAATGACATTTTAGATTGTTTTTTATTATTATGGATATAGAATTTAAGAGTATATAAATTTTATAGTGCAGCACAGGACATTACCCAATAGTTGAAGCATAGAAGAAATATAAAAGTAATTAAAGAAAGAAAAATAATATTGACATATACATTTGTATATTTTAAAAATATTTTTATCTTACATCATTTCTGTGGTCATTCACAACAATTTTAGATAACATAAATAAGCTCTTACTATTTTCCTCATCCTTGTAAGAAATACATATAGCAATAACAGGTTGTTAACAGGCATTACAGATCACGTTAGGCACAATGTTTGTATGCACTAGTAAGGATGCAATCACATTTTAAGTAATGTATGTGTAAGGCAAACTTTCTAAGATGGAATAGTTATTATTTACCACATGAATCCATCATCAGGATGCCTAAACCCTCAGAGGATGATTTGAGAGCACTTGTGCAGCAGGTGTGAGATTTCTCATTCGTTTTTAAGAACTTAAAGAAGTTTGGAACAACTTCTTCATATTAGTACTTAGTAAAGGATAATATAATAAGACTCCATAGTAAGAAATAAAATCAAGGAAAATCTATGAAGCTGCTAAACTGAAGATAAAACAAACTGACCAAATTCTAGCTCTTTAAATATAAATTAAATTTAATTTATAGCCTAGTAGTGGAAATACACTAATTTTTCCAAAACTTAGCTACATTGGATTTTAAAATATTTCATTTTATCATATATAAACTATAGTTAAAGTACCTGGAGTAAAATAAAAATATCTTTTATGCTTTTGTCCACTTAATTCTTTTTATTCCAATTTCAAACTCTTAATATCTATAATATTTATTTCTTAAACTACTAAATTCATCTCATCAACATAACATATTAGTATAAAATATATTTAATTATTCATAGTAAGTTAATATACTTTACTATCCATGTGTCTAATTTGTATATGGGTATATATGGGTGTGGTCCTGGGAACTGGATCAATGGCTTTGATCATACTAGTAAATTATTCCACTTTAGTTATATCTCCGACCATAATGGTAACATTTTTATAATTAGAACCTTACTAAGAAATATATCTACAGCTCTAGATTCAAACAGTAGATCTAAAACTCAATCATGTTACATATATTGAAATCTCAAATAAGGCTCAGAGTTTGCCTGCCATGCAAAAAGCTTATTCCTTGCATTCCTTCCATAGTCTAAATTTCAATATGACTTGACAGCATTATTGGACAGAATAGTCAGTAAGTTATATGGCAAATGTCCCCTACAATAAGAAGGAAGATGCAGGGGAAACAATATTTCTGTGACAACATTTCCTGGGTAATTGCCTCTGTAGTTGCTATGTTACTGTACAAGTTCTGTTAAGTTACTCATTTAGCAAGAGCTTCAGGAGTGAGTGCAAAGGGGCATGGCCTTTGTCCCTCTGGGAACTGGACATTTGTGCATATCACCATATACCTATAAATATTTTGTGGAAATAAAAGATGTTTATTTCTCATATATTCCTAGGAAAGAGACACAGAGAGAAAGAGACACAGAGAGAGAGAGAGACACAGAGAGAGACAGAGAGAGAGACAGAAAGACAGAGACAGAGAGAGAGACAGAAAGACAGAGACAGAGAGAGACAGAGAAAGAGAGGGAGGGAGGGAGAGAGAGAGACAGAGAGAGAGAGGGAGAGAGAGAGAGAGAGAGAGAGGGAGAGAGAGAGAGAGAGAGAGAGAGAGAGAGAGAGAGAGAGAGAGAGAGAGAGAGAGAGAGAGAGATCGTTTTAGTCCTTCATGGTAGACTCTAACTCTGTTCTTCTACAGGATTGTAGAGTTTCTCCTCTGTCCATAGTTTCTACACCTGAAAGCCAGAGTAGATGAGTACAAAATAAAACTTAAACTGTGAAGACTTGAGTCTCCAATTTATATGGTGCAGATTATTTTGTACATGATTCATCATCAGAGTAAATCAAAACAGAAAGAGTAAATTACGAGCAATGTATTGGAAACGGTCTTTATCTCCCAAAGAAAAGGTAAGTTTTAAAATCTAATTAAACTATTTATCTTTTCTCCTATTTACAATCATCTTATCTTCATTTTAACTCCTGTAAAACCTAAATGAACAGTCACATTTTATCCATTGATGAGAAGGTGTTAATAGTGTTTCTTTATCGTATACTATTCTCTGAGAGACTGGACTTTGCAGATTTATTTGTAAAGTGTGCAGTCACGATAAGAATATGTGTGGGGCCTTTTGATAGACAGTGAGTTTGACTGAAACTGTTGAGAGAGAATCTGATGCTGATGAGAGCAGTGTTGGGCTGGGGTATGGGATAAGTCTTCCGTTTAAAATTCACCTTGTAGCTTTGATATAAAAGCTAATACAAGGGGCAAAAACACAACAACAAAAAAAAAAAAACAACTAAACAAACAAAAAACAATTCCACTCAAATCTTAAAATACTCTGCAGTACTTCATTAACGTTTCCTTAAACTTGCTCTGGATTGTCTCATGATATTCTTCTGCCTCTTACTGTCAAAGAGATATAGGGGTTAGAACACCTCGAGCACAAAGTCTTTGTTTCTGGTTCTGAGTCTTCTCTGGCTGCTGTTCAATAAACACAATATGTTTTTGTACTATGTGCAGACTGGAACAACACAAACTTGCCTTATTCGGTGCAGAAAAAATAAATTGATTAATAATGCCCTAACAAAAATAAGAGGATGTGTTAGAGATGACAGGATGGCTCAATGAATACACACAAAGCTTACAAAGAAGTTCATTAGTATTAGAGGCACTGTCCTGTCTAAATGTATACAGGCTGTGCTGAGGAATTGGTATCTGTTTTCTGCTTTCTTTCCACAGACAACAACACAGGGTAGGTGTTTTTAAAGAGGAAAAGTCATCAGCATGCACCATGTAGAACATGTGCACCACGTAGGTGTGTTTATATGGAGTACACATCCTGAGACAATGGCTGGAACAGTGATGGTCAATGCCATAGTGAGGATCTTGACCACTGTGTTTTTGAACAGTAGTAATCTTACATCACATGAGTCCTTTCAGTTCACACACCCACTTGTCCAGTTAAAACAATGATAGGAAAGAGGCAAAGAGGAAGAGGATGCATGAAAAATAAAGGTGAAAGGAAAACCTAAATGTTGCTTTCTTATTAGACACATAGGATAGGCATTATTCCTAAAGGCCATTGGTGGTTTTCTAAAGAATCCCCAGGATTGTCAATTTTCTTTTCTGTGTGATTAACAAATCTGATCATACATTTATAGAGATATAAATATAAATATATACAAATAGATAAATATACATAAAGATTATATACATGATAGAGATAGAGAAAAAGAAAGGGAGAGTTAGAAATAGAGATATGGACATGTATCTTTGTATGCACACATCCCAATAAGATTTATTGTATTTCTTTCATGACATTTCATGAGACTTTAAAAAGTATCAACTGTAAAATGTTGTGACACAAAAAAATAAGTCTAAATAATGTAAATATTTTTTTATAAAGCAGTGGAAAAACATTCCATTTTTCTGTTCCTCTAGAAAACAGTTCAGAATGAGTGCTTCCAGTCCTTCTCTATGATGGGAGATTTAGTGAAGATTTAGTCTGCATTTTGTGCCTTTCAGCATCAATTTTGCTAATAGAATTATATTATAAATTTTCCATGGGTGTATATGCTGTAGTACTCCCTTCTCTCATTTTTCTTTAAACATTTTTTCACTCCACAATACCTAACAATTTTATTTTGTTCCAGTCATCACACATGACAAAAACTTGTTTGTTTATTACATAGCAGCTAGAGATGACCCTGAACCTGAAGCCAAGCCTATGTGCTCCAAGTCTTCCAAATCCTTCAGTTTCACAGGAAAATATTGAACTCATTTTTAAAATATATAAGAATAGAAACACAATATGAAAATGTGATTTCATTTATTTCATCACAAATGATGACTTCTCTCTAATTTTGATATCACTGGAAAATATAGTCTTACAGGAGTTCTGCTTCAGTTTTCCCTTCACTACTGAGATCCTTTTGTCAAGACACTATGCATTGGGTTTTTATAGTTAATAAAAAAATTAAATATCATTTCTGGCTTATGGGCACCATAGGAAAACTATTAAGATTATTAAGGATGGATTTATTTAAGGCACTTGGGAAAGAAAATTTGCATTTAAAACAATATAAGAATTGAACAAATAAACAACTTGAAATACAAATCTTAAGAAAGGGGAGTCTGTGATTGAAGAGTCAACAATGAGTCACCACAGCATCATCACAAGAATGGATAGCCACATGTTTACTTGTTTGTTTATATCGAATCTACTAATCTTTATAGCAACCCAGAAGGATGACACTGTTTTATTTTTGTTGTTGTTGTATTTTGTATTGCATAATTTATTTACTTGCATTTCAAGTGTAATCCCCATTCTGGTTTCCCCTCCACAAATACCCTACAACATCCTGCCCCTCCTGTACTTCTTTGAGGGTGATCCCTGACTCATCCACCCACTATTGCCTCACTGCCCTAGCATTTGCCTATGTTGGGGCATCAAGTCTCCACAAGACCAAAGACCTCCCCTCCCATTGATGCCAGATAAGGCAATCCTCTGCCACTTATACAGCTGGAGCCATGGGTCCCTCCATGTATACTTTTTCCTCTTTTGTTGGAGCTTAAGTTTCTGAGAGCTCTGGGGTACGGGCTGGTTGGTTGATATTGTTGATCTTCCTATGAGGTTGAAATCCTTTCAGCTCCTTCAGTCCTTCTCCTAACTCTTCCATTAGGGTCCCCATGCTTAATCCAGTGATTGGCTGTGAGCATCCTCATCTGTATTGGTCAGGCTCTGACAGTCTCTTAGGGAACAGCTATACCAGGCTCCTATCAGCAAGTACTTCTTGGCTTCAGCAATAGTGTTTGGGTTTAGTGTCTGCAGATGGGATGGATCTCCAGGTGGGGCAATATCTGAATGGACTTTTCTTCACTCTCAGATCAACTCTTTGCACTACATTTCCTTTAGAGAGGAGCAATTCTGGGTTAATATTTTTGAGATTGGTGGGTGACCCCATCTCTCAACCAGGGGCCATGCCTAACCACTGGATTTGCTCTCTACAGGTCCTATCTCTGCTTTGTATCCCCATTGTATCATGGGAACCTTTTGTATCCCTGGCATCTGAAACTTTTTAGGGGCTACCCCCATTTCCCATCCCCTACTGCTACACACCTCAATTCTATTTTCTGACCCTCTGTACTTCTTCCTTGTCTCCTCCCACACCTGATCATGATCCACTTTACCTTCCCCTCCTTTCTTCCTCCCAGATCCTTCATTCTTTCTACCTTCTATAATTATTTTGTTCCCTCTTCTAAGTAGGACCAAAGCAGCTACACTTTGGTCTTTCTTTTTCTTGGGCTTCATATGGTCTGTAACTTGCTCTAACATATAACAAGTATGCATGCTCCACTATGTTCATAGCAGCCTTATTTATAATAGCCAGAAGCTGGAAAGAACCCAGATGTCCCTCAACAGAGGAATGGATACAGAAAATGTGGTACATTTACAAAATGGAGTACTACTCAGCTATTGAAAATAATGACTTCATGAAATTTGCCGGCAAATGGATGGAACTAGAAAATATTATCCTGAATGAGGTAAATCAGTCATAAAAACAAAATAAAACAAAAACCAAACCAAAACAAAACAAAAACAAACAAACATACACATGGTATGTATTCACTGGATATTGGCCAAAAACCTCGAGATACCCATGATACAGCTCACAGACTACAGAATGACATTGCTGAATCACACATAACTATTTGTGGATAATGTGGAGTTCAGGATCAACATTTTTAATGGGCAGATAAGTGGCATTTGAGTCAGCTAATCAATATGGCCCAGTGTTTTAAGTCTCTAAGTCTCTCTTACTATAAACACTGAGAATCAGACTGGAAAATGACCTATGTCCTTGAGGTTTTAATTCTTTTGTTTAACTAATTTCAAGTTCCTCAATTTCTGAGCATCATTTCACATAAATTATTTTTGTTCTATCTGAAGATGTTTTCTGTTCTAATGTTAACAAAGTAGTGTCTTAAAATTTTAACTATTTCATTTACATTCATCTTTTTTTCTTGCAAATGGATTTTGTTCAGACAATGTGTGTTGATTAGTTTTACCTCCTCCAATTCTATTGATTCATCCTCTGAAACTAAAGGTAATTATAGAAGAGTAAAAATGACTTCTATATTTGAAATAAAAATGTATAGGACTAATTTAAAATATTGAAATTGGCAAATTGGACTATACGGCACGCAAAGATTTCACAACAAAAGAAGTAATCACAGACAAAACCAAACATCTTTTTTAGCTTACAAATACCATTATTTTGCTAAACTGAAATCTCTTCAAGAAAATATTAAGATTGAAAATGCCTTTGAAAGGTTAGTATTACCATCAACTTCCTCATATAAAATTTAAATTACGAGATTACATCTTCATAAGTCTTAGGTTTTCTGAAAAGTCATCAATCCTGTAATATTGGTCACACTTGTACAGAAGATATACACAGAACCACTGATACAAATACAAACAGATCTCTCTGGGTACATGTATAATAAAATCTAGTTGCTTCTTTCTGCACAGCAGAA
Organism: Mus musculus; assembly: GCF_000001635.26. NCBI lineage: Eukaryota > Metazoa > Chordata > Mammalia > Rodentia > Muridae > Mus > Mus musculus. The sequence continues at coordinate 88,459,790 of NC_000068.7, forward strand.
GTGAGAATTCAACTTTAGTTCTGTTTTAACTCTTCTCAGCTATTTTTTTTTTTTTTGCTTTGGTGATTTCATAAAAATCATGAATTATTTTAAAATAAGCCAATAGTTAATGAAGTTATATAATTTTTGAAAACAGCTAATATTTACCAATAACAATGATTTCTTAGTGTTAGGTAACATTATTTATGCTTCAGAAATTGCCATGTTTTATAAATTTATTATTTATAAAGTAAAAATTATAAGCATTATAAGTGTCACAAATAATATATATGTATATATATATTATATATAATTTATTTTATTTAATTTAAATTGATGCTTAGAATTTTAAAGTATAAAAATTTGGTCATTGAAGTGTATCATCAGGTATACAAGTGCTTCCATGTCTTACAAACTAAAATCCATGCCCTGGGCCCATATTGTTGAAGAAGGATATCAACTCCTCTGGTCTTCACATAAATGGGATGTGTGAGGGCACATAAACACACACACACACACACACACACACACACACACACACAAGTGAGAGAACTTCTCGGGCAAATGAATCCAATGAAATTACATTGAGGACATTTTTCAATCTTATAAGACACAAATATTTGAATACATAGTTGAAAGAAAACATAAAACCTAATAGATCAGCTTTTCACATAATAATGAAAAAAGTGATAAATTAGAAGATATGTTTGCATACACATAAATACATATATGTGTATATATTATTATTCTATAGAATATTTTTCAAATTTATACAAAATCAAAAATCTCTGAAAAACCTCAAACTTAAAAGTAGAAAAGTTTAATTCTCTAATGTAAGAAGCCTAAATGTAATAAAGGCATTATAATATATTTTTCTTTGATTGTATAAACCTTAAATAAATATGGGCTAAACCCTTATTTTTCTTTGGCAACAGTAAAATGGTATACTGGCTGTAAGTGTTAATATTAAAATATGATTAATAAAATTTTTGTAGAATAAAATTAAATGAGAGAGATACAGTAGACAAAAAGATGAGCAAAGTGATTGAGAATCTTGTGATAATAGAATCACTAATCTTACTGGTGCATTTCTAAGTATTTTCATATTATAGAGCACAGGGAAAGAGTGAACAATGGTATCCACAGGCAAGTGTGAACATATGCAAGGATAAACGACTCATCTTTTCAAACCACTCAGAACTGGTAAAGAAATTGTTTGGGTTTATACCTTCCAAACACACCCTACAGATTCATATATTTTTTTTAAGTTTTCTACTCAATAAATCACTTTTTCAAAGAAAGAGCAAATTCAACAGTTTAGAATATCAACAGGAATCAAAGCATCTGAATAATATTCATATTTTTATTCCTCAAATTCAAAAGCTATTATCAAGTTCAGTTAGCTTCATGTTGAAAGTTGAAAAGCTTCTTCATGACTATGGAAGGTGAGTCTAACATGATGGTGTAGAACCAAGGAATTTCAATGTCTTGTCATTTATCCCAATATGTCATTTCTTTGTCTGCAGGTTAAATATTTGTGCTCTACCTCCTACCTATTACAGCCACTGATAAGATGCATAACTATAGTGTTACTGAGTTTATTCTTTTTGGATTGACACAGGATCCAGAAAAACAGAAGGCAATATTTGGAGTCTTCTTGATTCTTTACCTTATGACTTTAATAGGGAACTTCCTCATCGTGATGACCATTAAGATGAGTCAGACACTTGGGAGTCCCATGTACTTTTTCCTCTTCTATTTGTCTTTCGCTGATGCTTGCTTCTCTACAACTACAGCACCTAGATTGATCATAGACGCCCTCTCGCAGAAAAAAATTATTACTTATAATGAATGTATGACTCAGGTCTTTGCAGCTCACTTCTTTGGGTGCATGGAGATCTTCGTGCTTATCCTCATGGCCATTGACCGCTATGTAGCAATTTGTAAGCCTCTCAGATATACAACTATAATGAGCCAACGTATTTGTGGCATATTAGTGATTCTTGCCTGGGTAGGGTCTTGTATTCACTCTTCAGCACAGATTTTCTTAGCCTTAAGATTACCATTCTGTGGCCCAAATGTGATTGATCATTATTTCTGCGATTTGCAGCCCTTATTGAAACTTGCCTGCATGGATACCTATGTGATAAACTTGCTAGTTGTGTCTAATAGTGGTGCCATATGTATGGTAAGTTTCACACTACTGCTTATCTCCTATATTTTCATCTTATACTCTCTGAGAAATCACAGTGTAGAAGGAAGACGAAAGGCCTTGTCTACATGCACTTCTCATTTCATTGTGGTGGTCATATTTTTTGGCCCCTGTATATTTATATACACACGCCCACCAACCACCTTCCCAATAGACAAGATGGTGTCTGTGTTTTATACAATTGGAACACCTTTGCTCAACCCTCTTATCTATACTCTGAGGAATGCAGAAGTAAAAATTGCCATGAAAAAATTGTGGTGTGGTAAAGTATGACTTCAGGTGTACCCAAAAGAATCTGGAGCCGTTAGATATTGTCACGGGTTGATGTGCTTACCAGTAAGCCTGATGACTTGAGTACAGTCCCTGAAACCAACATGGTTAAAGTAGAAAGTAAATTCCTGTAATTTGTTCTCTGACTTCATGTTGTGCACCTATACAAAAATATATGTATATATAAATACATAAATTCATGTAGTAAAATATTTTAAAAGTCATAATCTGATCCAAACCTCATATAGAGGTAGAAACTTAATTACGTATATATACATAAATGTAGATAAATAATTAATTGATAAATGACTTTATTTATATGAAAGGTTGTTTGTAAATTACTTTTAAAGATTTTGCTTTTGTCCATTTTGAATATGTTCACAAAGATAATTTATGTGAAATCATACATATCAAAATTTTGATTATGCCAATCTAAGAATTGCAAGAATGATCTTAGAAGTCCTAACTGTCTTGCCTCTCTGGGGGATTTACATTAATATACAATTGAAGTAGAACAAAAGCTTGAAAGTACACCTAATAATACTACCCTTGCTGAAAAGATATCACCTCCTGTGGATAGTGA